>NC_035441.2:154896339-156096339 GCF_002127325.2 Helianthus annuus
TTTTCAAAAAAAAATTGGAAATTTTCTTTTTGACCTGCCTAAAGTTTTAAACTTTGACAATTTAAGTTTAAAGTTTTAATCTTTGTTTTATTTTTAACCTTAAAGTTTTAATCTTGACAATTTAAGTACTTATAGTTTAATTCTTTGTTAATTTAACCCCTTTCATTAATTGATTTTCACTTCTAATTCAAAAGTTTTCATCTTATATACATTTAACCCCTTTGAATTAATTTGATTTTTCACTTCTAATTTAAAAGTTTCCATTTTGCGATTTAACCACTTTGATTTTTTTTTACTGATGTGTTTGTAAATCTTGGTTTTGGAGGGTTTGTCAAGAAAAAAATGGTTATGAATATGGTTGTTGTAACCCGGCTTTGAGGGTTTTTTAAAAAAAATGAATTTTTTTACTTTTCACTCAAATGTATTTCATAAATTACCTTTAACGTAAAACTATTTGTTTTTTTACTTTTAACATAAAACTTTTTATCTTTTGCAATCTATGCTCACAGTCTTTTTTACTTTCAACTTTGGCCCTTATAATTTTCATTTTCCGGCAAATTTTTCGCTTTATGCTTCGTTCTAAATTTTGTGACTAAACACATCGAAACGTGCGTCTTTGGTTTTAACGTTTTTACGTTTCGTTCTAAATTTTTGCGAGTTAACATGACGCAACGTACGTGTGTGGGTGAACGTTTTTACATCGTCTTTTTCTTCCCGTTTGAAAGGTTCAACATAACGTGCGCATCCTAAACGACTTAGTTATAACTAAAGAATCCCCGCCGCATTGCGGCGGGTCGTAATTCTAGTTAAGAAATAAATGGCATCTTAGTCTACGTGGTTTGGTCCATTTTGTCAGTTTAGTACAAATGTTTCATTTGTTGTATTTGGGTTTCAAAAAGGTTTTTTATAGGTTACAATTTTCGGTCTAACTATGACTTAACTCGCATGCGCATTACTTGTTAAGGGAATGCCTAAGGGACATTATCAGTCAGTCTTCATTTCTTTTATTTAACCCATTTATTCTTCATATTGTATTTCCCCCTCTGCATTTTCGGCGCCCTCTTCACACCCTATATAAACAGAACCTGAAATCCTAAAATTCCCAATAACACAATCCGACGTAATCATCCTCTCTACCTACCCTTCAATCTTCATCCCAATGGGCATATGTCCATGCTGGTGCTACATATTGTAATATCGAACTTCGGTCGTAGAATGCAAACAATGGCATCTACCCGCTAGCCTATGCATTGTTCCACTAATTGCAACAATCTCCTGTGTGGGATCATAACATCAGGAGGAAACAACTTCTGCAAATCAATAATCACCTCCTGTTTCAGCTCCGGTTTAGTCACATTACCACGCGAACATAACAACAATGACGAAAGCTCACGAACCCGTGTTTGATCAATCAGAAAGACACGATATCTCAGTCCTTAAAGTTCTTAAAGCATCAATAAACCTATCAACATTCAAAACTTCCAAAAACTTCTGTTCTAAAATCACAAAAGACGCCAAATTCACAATTGATTCATCAAGAACCGATAAGTTTCGCAACGAATTCAAACTTTCATCCCAATTCCCATCAAGAACCAGTTTGATGAATTCATTAACTAAACCTGATGAAACTGCAATGCCGGATTCTTTTTCAAGATTTGAAATTGTATTTGTATACCCAAAAGAATGTAATGATTCTGCTATTAGTCTAACGAATTCAACTTTCTTGATTCTCTTTGAACCGATTGAATCATTGGCTAACATTTAAGCCATTGATGATTGTTTGAGTTTTATACGTTTGAATGGTGGTTCAGAATCAACACCTCCCATGAAATATACAATCAGGCCATACATAATTTGAAAATCTAGTAAATCAATGAACCCAATTCAGATTACAAGTAATCGGTATCCAGATTCCAAAAAAGACAGAGAGATTTTACCATTGTTTGCATTTATGCGAAGTTCGAATTACAGTATGGGCACCACATGGTGTAACACCCCGAAAACGGGTTTGGTAATTAAACCACGTTAATACTAAAAGACGGGTAAAGTACCGATAGTGGTAAAATTTACCCGGAAAAATATTAAGATTTATATAACTAAACCTAATATTTAATAAAAAGGGAAAAAGAATGCCCTTTTGGAAAAATAAAGTTTATAGAAGGCCCGAGTTAACGGGACTTAAAATAAACTGAGTCATAAATTCCCCGAACCCATTAAGTTAACTAGGAATGTTTAACCTAGTTAATAAGTGGGAATATTGTTAGAAATAAGAAGGTTGTGGCCTACTTGATAACTAACCAAACAAGATGGGCCAAAGCTGGATAAATTGAAAGTTTAATTATAAAAACAAGGTTTAAAACAAAACACGCATATGTGTGTGTGTTCTGTTCGACCAGAATACTCCCCAAGAGTTCAAAACCCTAAGTTCTAACAATATCATCAAATTGAAGGCTCGAATAAAGCTCAAATTCACAATTGAACGTGAATTAACAATCACCCAAGCTAGGGGATCATAAGGTATGTAAAATTTTGATGATTTGTGAAGTTGTGAAATTTGAATAATCATCATAATCGTGAATTATGAATGAATTATTGAAGCTATGAATGAATTAGTGATGTATACTTGCTTAGGAACAAAACCCTAAGTGAAAATTATACATATGATGCTATGAATTGAATGATTATATGATTTACCACACTAGGATAAGTGGGTTTTAATCATATGATGAAATTGATGATATAATCATGAATAGAATCATCATATCTGATATTAATAAGATAATACTTGAACAATTTAGGTATTTAAGTATATAAATCATACTTGCTAAGTAGTGAGTTTAGTATGATATGATAAAAATTGATGATATGTTCATGTTCAATGATGTTTAATATCATTGTGTATTAATTCGGTAAATTATGATTACAAGAACTTGGTTAATAAGTGATTAAAACGGTAACATAAGGATGATGCTTACTGGATAATTGACCAAGTAATTAAACGAGTAGTTGAGCTACTTCGTGTAATTATTTATGTTAATAAGCAGTTGACTTTTAAAAAGTCAAACTGACCTTTGATATGATCGAATGAAAAAAAAATTGACATAAGAATCATAGGATGGAATAGTCGTAAATGATTATGACTAATATAACCATCTTGCAAATTATAATGATAGTTTGACGCTTGACAAGCTAGGTGAAAGCTTGGGAAGGAAGCGGGTCAAACAAATCAAGAATAAAGGAAAAGTATAATTCGGATGCAAGGTAACTAAAGCTTACACTCTTGTTAAATTATAGAATATTTCTTATTGTATTGATTACAAATAGGATGAATTAACAATTGAATTATGATGTTCCGACACGACATGTAGGGGTCGGAACAAAAGACAATAATAAACCATGTTTAATGGTTAAAAAGGACTAATACGATTATTTAGTCATGCAATGACTAATAGAAAATGAGTTTTTAATGGTTACCTTATAGGGTAAACCAACATAAACATCAAGGGTTAAACGGTAATTCGGTCACTCGTTGACAATAACCGTTAGTTTTTAAAGACACTTTATGTCGTAAGCCATAATGGGTCAAAAGAGTTAAGAAATGGGTTATAAATAAAATGACCGTACGGTGTAAACCAGAGCGAGTAATGTAGACGAGATGGTAATAATGTCATCTCGCAAAGATAAACGGTCATTTAGACCAAACGGGTCAAAAGGTGAAGGTATCACCCTTTGACAATATCGACTAATGAATATTTGTCGAGTTATGTGCTTACAGGAGAAAATATCTAATGGATATTCGTGCCATTATTAATTAGCGGTTAGTAAAGCAAGGTATTAAAAACGGGTCAATATATTGATCCGAGCAAGCTATGTATAATAGGTTAACTACTCATTTAGAACTGAAGGTTCAATGAGAGTTAAATAAGGTCAAAAATGGACATTTGGTTATCTTTCTAGGTAAACCGAGTGATTTAAATTGTAGACATTGTGTTTTGAAAACATAATGATTATTTAAACAAGATCATAGTTTAATATGTGAGATTTTGGGTCAATATGCCTTTCAAAATCATTCATCGTAAATGAAAGGCTTAAATGGACCAAAATGCCATTGATCGACAAATCAAGCAAACGACCCTTATGGGTTGTTTATAAATAAGTCATTTGATCAAGTAAATACTTAGGACACGTATAAAAGCGAAAGGTATGATTCTTGTGAGTTAAATGCCTTAAAATGCGTTTCGCCGTAAAATGATAATCCAAGGGGTAAAACTCGGAATATATTGATCACCACATTAAATCCACCACAAATATAGTTGTGGTGGAAGATCATTTGATAAGAAATGTGGAAATATGAAACTAGAAACGAATGAAAGCGATTCATGCTTAAAATATGCTTAAATACCCTTAACGGGTCAAAATAAGCATATGAGCGAAAACGGGTTAAGAATATGTAAGAAACCCGTGGTTTGGACCTTGAATAATAGGAAACTGATATAAGATGAGGTTCATGATAATCGGTATGCAGCACACTAGTTTTGTTTGATAAAATCATGAACGGGTCAAAAATTGGTATTTATATATTAAGCCGAACGCTTAAAAGTCTCAAATTTTGTTAAACCGGACGTCGGATTTTAACTCCATGTGATAGAGAATCGAATTACGATCACGTAAGAAGAAACGTGACCAAAAACAGATAAAAATGATCAAGTTATGATCATTTTAGTCGAAACTTGGATTGCTGGATATGTACAGCAACAGAAGCAAAGCATTCTGTCAAAAACACACCCTCGCGTCGCGCGACAGGGTAGGCGAATTGTTGTCACGGCCCGCGACGGGTGTCGCGTCACGCGACAGCCTGATCCTCATCCCGTCGCGGCACGCGACGGGTTAAATGTCTGCAATTTTGTTGCTGTGTTTGTTTTGGGTCTTAAGAACTTGAAAAACACATTATAAAAGTATCATAACTAACTCATTTCATGTTTAATGAAATGTAGGTTGCTTTTAGGTGCCAGAAGAAGATCAAGCTCGATAAAGAACCGAACACGATCAAGAATTCAAGCTTCCGCATAATGATTCGTCGGCACGTTTTCAACGGCGAATTTACATACCAAATGTTGAAATGTTTTATTTCTTAAAATGTTTTAATAAATTCGCATTTTCAAGTGTATGATTAATTGTAAATACACTATAATAGTTGAAATTTATATGAAAATCGTATAAATGGACTAAGGGTCTTACACATGGACATTGCACCATTGATGAAGATTGAAGATAGGTAGGAGGGATGATTAGGTCGAACTGTGTTAACCTAGAATTTAGGGTTTCAAGTTCTGGTTATATAGGAGGTGAAAGGGCGCCAAAAAGAGAGGGAAAACAATAAAGAATATAGGGTTAATAAAAAGAAAAATGAAATGACTAAAATGCCCTTGCTAACTTAACATTGCACCATGTGTTTCAGTTGAACTAAAAATATATTAAATCTAACCTAGTTAAACTAAAGCGTAAACTAAGAATAAATATATCCACACAATATGTTGCTCTTCATCATTTGTATAAATATATCTTACTAAAAAATATATTACCTATCTACCTTGATGCTAATGATTAAACCTGCTCAAATGTTTGGTTGGTTCCTATTTTGAAGTTGGGATTCTTTACAGCGAATATAGTGCCTCAAATTATAATTATAGGCAAACTATTATTATCTATTTAAATTTTAGTATGTTTTTATGGACTTTGAAGGGTTTGTGTGTAAATTGGATTTTCAATCATGTTTTGTATTTTTCTTTTATAATTATTCATCATTGAGTATAGTCACTAAAGCGCTAATCAAACAGATATATTTTATTCGATGCAAAATAGTTCAGAGGGGTAAAATAGTCATTCTGCATAATCATTCAGAGCTCCAATCAAACAGCACTTACTGGCTCAGAGTCTCTTATCCGGTCAAACATCTTACTAGTTCAGCACTTACGCAGTCAAAAGTTGCCAAACAGCCCCTAAATTGGCCAAACATAACGAAATACTCATCATAAATGGTTATTCGGCCAAATGGAGGAATGTTAGACAAAACTCATTTAGATGTGGCCTTAGCCATTTATTTAGTCAAATGACTCAATGGGCTCGTAAGACATATAGGTTATAGGATTCCCCCTTGATGTCATTGAAAATGCACACCTTATGCATAGAGAAAAACACGCCAATAACTCTCTCTTTGAGATTTACATCAATCAAGGACACTATAATAAGAACCAAATCATAATCATAATCGATAAATGGAATCATCATATTTTTTCTCTAAGATCTCGATTCTTACAAGTAAGTGTGATTATGTTTGTATCTAATTTATTGATAATGATTGAAACTACGTAATTAGAGTTTATGTTTTACCGATGATCTTATGCTAAATCATCAGGTCACTCTATCACAAGACATGTTGATAGCAAGTGTCAAGTATCAAAACACTACCAACATAAAAGCTAATGTATGAAGTCAAAAAATTTCATAAAAAACACACCGGCCATGTGTTAGTTAGTACCCCAAATGCGAATCACACCAACTATGTGTTAGTTAATAACTTGTCATCAATTGATAAGCAAACATCTAATAATAAGTGTATATATAAAAATAAGAAGCTTACCCTTTTGCACCCACCACTACCAAGATCAAGCACTTCATTCAAAGTCAAATATTAGATTGACGGATATATTTTACACGACTGAAGTATGTAAGCGTGAAAATTACAAATAACAAATCAACATAAAAAAGTTGCCGTTATGAGATCTATGCATCACAAACACATGATATGAAATAAGGATAGACGATCTCATGGACCACAAGTAAATATTATTCAACAAATCACTAAACATCTTACAAACCTTTAATGTGTGAAAATAAAGGGGAGTGGTGGGATGCCATACTCGCGCATGTTCTAGGTAGTGTTAGTGTTTTAGTTTCACTATAACCCTTAAATAGCGATTGTTTTCCTTTTGTGGGATATGAAGAAAAATAGTCACAAGTATCTCTCCAATATTCTATCAAGTTCTTTTTATTTTCTTAGGCAATCGATTATTGGTTGAAACCACATCACAATAAAGTGGCTTCACCATGCCCAAACTAGATAACCTCCCTTTAGTTCGTAGCCCTACAATACATTTATTGCGTTATGTTTTCCTCAGTGAATCCAAGATTTTAATAATCGGGCCGTAATTAAACCAATCACGTTACATATTCATTGATTGGACGAGTCAAATCGGTGTAAAAGCGGATGAGATCATAATTAATATAAAATGAAATAGTACATAAACATAGGCCCAATCCCCAAATTAATTATTATATATATACAATTTACGTCGATGCTTGTGAACAGTATAACATTTACTCAAATTTTTGCTCTTATTTACGGTAATGCCATCTTTCCACCGCTCAAAGAACATCCACAATTCATCTGCCATCATTGTGTTTACGGATCAACCATGGGACGGCGCCGGAACTATGGTTCTGCCATGAACTCTTGCCTGCCGCGATGAGAAACCTGCCAACAGCTAAAACGGGAATTGCTTTAGGATTTCGACCAAAAACGCTCTAGGGTTTCGACAAAAAATGAAAGCTTCCGCCGATCATCTTCACTTTCGGGTTTAGGTATAGCTATTTTGTTTTCCTTTTGGAAATTTCTAAGATGTGTATATGATTCGTTCTAAATAGGATATATGTGCCAAAATTCTAATCTATTAAGTGCGGTTGGTGTGGGAAATTCATATTCAAAATGTTGACAAACTGCAATTTTAGGGCTTTGGAATTCAAATTGGGTGGGAGACCTTTGAAGCACACGTATAATTTTAGCTGTAAATTCTTCCCCAATTTAATCGTTTTTCTTTTAACTGTAAATTCTTCCCCAATTTAATCGTTTTTCTGCACACTTTGTACTTACTTTTATTTGATTATTGACATGGGAGTTACCATTGTGAGGACGTGAGATGCAATAACCTGGTGTCTTTGAATTGAATTATTATATAATTATGAAGCATGTTGCATACAATAATGCCATTGTTGCAAGTATAGTGTAGGTAAACTTTTGAAAGACTGGTTGTATGGTAATGTAGTGGATACAGAGGTTTTTGTTATGCATATCATCATATGGCATTTAGAGAAGAATATCATACTTTGGATAAAGGAAGTCTATGTAAGGTATGTTCTAGGGGTGATCAATAATGCTGAATTAACATGTTGTAAGTAGTGAAAATGGATGCAGTTATTTAGAAAATGACCACTGATTTGGTCTTAGATATGAGAAACTGGATGCATACATTTCTGCTGCAAAACTTTATATATGTTGGTCCTTCCATAAGTTCTCTATATGTGTATACATGTGTATCTATTTAATATAACTCTACTTGATATTAACTTTAAGTGGCGGTTCGTATCACATCAGTTATCGCCACATGTTAGAAATATGAGGCGCCAGATATCCCCCTTACCTCCTCCCCCTCGGTGTTACTTTTGTACCCGATAACTCTATTTTTTTCCTTCACCATTCTCCCTGTCACTCCGAAACTCCCCGTTGTTCTTCAAACGGTCTCTAATAGCATCTGTTTACCGCTGCTTTTTTTTGCCTAGGTAAGCTTGCGAACGGGACGTTTTAATGATGTCTCCGTTTATGTTCGTCTTAACTTTAACTTACTTTTGTTTTCATCAACAGTTGTCCACTTCCGTTCTTGCTGTGGCCATTTTGGTTCTGTGAGTTGTAGTGCTGCTGGCATCGGTTCTAGCTGTTTTGCATCATGTTCGAAATGGAGTAGTAAAAAAGGTATAACATGATCATGTGAAAAAATTTAAATTGTATTTCCACTTTTCTTTCTTGTGTAATTTCAACTTTTTAGGTTTACGAAAAAGATGCTTGACAACTAAACTTTATAGAGTATTGCACACAGAAATACTAAGAAATTAACGTGTTGGACTATACTTTTTTATGCTTTTAGCCATATAGGACTATTTTTTGTATTCTCTTTTCGGTTGCTATAAGGAGTGCATCTAAATGCGATTCCCATCGAGTCTTCGTCGTAGCACCCGCCGCAACGCGCGGGTGAAAAAAACTAGTATATATACAATTTATGTCGAACCTTATCTACAGTGCCAAAGGGCACTTTAGGTATTCCCCACAATTGTTGATGCGAAAGAAAGGCAATAGAAGACAATTGCAAGATAGAGAGAAGGGAGAAAGACTAGGGTTTATAACTCAGAGAGAACGCCTCCGTCGAGTTAAGGTTAATACACATTTCTCCTTAATTTAATCCTTCTAACATTAACCTCACTCAAAACTTTTTACTTTGTTCGTTCTACCATCCCAACGCTCATGTGCTCTGGGAAACATCCTCACCTTCCATGGCTATGAATTACCAATCCATGATCAAATGTTTCCATGAACGTTGAAAAGTGAAGTTTATCTAAAGCATAGAGAGTTAGGTATTTTCGGAACAATTGATTGATTATTTAAGGGAGAACGTGATTAATTGAAGATACAACGATATTCTGTCTAGACAAATTGAAAAGTGAAGAGCTAGATCACATGGAATTGAATATTGTGAACGGGAGATACATTTTGATCAAAAACAGAGCGATCTAAAACAAGGTTGTTCAATATTCACAAGGAAGTAATTCTTACGATTTATTATTCAACCAAACATCTCATCAGTAGTGGTTAAGATATACTTAGTTATCACCTATACTATAAACCATATACTTCAACACAATCACAACAAAAGCATAATTTATTAAGCTCAAATTAATAAAATTTAAAGAAATATAATTTTTATTTTCAAATATATCAGGTTACACTCACTATACGCTTAACTGTAATACATATAATAGATTGTACAAGGTTAAAAGAAAACAATGAATATGCATAAAATGTTACTTAAAAAGTTACACCGGTCATAATATAATATAATCAAGGGTTGGTTTTTCTCAAGTAGATGCCTGGTGGGACTAGAGGGACTCCTGGTATCGCACGTGTCGGAGGTAAGGGAATCGGAAACGCGGGTGGCGGCGGTGACGGCGACGGAATCACACCCGGTACAGGCGGAAGCAACGGCGCTGGCGGTGGCGACGGAATCACAGGTGGAACCAGCGACGGCGGCGAAGGCTGTAACGGAAGTGACGGTGGTTGAAACGGGTTCGGAGGAAAACCGAAAGTTTTTTTGCCGGACAACTTAACATTCTCCAAGGATTTTTGGCCGGTAATGGGTGGAAGTCCAGGGAGCCGTGGTAGCGGCGGAACTAGGGGCGGAACGGGTAAATCCGGCACCGGAAGAGGAGGAAGAATATCGATAGGTGGTAAGAAGGGTGCTGGAGGATCAGGAAGTGATGGTGGGAAAGTTTTTCCGGTGAAGTCTTTTTGGTTACATAGTTGTGGTTTGAATGTGAAAAAACCGGCGGAAAAGATGTGGGTGCCGGCCTTTTTGGATTTGAAATGGATTTCTGAAGAGGTGGCTGTGGCTGCTACTGAACAGTACGGTTTGCCGCTGCTGATTAGTGTGACTGAACATCCTTTGATTTTGTGGACGTTTTTACCGATGGAGATTGGGAGTTTGGCTTCAAATTCACCATTTTCGTTTGTTTTTACTTCTGACTGGAACGTCTGTTTTCCGGCATTCTTGCATTCTACCGCCACCGTTGCCCCTACAAAAAAAAAAAAAAAAAGGAAAATCACGAAAAATATTAAGAAAATATATTTTTGAGTTGAATTGGAAATAGACATCAATTTTCAAGTTTTTAAAACTATTTAAACTAATCAGATTGCATCAAGTAAAGCTTCGTTAGCTGAGGCGGTTAGTAATCGGATTGCACAAAAGGGACGGCTAAATTGTCGACGTATGACAAAAGCGCCAACAAAGTTCTCGCTTTTTCGAGCTTTGGAAAAAACGCCGGCTCAACTCCCACTTTTGTCGAGCCGACGCTTTTGTCTACATTGAAAATTTTGAAGTCAACAATGATTATTCTTGTACTTTTTCCTAATAAATAAACTTGGCTTTTGATATTACGAAATTAATTAGTTGATCGACTTTTGTTTTTTATTCTTAGTTTCCACCGATGGACAGATAACACTTGTCACAAATCACCGACATATTAGACCCTCGATTATAATCCCCTAAGCCACATTTTAGTTTAAAAAAAGACTTTTTTTTTTTTTTTCGTGGGGCGTCTGGCACAACAATATGGATATGGTACGCCAAAACAATATAATCTGTTGTGTCATTTTGAATATGTTGTACCAGACTGAGATCTAACCGAAAACACTTGTTGCGCTTTAGTTAATTGATAATTTTAGAAAGTTAAGTCTATTTTGTTACTTTTCTCAGTCAAAATGGATAAAAACAACAAGACAACTACAAGAACCTGAAATGAAATGGTTGGATTTGGGCACTTGTTGACGGAAGCAAGTGTCACAGTAGACGGTTCCAACAAGCGTGGCCGCAGAATGCGGGTGTTTCCGGTGTCTGGCATAGGAGACACCGTTGAAGGAGAGACACAGGAAAAACATCACGAATGAAACCCATGAAGACATTGTGGAAACTCAGTATGATTCGATCTTCTGCTGAAGAAGCAGTTGAGTTTATAGGGGAAGTTTCCAATTCACGAGTTTGGATTCATTATGGCAATCATGAAAAAACCAGTATAACTCCAAACCAAACCAGCAGTGAATAAGAGAGCACCTTTTGGCTTTTGCTATAAATATTTAATAAATTACAAACATATTATTGTGATAATAATTAAAAATAATAATTTCAATCCAATAGTATTAAACAGTTTTTGTATCAAAAACACATACTTATAATTATTGTTATATGACTTGTAAAACAAACATAATTCAAATCACAATTTACAATTAAATGGTTTGAATATTTTTGTATTACAGTATAAGTTAGTTCGTTGTCTCGGTTTCTCGGGTCTGTTTCATGTTTATTGTGCTCTATCACGGGCGTTTTGGCTGTTAAAGGAAAAAAAAAAAAAAAAAGACTATTTTCACTTGTGTGGTTGTGTGGGTTAAGTTGTTATATGTTGGAATGTAGATGCAAGCCGGAAGGGGCAGATAGATGGGACCAAGATTGTTCACGGGAGTGCTAAAGTTGGCCACAGGTTCCATGAGAGTGTGACGCTAAGGGTAGATCCATGGCTCATGGTCATGCTCATAGCTATCCTTTCAACATTCTTGGATAACACAGCAATTCACCCAATTACTATCTCTAAGACTATTTCCAATGGGCCCTTGGAGATCATGTCCTTGGATGCCCTAAGAGATCCTTACCATTGGAGTTCATCCATCATAGCATGCCCTTAGGTGAGATGCCCTTCCACAAGGGCATGTGTTTGTCTCGGTTCATGCGATAAGGTGGGCCTAAAGTAAGAAAAAGAAAATGTTTTATTTAAATATTGTGTGTAATGAATAGGTGATGAGGTGGAAATTAAGAAGGGTAAAGATATTTGTAAGGTTGGAGATGAAATTGAGGTTTTTAAGGATTTGTAAGGATATTATGTGGCAGATGATGTGGCAGCTAAAGACGTCTAAGGGCGCATTTAGCATTGGAGATAGTCTAATGCATGAAGTATAGTTATCTATACAAAATATATCATTCGTCAAGCAAAGTTGTGATGGTTACGTGGTGTACTCTATCAGGCCGGACCTAGGTGGTCCCAATGGGTCGCCTGCAGTGGCGCAGGTTAGAAGAGGCCGGGGGAGCGCCCGACCCCTCGAACTTTTCGCTCAGTAGTGTTATGTATGTAGCTTTCGTATATAAATTTTTGGGTATATACGTTTTCGGTTCTATATAAATTTTTGGGTATATACGTTTTCGACCCCCGTCGGAAATCTCAAACTTCGCCACTGGTCGCCTGCATCCTATATAAATCATTTATTTTCTTTTGTATACATACGATCTAATCCCAATTGACTCTCATGGAAATTTTGACATCTACCCACAAGAAAGAGATATAACTTGATTGGTAATTATATTGAAAAGAAGAAAATTAACTTCATCAGATAAAGTTTCCTACGCTGGCATTGTTGCACTGCGAGTCTTGTTTTGTTGTTTACGTGAAGAAGAAAATGAAAGAATAGAACGTTTTTAAATTTATTTCAACTCTTGGGCTTTTCTTTAATTGTGGCTACAAAAACTTTTTTTTTAACGGCTAAATTCTTTAATCTCCTGCAGTCTGTGTGACTTAAACCCAAGATTTTCTTCTTTTCAACCTAGGTGTTTTTAAAAGTTTTGTCTTTGCCAATGGACCACCACCCCATTGGTGAGGCTACAAAAGCTTAATACTATAAACCTCGATATCCTATCAACTATAAACCTATATTTTCTATTTTATTTTGGTTCCTACAATTGGTACACCTTGCAAATTAAATCGACACCCTTAATACGGGTCGTATAACCCCATACGACCCGTATTATGTAATAACAATTCTCAAAGTCAGTCAAAGGCTAACGTTGTTTGTCACGTGCAAACCCAACACGGGTCGTATAGGTCTATACGACCCGTATTAGGTACGAGGTAGTACGATGTCACTCAACAGTGATAGAAAATGATGGATGTGATATTACGTTAGCTCTATACGGGTCGTTTAGGGCTATACGACCCGTATTGGTCTCTGAAAATGAATTCAGTTTTCTGCCTTTATAAACGACGAAGGGAGACGTAGGGAACATTGTTTCTTCTATTTTTTCTTTATTTCGTCAAACAATTCCACCATGTCTTAGTTCGACCTCAGTTACGTATTTGGCGAATTGTGCAGCAACAACACGAGGACGTTTATTCCGGAAAGCAGTGTGGTATAGTATTTATTAACTTGTTTTGTTTGTTATATGACAACTGGCACAAAACCTGTAATTTCCGTACAGTTTTAATTATTATTTATTATCTGCAATTATGTGCTTAAATGTCAACATTGTCTGATTACATGCTATATATGTGAATTCATGCACGTTTTATACTTCAAATATTGCTTTGTGCATTACCTTAAGCGTTGCGTCAGAAAGACTAGCAAACTCACCGGTAAGACACACTGTGTCAGCATTTCTGCAGAAAGTAGTCAGACAATAGAATTAGGGCCTAGGAGTAGGTCCAACATCTAAAATACATTAAAACCCAAGTGTGGATACAAGGGTTAACATATAAACTTTCCGAAAGCTAAACAATGCACTAAAAAGCACCCGAAACTCACTTTAAATGCAGAATTCGGCGCAATTCAGCCATAATTCAGCTATAAATCAGCTTTTAATACCAAAATATCATGCAAAATTTATAAATTAGTGTCCAGAATAACTTACAAAGTGTCGGGAATTGAAACTGTCACAAAAGGTGCTTCATACTTAGTGAAACTGCGCAATTTAGCACTTTAACGAACCGTAACGAAACGAACAACCGGACACTACTCGAAATACCAAATTTTCACTAGAAACATTGTTTTAGTGTTACAAAGCTAGTTATGATCACCGAACATCATATTACATATCATAAACACTAAAAACCTAAAAATACCTAACTAATACCATTACATTCCAACTAAATCAAGAAACTAGAATTTGAAATGTTACACTTTACCCCCCTCTCTTTGGACGGTTGGGACAAGGGTCCCACCTAGTGATTTTATTTGATTATTTTTGATCTTTTGTTGGAGAATATACCAACAAATATACCATGAAAGATATGGAGAATTTTATAAAATCATAAACTAATACCATAACATCATTCTACACCTCCTAACTCACCATCAACCTCCTCCTTCCTCCTCTAACTCTCGGCTCAAACACCCCCATATACACACACCTTTTTCACTTCATTTACAACCATTTCAAGGCCACTAGAAGGTGTATGGAGATCATCTAAGAAGGCTTGAAGTGTAGGAACTTGAAGGACCACCTTGTGGAGCTTTTAACCTCTCAATTTCTTCCATAATCATCATCTTCATTCTTGTGCCACTTCCCTAGCCATTAGAGCTAGTAGTAAGCTCCTTGATCTTGTTTTTACTTCTAATCATAATGGTTAAAATATTATGTAAGTGGTTAAACTCAAAAATCACAAAGAAACAAGAAGATGATCATTAACATAAAGCTAAATAACTTGAAATCTAAGTTGATTAAGTGTATGTATGAAACTTGTTTGTTGATTTCTTGTGTTTATGGTGTAGATCACCATAGAAAGGCTTGATAGGTGATGATTAAACACATGTTCTAGCAAGTATAAGGATGGATCTTGAAGAAATTATAATGATCATCCTTTATGTTTCACACGAACTTGAAAATAAAAATGTTTTAGAGTATGATGATGGTTGATATATGTTAAAAGTCTTGTAAATAGATGATTACAAAAATAATTTTCTCAAGAAACCAAGTTTATTTACAAGATTTACAAAGTCATGATTTCTAAGTAAACTAATCAGATTTTTAGTGTTTAAACAAAACTAGAAACATGTTTGTAACAAGAAAAATACAAAAGAATTATTTTTGGAAAAATCATCTTACAAGTTGTAAATGACTAAATCTTTCAATAATGTGATTTACAAACAAATAACCATGTTTTAAAGGGTAACTAAACCTACTAAATAACATGGTAAGTTACTACAAGTTTTTACAAAAATTTCAAGTTCATGATGTAGTGTAATTTACATGATCTTGGCTCATGGTAAGTCTTGGTTAAATTGTTGATGATTGATGATGATTTTAAAAGAAAATGACATGCTTTGAAAGCATGGAAACCTCCATTTTTAAGGGAAAACTATGACAAAATTTTTGTAGAAATTAAACACTTAGAAAAATATTTTTAAACAAGTGTTTATAAGTAAATTTTGAACATGGTTTTCACATAAAAGTTTGCCATAATTTTTATTACAAAAAATACAAACATTGGAGGTTGATTTTTGATAAATAAAAGTGACTAAGTATATATTTAGGAAAATATATTTAGATGTCACAATATGTGTGTTACTTGTATATTATGTGTAGTAGTTATATTATTTTAGGAATTTGAAAATAATATAACACACAAATATACCAAAATTTGGAATACAAAATACTACCAAAATTCCAAGAAACACATATATGAATTATACCCGAATATCGGACAATCGGACTTATGGACTATAAGTAATATATTCCGGAAATAAATCCGTAACTTAACAAACGTGGTGAACGATATTTTTGAAACCAAGGAAACGGCAAGATATGAATTTTTACAAGTATTACAAAAATATAACATATTTTTGTCAAATAGAAGATATATTATTTTGATGGATAAAAATATATATATTTTCTTAACAAGATAAAAATATATTATTTTGGGGTGAAGACTAGAAAAATATATTTTCTAAGACCAATCTTAAAAATATATATATCATTTTTGAGATTTATATGGAAATATACTTATTTTTGCCAAATAAATTATAGATATTTTTTCCATAAAAATCCTCTCAAAATATGTATATTTTGAGAATATAAAGTGGTGACTTTTAGTTGTCTAAAAATAATGTTCCGGAAAAATAATCACAAGTTTAAGTATGAAATACTTAATAAATACAAGAAAATACGTACCCTCATGCGTATAAATACATATCGGAATACACCACCAATTCGTGGCAAAATACACAAGTATGAATATACACAAATACAAGTATTCCTATGCTTGGGAAAATATATGTGTAGAATATATATAATAACCCAAATTGAATATATATTACTTTAACAATATTCCAAATAATTGGATAAATGTAATTTAAGTTAAAATATTAATATTTTAACTAAAACTTATACCTTGGGATTATATAATACATCAAGGATGTAACTCAAAATATACCAATGATTCCAAAATAAGTCTTAATAAACAACTAAGACTAATAGTCGTTACACGACCTAAACGTCTAATAAAACATAATACGTGTTGTCACACCCCGATTTCCACGTGTCACCGGTGGGCCCGGTGTGGGGTACAGTGACGTAGTTGGCATCGTCATAGACAATCAACACAATATAATAATGCACAGCGGAAGCAGAATAGATACATTTCAACTTTTAAATAATTTGCAATAATAAATATCACAGTAGTTGAAACGGATCCACAGGCGGATCAAATAAAATAAGAAAAAAAATAGTTCAACAGATATATTGTCGTCCGAGCTTGCGAGACTATAGTGGACGCTCTTAGGAAACAACCAGCCTATTTCCGTATAGTACCTGCACTTAACCTTTTGGGAAAAATACGTCAGTTTACACTGGTAAATACAAATCGACTGACTCATTTTGAAAATGACTGAAAATTGATTTAAATGCACAAGGCATAAATATTTTTATTAACTTGGGATATTTATGCAATATAAACTTGTGAACGAATTACATGCACTTATATCTCTGGTGGCCCGGGATCTGCTGTCCGGGCTAGAGATTAAATGACACACCACATTAAAGAGTTATACACGTCGGGTGTACGCCTACACCCCGTGCTCTGGTCGTGGCCATCTCGTAAGATAATGCCAAGGATATCCGGGACACGGTCAATAACCCCCCAAAGCCTTTAAGTAAGACAAGACTGTTTAAACGAAGTCGCACAAGCTATTCAAGACTGTACACCCATAAGGCGCAGGACTTGTGCGCCCGATCAAGCGGTATTCTAAATACCGTACCCCAAGCCCGTATAGGGAAAATAAGTCAAAATGTATTTACCTGAGCAAGTATAAGTCACAAATGATAAGTGTTGGTAGCTTTTACCGGGCCTCCTAATCTGGAACAAAGGTTTATAATTAACCTATTAGATTCCTAACGGTCTTTTATTTAAGCTTAAGCTTTGACCGGTTAGTTTTAGGAATGATACGGTTTACGCACGATTAAGCGAAAGACCGGATAGAATGTGATTTAGACCCGACAAGTTTGAATACTTGTATAATATGGGTATACTAAATACATTCTGGATTTTGAAATAAAAATGATATCGTTTGGCCCGTTTCGGTCAATTTACGCAAACTAGTTACGTAAACCGAACCGAACGTAAAAAGGGCGATACAGGTAGACAAATGATTCAGATGCAAGTTCCCTGAGATAATATGCTTAAAATATGATATTATATCAGTAAGTTATGTTCTATATTGCCCGGAATAATTTTAAACCCAATTTATGCCTTAGAAGGGCATTTTGGTCATTTAAAAGATAATAAAAGAGTAAAATTAGAACTCTGAGTTTCGGGTCTGGTTCATACAGCAAATATACTTAATATAACATATTATATCAGTAGGGTATGACCCATATATCAAATTTATCATTTAAAACCAAACTATGCACCGTAGGGGTATTTTAGTAAATTCACAAGGGCTAAAAATGCCAAAACTGGAAACCTGAGTTCAAAATATTATACTTACTGTTATTATATGAAAATATGTAATTTACATCAGTAGGTATAGGTCTTATATGTTTAAAACAAGTATAACGCTCACTATGCGCTTAAAACGCTAAATATGCGATTTAAGGGCGTTTTCGGGTTTTCAAATTAAATCTGAGATTTTTATATTTCCAGAATACTTAAAATAATTTATTCATCATATAAAATCAGTAGAAAAAGGTTTCGGGTCAAAAGGATGTGTAAAACTCATTTTATGGCTAAAACGGTCAAAACCGACATAAGCCGAAATGACTAGGCGATCTAGGATCCGTTCAGCCAAAAATTGATTAAAAATCATCAAAATTCCCAGAATATTATATTACTTCTGTTGGTAAAGAGTTTCGTATCAAAACGTGGCCAGAAACGGGTTTTACGCGAAAAGGACCGTTTATGTAAATTTATAATATAGTTTTACGCTAATGGCCATAACTCACAATCTGGACCACCAACTGATCCGAAATTTTCGGTGCAAGTTTATATATTAGAAATAAAGATTTCTACTCTTTCACTTTTCCAAAAATCACGTTTTATATCAAAAAGGGCAAAATAGTCAACTTTATGCATAAATCGGAAACATGCATTCGAATCGGCTAAGCATAGACTTATGACATAAAATTTCCAGAAAGTTTAACTAAAATGCCAATGGTCAAAAATGCTTTAAAATACAGATCTCACACATGCATGTACGGATCCGAACCGATAGTTTACGAAAAAGTCGTTTATTAAGACTTTCGGTTCCAATCCGGGTTTACACTAAAGATCGTCGAGTTGATCGTGGTAAAATACATTCTTATATTCATAATAAAGCTTTCTATGAAGATCAAACAGATTTCATGTCATCTATATCATTATTCATGTCATTTTTCACAAAAATCGCTTCTGTTGACTTTTTAGAAATAGGTTTGACTCGACATTTAGCATGCATGTAGTGGGAATCAGAGAGTACCCTTTTGAGGGTTTGTTTCCCATAATATTACCAACATAAATCAGGTTTCAATTCAAGAAATGACTGATTGAAACCCGTTTAATCAGAAAGTCAAAGCTTATGAACACACAGTTTGACTTTTAGCAATAATCAAAGTAATAACGGATTAGAGAACGAATTGAAAGCTTACAAAGGTCCTAAAGATGTTTAGTGAGCACTAGAATTCGTCCTTGATGATCAGATTAACTCCAGAAAGCCTGCCTAGAAAGTTCTTGAGAGCTCTTGAGAGAAATGAGTTCTTGATCAATGCAAATGTCCAAGAAATGGCTTGGTAATCTGATTTAAAGCTGAAATTCGTGGGTTACTGTTGCCTAGCCATGCATGGCTTCTAATTGGTGCTTTTGGAGGCGAGATACAGCTGTTTGTCACTCAAATTCGGACCCAAATCACCCAAATACGATTTTTCTGTCGCTGGCAGCCCCACGCGGCCCGCTTGGGTCATGCCAGGCGGGTCGCCTGACCCCTGTTCAGCAAAACAAGTTTCAATCTTGACAGCTTTAGTCCCTGAGCTTGCGTGCGATGTTTCGGCTGCTTAATTTGACCCGTAAACCCCCAAACTTGGTTTTTAAGAACCTTAGGACATTTACCAACATGGTAATGTCCTCGGATAACTTTGCGCTCAACCGAAAAACCCTGAAATTCGACGTTGACGCTTTTAGTCCCTTAGGTACGGTTTTGGCCATAACTTTCTCATACGTTGACGAAACTTCATGAAATTTTTACCACATATTCTAGTGAGTATATTTTAGCTATACAAAGCTTCGGGTCTGCCAAAAGTTCACTCAGAGGTATAAATTAAACATGTTGACACTTTTGGCCCCTATAGTTTACAATACTTCACTTTGGTGCAATTTCCGCGTCGTATGATCCATGAACCATCCGTTTAAGGTTATAAACATTATGTAGGGTTATCATAGAGCCTATTTATCCATTGTTGACACTTTGGACCCTTACGTTCCATAGTTTTCACCGTTTGTCACTTTTAGTCCCTCTAAAGTATGTTTTCACATAACGGAACCTTATGACACGTGTCAAGACATTATTGGACGAAATTTTTCGAGGTGTTACATCCTCACCCCCTTAAAAGAAATCTCGACCCCGAGATTTATTCAAACAAATGGGGATATTTTTCTTTCATCGTGGATTCCACTTCCCACGTGTATTCGGGACCTCTACGGGCATCCCACTTGACCTTAACAATAGGCACGTGCTTCCTTCGAAGCTTCTTTACCTGTCGATCCTCAATCGACAAAGGTTTTTCCACAAATTTTAGACTTTCGTCTATGTGTATATCTGTATGCGGTATAACCAGTGAATCGTCAGCGAAACACTTCTTCAAATTACAGATATGGAACACATTATGAATAGCACTAAGCTCTTCAGGCAAGTTTAACTTGTAAGCGACTGACCCGACACGTTCGATAATCTCGAAAGGTCCTATGTATCTCGGGCTTAGCTTGCCTTTCTTTCCAAATCTCATCACACCTTTCCAAGGTGATACCTTAAGCAACACTTTTTCACCTACATCGAAGTGAAAATCTTTGCGCTTAGGATCCGCATAACTTTTCTGCCTATCCCTGGCAGCTTTCAAACGATCACGGATCTGAACGATCTTGTCTGTCGTCTCAAAGACGATATCTGGTCCAGACAACTGGACATCTCCAACTTCTGCCCAACAAATGGGCGATCTACACTTCCTACCGTATAGGGCCTCAAACGGCGCGGCCTTTATGCTGGAATGGTAGCTATTGTTGTAGGAGAATTCAATCAGTGGTAAGTTCTTATCCCAACTACCACCCAAATCGATCGCACATGCGCGAAGCATGTCTTCCAAAGTTTGAATAGTACGCTCACTCTGACCATCAGTCTGAGGATGGTAAGCCGTACTAAAATTCAAACGAGTGCCCAACGACTGTTGGAAACTCTTCCAAAAATGCGACGTATATCTAGTATCTCTATCAGAGATAATAGATATAGGTATACCATGTAGCGCTACAATCTTATCGACGTATAATTGTGCTAACATATCTGAGCTATGCGTCTCCTTGATGGGTAGAAAATGGGCTGACTTAGTCAGTCTGTCTACTATGACCCACATGGTATCATTTCCCTTTTTCGTCTTCGGCAACTTGGTGATAAAATCCATTGTCACCATTTCCCATTTCCACTTGGGAATTTCAGGTTGCTGAAGCAAACCTGACGGCTTCTGATGCTCGGCCTTGACTTGCGCACAAGTCAAACATTTGGCCACATACTCGGCCACAGACTTTTTCAAACCAATCCACCAGTAGTTTGATTTCAAATCCTGGTACATCTTATCAGCTCCAGGATGAACGGAATATTTAGAGCTGTGGGCTTCCTGGAGGATAACATCCCGAAGTCCTCCATAAACTGGAACCCATATTCGTCCGTTTAGTCGTAGCATTCCATCTTTGTCGTGGGATAACTGCTCCTCAGTTACTCCCAACTTTTCTGCAGGATAGTTAGCTTCTAGCACAGCTTCCTTCTGTGCAGCTAACACCCTTTCATTCAAACTATTTCTTATTTCAATGCGCTTGGCATTGATTCTGATCGGTTTAACCCTTTCTTTTCTGCTTAAGGCGTCGGCAACCACATTTGCCTTGCCTGGATGGTATCTTATCTCACAGTCATAATCATTGAGAGTTTCCATCCATCGCCTTTGACGCATGTTCAATTCCTTCTGATTGAACAGATGCTGAAGACTCTTGTGATCCGAATAAATTATGCACTTGGTGCCATACAAGTAATGTCTCCATAGCTTCAAAGCAAATACAACCGCACCCAATTCCAAGTCGTGGGTGGTGTAGTTCTTCTCGTGCACCTTGAGCTGTCGAGAAGCGTAGGCAATGACTTTGCCTTTCTGCATGAGTACGCAACCCATGCCAGTGTGTGATGCGTCACAATACACCACAAATTCCTCTATGCCATCGGGCAATGTCAATACTGACGCATTGCTCAGCTTCTGCTTCAGAATATCGAAGGATTCTTGCTGCTTAGGGCCCCAACCGAACTTAATCTTCTTACGGGTCAATGAGGTTAGGGGCGCAGCAATCCTTGAGAAGTTCTCGATAAATCGCCTATAATATCCTGCCAATCCGAGGAAACTGCGAATCTCGGTAGGGGTCTTCGGCTCCTGCCAATTCATGACTGCTTCTACTTTAGCGGGATCTACTTGGATACCACGCTCGCTTACAACATGTCCAAGGAACTGGACTTCTCGAAGCCAAAATTCACACTTCGAAAATTTGGCATAAAGCTTCTCTTGATGCAAAAGTTTGAGAATACAGCGAAGGTGTTTCTCATGATCAGCTTGGCTCTTCGAGTAGATAAGAATGTCATCAATAAAGACGATAACGAACTTATCTAAATAGGGTTTGCAGACGCGATTCATGAGATCCATGAACGCGGCTGGTGCGTTAGTGAGCCCAAACGGCATCACTAGGAACTCGTAATGTCCATAACGAGTCCTAAACGCTGTCTTGTGTACGTCTTCATCCTTGACCTTCAACTGATGATAACCTGACCTCAGATCGATCTTGGAGAAATAGCTTGCTCCCTGCAACTGATCGAACAGATCGTCGATCCTGGGTAACGGATATCTATTCTTGATAGTGACCTTGTTAAGCTCACGGTAATCGATACACAGGCGCATCGATCCATCCTTCTTTTTAACGAACAAGATTGGCGCTCCCCAAGGAGATGAGCTAGGTCTAATAAAACCTTTAGCTAATAGATCATCCAACTGCGTCCTCAACTCCTTCATCTCCGTTGGTGCCAATCTGTATGGTGCTCTTGCTACAGGTGCTGCACCTGGAATAATGTCTATCCGGAACTCCACTTGCCTATCTGGTGGCAACCCGGGTAGCTCTTCAGGAAATACTTCAGGATATTCCGAGATAACAGGAATATCTTCAATCTTCGGCTTCGGCTCATCTATGGTAACTTGTGCCATATAAATGACACATCCCTTCTGCATGCATCTGGATGCTTTGAGCATGGACACTTGCTCCGGCAATCCATGCTGGGTATCTCCTTGAATAGTAAGTGACTCACCAGACGGAGTCTTAACTATTACTTGCTTTCTATTGCACAGAATCTGGGCTTGGTTACTCGACAACCAATCCATGCCTATTACTATGTCGAATCCAGCTAGCTTAAAGGGAAGCAAGGATAGCGGGAAAGAATGATTCCTAATGGATATAACACATCCATCTAGAATAGTTGAGGCGGTTTCTAAGGTTCCATCGGCTAATTCCACCTCATATTTCACACTTAAGGTTTTAACAGGAAGGTTCAACAGTTTACAAAACTTATCATCTACAAACGACTTATCGGCTCCTGAATCAAAAAAGACTCTAGCAAAAACATCATTTACAAGAAACGTACCGGTAATGACGTTGTCGTCAAGGACTGCTTCCTTGGCGTCCATTCGGAAGACTCTCGCATTAGTCTTCTTTCCTTCATCTGCCTTCCTTGCATTCTTTGGGCAATTGGGCCGAATATGCCCTTTCTCGTTGCAACCGAAACAAGTTGCATCCTTCATTTTCTTGCAATCCACAGCTTTATGATCTGTGGACTTGCAGATTCCACAACGTTTTTCTGAAGACTGGGATTTCGTCTCCAAACGACATCTCCCAAAGTGGTGCCTCCTGCAGATCTTGCATCTGGGTTTCTCACCCGACTGATGATCACTTTTCCTAGACCCCGACCCTTTCCTGTGGTCGTTGTTCCCTCTATGTCGCTTCTCAGACCTTCGTGAGGTGTCATCCTCACGTTTCCGTTTGTTCTCCTCAGAGCTCTTCATAGCTCTCAATCTTACCACATCCTGAGTGAGGGAGAGGGATAGATCTGCTACGGATCTAAATGTAGTAGGTCTTGAAGCCTTAACACTCGCCTTTATCTCCGGTGCCAACCCCCCAATAAATCGAGCAATCCTACGCGGCTCCGGGGTCACCAGGTAAGGCACTAAACGAGACAACGTGTTGAACGTAGTAAGATACGCTTGACAATCGAGGTTCTTCATAACTAAGGATACAAAATCCGATTCAATTCGCTCGACCTCGTGCTGCGGACAGAAGTTCTCTTTGATCAGTGCTACAAACTGAACCCAGTTCATGCTATATAGGGCGGCCTTACCGGCAGCTTGTAGAAGTGACTTCCACCATGCTAACGCATCTCCCTTGAACGACTGGGATGCGTACTTCACAACGTCTCTATCAGCACACCCACTGATATCAACCACAGTATCCATCTCATCAATCCACGTCATACAATCGACGGCTCCCTTTTCCCCAGTGAAATCCCTGGGCTTGCAAGACACAAAATACTTGTACGTACAGGACCTGCTGTACGTGTCATGCTTCAGCTTAATCTCCTGCTTTGGGACGCTGCTGTGGTTGGAGGAGTGATTATCATCCTCAGCTTTCTTCGGCTCACTCTTTTTAGAGGGTGGCTTACTATGAGCCTCAGAATGAGTCTTGGGCTTTGCGTGCGTTTCTGTTCGGGTCCTACTCCGAGTACCACTAGATTCCTTGAACTGCCTATCCATAGCCTTGGCGACAGCATTATCTATCAGTGCTTGCAATTCTTCACCAGTGACGTGAATCCTGGTATTGTCTGGGTGCTCCCCAGAATGACTGTTGGTCTCCTCCGATTTGGCCATTGTAGCTTTAAGCTACAATAAAGGACAAGGTCTAATTTAGAACCTAACAGTATTATCGTTCTAGACGATTTATTAACCATGGTATCAAGAACCTTAGCAGTTAATTTAATAAATTTCATTCAGGCTCTTATTAGCAATCAAGGAATGAAAATATATATATTGGCACCATAGGCCTAGTCACATGGACAATTACTAAATTTTAAATTTAGATTTTTATAGGATTATAAATTGTATAATTAAACAAATAATCCTTTACTAGACAGAGAGTCATAAACCACAGCTGTCACTATATGATATAGTCATAACCCGTAGGTATCAAGCCATTAATAGACTTGTATACAGATATAATCTGTAGATATTTCTTTTCTTGGCAGGGAGTTATAAACCACAACTGCCATTATATGACATAGTCATAACCCGTAGGTATCAAGTCATTAATAGACTTGTATACAGATAAAATCTGTAGATAATTTATTAAAAAGGGTGGCTTGTGTGATTCTACCGATCACGCTTAGCCAGGAATGTTAACATGTTCTCAGACGTTAACAGAGAGTTGAATCTTTTCAACCAGGTTTTACCATCATGGCCAGGCCTATTAATAAGGCATTCAAGCTAGGTTATACCTTACTAAGATTCTTATAAAATGGCAAATCAAATAAAAATTGATAGTTTCCATTATTTTAATATTATATTCATGCATATAAATAAAATGAGAAATTCAAATTAACCATTTCAAATTTCAAATAAAGTACTAGTACATATTGCCCTAAACGGCACTTTAAAATAATATGAATAACATGAATAACATGCCCGCGCAGGGGCTAAACAAATAACAACAATAACTAAATAAAACAAACCCACGCAGGGGTTAACAGGATAACATACCCACGCAGGGGTAGAATAAGATAGATATACCCACGCAGGGGTAGAGTACAGGAATAGATGTCCACACAGGGACATGAGTACATGAAATGATAATCGAAGGATTCAATGATCCTTCTTGCCCTTACCCTTGAGCAGGTCAAACACCTTCTTGAACATGCCACTGGTGCGACGGCGATCAGCTCGCATCTCGTGTTGAAACTCACGTCGCATGCTATCAATCCCATGCAGGATTTCCTGAACCTGCGGCGGCGACATCATAGGCGCCGCCGCGCCGGTGGCGGTGGCTGGTACTGCTGCGGCTGCGGTGGCTGGTACGGCTGCGGCTGCGGTGGCTGCTGGTAACCCGGAGGGTAACCAAAAGTAGACTGCCCAGCAGCCCAAGTGTCTCCCAATGGACCACTAGGTGGGAGTGAGCTGTAGTTCACAGCTTGCCAATAAGGGTCTCCTGTGTAATCATAACCCTGAGGGAAAACATGCTCGAACGGGTTAAACTGAGCTGCACTAGCATAAGCCGGAATCGGCTCTCCATAGTTCTGCGGCGGCAGAGGCGGGATCGGTACAGAAGTAACCTCCGATACGGGATGCTGAGACTCCCCTGTCTCGGACTCCCCGGGAAGAGACGTGTAGCGGCTGCTACCAACATGTGGAGGGGTGCCTATGCGAATCCCTCCGCGCGTAGACATGCGCGCATTCCTCCTAGGCCTCTGAGGTGGAGGAGGTAAAACTGGTGGCGGCGGTGGTGACGGAGTGATCACGTCACGCCATAGGGCCTCAGATAGGTCTTGCGGTAGAGGCGGCTGCTGCTGAAGCTGCTGCGAGTGGTGCTGCGAGTGCACCGGCGAAACCTGGTGAGACTGGAGCATCGGAGAGTTGTGGCTGGGGGTGTAATACCAATCATGCTGCTTAAACCTCTCCTGAAAGCTGTCCCCACCATTGTAGGGTGATCCCCTAAATGGCGACCCATCCGATATCTCAATCGGATGGTTAGGCGTACCTGATGGCGGTAGCGAGGGGTCCGTATCCTCGTCGACGTCCATCTCGTGACCACCAGAAAAGTGGTCCTCCGGTCCAAGTGGGTTATGACCCACTGGCTCATCAACAAAAGCATCAGGGTTATATAAACCCTGGTAGACTAGTGCTGGATACTGGTGCGGTGACCGATGCAAAGGTATGTAGGATCCATGCGAACCATGGGGCCCATTCTCCGAGTGGGGCCCAAACGAGTGGGGTAATGACGGTGAAGTGCTGGCGGATACCGAGTGTCTAGCAGGCTCGGCGAAAGACCTCCAAAGGTCGTTGGCGGCTGTGTTGTGCGTGGCGGATGGAGCTCGCCTATGTGAGGGCCCTGCCTCATGGTCGTGAGACGTAGCAAATCCTCCTCGACCTCTCATTCGTGGCGGCATAGTGATCCTGTCAAAAGTTAAACAAGTTGCACAACAAGTATATAAGACAAAGCTAATAATAAAAATAAAATAAAATAAACGAAAAGTTGAACATTTCCTAAGTTCTTTGTCTAGACTCGAAAATCGAGGAATGTGCAATTGTGTAACTGAGATTAAACACAGAAGATTAGTGTTTAATTCACTCAGCGTTGGCTCTGATACCAACCTGTCACACCCCGATTTCCACGTGTCACCGGTGGGCCCGGTGTGGGGTACAGTGACGTAGTTGGCATCGTCATAGACAATCAACACAATATAATAATGCACAGCGGAAGCAGAATAGATACATTTCAACTTTTAAATAATTTGCAATAATAAATATCACAGTAGTTGAAACGGATCCACAGGCGGATCAAATAAAATAAGAAAAAAAATAGTTCAACAGATATATTGTCGTCCGAGCTTGCGAGACTATAGTGGACGCTCTTAGGAAACAACCAGCCTATTTCCGTATAGTACCTGCACTTAACCTTTTGGGAAAAATACGTCAGTTTACACTGGTAAATACAAATCGACTGACTCATTTTGAAAATGATTGAAAATTGATTTAAATGCACAAGGCATAAATATTTTTATTAACTTGGGATATTTATGCAATATAAACTTGTGAACGAATTACATGCACTTATATCTCTGGTGGCCCGGGATCTGCTGTCCGGGCTAGAGATTAAATGACACACCACATTAAAGAGTTATACACGTCGGGTGTACGCCTACACCCCGTGCTCTGGTCGTGGCCATCTCGTAAGATAATGCCAAGGATATCCGGGACACGGTCAATAACCCCCCAAAGCCTTTAAGTAAGACAAGACTGTTTAAACGAAGTCGCACAAGCTATTCAAGACTGTACACCCATAAGGCGCAGGACTTGTGCGCCCGATCAAGCGGTATTCTAAATACCGTACCCCAAGCCCGTATAGGGAAAATAAGTCAAAATGTATTTACCTGAGCAAGTATAAGTCACAAATGATAAGTGTTGGTAGCTTTTACCGGGCCTCCTAATCTGGAACAAAGGTTTATAATTAACCTATTAGATTCCTAACGGTCTTTTATTTAAGCTTAAGCTTTGACCGGTTAGTTTTAGGAATGATACGGTTTACGCACGATTAAGCGAAAGACCGGATAGAATGTGATTTAGACCCGACACGTTTGAATACTTGTATAATATGGGTATACTAAATACATTCTGGATTTTGAAATAAAAATGATATCGTTTGGCCCGTTTCGGTCAATTTACGCAAACTAGTTACGTAAACCGAACCGAACGTAAAAAGGGCGATACGGGTAGACAAATGATTCAGATGCAAGTTCCCTGAGATAATATGCTTAAAATATGATATTATATCAGTAAGTTATGTTCTATATTGCCCGGAATAATTTTAAACCCAATTTATGCCTTAGAAGGGCATTTTGGTCATTTAAAAGATAATAAAAGAGTAAAATTAGAACTCTGAGTTTCGGGTCTGGTTCATACAGCAAATATACTTAATATAACATATTATATCAGTAGGGTATGACCCATATATCAAATTTATCATTTAAAACCAAACTATGCACCGTAGGGGTATTTTAGTAAATTCACAAGGGCTAAAAATGCCAAAACTGGAAACCTGAGTTCAAAATATTATACTTACTGTTATTATATGAAAATATGTAATTTACATCAGTAGGTATAGGTCTTATATGTTTAAAACAAGTATAACGCTCACTATGCGCTTAAAACGCTAAATATGCGATTTAAGGGCGTTTTCGGGTTTTCAAATTAAATCTGAGATTTTTATATTTCCAGAATACTTAAAATAATTTATTCATCATATAAAATCAGTAGAAAAAGGTTTCGGGTCAAAAGGATGTGTAAAACTCATTTTATGGCTAAAACGGTCAAAACCGACATAAGCCGAAATGACTAGGCGATCTAGGATCCGTTCAGCCAAAAATTGATTAAAAATCATCAAAATTCCCAGAATATTATATTACTTCTGTTGGTAAAGAGTTTCGTATCAAAACGTGGCCAGAAACGGGTTTTACGCGAAAAGGACCGTTTATGTAAATTTATAATATAGTTTTACGCTAATGGCCATAACTCACAATCTGGACCACCAACTGATCCGAAATTTTCGGTGCAAGTTTATATATTAGAAATAAAGATTTCTACTCTTTCACTTTTCCAAAAATCACGTTTTATATCAAAAAGGGCAAAATAGTCAACTTTACGCATAAATCGGAAACATGCATTCGAATCGGCTAAGCATAGACTTATGACATAAAATTTCCAGAAAGTTTAACTAAAATGCCAATGGTCAAAAATGCTTTAAAATACAGATCTCACACATGCATGTACGGATCCGAACCGATAGTTTACGAAAAAGTCGTTTATTAAGACTTTCGGTTCCAATCCGGGTTTACACTAAAGATCGTCGAGTTGATCGTGGTAAAATACATTCTTATATTCATAATAAAGCTTTCTATGAATATCAAACAGATTGCATGTCATCTATATCATTATTCATGTCATTTTTCACAAAAATCGCTTCTGTTGACTTTTTAGAAATAGGTTTGACTCGACATTTAGCATGCATGTAGTGGGAATCAGAGAGTACCCTTTTGAGGGTTTGTTTCCCATAATATTACCAACATAAATCAGGTTTCAATTCAAGAAATGACTGATTGAAACCCGTTTAATCAGAAAGTCAAAGCTTATGAACACACAGTTTGACTTTTAGCAAAAATCAAAGTAATAACGGATTAGAGAACGAATTGAAAGCTTACAAAGGTCCTAAAGATGTTTAGTGAGCACTAGAATTCGTCCTTGATGATCAGATTAACTCCAGAAAGCCTGCCTAGAAAGTTCTTGAGAGCTCTTGAGAGAAATGAGTTCTTGATCAATGCAAATGTCCAAGAAATGGCTTGGTAATCTGATTTAAAGCTGAAATTCGTGGGTTACTGTTGCCTAGCCATGCATGGCTTCTAATTGGTGCTTTTGGAGGCGAGATACAGCTGTTTGTCACTCAAATTCGGACCCAAATCACCCAAATACGATTTTTCTGTCGCTGGCAGCCCCACGCGGCCCGCTTGGGTCATGCCAGGCGGGTCGCCTGACCCCTGTTCAGCAAAACAAGTTTCAATCTTGACAGCTTTAGTCCCTGAGCTTGCGTGCGATGTTTCGGCTGCTTAATTTGACCCGTAAACCCCCAAACTTGGTTTTTAAGAACCTTAGGACATTTACCAACATGGTAATGTCCTCGGATAACTTTGCGCTCAACCGAAAAACCCTGAAATTCGACGTTGACGCTTTTAGTCCCTTAGGTACGGTTTTGGCCATAACTTTCTCATACGTTGACGAAACTTCATGAAATTTTTACCACATATTCTAGTGAGTATATTTTAGCTATACAAAGCTTCGGGTCTGCCAAAAGTTCACTCAGAGGTATAAATTAAACATGTTGACACTTTTGGCCCCTATAGTTTACAATACTTCACTTTGGTGCAATTTCCGCGTCGTATGATCCATGAACCATCCGTTTAAGGTTATAAACATTATGTAGGGTTATCATAGAGCCTATTTATCCATTGTTGACACTTTGGACCCTTACGTTCCATAGTTTTCACCGTTTGTCACTTTTAGTCCCTCTAAAGTATGTTTTCACATAACGGAACCTTATGACACGTGTCAAGACATTATTGGACGAAATTTTTCGAGGTGTTACACGTGTGTAGGTAGTGATACAACGCCCTAAGCAAACCCGGCGAAGTTTACGACACAGGAAACGCAAAATTGTGACTTCATGTCCCCACTTTTAAACTTCTACTTGTTTTCTAAACTTGGGGAAAATACATGTGTTATGGTATGTTGAATATTAAAACTAAGGAATGATACTTTAGATCATGTCACGAATAGGGTGCCATAAGCACCATTAACCAATTACATACCAAGACCGCAGAACAAAGGTTAGATCTAATGGGTTTCAGGCAAGCACACTCTTGGCCACACTTTTACCAAGAAGTGCTTTTGCGTCTCTAGTCGTGAATCGACAAGTAAAAATGCCTATGGTTTGGATGCTTCCTATGTCGTGTCACATTTTAATGGCCTTGCAAACCATTAGCGGTCTCGATTTCCTTACATTTACAGAAGTACATATTTCAGTACAATTACATGTCATGTTTTCTACAACAAATGCTTAACTGTTTTACACAAAACTGCATGAATTCACACCAACATTATGTTGACGATTTTCCAAAACTCACATGTATTTCAGGTAACTAAAGTGGATGTGCGTGCGGTTTCACCTTTGCTCAAGAATGTCGTTTGTGTTTTTAGTTACTATGTGTCAAGACTCCTATGCCCGTTTTGCTGGGTTTGGTTGTTATGTCCCATCCTGTGTGGTGATATAAGGATCAAAACCTTTATGTTTGTCTTTGAATAATGTTGTAAACTTTTCAGACAATATTTTATGCTGTGATGTAAACTCAAAACTTAACTTATGTTTTTAGTTATGTAATGTTAATGGCATTTGGAGTTATTTTATGATCATGTAGTATGTTTACCATTCGTATGCAATGAGAACTTTTCAAGATCACACCTCGTGCTTCCGCCTTAGAAAGTGGTGTGACATGTTTTGTGTACGAAATACTTACCACGTCGTTGTTTTTAGGAGGGTCTGATGTCCCTGATTCTTACGATGAGAGAGTAAATGATGACCACGCGGAGGAGGTCGTGTCCAGCTTTCGTTCTTATCACAAGGAACCATTGTTGCCATACCTGAACGAGGTAAATCATTTATTACTTATTTGTATTAGGTGTTAAACTTACCATTATCTTTTACCCGTTGGTTATTTTTACTTTGTTGCGCCTAGCGGAATGTTGTTGCCAGACCTGAACAAGGTAAACATTTATTTACTTATTTGAAACAGAAGTTAGATTTACCATCATCTTTTAACCATACGTTCTTTTCAGGTTGATGTGCCTAGCGGTGATTACAGTTACGGGTGTGAAGAAGGGTATGATGCCTCGTACAGACAAGAAAACTATGGCAACAACTTTTTCGTTAGTGATGCCTTGTATGTACAACAAGACGTTGGTGAGCATTCTTACGCCCAAGAGTCATTCTTTGACGAGCAACCCACTTACCAGGATGAGTCATTGGTTGACGAGCAACCCGCTAACCCAGAAGTTTCGTACAAAACAAATCATGTATGAATGTTATATATATTTTGTTATAATATTTACTATAAACGTTGTATATTTTTGTTAAAATATTACTGTAAATGTTATATATTTTTTCCATTTATGTTGTTTAGGATTTTATGTCCCGCGATGAGTTAGAAGTTTGGGTAAAACAAAGGGGTTTAGATAACGGATACGTTATTGTTACTAGACAGTCTAAGAATCATAGGATATGGCTCCAATGTTGTCGTAGCAACGAGCATAAGAGTAAGGCCACGATTAGGAAAACCAACAACAAAAAATGTAAATGCCCTTTTATGGTGATAGGGTTTTTCGACCAAAGTCTTCACGCTTGGCGGATAGATAATCAACACAAGAATTATACCACGATACATAACCACGGCCTTGCCAAACATCTAGATGGTTACGTGTATGCCAGGAGAATCACACGTAATGAGTTTAGATTGGTGCATGAGCTGAAAGATCAAGACATAGAGCCCCGTAAAATCTGAAAAACCATAACCGAACAGAACCCTAAAAACAAGTGTGTTCCTAAGGACATATACAACACTCGCCAAAAGATTAGGGCCCTAAATTTCAATAAAAAAACGTCTCCCATGCAGAGACTAGAATAAATCCTCCAGGAGAAACAGATGACCTATTTCACGTAGGAGGATCCCCCCACCAACACTATTGAGAATATATTTTTTGTCATAAAAGTCCTTCAAAATGTGGTAGGATTCCCGCATGTGCTTTGATCGACGCGGCCTTCAAAACTAACATGTACAATCTTCTATTTTTCAAGTTATGGGTATGGCGTCGACAAACCAGACCTTTTATGTTGCGAATGCATTTATTTCAAATGAGCAGGAAGTAACGTACGTCAGGGTCCTGGAGATGATCAGGTCTATGTTGCGCAAGTGTATGGAGCCGCGTGTAATTATTACGGACAGAGACCAAGCCCTTCTAAACGCGTGTCAAAAAATATTTCCGAACGTACACATATATCTTTGCAGGTACCACATTTTACAGAATATCGTAAAATACTGCAAGAATTCCTCTACTCAACCGGAATGGGAGGACTTTACTCGTGCATGGTCGACAATGTGTGAATATCCGAACGAGGATTTATACGACTATAACGTCACCAACCTTCATAGACACCTTGTCAGAGACCAACGTGAATGTAAGTTTTGTTTAAAATTTATACATTAATCTAAATAGATACATAATTTGAATATATTTTATATTTTCAAATGTTTTTTTTACATGTGGGATAACGGGTTAAAGACATCCTGTTTGAAATTTATATATGCGTGGACCAATCTAACAGTCAACTTTCACCAAACTACGACAAATAGCTGAGAGCGCACATACTCATTTAAAAAGACAACTTACAAATCATAAATGCAGTCTGGATACCCTGGTGATTAAGGTCGATGATTTGGTATTAAAATGATATAAACAAATAAAGAAAAGTTTGGAAGAAAGTAACTCCAAGTGAATGAATGACCACATTGCGATTCCTTTGTTTCATAATCTACTTCGTAACATTTCCACCCATGCTCTTAGCCTACTAATAAACGAGCTAAAATGGAGACCATCCATGTCACACCCCGACCGCGTTAAAACAACAAAACCGCGGCGGAAACGTCGGGGAGTGGAGTAACAGAATCATTGTTTCACAACACATGGATATTGAAGTTATGTTTTATTGAATTAATAATTGTTTAACATTGTCTTGAAAATAAAATATACGAGTTTAAACATATTGTCTTTCTTGTTTTATGTCACTAAGGCCTCGTCTATTCCTACGTCAGCATGCATTATATTCATCAAACAACAGCACCTGAAACATATGTGAATATAAAGTCAGCATAAAAATGCCAGCGAGTACATAGGTTTTGTGAGTGTGTCCAATTCATGGCTCGTATACATATTGCAATACCTCGTACGACTACTAGAGTCGATAATTGAAAACCTTGTATTGAAAAGAGTTTGGCATTGCAATATAATTAACCAACCAAAACAAGTTGGTTATATGTTTGTAAAACCTCGTTGCCATGAATCTTGACCCAAAACATTTGCTTTTGTAAACCAAGTAGTAAATCGTCTCGTGAGAAAACTTGTATGGTTTATATCATTTAGTAAATATCGTTGTGTGACATCGTTTGAAATCATTCGTCCAAGGGAACTAAATAACGCCACGGAATGTAATATGATAAAAGCACTTATATATAAGAAGTACCAGTGGCGTATCTACCTTGCTTTTATCACATTACACCCGTCCCGTTATCTAATCACTTACCATAAACCAATCGTTCAAAATCATTCAATTCATCTGTGTTATCAATCGTTCAATCATTCGTGTCATAAACCATCGTTCAAGCATTCGTGTTATAAACCATCGTTCAAGCGTTCGTGTTATAAACCATCGTTCAATCGTTCGTGTCATAAAACCATTTGTTTAATCGTTTGTGTTTTAATTGTGAAAACAAACTTTTGGTTGTTCTAGTTGAACACGTTCAAACCTGTGTGACTCATCTATACCACCAAAGGGTATCTTTAATCGACTAACAAACCACCATAGGGTTTGTTAAAATAACAGGTTCTGTCGTTACCCATATTACCCCCATAACCATGGTGATAGTCCGATAACGGGATTTGTCAAATCCTATGGTACCATAACATACTACTGCTCAGCTCGGCCAAAGCTAATGAATGTCATTCGTGTTATGTATCAACGCACCAACAAGTTCGTTCACATTATTGAAATCGTTGTGTTTAATATAAACCATAGTACTTGTTTTTGAAAACTCGAAATCATTTAACACATATGAATCACCCTAAAAGAATTGAAAGCATAAAATAGGGGAACTATGTACTCACTTGAGATTGCAAGGTATCATCGATTAAGTGAACTAACAAAGCTCGGGAAATCAAGGAATCAAGTGGCACCTAGTATCGGATCACTATGTTAATAAATCAGGACCTAAATCGGGAGATCGGGTAGAATGAGTTCTTGTAAACCAAATGAGTGTTGGAACTCATATGACATGGTTTAACAAAATTCTGATTTGATACCTATCCTAAGTGCTTTTGACCCGTCATGACCCGTTAAGGTAGTCTACGCTACTTTAACGAGTCATTTGCGCAAATGCACATTCGGATGGTCTAACTAGTCCTATGATAAGTCTTATATGCCCTAACGTGTTTAATAATGTTGCATAATCAGTTTAAGTGTCAAAATTTAGGTTACATATGCTCAAATTGAATTTATGCGCAAAAAGGGCATTTTGGTCATTTTTCTTAGGCATATAAACTACCTATCATACAACTAATCAAACGAAGTGACCATAAGGTATAACCTTGGAAAACTATTCCCTATACAACTATGGTCACAAAATATGTTTGGTCGGATCCTAATGATCGACCAAACGGGTCGGGTTCGAAAGTCTAAGCGGTTGTCGGGACCGCTTGACTTACGACCCTAAACATCACTAAACTAAAAGTGAGTAGTTAAACATGTTAAAACATGTTTAACTAAGTTAGAAAACTGATTTGATATCAAAACAAAGTGTTTTGATACCCGAAAATAGTTTCGTTGCAAAATGCACATAATCGTGCATTTTGACCGAAACTTTGACTCGTCTCTTCGACTAGTCAACGTGGTAATCAGTAGGTATAGTCGCAAGGGACTATAACCATCGCGATTACGCTCACATTGCAATGTTCAAACGAACTTTGACTTGACCAAATCATGGTCAAAGTTGAAAGTCAAACACTGTTTGACTTTCTTGCTTAAAATAAATAAACAAGACATGAAAGAACACTTACAAGTGCTCTAAGGTGGAAAATAACACTAAGCATGCTCAGGTATGAGGCCTCCAACAAGTGTGGTAGCCTCAATTCAGAGCAAGAGTGAAAGAGAAAGAAGATGAGCAAGTTGGAATGATGAAGAACATGGGTATTTATAGGAAATCATGAACCTTTAGATGTTTTCCAAGTGTTTGTGTGATGATCAAGGAATAATCCACACCTTACACTTGTTAGGACCTGATTTGGGGACTTGGAGAACACACAAACCAGCCCACAATACCCAAAAACTAGGATTAAAACCAAGTTCAGCAGGCTGTTTTGCTGAAACAGGATTCTGCCCAGCATGGTTCCTCGCGGCCTGCGACCTATACAAGGTCTGGCTGTCGCGCCCCGCCTAGTACTCAGGCCAGACTTTCAGTTTTTGTCAATATTAGTCCCTGCAGCTCCGAAACTTGATTTTTGACGCGTTTAACACCCGTTAACCCCGTTTCAACGCTCTACAAGGATGTTAAAGCATAGGGGACTTGAAATATGCTTGGAAATATCACAAATGTCGGTTCGTTTGGTCGTACGATCGCGTTTTTCGGTTAGTTACGACGAAACTCGAACGAACGCGAAAACGATCCAAGTTACGCGATGAATAGTATTTTTGCATTCCTATCACTAAAATACAATATTCTAGTGATTACAAAAATTTTTGGATGTCTGGATATGGTCAGAATGCGAGATATGCACGTATATGCAAACTTTCGCAGTTTTGACGCTTTTAGTCCCTATGATCAAATTAGCGCATTTTCGCACACCGAACCCCTCAAAACTTATTTCTAAGCTATGTTAAGGGTATTTAGGGTGTGTTTAGCTTATGATCTTGTTCCGGAGTGTACGTTGCTATACGAATTGGCAGACTTTTGCAGTTTGTTGCAAATAGTCCCTGTGATCAAATGAACTTGTTTTTGACACACCAAACGCTTCAAAACTTATTTCTAAGTTATGTAAAGGTTATTTAAGCTATGTTAAGCTTATGTCACTATTCCAGAATATTTGTCGCATTAAATTGATCACGTTTACGTAACAGTTTGCGTATAACTTTCTAGAAAGTGATTTAGAGCTTGAAATCGAACTAGAATTGAAATGTGAAATTGTCATACATAAATAAACAAATATTGGGATCAAAACACATTGTTTCATTGATATTTGATATTGTTCTACATCGTACAGTGTTTACAAGAGCACAAATGTTACAATCCACCTTGCGCTCATTTGGATCAACATGTGGCTACCATCTGTACACGGGTTGTGGGTTGCTTTGTGCCTGTCGTTTGGAGAAATTGCAAAATACAAGTACTTGTAAGCTTATTTTACGATTTATTACATTGTTTTAATATACGGGCAAGTGGGGCAATCGTTTTTTTGTTTGTAGAACGCATTAGTTGGCTCGACGATATAAACATCTTCTTTAGAAAACTTGACCTAAAACCATCAACAATTGATAATGAAGATGTTGACCCGGAAAAAAGAATTCAATAATGTGAAATAGAAAATGCGTTCCGAACCGCCGCAAGTGAAGAAAAACATTATGTCGCATATCAAGGTGGTGTTAAACCCACTTAAGAGCGATAAAAAATCGTCTGCCGTACAAGAAAACACTCGCAGGTGTCCAATATTAAAGGTCTAATAACAAAGGAGAGAACAAGTTGCTAGACATAGCTCAGTTGGGCCTTCCGAACAAAGAAGGTGCGACCCTCCCCGACACAACTCTTACGTACCATCGCAAGACTCTCTAATACCACCTACTATTGCAATGTCTCAAAAGTCGCTAATGTGACACAGTCGTTCAACAACTTCCCGAAAAAAAAGACACGCGAGGCCATGGGTTTCCGTTAATCCAGGCGGATGAATCGGTTGAAGATGTTCTCAAATATGAAATCAAATTCCAAAACTGTTCCACCCCTACATTTCAAGAATAAAAGTTGTCAAGCGGGTTAGACACTGTGGGTTCCGGGCTATGGCGAAGGTTTAGGGTTCGATCAACACTACTTTGGTTATATCTGGGGTGCACTAGTTGAGGAGATGACGGATGAGAACAAAGAAATATGTGAGTACACTTTTAATAGTGATTTACCGGGAGACTACGACGCACAACTAAAAAGAATAAATTTTACCTGAGTTGGGAGAGCACCCATGGAGCATTGGATGGAGATGTCTCAGGCGGTACTCCTGTTTGCCAATAGGTTTGGTGTGGGGATACGATGGTGGCAGTAGGGATATGGTTGGTGTTGGTGGTCGGTTAGATTTAGTAGTGGTGGTGCAAATTAGTTGGAGAGAGAGAGAGAGAAAGAGGAGATAGAGATAACTGTGAGAGATAAAGTTATGTCTGTATATATATACATATATATTAATTTATTAAATAAATAAGTAAAATTACCAATCTACCGTCATATGATCAGACTTAACTTAAAATTTTAACTTGGTTAGTGTTAAAAGACGTAGGGTGTAATGGGTTTTATAAATAAAGGATTATGACTGTAATTATTGAAGTTAAAGGGCATCCATTACAACCCGCTACAAACATAAAGGACGAAAAATGTAATTTACCCTTGATTTTTCTTTTTCGCCTGCTTTTTACCCAACTTGCTATTTTGATTTAAGCCCCTAAATAGATTATTCTCTAAGAGCTTGGATAGTACTAGTACAATTAGGCGGGGATAAGATTTTTTAATAGGGGGATAAGATTTTTTAATAGGTGTAGCCAACTCGCTCAACGGCCTTTTAGGCTACTCGGTGTGGGGTCATTTAGGCCCGGTCTAATCTGGCGACACCCCCTAACACCATTTCCGATGGGGCGGCGACGTCAAGAGGGGCTTGGAGAAGACGTTGAAGACGGAGCATGTGAGGACAAAAACATAGCTGTTGTCAAACGACTGGAATTTAAAAACAAAATTTTTTTTCTTTCCCACTTTATAAATATATATACCCTTTATTCCCTCACTTTTAACCCAAATCTTTCCAATCTCTCTCACTTTTTTATACACCACCATATTTTTATAAAATTATAGGCATGTCTTCTTCTTCATCATGGTGTTCGTCATCTTCGGGTGAGGGCGAATTATTTTTTATGAACTTCGTTACGCATGCAACATCGATGATTATGGAGGAGGAGGAGGAGGAAGAAACGTCGTCACAACCGCAAACTATGGCAACCGCCTTAAACCGAGACCGAGAAGGTTATCTTTATTTGGTGAAAATAATATATTAAATTTTTGGCAAATTGGAAAATAATAATCTCATCTTTCTAAAATAGGCCGATAATAATCCCAAGTCAGTTATTAGCCAATAATAATCCGACATTGTCCAATTTTTTTGTAAAATAGTCTGCTGTTAAAATAAGCTTAACGGAGTTAAGTGTTTTTCCGAATTACAAACCGATGTTTTAGGACTTTTGATCAGAACGAGAATACGAGTCGATTGTTGAAAACTTACCTCGAAATTGGACGGTAGAAATTTAATGGACTTGCCTCCTCTACACCGAGTAGACTTATCCACTATCAGCACCCGCTAGGTAGAAGTTTGATGGAAAGGGGGCCCATTCGTTGATGATAATTGTCTTGAGGTTTGATTTGTAACTAAGCCACGTGAACGCCTATGTTTGAATGTCCTCCACAACTCTAGATATTGATATTCTAAAGTCTAAACTTCAACTTCATGCACACCAGATAGTTTCTTTCTTGCAGACCAAAGGAATGAAAGAGTTGAGTAAATGATCGAAAATTATTTTTTTTTTCTCATTTTTCGACATCACACCTAAAAAATACAAAACTAAATGATAATGATAATGATAATGATAATGATAATGATAATGATAATGATAATGATAATGATAATAATAATAATAATAATAATAATAATAATAATAATAATAATAATAATAATAATAATAATAATAATAATAATAATAAACAAGGTTCGGAGTTCAAATTCTGCAGAGTATATGTGTTGTATTTATCTTAACAAAATTGCGGTTTGCTTAGTTTTATCACGATTCGATAAAAGTTTATATTTGACTTTTTTTGTTCTAACCAATATTGTTCGAACAACATCGGTACCGATCCATTATTTCATTGGTTTATTTTTTTAATTAATTCTTTTATTTTTTAGTAATGATATAATATAACGTTTTATAAAATTCGGAATATACCATTGCAATTTGATAGTGTTCTAGATTTTTTTGTTATTTAACTTCACGAACCGAACAGATCCCGACCAAGCAACATCGGTACCAGGATCGTATTCGTTTTTATGGTTTTCTCTACATAGTGGTATAAAATTCCTTGAATACAAGGTTGTATCCAAACTGTTTCGACCCGAACCTCTTCAACCTACACCATTTCGAACCGAACCGTTTCAACCCGAACCGACTCGATCCATACCGTGCCGACCTGAACCGAACCGGGGGTGGTAGGGGCTGGGGTGATAGATTCGAATTCATTTGACAACCAAACACATCAAAAATGGAATCGAGATTCCAATTCCAACAATTTCTAATTCCTATTGAAATGTTTACATTTCAAATTCTATTCCTTCAATTTTCAATTCCTATACAAATTCCAATTCCAAAACATTTCACTCACATTCTGCTGCCTTGATACCATTTGATTCCAGCAAATGGCGGAGATTGGCAAGGGGGAGTTTATCGATAGGTATTGCATGCTATCTTAAATTTCTTTTAAAGCAATAAAAGCACTTGACATCAGAATATGCATTTGAGTGAGCCTCAGAAAGCTCGATTTAGTAAATTGGAAGAAAGTGATTCCCAAATACACTTTGCATACAGGTGCGCAGATTAGACTGTTTTTGGTTAGCATGTAAAAGCTTGTATGTATGAATTCTTTGTTTAGTGCACAATACTTGAGTTGACTTTTCTTATTGTTTTAAAGGAATTTTGACTATACAAACATAATAATCTCAATGTCTTTGAATTTTGAGCATTTTTTGTTTCATTCACGTATTAAAAGAATATATTGTAATTGAGCATATGTGTTGTTTTCAAGAGACTTTGAGTAATCATAAGAGAATTATAATTCAAAAAAAAAAAAAAAAAATCAAACTGAAATAATTGATACATAACCATTATTAACTAGTTTAATACCCGTCCGTTGGACGGGTTACGTTGACGTATTAGGTTGTGGGGTGTGGCATCGGCAAGGGGTCTCTCTCTCCCTCCCTCCCTCTCCCCCTCTCTCTCTCCCTCCCTCTCCCTCTCTCTCTCTCTCTCTCCCTCTCTCTCTCTCTCTAACATAAGTAAACCTATGAACACAGAGAAATAAAATAGAGTCAAAATACACAAAAAAAAATGGTGAACATTTTTGTATTATGAAAGATCAAAAGACTGAAGCTGACATCCAAAAGTTTCGACGCTGGGATAAGCCCCAACCAGTGACGAACTGAATCTTCGGACCAAAGCTTTTTATTGCTGAGTTCCTAATAAATGGTGGTCATTTTTATTACATGCTAGCATCCAATGACCCGCTTTTGTATCCAATGGTTAGGAGCCCCCACCCTATTGTAGAAAATTACCCATTGATACTCCTGGAGAGAAAAATCCACACCCAAAATGACGTAATTAATTGCAAACACTCAGATAGATATTAACACAATCACTTAGGTAATACCTTTTTACTCCCATGACACACGCCAAACAAAAAATAGGATACCTGATATTACTAAAATCTCATTTTTTTTATAAGCTCAAACTTTTTACAACCCAAAAACTTGTAGAAAAACTAAGCCTGAATGAGACAATAAGCCCAAATTTTAACAATATTAGAATTGAAATGAGACCCTAGATATAATTGATAAAGTGTAGCCCAAGACTCAAACAATGATATATTAAGTATTTGTTTTACTTTATCTATTATCGTTTTTTTTATCATAGTATGATTGCACGGTAAAAAAAATCGGGCTACCCCTAAATTAATGGGCTAGGTCCGCCACTGGTTATAGCTTTTAAGACCACAAGGAACGGGTGTGGAAAAGTGGCGTGGAAGTCACTCCACGTCGGGCACATTAGCCCGCATATGGCGTGGAGGGTGGCATGGTGGGTGAGGCAAGGCAATCTTCACCGGTGTTGAGGCATAAGGGATGATGACATGGCATGTTGTTGTTGATTGGTTGTTTCTTTGTAACACGATCAAAGCTCTGTAGTTTGAACGTATGCCAAACGAATTTTGTAAAAATTAAAGAATTCACTCCAAGTAAGTTAGGTATACAATTGCAGTCTTGTAGAACCCTAAACTAAGCATGTAACCATGTGTAGGTGGAAGAACCCCAAACAAATATGCAAAGCAAGAACTTTTAAAATTTAAACACTCAAACATCTATTTGTTTTCAACCCCAAGCAAGTGATACTTTCATCTACATAAATCTATTTCTAATTTCAGAACACCAGCGATTAAAAATAAACATAATAAAATACAAATTAAACTAAATTGCCCAAAGAAGATGATAATTTAAAAAAATAATCATTACTAATCACAGTCAAAACCAAAAGAGAACGTGTACCCTCAGGGAGCATCTCCTAGATCTCACAATCTGAAACATTGAGTATATTTGATTTCATATATATAATTAAACATCAAACAATAGCTGTTCAGTGAACATGTAAATCATAAAATAATGTATGATAATTTACGTGATATTTGAGAAAAATATAGGGTATCCGTCAAATTAAAGAGGCTGACCCATTGCCTTTGTTCATTAAACCATTCAACTACTTGGTCTTTTGATAAATTTATGCTTTTGGGCATGTTCCAATAACCACGTACACATAGTACATCATGGATGGATACAAGCTAGATTGATAATTGTGGAATTAGCAAGCCAAAAATCACACTTGTTGGTGTGTGGTTACTGGTTACTTCACCCAACTTTTAAAAACTCAACGTCTTTCCAAAACTATTGTACCAGCTAACCGACCAGCTGTCACTGGGAGTTCTCCATTTGAACCGCAGTATGCAACGTTAAACACGGACGAAAAGCTTGTAGGTACTTTTTCGTAATTTCAATAGACATGTGTTGCTCATGTGAAAATTCCAAGTAGTCCAACGTGAGAATCAGAGTATCAGACAATTCGTCGAACAACTGGTGCGCAACAAAAACAGAACACTCTTAGATGTTGAATAAAACCAGTCACAAATCAATGCCTGCCACCACTCACCATCATCATATGCCTACCTTCAATACAAACATAAAATGTCAATATAATCTTTGTTTTCAAGACGCATAAATTCATGTTAACAACTGTACCTGCATATGAGAAAGGGACATCTTTGGGTCTCGTAACGGTGGAGAGGGAAAAATTATGAGATCGGCGATGGCTAACCGAGAATCGTGATCGTCACTTCCGACGTCGGAGGTCAAAAGAAACGGGGAGGTTCCTCCACAAACGCTGTTTTGTGGGGTTCTCATTGAGAAGATACAAATTGCAATTGACCAGAACAGATAATAAACCAAATATGAACCCTAAAATCCCAATTTCACATTAGTAACGGGCATTACCTGTTAAATTGAACCTGCAGATCCTTAGCCATGAGAGAAAAAGGTTGAGGTAGAGAGAAGGAAGGCGAACATTGAAGTTTGGGAGAAATGAGACGCTGCAAGAAGTGTGAATCCATCAAAATAAACTCTGCTAAAAACTGCCCAAATTCATGATTTACTTCAGAAAACCCATAAACGCATATACCCGGAGAGATTAAATGTGATGGATTACTTACAATTTAGTATATCTGATGTTGGGATCGGGAAAGAGGACGTACATGGTCTTTTGGTGCGTTTCATGGGGAGCTTGTGTCTTCTTCAATCCAAAAGCGAGTTAGGCTATAGGGTGTGGGGGTCATGGTTGGATCATGATTTGCCACATAGGCCCATTATTCATGCCCTATACCACCCCCTTCATTAAATCACGGTGGTTCGCGTGGATTAAACCACGACAACCACGTCCCCCCTTTTTTCCATTATTCACGCAAACCCTAATCCCAACATCAAGAAAACGATCGCAGCAGCAAATTATTTTCCTTTGTTTGTGATAATCAAGTTGCACAAGAAAAGAATAGCAGATATTTTGTTATATCTCAATCCACAGGTACTTGTTTTGCTTTGATCCATGAATTTTTAATTCACAATCCTAATAATAATCAAGCTGCAATCGAAGAATGATATGTATTTTTAATTCACAATCGCATGAATTTTTAATTCACAATCCTAATAATAATCAAGTTGCAATCGAAGAATGACACTGGTTTTGCTTTTGATCGTAATCTACACTGGTTTTGCTTTTGATCTATGATATGTAATTTTAATTCACAGCAGCAAAATTTTCTTTTAATTTGTTTAATTGATCTATGATATGTATTTTTAATTCACAGCAGCAACTATGTGGTGTTAAGCTCCATTGATTAGCTTGTTCAAACTTGAGATTTTGGTTCTCATCATCTTCGTATGTGTTGTTTATATTTAATGGTGTCATTCAACTCATCTTTTGATGGCAGGTATTCATCATGATCAGTAGGAGAAGCATCTATGTTTCTAAAACAGGGTTCAACATTTATAATGTGATACTCAACTTTACACCATTTATTGTCTCACAATGACATGTTACCATCATCTAGATCAGTGGCGGATCTAGGATTCCGACCAAGAGGTAACGTGTTATAAATAAGCCGTAACGAAATCGAAAAAACGTCAAATTTTTCCAAAATTTACACTAATTTTTCCAAATTTTTTCCGACCAAGGGGTAGCGGGGGTTACCCCTACCAAAGAGGTAGGTCCGCCCCTGATCTAGATTAATGCCACATGGTTTGCAAATCGCTACTTCAAAGGACATTTTAGGAATTTCAATAGACTTCCTGTTCATCCAAATCAATGCCTGAAACATTTGGGCAGGTACATGGGATAGGTAAATCTGGATCATCCGTCGTTCGAGACGTTGGCATGGACCCAAAGATGAAGAAGGCGATAATTGATGATTTGGATTTTTTTTTTTGGGAGAGGAAGGAGTTTTATAAACAGGGGGTACCTGTTGTATGGTCCGCCTGGGACTGAGAAATCGAGTTTGATTGCTGCTACAGCTAATTACATGAAGTTTGATCTATGACTTGCATCTTAGCTCATTCAGGTGGATTTTTCTTTTAGACCTCATGCACGCAGTTTCTTTCGGATACTTGATCCAACACTTGTGGATAGCTTTTTTACAGGATCAGGCACTTTAGCCGACTGTGGAATGGCACATGGAGGAGGGTCGTGTTCATGGACTCATGTGTATACTAGCCGGAGACACAACAATTGACTTTAGATGGCGGAATGACAGAAGTTTTGACCAGAGTGTTTTCACAACCTCAAAGAGAGTTCCTGTCTACTTGGTGTTCCCATAATCGTGAGCCCACTGAAGAGAATATTGTTGTGGATTTTAATCCCACATCAACTGCTGGACAGGTGTTGGGTTTGACATCAAAATTACACGTCCGACATTCTTCTTGGAATACCTTTGAGGCTCCTCAAACTCCTTACGCGGTTCAGAGGTCATCTTTACTAGTCAAAGTTATAGCCAATCTCGCATGTTGTGACCCCGATCCATGTGAAGGTAAATAATCTAGCCAACAAAAAAAAGTCTTTAGTGCAAAGTGCAAACCCCATCAACGATTATTATGTTTAAGAAAGTGATGATCACAACCAAAAAACGAAAAGGAACATGTAATTTACCTTAGGGGGAGCAGACACGTTGCCCTTGTAAAAGTCTTTCGAGATGGATGCTTCTAGTTGATGTAGGGCAACAAGAATCTAACATGTGGGCGTTATACAACGAGACTACGCATAACCATCTTCGTTCGGATTTGATTGAACATATTTGACAATTTGGTCGGGTTAACAACGAATAGTTTTTTTCTTAATTTATATTATGTAGTTTAAATTTGGATGTTATTTTTTTATTAATTTGAATGTTATGTAGTTTAATTACAAAAAATTATTTAATTTTATTTGTTTATTTAAAATAAATAAAATATATTTCACACAAAAAAGGGGTGGATAGTGGTTTGGGTCATTACCACACCCTTAGGATAGTGATTTTGGATGGTGAATTAGAGGGTGATGACATGGCGTTGACATGGAGGATCATGATGGTCATGAGGGTGATGACCACACCCTATAGCCTTAGTGGTATATGAAGTTGTTGTAGTTGCAAAAATTTAGGAGAGTGGGGGGTGAACTGACAAAGGGAATAAACCGCTTGAACTCTAAACCCACGATCCAGTTTTGCAACTGGAAACTTGATTTGCGGATAACATGGGAAGAAAAAGATGGAGGTAGCGAAACTGACTGGAACTGACCTAAACTGCTATTACAACAGTTATTTTTTAGAGTTTAAGTGTCTGAGATTTAATTTCAGCCAAATCCAATGGTGGATATTGATTCAAGAGTTGGTTAGACTTAATGGGTTCCATATATATATATATATATATATATATAATTTAGAGTAAATTACGATTTTGACCCCTATGGTTATATCACTTTTACCCTATTAGCCCAAAATAGAATTTTTTAACATCTGTATCCCCAACATCTCTGTAACTAACTATTTTGGTCACTGTGTCTCACTTTCACCTATATCTCTCCTAACACCCAATTTCTCTGTCTCTCTCTCTCTGTCAGTTTTCTCTCTCTCACGTCAACTAACCCCCACCCCTACCACCTCTGTAATAACCACCACCACCAAATCCTACCCCCACCAAAGTTCTTAGACTAAAGGGTATGGAGAGGATGGGTTTGGAGGGGATGAGCCGCCACGTAGGCGCCACATAAGAGTGGCTTGGAGGGAATGACCTAAGGGGGTTGGGGATGAAGCTCTTTATGTGTATATATGTATGTATGTATAGGTATATATGAGAGGCAAGAGAAGAAGGAGGTCCGGCTACCCCGGCTGTGGGTGGCCGGTTGTGCCGAGCCGAGCCCAGGGGGGCGGTGTGGGGGACCGGCGCCGGTCCTAGCCCAGCCGGCCCCCATACCTTCTAGTCTTAGATTTAAAGAAATCCAAGCACAACTTCAAACCTTAACAAACCCTCACCTTCAAACCCACAATCTCATCCTAACAAAACCTCACATGCATCCAAAATCAAACCCTATATGAAACTCAACTCTAATCCATGACCTGAAACCCTCGTACCACCACCACAACCGCCGCCACCTCCGTCGTATGATTCCCATCGCAGCTCCCTAGGGTTCCGGTTCGGCCACCCTGTCCCGATCCATGGCTAGGATTTGACCATGATAATTATCGGCAGATCAGCAAAGATCCAAACTCGCTGATGACATATTATGCAGCAGTGAGTTTTATGGTCACCCATTTCCTGTGTATGAGGTTGTGGCAGACGGTGGTCGTATGGATGGTGGGTGGCGGTGAGAGAGAGGGATAGGGAGAGGATGTTTTATTTTGGTTTAGCCAGCGATTTGTGGTGAACGGAAATTGTGAAGTTTGAATGAAATTGTTGCAGGTTGTTTTACTTTTTGTGATACAACTGTTGCTGATGAAAGATGTTCTATGTTTTGCGATGAAGATGAAGTTTAAATGGAAAATATAAATAAAGATGTTCTGATGCTTTGAAGAATACTGTTGTTTCTTGGAAACTTGAAAGTATTTGAGTTAAAGGTCAAAACAATTTATTCATTCATGAAATTTAGAGAGAAAGTTAAGAGAGAGACATAGAGATATAGGTGAAATTACTTATTTGCCCATCATGTGAGAAGTATGTGACATTTAATTAACCTGGGTTATGGATTAAGTTAGACAGAAGGGCTAAAATAGTTAGTTACAGAGACGTTGGGGGTAAAGATGTTAAAAAATTATATTTTGGTCTAATAGGGTAAAAGTGATATAACCCAGGGGCCAAAATTGTAATTTACTCCTTAATTTATTTGCTCTGATTGTTTATATGCCAGGGGTCTGTTAGGGAGACCCAACCTTTGCCAGAACGGTATACAAAACATCGGTAACATAGGAGAAAACCGACGCCACAATGCACGCCGGGTTAAAACCTGGTTATCGATAATAAAAGAGCGGCAGAGGAGAACAATAAAATATCGCATTTTCACATGCATGCACGGGCAGACCTGTCATAGTGGCAGGTAGCCTTCGCTACCTCTCAACTTTTCACCGGAAGTGCAATTTTTTTTTTGTTTTTTTTTTTTTTGACGTTGTTTGGATTTCGCTCCTAAAAAGATTTTATGCTACCCCTCCTTAATATCTTAACCTTGGTTTTACAAAGTGAAGTAAGGAGAGTGAAAAATATATAACATTGATGGATTTTTCCGGTGCTCCGATGGACAGCGATGTGGTTGTGTTCTTTGAAGATAGGAAGAAGATAAAGAAGAAGCAATATGGATCGAATGCATTTGATGTTTTAAAAGAACTAGGTTTCTTCCCGGCGCGCGTTGCGGCCCCGTTTTTCACCTACGTTTGCTGATGTTTTACGTAGTTGTATTATACCATTCGTTGGTATTTATGGTTTCACTAACACTTTAAATCTAAAGTGTACTACCATATGTATAACAGGTTATTTGTAAGAAAGATCGGTATTTACTTCAACACACGTCATCCGATAATTTGAAGCTATAATTCTGTTTTGTTCAAATCTGAATAACAATTCGCTATAGTATCCTACGAAGAAAACAATTATACGAATTTTAACACATCGCACAACCTGGAACATGCAATTGTTATTCTAGGATCTGCCATGAGGCCATTGTCTGCTGACCTAAAAGTCGGTTGCCCTTTGCTCAACTGAAAGCAACCGTTCCACCTGCAGAATAAACAGACTTATACAAACATGCTATAAGAAAAACTATAGAGCTCCAATTCGTACAATATAGACCCCCACAATAACCATCTAAATGCATTCCTAAAGGCCTTTACATACGTTGCGGCACGCACTAAACCAAATAGTTCCATAAACTTTATGAGGTATAAAATATCAAAGATGGTTAAAACGTTACAACAAATGGAATATAAACTTCGTTAGGTATAAACTACATGTTAAGATGCCATCTGACTCACTACCGACTCTAACATGCGACCAAAAAATGCAACATTGATTCTAACCTGTTAAAATAAATTTGACGACTTGTAAAACATGCAAGCTACAATTACACCCCAACAAAACACCTACTTCAACTCCTGAACAACAATGCGGACTAAATATATAATAAACACCTACTGCTGCTACTTTGGACTTTGATGATAGAAAAGGGGCTGAAAGTAGTATTGCCAAAAGAGCATTCGGCATGAGAGGACTAAGCAGGGGTGGTAGCGTCGGAGCGGGCAGACCTAATTGAAAGAAACTATATATTTATTATTACCTGAAGTTGCTGATACAATATACAGCATCATGAAGCAAGTGAAAAGAAGAAACATGGACAGGTAAAATGACTTCTCGTCAATAATTTTTTTGTTAGCGTAGAAGGAGTTGCATTTTGCTTGCACTCGACATCCTACCAAATATATACAAAAAATAAGGAAATTAAAATATAATTGAGGGAAAATCTAACAATTTAATTTCAATCTAACATGAGGCTCAGAAAAAGAAAGGTTATTGTGGCTACAAATAGAACATTTGCCATGCCATAACAATAACCAATGGGTGTCCTTTATTATCATTGCCTCTGAATTGCTATTTTAACACCATAAACGTTGTTTATGTAAAACATGTTGTTAATCAGAAGTTGCCTTCATAACACAGTCGACAAGCTAAAACGTGTGGCAAGCCTAAAGCCCACACAATAACTCATGTATGACGGGCCCAGAACCCAAACCCAGCAAAATGATTTAAAAACGTGACCAGACGTTAAAATAGTATTCATTCCGTTGCCTTATTATTATAGTATATAGTATATAATATAATATAATAGCAAATAAACAGTAACCATACCAAGTTACACATACAATACATAGAAACGTAGAAGCGCAGGCTCAGAATCAAGGAGGCGTGGTTGATTGTGCAAAGCCAGCTCAGGCACCAATCCAAAATGCTCATCATCATTAGCGCAACTTACATATATCAGATGCGAAATATGTAACTGTCACTGTTGATTGACTCCTTACGTGTCACGGCCCCCGGCCCGGTGTGACCCGGTCCAGAAGCCGCGGGACAGAAACCCGTGGTATTTGTATTTAATTTGGCAGCGGAAATATTAACAGGATCGTTTAAACTGAAAATGTCCAATTATTTTATTTCACATTTTGGGGACAACACCCATAATTTACAATAAAGGAAATTTCACGAGGAAATTCCTTGTTTTACAAAACATGTTTATTTATTTTACTGAGCCACCTCTTCAAGCTTTTAGTGCTAGACAACACTTTTTCCTTGATTCACAGTAAGTCACCTGAAACATGTTTAAAAAGATTTTATCAGCGGGGAAATACTGGCAAGTCATTCAATTTGCACAAAAGACACATTGTTATAAATTTACAGCATTAAGGGTTTTTATATTTGCCCCCTATCTTATAATTAGGGTTCAGCTGTCACTCGACCGAATCTATGACTGTGGACATATCACTAATTAGGCTCGCCCACCTAAAGTGATAAATCGTTAGTAGTAATGTGCACAAAACCCCCACTTACTGCCAGTAATTAAAGATTAGCAAAGACTTAATCACTGCAAAGTATAACTGAAAAATATTTAGGGTTTTGTAAAGCAATTTGATAAAAAAAGAATGACTCACATTGCAAGTTTAACTGGACAGAACCTTGCCTACTGATTTAGTCTTGTAACCTAGGTAAATAACAATGCACACGAAACTAGGTTAGTAACTTAATACAACATTTACGATAAGCTCACGAAATCAAAACCCTCACGACAAATGACAAAGTATAGCCCGTATTCGGGCAGCACTTAAACATCCATCGGATCGGTTTCAATCGACCAAACATTATATCGTAGCAGTGATCGAGTTATTACCCTGTTGTCGCAGCAGAGATTCGTGCTTGTGTGTGTTTTTGAACGAAACAGTGAATAACTCAACGTACGAAATGAATTTGATCATCGTAACAAGTCCGCCATGTAAGTGCCAAACCCCTGCATTATATACTGAAATTTGGCTCCTCTCGCGTGGCGCGCCAGACCCACCTGGTCCTGGCGCGTGGCGCGACGGCTACCCTTTTAGGGTAGGGTGGCCTCGTATCCCACATAGCCCTGGTGAGTCAAGTTAATCGAAAATTCTTGATTTACAACGAGTTCGAAGGATAATTATCAATTAGGGGATACCCCCCTTGAGTTTTAGGGGGCCCTGATCCTAGCTTAGATTGTTCTGAAAATTATGGGTCATGCCATACTACTTGGGGGTCTCAATTAGGGTTTCCCAATGGACATAAATAAAATAAGAAATAATAATTTTGGCAAGAGTTGTTACATTACGCCACGGGAACGGTGGCTGTCTACTACAACAAACACAACAACCATCCTCTGTTTTCGTCATTTGGGTTAACCGAGCACACCGCCATCCCCGACGTCTTCTAATCTATGCCGTCGGCGAAGTGCGTAACCAGGATGGCACGTCGCTGGGGATATTGTCTTGAAGCCAAATCGGCTGTGGGATATGGTAACCGGCCAAAACCCTAGGGAATAGAACCACCGCTGGTGCGCCACCATGAATCCACCGTAAGGATTGGTGGCCGGCAGCTAACTCTCTCTCTCTCTTTATCGTTTCCCAGTCTCTCTTCCTTATTCAAAGGAGATGGCATGTTGGTGAAATACCAAAGCTAACCTTTTTTACTGTTCAAAGCGTTGGATTATTAATATATAGGAGAATAGGCGAATTAAACTTAAGAAGAAAAAACTGAACGGTTTAGGCTCTTAGGTATAACTGTATAGGATAATGCTACATAGAAAACCCTTTATTTTGAGAAAACCTTGGAAACCCATCACATGGCCAACATTTGGTCACATGTCCCACCCAACTTCATCTCCTTTTTTGCTTTTGAGGGCACTATGGTAAATTTACATATGCCTACCCCACCCCAAAGATCTATTGACCAACATGATTTGACACCATCATTAATTTACCCATCACATCATTCTCATCCTTCATCCTCCATTTCGTTTAGTGTATTTCAAATTAAAAAGTTTTTTTTTTTCAAAATATCTTCATCTTGCTAAACAAGTCCTTTAATACTAAATCCACCATTAATGTACTATGGAGCATTCAACTTCCTAAACAAGGTCTTTACTTCGATCTTTACCCACCTCACATCTAGATGTACTTTCAAAACTCCATTTCTTTACCTTTTAGCTTCCCCCATTTTCAAAACTCCATGAACTTCATCTCTGTTTGTTGAAAGTTGATTCCGGGTGTGTTCATCTTCATCTCACGTCGTCATCTTCATCTCGGGTGTGCTCATGCTTGTTGAAAGCTGATTTCTAGAGTGAGAAACAACAATCTTCATCATGTTCATCAAGAACACCAAGAATACACAGATAGAAGCAAGTTTGAAGATCTTCATCGTGTTTATCGCACAGTTCTAGATTCGGTAAGTGTTTTAGAGAGAGAAAGTTGCTGCTTTAGGGAGAGAAACAACAATCTCTTAAGTATTTTATTTTGAAAAATCATTTTCACACTTGTTGTTTTTGTTAAAATAGTTGTTAATAGTTTTTTGTGTAATGGCTGTTTAAGAGAGGAACATGTTTTTTTGTTAAAATGGTTCTAAAAAGTGGTAAATGTTTATGTAATTTGTAGGTTTTTATTTTTGTGTTAAAAAGTTTGTGTTTGGTTTGGTTGCTTGTTTAGGGCTTTTGATCTCTGAACAGTAATTGTTTTTTGTTGGTTTGCTTGATTTACAGAAACAAACCCATAACATGTGTTAAGCCCCTGTTAGAATGATATATAATGTGTGTTGATTTACAGAAACAGACCCATAAAGATATTCAATTGACAAGCTGGATGGATGTAGGCGACGTTAATGCGGGGACATGTGTTAAAAAAAAAGATATTCAACAAGTCACATTTTTTGGGAAGGAACTCTTTGTTCATTTATAACATGTGTTAGTGGTAATGCTGTAACAGAACACCATGATGTAACTTGACATGTGTTCATGTATAACATGTGCTAAGCCCCTGTTAGAATGATATATAACGTGTGTTAACCTTTGTTAATTTTAAAAAAAGAAAAAACAAGTAATATATATTTTATTTTTGTTGATGTTTAAAATATCCGATAATGTGGAAACCGAGCGTAACACTTGTACAAGTTAGTATGTAACGTGTAATATTAAACGAGCCATTTATGGTAACACATGTACCGGTAATTTTGGAATATATATAATATGAAACGGGTCATTTGTTGTGCACATTTTGGAATATATAACATGTGTTAAGCCTCTGTTATAATCTTTTTGTAACCTGACATGTATTCTTGCATACAGGGTGATATTCAATAGCTCATACGTTTAATAGTAGTTTATTATTTTTCATTAAATATATTACATATATAACAACCATTGTTACATATGTAACGACCATTGTTACATATGTAACGTTGCCATGTTAACGTATGTAACACATGTGTACCAAAGGAATGAAGTGACCAACATTTACAAATGTTAATCAAAACAAAAGTCACTTGTCATCATGGGTTGTTAGTAATTGCACGCATTACAATCATACTTAAAGGTAACAAAAATGTTTATACAAACTTAAATATATAAAGATGATCCAAAAACTATCATAAAGGTTAAAAAATCTAGCTACGCTTTGCGTCTTGATAACCATCTTTATTTTGAACATAGACATCCATTCACCTATGAACAAAACAAGTACATCAGTGTTAAGGCCCTAAAGTTAAACTTATTAACACAAATGTAACTACATGTACATAAGTGTTAAGGCCCTAAAGTTAAACTTACAAAAAGATTATAACAGAGGCTTAACACATGTTATATATTCCAAAATGTGCACAACAAATGACCCGTTTCATATTATATATTCCAAAATTACCGGTACATGTGTTACCATAAATGGCTCGTTTAATATTACACGTTACATACTAACTTGTACATGTAATACTTGTACAAGTATTACGCTCGGTATCCACATTATCGGATATTTTAAACATCAATAAAAATAAAATAGATATTACTTGTTTTTTTTTTAAATTAACAAAGGTTAACACACGTTATATATCATTCTATCAGGGGCTTAACATATGTTATACATGAACACATGTCAGGTTACATCATGGTGTTCTGTTACAGCATGAACCACTAACACATGTTATAAACGAACGAAGAGTTCTTTCCCAAAAGATTTGACTTATTCAATGTCCCCGCATTAACGTCGCCTACATCCATCCAGCTTGTCAATTGAATATCTTTATGGATCTGTTTCTGTAAATCAACATACGTTATATATCATTCTAACATGTGCTTAACACATGTTATGGGTCTGTTTCTGTAAATCAAACAACCCAACAAAAAAAAAAACCTTACTGTTCAGATCAAGAGCCCAAACCAGCAACCAAACCAACAAAAAACAAAAAATTATTGTTAAGATCAAAATCCCCAAACAAGCAACCAAACCAACAAAAAAAAAAACGTTCAAAATCTCATCCTAAAGTTTTCGATTTATTTAAAATACATGAACATTAACCATTACTAGAACACTTTCAGCCCATAAAAACATATTAACAACCATTTCAACAAAAAATCAAGTGTGAAATGATATTTCAAGAACACTTACCGGATCTAGAACCGTCCGATGAACACGAAGAAGATCTTCAAACCTTCTTCTCTCACACGCACTTATGCGTGTGTCTTTGTGATAAAGATTGTTGTTTCTCTATCTAAAACATCAACTTTCTCTCTCTAAAAACATTCATCGTGCCATCGTTCTCTCTCTAAAACAACAACTTCAAACTTTTTCTCTCTCACACACTTGTATGTGTGTTCTTGGTGTTATAGATGAACATGATGAAGATTGTTGTTTCTCTCTCTAAAACAACAAATTCCTCTCTCTAAAAACCTTCATCCTGCTGTCGTTCTCTCTCTAAAACAACAATCATCAAACATTTTCTCTTTCACACGATGTAGATCTGAACTTGAAGATCTAAACTTGTGTTTGGTGTTCATCATGATCTTGATTGAAGACAGAGGAGAGAGGAGAGAGAGATAACATGTGTGTGTAAGAGAAATAAAGTTGATGTGTGTGAGAAAAAGTCAGATTTTCAATACCTTAAATGCCCTTCTCCTTTACTTATGTATAATTAATGGTTTTATTTAAATGTAAAAGACACCAAAAAAAGCTCAACCATTGATCTACTTGGATGAAACAAAATCAATGGATAAGGTTGGGTTTCCAAGGTTTTATCAAAAAGATGGGGTTTTCCATATAACCCAACCCTAAGTGTATAAGTTACTTTACAGTTTACATCACAAACTCATAATATATAGACATGTAGTTTCTTTTCACTATATTTAAGCTTTTTCCAATTTATATTTTAACAATCAGATTGCATTATTTAGTTGCTTTATGGTTATTAAATTATAAAATCATATTATATATTAGTTGCTTTATATGGTTATTAAATTATAAAATTACATTATTTTGTTTATTATTTATATGTAGTTTTTTTTATTTCAAACATATATATAAGCTAGTATTTAGGAGCCGCGCTTTGCGGTGGTCTGTTAAATCAAACAAAACGTAGACGTTACAACACTGAACCACACACGCACATTACGGTGTGTTAGCTCGCAAAAATTAGGCCAAAACGTAAAACATAAATTAGAATAACTAGGCCGACTTAGGACCTGTGTGTTGCGACGAGATTATTAAGACTAAAAAAATAGACATAAAAATGTTGAACCACATACGAGCGCAACTTGTTAACTCGCAAAATTTAGAACGAAACGTAAAAATTATCATAAAAAAACGTGTGTCAACTAACAAAAAATAGACCAAAAGGTAAAAATAGATGAGCATAACTAAGTCGACATAAGACCCACACGTTGCTACAGGATCACTAAACCGCAAAAAAAAAAAAAAAAAAAAAAAAACTTAAAAACGTTGAACCACACGTGTGTGTGATGTGCCAACTTGTAAAATTTAGACCAAAACGTAAAAAATAATATCGTAAAATGAATAACTAAGTTGAAACGATAATAAACCAACGTAAATAAATTAAAATGGTATAAAAAGTTTAAGACCTAAATATTTGAAAGGTATAATGTATAAAAAATGAAAGTTTGGATGTTAAGATTAATAAAAAATTGAATAATAAAATGCTCTCACAAAACGTTTTTTTTTTTAAATTAATAGATATGAAATATAGTTCAATTATGTAAAGATGCCATTTTAGAAAAAAAATATTTTTATACTAATAAATGAAATTTTTTTTGGATATGTGTCATTTTCTGGTACTATCTCACCTTAATTTTCTATTAATCTCTCATATTAAATAATAGAGTAAACTGCAATTTTACCCCCTGGGGTTAGGGGTCATTGGCACCCTTACCCCCCCTAAGGAAATAATTGCAATTTTACCCCCCACTGTTTGTTGTCGTAATCTTACCCCCTAAGCTCAATTTTGTTGACTGATCTGTTGACTTGGTGGTGAAATGACTATTTTACCCTTTTATTTTACCCCCCTGTGTTTTGTTTACTCTGTAATATTACCCCCTGCCACCACTGCCACCGCCATTCACCACCACAACCACCACTGCCACCTCCAGTCACCACCCTCAACCACCACTGCCACCGCCATTCACCACCACAACCACCACTGCCATCTTCTTCCTCCCCCTCTCTCCCTCTCTCTAAAAAAAACCCACCACCCGCCTTTTACAAGCAAACTCTGTTTTGTTATCTTGTTCTTTCACTCTTTAATCTTTTTTTTTGTTTCTTGAACAATTTTTATTGGTATAGAAATGGCTGGACTGATGAAAAGATTGTGACCCTTTTGAATGTTGTTCTTGGAGCACTTGTTTGGTTATTTATTTCTGTTTATTTGCACACGCTTGTTTCGAATTCGTCGACAGGATCAAGAAAATACCCATCTGTGATAAGGGTGTGGTGGGTGTTTTTCTTTACAGTTTCTTGTTACTCCCTTGTAGTAGACTATGTTTACTACAAAAAAACCCATGATTTAGTTTCTATGTTGTTTGTCTCTGATTCTGTGTCTAGTTTCATGGGTTTGTTTCTTTGTTTTATGGGGTTGTCCTACAAAATAGAGGAAGAGTTCCAAAGTAATAATCTTGAAGAACCGCTTTTGAGTTCTGGTGTCTCTAGAGGTGGAGTTGCATCAACTTATGAAAATGCAAGTTTCTATAGCTTGCTTACATTTTCTTGGATGAACTCTGTAATTGCAAAAGGTAATAAAAAAACATTAGATCTTGAAGATGTTCCTCAGCTTGCAAAGATAGAAAGTGTGAAAGAAGTTTATCCTGTTTTGTTAAACAAAGTAGAGTATTTAAGCAATGGGGGTAATCAAATCACTGCGTTCGGTCTCACCAAAGCCTTATTGTACAACGTGTGGAAAGATGTGGCTATCACAGGATTATGAATGGTTTGGTTGTATGTATGTGTATGATTGGGGGTTGGGGTGTGGAGATTATGAATGGTTTGGTTGTATGTATGTGTATGATTGGGGGCTGGGGTGTGGAGACGACGGTGGTGATTGTTGAAGATGAAGGCGGGTGGTGGGTTTTTTTTAGAGAGAGAGGGGGGGGGGGGAGGAAGAAGATGGCAGTGTTGGTTGTGGTGGTGAATGGCGGTGGCGGTGGTGGTTGAGGGTGGTGGCTGGAGGTGGCAGTGGTGGTGAATGGCAGTGGCAGTGGAGGTTGAATGAGCAAATCCCAAATTGCATATCCAAACTTCTTAGCAGACAATCATAAGCAGTTTGCATCTATCCAAACACTGCATATTTCTTATAACAAATTTGGAGTTCACGCTCACCAAATTTAGTTCTTATTTTTGCAACGATAGTGGCTTACGCAGGTTATGATAGAACCGGTGGGGCGGTGGCGGTGGTGGAGTTTGAAGAGTGGTGGTGGACGGTGGTGGAGGTGGATGTGGAGGTGGTAGGGGTGGGGGTGGGTGAAGAGGGGCGGTGGCTGGAGGTGGCAGTGGTGGTGAATGGCGGTGGCAGTGGTGGCAGGGGGTAATATCACAGAGTGCACAAAACACAGGGGGTAATATGAAAGGGCATTATAGTCATTTCAACTTATAGTCAACAGATTAGTCAACAAATTTGAGGCCGGGGGGGGGGGGTAAGGTTGCAACATAACAGCCAACAGTGGGGGGTAAAATTGCAATTATTTCCTTAGGGGGTAAGGGTGCCAATGACCCCTAACCTCAGGGGGTAAAATTGTAGTTTACTCTAAATAATAATAATAATAATAAAAATATAATTTTAAATAAAAATTAGATAAGAATAAATATTTGTTTTCCTATAAATAATTTTTAAACAAAAATTTAGATAAAGATAAACGTTTGTTTTTTTATATAACTAGTATTAAGCCCCCCCTCCTCCCTCGTATTGTGATGGGGGCGTAAAACCATGTCAAGTAGCACTAATGTCATACCACCGTCAGTGATCACCAACACCGGAAAAGCCTATATAAAAAACGGAAAAAATAAAATCGAACGAAAAGTAGACGTAAAAACGTTGAACTACTCACTTGGAACGTAAAACATACAAAATATAACTAAGCTGATCCACGACCCTTGCGTTGCGACGAGGCCCTTAAGCAGGGATAATTAGGCATAAAAGCGTTGAGCCGCACACACGTTGTGGCGTTTTAAGTTGCAAAATTTAGATCAAAATTGTAGAAGATGAAATGTATGAGAGACCAAAGTTAAAAGTGAAAAAGTATTTGAGTTAAATTATAAAAGATGTAAAAGTGTTGAGGTTAAAAGTAAAAAAAAATAAAAAATAACTAACAATAAAAATAAAAAATAAAAAATAACTCAAATACTTTTTAACAATGCATCAAATAGATCAAATAGTTGTATGAAAGCTTCAAGTATTTATACCAAGTTGAATAGTAAAAGCAAGACACATGAAGTATTTGCAAATTAATATAGAGGTTAATTAAAAGTGAAAAAGTATTAGAGTTAAATTATAAAAAATGTAAAAGTGTTGAGGTTAAAAGTAAAAAAAAAAAACTAACAATAAAAATAAAAAATAACAAATAACTCAAATACTTTTTAACAATGCTTCAAATAGTTGTATGAAAGCTTCAAATATTTATACCAAGTTGAATAGTAAAAGCAAGACACATGAAGTATTTGCAAATTAATATAGAGGTTAATCATAAAGTTATATTCCGAGTATTATGAGTATATATATATATATATATATATATATACTTTGGAGTTCCGTGATTGAAATTATGGTAAATTAGTAATCAAAGGTTCCCGTTTGATATATACTTAATAATTGTATTATTGATCTAGGTCCGGGGCATATGCTTCTATCAAATTATAAGGCAGCGTTCGTTTCATGGAATGGAATGGAATGGAATTAGGAAGTTTTTCTTTGTAAAATTGATCTTGGGTGGGGGAGGGAGGAATTTGAAATCCTATGAATTTCTTTAATCAATGAAATTTGTGACTATTTCAACATTCCATTCCATTCCTTCATTAAAGTGAAGGATTTCTAAGGAATGTTGAAATAGTCTCAAATTTCATTGATTAAAGAAATTCATGGGATTTCAAATTCCTCTCTCCCCCAACCAAGATCAATTTTACAAAGAAAAACTTCCTAATTCCATTCCATTCCATTCCATGAAACGAACGCTACCTAAGTGTTTTTAGACGCATCGCTATAATAGTTTGGACACACCATTATAGTCGCACAATTCTTTCAAATGTCAAATCTAGACAACTTAGTTTCATATTTGTAACGTTAGGCGTACTGTTATAATTGGTTTAAACTCATCATTTATCGCACATTGCATCAACATTTAGAAAGAACTTCATTTTTAAATATAACAATTCTATACTTCATTCAAAGAAAATTTAATTCTAGATTTTACGGTATAATTCATATAGAATGATGAAATATATAAAAACGTGGGGATCGATCTTCACCTTTTTGTACCGTAAACTCTCTTGAATAAAAATTTGAAACGAGTGTTTTATAAATTAAATAAATAAATAAGCATGGAGGTGCATAAAACTAATTAAAAACATTATATCTCATAATTTGAATGTATCATAAAAACGGGATTCAACCCCATGTAATACATGTGTTTTTAGCCTAATAATAAATAAAAAAGCAAAGTAAAATGTTATAATAAGTAAATAGGGCATCAAAATTAATTTTTAAAAGATAAATTTTGACGACTGTATGTGTAAACATATGACATTATATTTTGTTCAACACATGCAACACATATTTTTTTTATAAATATATCTTTTTATTATTTATTATATAAAATTATATTTATACAATACGTATAATACACAAGATTCTAACCTAGTTAATATACAAACAAAAACAAACTAATTTAGGCTTCTTCAAATTCATAAAAAAAAAAATAATTACTGGAAGAAGAAATTATAGGTGACTCGCCTTGTATACAGCTTTATTTCTTGAATTTTATTTATTTTGTTGCTTTCTACGGGGTTTTTAGTATAATTATGAGAAAACGTCATAGAATAGTAACCAAGTTTTAAAAGTGTTCTAATTATGTCATTCGTATCGTTTTTGTCCCAATTAAATAAGTTAACATTCAAATCGAGCCATGTCCTTTTTTTCACGTGTCAATTATGCTGGGGTCTGATTATTTTAATATATGAAATTATATTTATTAAAATTAAAAACACTTTAATTACATTAAAAATTAAAAAAAACAAGTTAAAATCCACGTCATCACTCGACGTTAGCATCAAATGAAAGGGAAAAAATAATCAAAAATTCACATAGCGATGGTTACCTATGAAATGGATGAAAAACCCCTTAATTTTAATGAAATATGAATGTTGAGTGATCTGATTGGAACACTTTCGGAACTTGAGTGATCTAATTGAAACACTTTTAAAACTTGTTTACTATTATACAAAGTTACCAATTTTACATTAGAAGTTGAGTGTGAGTATATGTTAAATGTGTGTTAGTGTCTTCAGTGTATTATATGTGGTATATAAATAATTTATAAGATTTCTAAAAATATGTGTGTCTCGTGTACGAGAATCAGCGCGCTTTGCGCCTCGGCTCGGGACCCTATCCTTTGGTTTATCGGACACTGAAGTTAGTGTTGGGTTTTACCGATTGCAACCGCAACAATGCTGTTTTTCTAAAATAAGGCTTATCAAAACGGATTTACGCAATCGAATGGTGAGGTGTATTTGAACATTGAGCAATGCTCTAATTTGTGCGGTTGAAAGAGAAACTTCTGATAAAGTAAAAGAAGAGGATGTAAGGGCTCGATTTTAAGCTTTCAATAACCGGAGAGTAGAAATCAATTAGGTATGTGTTTAAATTTATTTATTATCGTGTTTCTATTTCTGTTTCATTTACATTGCATGAAGAATGGTAAAAAAAAATGTAACCTTACACATGAAATTTTGGTCTAGATCCCTACACGCATGATTAACACAAAGACCACTATTTATTTTTATTCAAATACATAGACCTGTTACACATTACGTTGATCACGATTACATAAGGTTTGACACCATTGAAAGCCTGGCACACAATATATATGTGGTTGTAGGCAACAATAACAAATTTTGAACTGTCCACAAGGGATCCTGGGGAAACAGATAGCAAACTTACTGCTATCATGATCCGTATGACTTATAGATGTGGATTGACTTATGTTATGAAAATCGAGATTTCTTGATGCAAGATCCAATGTTTTGTCATCCTCGGTGTTGTTCCCATCAATACCTATGCGTAAAGCATCTCGAATTAATGTAATATATAGAGTATATAATCAATAAGGGTTTATATATAAAAGATGGTAAATTATATTCATATGATGGATTACAATTTGTATAAAATTATGATCGATGCATAGGTGCATAAGTTTCAAAGAATTACGAGATGGAGCAACTTACATAAGGCAAAGAGACTTAAAACAATAATCAAAAGTAGACTTTGGTTGTTGATCAACATCTTAACTTGTTTTTAAAGGTCGAGGTTATTCTAAGAGTTATGATATGAAGAACCCATTTATATTAGAAAGTTTTGGGTTATAATAAAAATAAAAGAAAAGATCTTCAAAAAATACCCTTTTAAGTATACCAATAAAAATAAAAGAAAAGATCTTCAAAAAAATACCCTTTTTAACTATACTTTTAACCTTTTATAATTACACAATTAATTCTTTTGTTGGCTTGCATTAATTAGTTATTTAACCTTTTATAATTACGCATTAATTAATTATTTAACCTCTAATAATTACGCACTTAATTCTTTTGTTGGCTTGCGTTAATTAATTATAATATATTTTTTTTGAATGATAAATTTCTTTTATTACCTGCTGTCTATGAGACTTGAATCCAAGATCTCTTCCTCTTCCAAAGTGTTTAAAGGTTTTGTCTTTGTCAATGGATCACCACTCCATTAATTATAATATATTATTACATATTTTTGAAAGATAAATTTTACATACTCCTTCCTGAATTACACAAAATAAATGCTAGTCTACTCTTTAATTGTGACTGTTACCACTAAAAGACAAAAACTTCTAATAAGTGAGCTAGCTCACATTAGTATATTATCACATTTTTGAATAGTATATATTTCTTGTGATGAAATATATGATATCACATGTCGCTAAATATAGTATATTGTAATGTAATGTAATGTAGGGATGGGTAAAATAGGAATCACCTTTAGATGCGAGAATTGTTTAAGTTTGATTTGTCTTATAGTGATTTTATTGATTAAAAAAGAATAAATAGTACAACAAGGGTATTTCGGAAAATACTATTTATGTCAACTTGTCAAACTGACAATCAAACATATCATAGACTACATAACTCTTCATGTCAATATTAATTACGTTTATATATTTAAAAAAAGAATTAATTATAACACATGATTTTAATACAAAAAATTACACTACATGTATAAAAAGAAAGCGTCTTCAATCTCTGATCTTGATCTTCATTTTTTGTTCGTTATCCTCGTCACTTGAATGTAAAAGTCCTAACACCTATGAAAATCAAGAAAAGACAGAGCATTTACATTCCACAAACGTTTAGAGGAGCTCGAGCCGGTGATCAGGGGCGTAAAAAATACCTTTTTATCGTGTGTAATAAAAAAACATTTTTTTACGTTCGACCGCATGCGTGAATTTTTTTTACATTCGACACCGTACGTGATTTTTTTACATTCGACAACGTACGAGAAACAATTTTTCAAACGTATGTAAAAAGTAAACATTTACGCGTGCCTTTTTTATATACGTTTTGATAAATAGATTTACGCGTGACGTTTAGAAGAGCTCGGACTGACGATCAGGGCCGTAAAAAACATTTTTTTTTCATTCGACACCGTGCGCAAAAAAATATATTTTACATTCGACAACTTACATAAAACATATTTCAAACGTACGGAAAAACTATTTACGCCTTCCGTTTTTACATACGTTTGAAAATTAGATTTACGCGTGACGTTTAGAGGAGCTCCTGTCGGTGATTAGAGGGGTAAAAAACTTTTTTTACACACGTTGTCAAAACATTTATTTATTTTTTTTACATAATGGTATTCGCATACTCAATTCGTGTAAATTTTTATGCACGTTGTCAAACTTTTTTTACGCAGTTGTCAAAAAAATTTTTACGCACCTTGTCATAACTATTTTACGTACGTTGTCGAATGTTTTTTTAAGTTGTAGTGCAAAGTCATCAAACGTTAACAATTGCAATAGAAATTCTCAATAAACATATAAAACAAATATAGCTTGTATTTTATAAAGAACATTACGTCAGAATTAGGGAAAATAGAGCAAAAAGAAATAGATATCATTTTCGATAATTTTGTATTTTATAATAAGCATATAAGACGTAGCTTGCATTTTATAAAGAACATTATGTCATAATTAGGGAAAATAAAGCAAAAAAGAAATACAAATCATTTTTGATATTTTAGCATTTTCTAAATTACGTAACACTTTCGGTGTTTGAATTTAAAACCAAAGATATTTTTTCTCAATTTTAAATATAAAAAGTATAAAAGAGATGAAATGGGAGAGATATTGTTATGTCAGACAAATAAATGATGATGTGATGTGTTTTAGAGATAAGAGAGAGAAGATGTGACATTGAGAGAAAAAGACTAAAATACCCTTTTAAATTAAATTGATTATAGGTGATGTGTTAAAATTTTATTAGATAGGAGGAGTTCTCATGGTTCTCGCAACTGGTAACAGTTCCTCCTTGAACTGAATCCTTGTAACGTATACCAGATTTAAATTAAAGATATGTTGAGACTGAGTACGACTTGATTATGAGTTATGATCGAGTATAGCTTTGCATTTAATTGGTTTTGACGTCATTTGATTTCACGAATTAATATTTTATTTAATTGGGTTCTATATCAGGTTTAGGATCCTGTAAAAAAATGAAATTTGTGAGAAGGATAAGAAAGAATATGATGATGACACATGTCATTATTTAATTTATTAGATAAGGGTAATTAAGTAACTTAATAAAAAAACCTAATTAAAGATAAAGATTATGTCGTAACCATGTTTTGGAGTTATTTTAGGAATTCAAATATTTTTTTTATCTTGTTTTCTATGGTGTTTGTTTAGGAATTCAAACAAATTATGGTGTCTTCTTTTTTATGGTGTGACTGTACACATTATATGAGATTTAATAAGATTTATGGTTTTTTTTTGTAAAAGGAAAAAGTTAGCTCGTTGAATTTAATGATATTTTTTTATTGCTAATGGAATGGTGTCTTTGTATACTTGTATAGTGTCTTGTTTTCTATTGTGTTTTTTAGTTTCATGGCGTTTCCGTATAAGAAAATGGTAGTTTGCTGAATTCAATGGTATTTGCAATGTTATGGTGTCTTATATATGTTATGGTGTTTTACTGTAAAACACAACGCCTTGAATCACAATACAATTAAAACATCATTGTATAAACATAGACAAAAAACCATGGACTAAAACATCGATCGAAACGTAATTTTTTTCTCTATATAAGTAGAGCAATATGGTACTCATATTAAAGATAAAAAACACTCGTTATTATGATGTATTTTTTTTTTTAAAAAAAGTTACGTACAAAAAGTTACGGACGTTTAAAAAAGACGGAGGGAACTTTCATGTGCATTGCTGCTGGTTTATGAATTTAAAAATGTTAATTTTACCTGTATATCTTTAATCTAGAAAATTAATTATTTTAATTGTAACACTATTTACAATTTTGTCATTATAATCTCAACCATTAGATTATAGATCAAAGAGTGTAGATTCCTTCCTACTCTTCTCACAAAACACATCCTTTTTACAATAACCCTACCACACACACACACACACATATATATATATATATATACATATATATATATGAAGGGGTATGGTTCCAAAAAGCCGCGCAGACCTTCATTCAGGTCGCGCGCAGGACCATACTCCTTATTCATCAAATTGCTTACAGCCGACCTCGCGCAGGTTACGTCATCATGTATTGATCTCGCGCGAAGTCTCAACAAGAGAAAGCACCACATTCAACACTTAGCATTCTGAATAAGAGCCTTCAACCACCCATACCCTGTGCGGGCTAGTAACGTGTTCTGCAAGGGCCGCGCAGGGCTACGGCACAGGGCTACTTCAGAAGGCACACAAGGTACAAGTGGCAGAAGAAAAGGGCCAATCCGTGTCCTCCAGGCTCTGCTCAATCGTGCTCCACGATCGTCTGACGTACAGGAGACAGAAAGTACTGAAGGACGCCTACGTGGCACCAATCACAGGGCAGAAACACCTGCCCCACGATCTCCACTTACCTGCTGATGGCAGAGGGACAACAAGGCCGAAAACAGTGACACGTGGCTCCACTCATGGTGCGCCAGCACCAGAGAACTTCTAGAAGCCACTAACGGTCGACGCCAGTGAGACAAGGAGCATATCCTCTAACTTGTCGCCTTCCGGCCCAAGGCCTATCAGCCCAACTCCTCTTACACCTCTCCGGCTATAAATAAGAACCTCCATACACAGGTTGATTCATTCTATTCTCTCTACTCTCACTCTTTACTTACATTTTCCTCCTAAAAAACAGTCGCTTATTCTCACGCCGGAGTCTGGTTAAGAGGGAAACCCCCATATTCCCCTCTTAACGAGCTAACGGTGTTCTGTTTTGCAGGATTATCAGATCATTAGGGAGCTCAGAAAGTGACAAGAAGATTAACCCTTATGGTAGAAACATAAACCAAACTAATCACCCCAAAATTAGTTCTGTGTTTCTTCATTGGCGCCCACCGAGTTTATAATCACTTTCATCTTCTTTTTCTGAGTTTTCTAAGTCATTTTTCCTTCGATCATGGCTGGTCAAGGAATCGTTCCTGATTTTGGTTTTGGAACGAACTCTAACGCAGGACCGGTGGAGGACATTCATAATGTCCAAATCCAACCTGCCGAAGAGGTAGGCGAAATTGAAATAACAAACACCAGGGGACCCCGCGCGAGCCTCACTTGCATCACTCAGACGGTAACCCCAGGAAACAATGGTGCTGGACCTTCAAACCCAACTCCACCTCAGAACATTTCGGCGCTATTAGGGCTACCTGAAGGCGAAACTCCAGCCTCTTGGTACGCTAAACAAATTGCTACCATCAACGCTGCATATCAGTCTTTGAGCGCACAGCAAGCAGTCTTGCAAGCAGAACCATCTTTGGTTACACCTCAGGGTCCGAGTCAGGGGGCGCGCCAGATACCCCCACAGCAAAACATCCAAGGAAGAAGTAACATACCCCCCCCCCCACGAGAAGGCCAAGCGTGCATGAGACGCGCGACACACGGGGAGAGACAGAAAGCTATTATGACTATCCGTCAAACGTTCAAAGAGGTCCAGTTCAGACACGGCTTGGGCCGCGCAACTTGAACAATGAATGGGATAACAAAGACCCAAACGACCCAACTAGGCAAGATGATGAAGGGTCTTCAGTCTTCAACCGCTTACAGAGGAACCATGAATATTACAAACCGAGGCAGCACGTCGGATACAGCGAAGAGGCAGAGCGAGACTTCCGCCTCGCCTATCGACCAGCTGAAGCTGCAGAACATTCAAAGTTCATCCCAAAGATTGCTCTAGCGCCGCTTTCAAGAGAAAGCTGCCTCCAACAGTCGGGAAGTTTAATGGTTTAACTGACCCTGATGATCATGTCAGGGTATTCACAAGCGTTGGTTGCATGGGAGGATGGAATATGCCTATTTGGTGCCATCTGTTTATCCAAACTTTCACAGGAGCTGCTCGCGCCTGGTTCGACAGCCTCCCACGGGGAAAGATGAAGTCATGGGTTGATTTCAGAACACAGTTTGTAAATCACTTCAGTCAGCAAAGACGTTACCAGCGCGACACAGCTGAGGTAACAGACATTTGGCGAAGAGAGAACGAAGGTTTAGAAGATTTCATCACTCGCTTTAATAAGGAGTGTTTGGAAATCGGTGCTGTAAGCGAACAGCTCATACGCGCTCACTTCAAGAAAGCTATTCGCTGTGATAGCCTCATCAGGACTATCACGGGAAAAGATGGAATGCCCAAGGAATGGGATAAGCTCATGGAAGCTGCGAAAATAGTTGCGCAAACTGAAGAGTCATTGGCCGGTCACAAGAACTCTTACACTGAAGATAGATTTTCCAAAGGAAGCTCGCGCGATAACAACAGGCGCAACAAAGGCAAAAACCCTGGATGGAAAGCCAACCATTCCAGCGGTTATGACGAACGACCTCGATACAGAGAGGACGCGCGAGACACTATTGATCGCATTGGTTACCGAAAGGCAGCCAGGAATGAGAATCGAGAAAAGCACTGGACTCCGCTCATCAAGACACCAAAAGAGGTGCTCATGACGGAGAACCATGATTTCAAGGCCCCAAGGCCTATGACAAACAAGAAGGGGCAGGACCCCAACCTGTACTGTGATTTCCACAAAGATACAGGTCATCTGACAGATGAGTGTATCAGCTTAAGGCAAGAAATCGAAAAAGCGCTGAAAAGCGGAAAGCTAAGCCATCTGGTAAAGAACGTGCGCAAAGAGACACGCAAGATTCAACGCAACGATGATGGAAGAGAGAAAAAGGTTAGACGCTTGGAAACGCACACGGTCAACGGACTAAGATATAGCGCAAAAAAGGCAAGCGACCATTCGAACCGGCATGGCAAGAGCAACAGGTCATCTTCCCGGTAGTACGCTGGGGTCCACGCGCCACGCGCCCCGTCGTCATTACCGGTATTATTGGTCATTACGAAACAGAATACGTATTCATTGATCCGGAAGTACAGCGGATATTATCTATGAGCAATGCTTTAATCAGTTTGACGATAAAGATAAAGCGAGACTTGAGCCAGTCGACTACCCTTTGTCAGGATTCTGCAACGAAATGGTTTTCCCACTAGGCCAAATCAGCTTCCCCGTCACGCTGTCTGACGGAAAGCATTCAAGAACCACAATCGTCAACTTCATGGTGATGCCTATCAAATCAAGGCATGATGTTTTGATTGGGAGAGAAACCCAAGGAGAGCTGAACATGGTAACCTCCACACCCCACTCAGCCATCGCATTTCCAACTGAGACGGGTGTGGCGATTATATATGCAAAGAAAGAAGTAAGGTCAGCAGAGGATGCACGCCCAACGAAAGCGGCGAAAGTTTCAACAACGGAACCAGAAAAGTGGGTTTTAAACTGCAAATACCCAGAGAAAACGGTGACGATAGGCCACGCAATCTCACCAAACAACAGAACGCACCTCAAACAACTTTTGTTCAGGAATATGGACATTTTCGCCTGGACTCCGGCAGATATGACCGGTGTCCCGCGCGACGTTGCCGAGCATTGTCTGAACACTTATCCCTCCGTTGAACCAAAAGTGCAGAGAAGGCGCAACTTAGGGGCGGATAAGACTAAAGCAATGAATGAGCAAGTGTGCGAGCTGTTAAAAGCTGGTATCTTGAGAGAGGTGCGCTATCAGAGTTGGGTCGCGAACCCTGTCATGGTCGAGAAGTCAAATGGAGGATGGAGAATGTGTGTAAATTACACCAATCTCAACAAGGCATGCCCCAAAGATTGTTATTCATTGCCAGAGATCGACAAAAAGATAGACTCTCTCGTGCCACACAGGTGGAAATGTTTTTTGGACTGTTATAAAGGATACCACCAAGTCCAGATGAAGCTGGAGGATGAAGATAAGACAACTTTTCGAACCGACCTCGGAATCTTCTGTTACACAAAGATGTCGTTCGGCCTCAAAAACGCTGGCGCAACATACCAACGTCTGATGGATAAAATCTTTGCTGAAGATATTGGGAAATACAACGAGGTCTACATTGATGATCTCGTGATCAAAAGTCCTGAGGAAGACCAAATGTTAAAGGATATAGAGAGGACTTTCCACTCTTTGCGAAGCGTGAATATGAAATTAAATCCAGTCAAATGTTCTTTTGGTATGGAAGAGGGAAAATTCTTGGGCTTCGTGGTCACAAATGGCGGCTTTAAAGTTAATCCAGAGAAAGTGCAAGCCATCAAGTGGATGCCGTCACCCCGAACAATCAAAGAGATGCAACGATTGGCCGGCCGCCTAGCCGCGCTTAATCGATTTCTATCAAACCATGCTGCAAAATCATATCCTTTTATCAGCACTCTGCGCAACTGCGTAAAGAAGCAAGAATTCAAATGGACGCCAGAGGCAGAAACTGCGTTCCAGTAAATGAAAGAATGTTTGATAAAGCTCCCTACCCTGACCGGGCCGTTTGAAAAGGAACCGCTCATTCTGTACCTGTCCTCTTCGGACAAGGCAGTTGGGTCGGTATTACTGGCGGAGAGATATGGAGTTCAGACTACAATTTATTACGTCAGTAGGGTACTTACTGATCCAGAAACGAGATACTCAACAATGGAAAAGTTGATACTTGCGCTGCTACACGCCTCCAGAAGTCTGCGCAGATATTTTACAGAGCACGTGATCACGGTACTCACCAACTTTCACATTGGCACCATTTTACAAAAGCCAGAAACGTCAGGTCGCCTAGCAAAATGGGCAATTGAGCTGGGGGACTTCAAATTAGAAGAATTAAAAATTAAGAATAAAAAGAATAAAGGATACAAAAGTAGTGGAGGGTTCAAATGAGAAGAATTTTTTTGTAAGAAGAAAAAAGAAGAAGTTTCAACCAATAAGAATGCTTCATTTTAGTTCATTTAATATTTGTATTTAATTTTAATATAAGGGTATATTGGTAAACTTACTAAATCATTAATGTGTATTCTTCCTATTTAATAACTAGCTAAATTAAATTTGTAACTCCTTTTCAAAATATATACTTTTTTTCAAATTAAAAAAACAACTTAATTTAAAGTGTAGAATAAATTACTAGTTGTGTAGGATAAATCACGAGTTGTGTAGGATATATTTCGATGTGTGTAGGATAAATTTCGACTGTGTAGGATAAAATTTTATAATGTGTAGGGTATATGTAGAAAAATTTTGATATGTGTAGGTTTTGTAGATTATATGTAGGATAATTAATAATTAGTTGACTAATTAATTAAAGAGAGAAAAATTAATGATATGAGTTATAATGAAATAGCATTTTACTAATATGCCTTTTCTTCTTTTTCTTCTCACATTAAATTTCTTCTCAAATGAACCTTCCCCTACAAAAGTAATTTGAACAAATTATTTAATGAGTCTATTATTTATTTTTTATATTCAAATTAATGAACTTTAATCATTTAATGAGCTTATCTTACAAAATAGTTGTGCACCTTACATTATAAAAACAATCCTGCACGTGATCTTACATTTTCAACGTTTCATACACCATTAAAACAATATTTTGATGTAGGATACAGAATATGTAGGACTCAGACACTTTTAAATAATTTTGCGACTCATAATAAAATATGCGTGGGACACAAAACTTTTAAATAATTTTGTCACTTCTAATAAAATTTGTGTAGGAGCCAATACATTAATGATGGTGAAGGAGGAATTTATGGTTGCATTAATAAAACTTGAGTAACTCTTTAAATTATTTATTAATATTCTACATCAAAATGTATATACTACCCTTAGTAATTAAAACATTAATTAAAAGTGGACAAAAATGATATCTTGATTACAACCATTGATCAAAAAATATAGGGTCTAGATTAATTCATTTTTTCTTCTTTTAAGAAGATTCTTCTCAAATGAAAAACCCCATATATATATATATATATATATATATAGGGGATGGATCATGAGAAAACTAGTTTAAATGACCAATTTTTTTATTAAAAATCGGTATTTTTTATATATATAAAAAGTTATACTGAACATGTGCAATAATACAAAAAAAGCCTAAACCACCTAACCCACCCCCCACCCCACACCCCAAAAACCTAAATTTAGCCTCCCACCAAAAGCCTAAACCCCAACCCCCCCCCCCAAAAAAAAAAAAAAAAAAAAACTAAACCCCCCACCCCTCAAAAACCTAAAACTAAACCCTAAACATAAACCCGAAAAAACCTAAACACCCCCACCAGCATCCACCAAAAACCTAACCCCCATCCCCCTACACCCAAAAACCTAATCTTAATCCTAAACCTCCAAAAAAAAATAACCCTAAAAGCTAAACTAAACTCAAAAGCTAATTTTAAGCATTTAATGCACATGTGTAGTACACATATAATGCACATGTGCAGTACATTTTTCTTTGAAAATTTTTTATATATAAAAAATAGCGATTGTTAATAAAAATTTGTAAAAAAAAATTGGTATGGTTTTTAGGCTTTTTTAGTTAGTTTTTTAGTTTTCTCATGATCCTCTCCCCATTTATATGTAATTTTCTCATGATCCTCTCCCGTAAACACAAACTTGTGGTGCTCAAAACTACACACACGACAATTTTTTTTTTGAATTTTTTTTTACAAATGTGTTTATAAAAAATTTTGGTCCAACTCGCCCCGTACGGTGTAGTTCTCATGGTTCTTACAACTGGAGGTGGTTTTCATTTTAGCGGCCCCCTATATATATATATATATATATATGTATATGTATATGTATATGGGAGGGCTCATTGGGGAATAGTAAAAAAGTGGTGAACCGGGGAATACTCTTAAAAATTCAACTTAACATGTTAAAAATCAATTTTTTCTTAATTTTTTTCGACGTCTTTCCTTATAAATACATGTAGAAACATTTTTAATAAAAAATCAAAAACTAAAAAATATAAAAAATGTTTAAAAAACAGTTAAAAATATATCTTATAAAATTCACTTAACATGTTAAAAATCAATTTTTAAATGTTTTCAACGCTTTTCTTTATAAAAATGGGTAGAAACTATTTTAATAAAAAATCATTTTTGTAAAAAAATAAATTTAAGCCTTTTTAACTGTTTTTTAATATTTTTGGTTTTTGATTTTTTTTTAATAAAAATGCTTCTACAAGTATTTATAAGGAAAAGCGCCAATTTTTTTTTAAATAAAATTGATTTTTAACATGTTAAGTTAAATTTTTAAGAGTGTTCCCCGATTCCCCACTTTTTTATTGTTCCCCAATGAACCTCACTATATATATATATATATATATATATATATATATATATATATATATAGGGGACCGCTAAAATGAAAACCACATCCAGTTGTAAGAACCATGAGAACCACTCTCCACCAATCATATTTAGCCAACAAAAAGGGTAGTTTGGTCATTTACCCCATATGTCAAATCTCACCCACTCTCACTTCCTTTAAAGTTGCAGACCTCCTTTGAAGTTCCAAACCTTCTTTTCACCCCATCTCTCATATCTTTCTCTCTCTCTCTCTCCCTCTCTCTCTCTCTCTCTCTCTCTCTTAAAATACCTCACCACCATCATCTTCCTCACCTTCAGCCCTCTGAACCCCACCCACTAACTGATGAAGATTTTGAAACTCATCCCTCTCTGGACATCACCACTGCCGCCATTCGTCGCCCCCTTCATCTTCTCCATCCTTTCCCGTCCGGAGACATCACTACCGCCGCCATCATCATCATCGCTGTGATGAGATGTGGTGTTATGTTGTTCTCTGCTTCTTCTGCTTGAAGCCGTCGCCGACCAGATTCACATCGTGGATTGTGTGGGCTTGCGGCGGCGGGGGGTTTGGTAGTGTGGGGAGGTGGTGGTCGGTGGCGGAACATGTTTGTTTGATATTGTTTGTTGGGTTTTCCTTTGATTTGGGTATTTTTACCAGGTATTGCTTCTATTAAAATACCCACTTTGGGGTTGTTCTGTTGGTGGGTGTTTTTGAATTTTTGATTTTGAATCCTGTATAAAGTTTTTGATTTTGAATCTGTGATGGGGTTTCATACAACTTGATTTTGAAGTGTGGTTTGTTGCAGGTGGGGAATCAACTGTGTGTTGATATTGAGTTTTTGAACTGTGGGTTTTTGGGTGGCGATGATGCAAAAAAAAAAAACTAGATTTTTGATAACGATGGCGCGACAACAATGGTGGAGGGTAGGTTTTTGAACCTGCAACCCCACTTTGCAGCCTTTTAATTATCGGAAAATCTGAGCCAAACCCCGTTTTTTTTCGAGATACACTTTTGTTTTGATGTTGTTGGTTTTTTATATTCTTTTCCCCAGTCGATGACGATAACAATCTATCTGAGACACCTACCGAGTTTGCGATTTATGGGTGCGTTCGTCTTGCGTAAAAAAGTTTTTGTGAAAAAAAAAGTTAAACCGTAAACTTTTACGTAAAACGTAAAAAGTTTAATGTAAAACGTAAAAAGTTTAACGTTAAACGTAAAACGTAAAAACGTAAAAAGTTTAACGTAAAACGTAAAAAGTAAAACGTAAAACGTAAAAAGTTTAATGTAAAATGTAAAGTTTTTAACGTAAAACATAAAAAGTTTAACGTAAAATTTAAAAAGGTTAACGTAAAAACGTAAAACGCAAAAACGTAAAACGCAAAAACGTAAAACGTAAAAAGTTTAACGTAAAACGTAAAACGTAAAACGTAAAAACGTAAGACGTAAAAAGTTTAACGTAAAACGTAAAATGTAAAAAGTATAAAAAAAAACTTTTAAAAAAATATGAATTTAAAAATGCTTTCAATAAAAAAATTATGTTTAAAAAATAAAAACTAATATAATAATACAAAAAACTATTAAAAAACAATAAAAACAAAAGGATAAAATAGAGTCATTTTACTAAATTACCCTTTTGGATTAAAATATTAAAGTCATAATAAGACAAAAAGTATTTAATATTATTTTTAGTTACTTTTAATCTTATCCATTGATCTTGAAGATCTAATGGCTAGAAAGTGGTTCTCTCGGTTCTTACAACTGAAGGTGGTTTTCATTTTAGCGCTCCCCTATATATATATAGGCTAATTATAATGAGAAAACTCAGGAAACCTATATGTGTGGTTAGGATCCAACCACATCATATGCACACCAAATGATAAGAAGGGTAAATGAGTCTTTTTACATTAGAGGGCAGAGAAGTGTGAAGTGTATCAGACATGGCAGACATCACTTTCACTTATGATTTTGACTAAGTGTGGACAGAATGGGAGCTATATCTGATTTCACATATCTCTATATATGATTGCAAATTTACTTTCTGTCACTCTTATTTTTACGTTTTGAACCATTTCTCAAATGAAGAACATATCACTTTCTCTCTCTGCTATTTTTTTCTTTTTTGAAAGCATTTCTTAAATGAAGAACAGATTCATGTTTTACCTTATTTCCTTCTTATTACATGTTTTACCTACTCTCCTTATTACATGTTTTACCTTCTCTCCTTCTTATTACATTTCTCAAATGAAGAACAGATCCATGTTTTAATTTTTTGAAGCATTTCTCAAATGAAGAACATATTTTACTTCCCAAAAATCCAGAGAGATAGATGGTTAGAGAGAGAAGATCAGAGAGATAGAGGCAATGAGGATCGGTGAGAGAGGCAGTGAAGATCGGAGAAAGATCAGAAGATCGAACAGGTGTTCCATACAACATCAGATTCAGATCTGGTTCAAGTGGTGGAGGTGACGGTGGTTCCTCCTGCCGGAAAACCACTTAGTAGTTACTTGGCGGTGGTGGTCCATGGTTAGTTACTTAAATTCTCATTTCCATTTTTCTGGTCTCGATTTATTTTTGGAGATGATGCTTTTTTTTATCCTAGTTTTTTCCTTTCTTAAATCGGCCTTAGATCTAGTGTTTTTAACAGTTAAATTTGTTGATTTTTGTAGAGTGACGTGAAGCATGATGTGGTTCATATGACGGTTCGATGTTTCAGATTACGGGGTCGATGTTGAACAACTGGTTAAGATCTGAAGCATTTTTGTAATTGTATGTTACATTTTTTGATCTTGTAAAAAGTGGGTTTTATTGTTCCAGATCTAAAAGATGATCCGAAATCTAAAAAGATGATCGAGTTCCAAGATGCTACCAGATCCAAAAGATGCTCCAGATCCAGTTGAAGATGTTCGATGTTGAAGATGATATTCCATATAACGGTTCGATGTTGAAGATGATCCAAAAGATGTTCGATGTTGAACATGATGTTCTAGATCTAAAAGATCCTAGAGATCCATAAGTACGTTTGTTTTCAGGGGTTTTTTTCAGATTTGCATTTTTTTTTTGTGTTTTGTAGATATTCATTTTTTGTGTTTTGTAGATCTGCAACTTTTTTTTATTTTTTTTTGTTCAAGAAGATGAATGTTTTTTAGTTCTTGTTTTCTGGATATGTTGTTTTTATTACTGATTTTTTTGTTTTTTTTGTGTAAAATTTGTTTTCAGATCTGAACAAATGGAAACAATTTGATTTAATTTCTTATGTATTGGATTAAAATCTAAGTTACTTTCTTGTTTATTGTTATGATGATTGAATCTAAAAATCTGTTGTTGTTGGATTCTTGTTAATGAAGTTATAATTTTTATATACATGTTATATTTTTGAAGTAACAATTCTCATAACAATTCTTTGCGTCTTAATTACGAAACTCCAAGATCTAGGCATTGTTTTACGTAATACTATGTAACCAGGTGCTAGAAATGTAACAATCGAAGAAAAAATGCATGTTACATTTTTTTGTGTTACATAAATAATGCCAGTTACATTTTTTGTGTTACATAAATAATGCCTGTTACATTTTTTGTAACAATCAAAGTAAAAATGCCTGTTACATTTTTTGTGTTACAAAAATAATTCCCGTTACAGAAAATAAAGTGCATTGTTACAGTTTTTTAAATTACTGTAAAAATAAAGTGTTTTGTTACATTTTTACAGGTTATTGTAAAAATAAAGTAACTGTTACGGAAACAAAGTGTGTTGTTACATTTTTTTGTGTTACAAAAAAGAGGTTGTTACATATGTCACGTAAAATTGATCATGTAAAAATTATATGTTACGTTTCTATGTAACACATGTAACAAAACCAAAAAAATATAAAGGTTACATATGTAATAATTTAATCGAATTTGTATCCATCTTTTTTGAAGGAGTTCCTCTCTTTTACCTGCTTATGCATTAAATGCATTACTATACTTTTAACATAGAATATTGAAAAGTAGTTGGTATATCATATTTGGAGCAAAAAAGAAGGGTAACGATGAATATTGATGTGAGGGTTTCTTACAACATGCAAACTTTTGTTAGTTTGTAAGAGAAATTGTATTAATGTTCCAATATTACCCTTCACGTACATGAAATATATTAAAAAATTGAGACAACAGGACACAAAAGCAACTGATGGCCAAAAGTGAATCCTAGCCATCCATCAAGTATGATCAATGGTTGTTGTTGGGTTTTAGGGTTTATTCAACTCAAGTGGGTTTTCAATTTATCCTTGCCCTATATATATATATATACATATATATATACATATATATATATATAGGATTAGGTTCAAGAGTGAACGCCCCCTCAGTTGTGAACTGTGTGAACTCATATCGACCCTTGATTTCTATGATCTTGAGATTTAGATGAGTAGCAAGATGGTAATTATGTGGTTAATTTTTTCCATTTAATTAAATACCAAAAGGGTATATGTGTAATTTTCATCTTAAATTGATTGCATAAATCATGTTCTCTCTCATAAATTAAATAGGAAAGTAATTTTATAAAAAAAATTAGATTTAAATCATTATCTTAATAATTGAAATAAGTTACATATTTCACATTTTAATTCCTTATCCATAATATCTTTCCTATTTTTAATTCATTATCCTTGCTCTGTTTAAATGTGATGTACACATGTGTATTCTGATTTTGCCATGTTTTTAATGCGATGTGTACATGTGTATATCGTCTGTTTTTGTGATATCTCAGAATTTTTTTTTGTATTGAATGTTTGATGTACACTTGTGAAGTACTGTACAAATATGTACGATGTTGAGTACACATACGTAGTGTTCTATTTATATCCAAGTACACATGTGTATACCGTTGAAATATGAAGGTTACGTGGATCTTAAAAATCAAAATTTGAATTCTGGTGATAAAATCTGAAAAATAAAATTGAAATAAAAGATATTGTGAATAATGAATTTAAAATAGGAAGGATACTATGGATAAGGAATTAAAATAGGAAATATGTAACTGATTTCAATTATTAAGATAATGATTTAAATCTATTTTGTTATAAAATTACAATCCTGCCCTTAACAACTAAAAAGGAAATCAAGGGTCTAGATGAGTTCACACAGTTCACTCTTGGGAGGTTGTTCACTCTAGAACCCTACCCTATATCTATACTACTTTATAATACATATCCGAAGGACTTCTTAAAGTCATAAAAATTTCCTTAAAACACTTCTAAAGCATAATGTACAAGTCTTTTAAGCATCATAAAACTTCACTTTCCACTTATACCCTTTCATTAGAAAAAAGGACACGGGTGATCTTCACCAGATCTAGGGTTTCACATTCTCATTTCAAAACATTTCAAAAGATATCGCCGCTCCCCTGCTCTTCTCTCTCTCTCTCGCGATTTCACCAGATCTATGAAGTTTCAACAGATCGATGAAGATTCTGACCTCCTGGTTCCGATTTCTGGCTTTTATTGGCTTTATTTCATCCCTAATTTCTCTTCCCTTTCGTCTTCCTTCTTACGAAGAGCAATATCCATCTTCAAGAGGTTACTCATAGGCTTGCTCAGGTATTCCTTGTATGATTTCGTATTCCTCGTATGATTTGTTGTTGATTGTTGTTATTTCCTTTGAAGATTTGATGATTAAACATGTGTTCACCACAGATCGACGGAGAAGAGTTGCAACGGAGAAGAGGTGCAACTGAGACTTTTAGATCTGCGATCCCCAAACCCTAATACGGGAAAAATTACCCTCCTGGCCGAAAAGACGATTCCAACTTGTTTATTTTTCTGAGAATTCTTAAATTGATCTGTTATTTGATATTTTTATGTTTTAGACACAAGGGTCGACAATTATTACGTTGCTTCCTGGGAGCAGATGACAAGAAGTGACTTGTGTGCTTCCAAGAAGTGTTAAAGGTACCAACTTTATACTCTTTTTTCATAAAGATTTGATTTTTCTGTTAAAGTTTGTTGCTTTTCTTGATGGGTGTTACTATTTGTAGTATGCATTTTACTTTCTTGTGGTTGGAGCTGTAATATGGGCATCTTCATGGGCAGGTAAATTTAGGGTTTTATTATTAAAGATTCTTGAAAAGGAATGAAAATCTGAAATGTTTTTGTTTTTTTATTGCAGAGATATCATGTTGGATGTATACAGGAGAGAGACAATCAACTAAAATGAGGATCAAATACCTAGAAGCATCACTGAGTCAAGACATTCAGTTCTTTGACACTGAAGTTAGAACTTCTGATGTTGTGTTTGCTATCAACACTAATGTTGTTATGGTCCAAGATGCCATTAGTGAGAAAGTAAAAAAATTAAAAATCAAGTCTTTTTTTTGTTTTTCTTTTTGGAATTAGTTAATTATATTATATGACTGTGTGTTATGGTGTTGTGTGTGTATGGCAGTTGGGAAATTTCATACACTATATGGCAACATTTGTTTCTGGATTTGTGGTGGGATTCACAGCAGTTTGGCAGTTTGGCAGTTGGCACTGGTAACACTAGCTGTGGTGCCTCTTATTGCAGTTATTGGTGGTATACACACCACTACATTAGCTAAACTCTCTTCTAAGAGTCAAGATGCACTTTCACAAGCTGGAAACATTGCTGAGCAGGTGAACTTCAAATTACCCTGTTTTCATTGTTTTACTTTTTTTTAATATCTTTTCTTTTTCCCTTTTTTAAACTAATTTTTTTTTGAAACCATTAGCAAATTTTTCACTGTTCATCATAGGACTGTTGCTTAATTTTAAAGTATAACTTTCTAGCTTTTTGATCATCTGGGTGGATAACATAATTATGATGTTATTAAAGATAACCATCTCTCTGGTCTTTTATTATTCGAGTGTGATGAATTGAGCTAAATCAAGAAAATAACAAGTTTTTGTATGAAAAAATTGGAACTTTCATCTGTTTTCTACTTAGGTTATTATTTTTCCTCCATTTTAAGTTAAGTCAAGTTAACAAATATTGTGATCAAAAGATCATCACCACATTCTACAGTCATCTTGCCATAATGCTCCCAATCATCTTGGTCAAATGGGTCTTTAAATGACACAATGGGATACTCACTCACAAATGATTTATAATGATCTTTGAGTTGCACTCCTGAAATTATAAGGGAATCAATTAAACAAACATGTATCAGAGTGCAACTGTGGACGAAAAATATCCCTTATCAAATAAAAAAATAAAGAACATGAATGAAAAACAGTTTTGCCATAATGATATTAATGTTTATAATAGAGAAACAGTTTTACCATCTGGAAATTCTCTTTAACATATCCAAATTCACAGACGATTGTACAAATTCGGACCGTTTTGGCATATGTGGGTGAATCAAGAGCATTACAAGCGTATTCCTCTGCATTAAAGATCTCACAGAAACTTGGATACAAAACTGGATTTTCTAAAGGATTTGGATTAGGAGCAACATATTTTACCGTCTTCTGTTGCTATGCACTTCTTCTATGGTACGAAGGCTATCTCATTCGAAACAATCACACCAACGGCGGACTCGCCATTGCCACCATGTTTTGCGTTATGATAGGTGGACTGTAAGTTCTCCAGTTTCACAATTATTCAACTTTATATTCAATCGTATTACGTCTATATATATAATCATATATATATATATATATCGACAGTGCTTTAGGCCAATCCTCTCCGAGTATGTCTGCATTTGCGAAAGCTCGGGTGGCCGCAGCGAAAATCTTTCAAATAATCGATCACAAACCGAGCGTTGGCAAAAATGGTGAAACTGGCATTGAACTAGACTCGGTTTCGGGACTCGTGGAGCTAAAAGATGTTAACTTTTCATACCCTTCAAGACCAGATGTCAAAATTCTTAATAATTTTAGTTTAAGTGTTCCTTCTGGTAAGACCATTGCCTTGGTTGGAAGCAGTGGCTCTGGAAAAAGCACATTGGTTTCCCTCATTGAAAGGTTCTATGATCCCACTTCAGGTAACTGACAATGACTCTTCATTAGTAGAATTTTCTTATGTCCAGAAAATTAATAGTCCTGTATTGACTTTTTTACAGGACAAGTAATGCTTGATGGACATGACATTAAGGGACTAAAATTGAAATGGTTAAGACAACAAATTGGTTTGGTTAGCCAGGAACCGGCTCTTTTTGCTACAACCACTCAAGAAAACATACTTTTGGGTCGACCCGATGCATCGATGGTCGAGATCGAGGAAGCGGCACGTGTTTCCAATGCTCATTCGTTCATTATTAAACTACCCGATGCCTATGATACTCAGGTTAGTCCGTTTTTGAACCGTTTTGAACCGAAGGGTATTTTGGTCAATTTACATGGGACCACTTGTTTGCTTCTTGTTCATTTAATTGTGTTAGTGAGGGGCCAACTTGGGTTGAGTATGTTGGGGGTAAAATATAGTCACTTTGCCTAGAAAGATGAAAAACATGATAAAGTGTGTTGCTTTTTGGTTGCAACATTATTACATTGTACAAATTCGGTGAATGGGACATTTGGTCAACCAAAAAAGTCCATATGTGGGGGAGGTGAAATTTTCTTTAATTAAGCACATTCATTAATGGATATCAGGATATGTTGATACAACATGGTTATTAAGTCAACAGTGCATGTGCCAACCCATAATCCTGAGCATGAGAGAGTGGTTGACCTAAAAGTCAAACCCTAAGATGAACTATAAAGTAAAGTAAACAATAATTAAGAACAAAGTCAGAGATTTAGTTTGACCAGGAACATGTTAATCCAAGATTAAAGATTACATAAACAATTAAATAAGAATGTATTTTAGTTCTTGAAATTATTTTAAAGATTTGATTTTTATAACAAAATAATTGTTTTTGGCAGGTTGGGGAGAGGGGGTTACAATTATCAGGAGGTCAAAAGCAGAGAATCGCGATAGCACGTGCGATGTTAAAGAATCCCGCAATCTTGCTTCTTGACGAAGCAACGAGTGCTTTGGATTCTGAATCTGAAAAGTTGGTTCAAGAGGCGTTGGATCGGTTCATGATCGGGAGGACAACTCTTGTGATTGCTCACCGTCTCTCCACCATAAGGATGGCGGATCTTGTGGCGGTTTTACAGCAGGGTGGTGTGTTGGAAATGGGAACTCATGATGAGCTTTTTGCAAAGGGTGAAAATGGTGTTTATGCTAAGCTTATAAAGATGCAAGAAATCGCACATGAAACTGCTATGAGTGGACGCTTTTTACCAGATAAAGGTAATATAAATTTAAATAAATCTAAAGATCAGCTGATTACCTCATGTTACATATATTAGCGTAATCGAACTTTATTGTGTGTATGGTGTGAATTGCAGCCATTGTTCTGGTAGATGAAGCGGCTGCTAAACTAAAAATGGAGATTACGTCAAAACCTACTGCACTTGATGAGATCAGTCGCGCGGTTTTGAAACTAGAGATGGAGAGGCTATCGCTCACTAGCAATACGGATAAAGCTTCAAAGGACCGGATTAAAGGCTTGCACTTAATGAAAATTACTATGGTATATAATGAGTAATTTGTATATTGTACTATTGTTTTGGATCGACTAGAATACCCTTAATGAAAACCCACGCGTCGCTCATTTTGATCAATTCTTATGTTATATATAGGGGAGGGTTAAAATGAGAACTCTCCCGAGTTGTGAGAACTTGAGAACTCATCGCAAAAAATGTTAGTTTTTTAAAAAAAATTGACGAATTTTTTATGCAACTATTTAAAAAAAAGTATTCGAAATCTTACATCAGTTTAAAACAAATTTACATAAGCGTGACGTTCTCAAACCGGTGACGTCACACATTTTGTTGCTCAAATTTACATGTCGAATAAAATGCTGGATTTGTAAAAGAGTTGAACAGGTGACTTCTATAAATGTTATTTACATAGTTACCCCCTGTCGAAAACATCAAGCTTCGCCACTGCCGAAGGCCTCATTGTAACTGATGATACCATTCATCATTCAAAACCGTTGATTTACCCACATCTTTAAAACCTCTCATAACATAACTAGAATCACACAATTTTCTTTGTTTTCTCCCGAAGCCGGTAACCGGCCGTCACACAATAACAACCAAACACCATCATGAAACCACCACCAATTACCGCACACCGCTGATTCTCTGCCACTGAAGAAGGCCACAACCTATCCTCACGTTTTGCTACACTGCACCATCGTCGTCGCATGCCACATCGGAAACTACATCCCCGTACATAGCTCTAAACTCAACAACCTAAGTGATATGTTTCCCGCCGCATCGCGCGGGTAAACGACTAGTATATATACATATATATATATACACATATATATATATATATTATATATAGGGTGCCGCTAAAATGAAAACTATCCCCAGTTGCGAGAACCGCGAGAACCACTCTCCACTCTCCACTAATCAGATAATAACAACCAAAAGGGTAATACAGTTATTTAATCAAAACCATCAAATTATCTATCTCTCCTCATTAAAGTCTCTTTCTAAAGTATTTTCAATTTCTCTCTCTTCACATTTCTTTCTCCTCTTTTTTTTATTTTGTAAAAAAAAATTGTAAAAAGATTTTGTAAAAAAAATAAAACCGTAAAAAAAGTTTTCATAAAAAATGTAAAAAAATTTAAAAACGTGTGTGTAAAAAAGTTTTTTGTAAAAAAAGGTTAAAATCGTAAAAAAGTTTTCGTATAAATTTTTGTCTTTTGTAAAAAAAGTTTTATGAAATTTTTTTTTTTGTAAAAATTTTTTGGTAAAAAAGTTTTTGAAAAAAAAGGTTTAAAACCGTAAAAAACGTTTTTGAAAAAAAAAACGTAAAAAAAGTTTAAAAAACGTGCGTGTAAAAAAAAGTTTTTGTAAAAAAAGGTTAAAACCGTAAAAAAACTTTTTCGTATAAATTTTTGTTCTTTGTTAAAAAGTTTTTGTAAAAAAAATTTGTAAAAAAGTATTTTGTAAAAAGAAAGTTTAAAACCGTAAAAAAAGTTTAAAACCGTAAAAAAAGTTTAAAAATGTGTATGTAAAAAAACGGCGCGCAAAAAAAAATAGCACGTAAAAAACGGGGTGTAAAAATGGCGCGTAAAAAGCACGTAAAAAACGGCATGAAAAAAATGGCTCGTAAAAAAACCGGGTGATAAAACGACGAGTAAATACCGGGGGGTGGGGGGTAAAACGGCGCGTAAAACCGAGACGTAAAAAACGACGCGTAAAAAACGGTTCGTAAAAACGTTTTTTGTAAAAAAAATCCTGACAAAAATGTCTTTTTGTGAAAAAAAGTCCTGACAAAAAATGTTTTTTGTAAAAAAAAAACAAATTTTAAAATGTTTTTTAATTAAAAAAATCTGATTTTCATAAAAAACAATTAATATAATAATACAAAAAAAGTAATAAAAAACAATATGTACAATAAGACAAAACAAGCAAATTTACTAAACTGCCCTTTTGACATTAAAATATTAAAAACATAATAAGACAAAGGTTAGGGATAGTATACATTAATTTAGAAGTGTGAGAAGTGTATTATAACACTATATATAACACTATATAACACCATATAAACACCGTATAACACTATGTAACACCATATAACATTATGTAACACTATATAACACTTTATAACAATATATAACACTATACATCTATCATAGACATGCTATCAGACAAAATATAGACAAAATATAGTGTTATATTTGTTACATAGTGTTATATGGTGTTACATAGTGTTATACGGTGTTTATATGGTGTTATATAGATAGTGTTATATATAGTGTTATAATACACTTTTCACACTTCTGTATTAATATACAGGATCCTCTACGATAAGACAAAAAGAATTTAATATTGTTTTTATAACTTTTAATTTCATCCATCCATCTTCAAAGATCAATGGTTGGAAAGTGGTTCTCGTGGTTCTCTTAACTGGGGGTGGTTTTCATTTTAGCGGCCCTATATATATATATAGGATGAGGATCATTACAGAACACTAATTATTGCGAGAACAAAAAGAACAACTCTAAATCACTAGATTTTATGATTTAAAGTTCATATTTTTAAAATTTTATATTTCCTACATTCGTATGTATGTTATATATGCATGGAAAACCTTATATTTTTACGTATACTTAGCCTACACACATGTAGGTAATTTAACCTACATAGAATGCACATATGTGTAGGTTATATAAAAAAATGAAAAATTTTCATATTTTGTTTTAAATTCTAGTGTGAGAAACAATAAATCTTCCATTTGTGACATTTTCCTTTACTTTTTAGGTTTTTCGGATTGAAAAAATAGGTGATTCATTTTGTTCTGCGTGTTCTCGCAATTTTTAGTATTCTGCATAGAACCTTCCCCTATATATATATATATATATATATATATATATATATATATATATATATATATATATATATATATATATATATATAGTGTGGGGTTCATTGGGGAACACCAAAAAAGTGGGGAACAGGGGAACACCCTTGGATTAACTTAATCAAGGGCTGAGATTAAGTTAATTAAACAAAGGCTACTTTTACACGGAGGGGTAACTTAGGTATTTAAAAAAAAGATGATTAGAAAAGAACAGGGGAACATCCAATCCAAATGTCTCCCACAGTCACCACTGCCACCAGCGAAACCCTAGCGGAGGTCTTCCGCAAATCTGGTCGCTGGAGACAGCGGGGAAGCCTTATCCATGTTCGATTTTATCTCAATCGGATAGTTATTTATCAGAGATTGAGAGATTGATACGATAGTTTCAGTTTTCAAATAGATGTATGTATTCCTCAATCTTATGCACAACTGATTCATTAATCAATCATGTAATTTGCTTTTTTATTCTAAAACCTATATTACGCATGATTGGTTATAGCAGAATGTTGCTGAAACATTTCGACTGATTCATACATACATATTGATAAATTTTTGTTTGATTTGAAGTTTCGATGTAGATTTTAGCATCAAAAGAACGCAAACGGATCAAATTATTGATATTTTTACATGTAAAACCGATCAGGTAAATGTTTCGCATAATTATGCATATTAAATGCTTGTCTGAAAATCATGTTGTTGTAAGCATCAATTTTTTTTAAATTGTAATTATTTGTTACTGGTAGATTCGTCAAAAGTATTAATATGATTTCGGGATAAAGAAGAATTTAGGGCTCGTTGTTCGTTTCCCCCAATTGGATCACAACCACACTGGTTGTCTGATTTATTAGGTCTTGTTCTGTTAATTTAGCATCTTGTGGCTCTCATTCGAATGCTAATGCTGATGTTGATGATCGGAAACCTAAATCTGGATCTGGTGTTGTTGCAAATCAGCAAGTGAAAATTTTCATTGATGTTTCATAAATTAGGATCATAATTCATCAATGTTTCAAAAGTATGATTATCAAACACCTAAATTCGGTTAATTCGGACTCAACGCCGATGACCACAGTCCACAGACAGTAGTAAATGGAGAAAAGTATGCTCGGAGAGTTAAGGACTCCTCCACCAGAAGATTAATCTCGTGATGATAATCGACCAACTCCAAATTCAAAATAGGTTAGTTTCTCACTTTTTTTTTTTTGTAGATTTCTTCATGCTAAATATCTCGTGCAGTTTATACAATTTGATTTTTACACCAAATAATTGGCCTTCAACTCTGTAGATATCTGTCAAATAAGTATTGTTTTTGTTGGAATCGTGGCAATGAAATAGCGAATGAATTGTATTTGTGTGCTTACTATGCTTCTCATCTTTGCAAAGTAGTACCAAATTCGTTTCAAATATCAATGATATTGCATTCCTTTTACCTCTTTTTTTTTATGACAATTTAGATGTGGATGAATGATATGAGTATTACCTATATTGATTTTGAATATGCTATTACATTTTCTAATAACTTTGATATGTTGATTCTCTTTTCATCCTTGCAATTTAGAACTAAATTCATTAAAATAATGTTGTAACTTTTCTACCTTTTGATTTAGATGTGGTTCCACATGAATTTTAGATGTTATAAAACTCACTAAAAAAACTTAACATGTAAAACTAATAAGTTTAACATGTAAAGTTATGTTACAGTGATTAGAGTGATGTCAAATGATAAATGATAATAAGTTTAACATGTAAAACTAATAAGTTTAACATGTTAAAGTTTATTGTACAAAACTTATTTTAATATATTTGGTCAAATAAAGTCAAATCAAGTTTAGTTGACCAATTCAAATATTTTTTTAACATGTTAAATTAATTTATTTTAGTATTTTGAGCCCGCATAGATTACACACAAAACTTTATTTAAGTATTTTAAACTCAAAGCTGAAATTCAATATATAATTTGGTTAAATAAAGTTGAATCGCACCTAGTTGATCAATGCAAACTCTCATTTAACATGTTAAAGTTTATCGTACAAAAATTATTTTAACATGTTTGGTCAAATAAATTCCAATCGAGTTTAGTTGATCAATGTAAACGCCCATTTAACATGTTAAATTTATTTATTTTAATATTTTAAGCCCGCATAAACTCCACACAAAACTTTATTTTAGTATTTTGTACTCTAATCCAAAATTTAATATATAATTTGGTCAAATAAAGTTAAATCGAACCTAGTAGATCAAGGGAAACTCTCATTTAACATTTAACATGATAAAGTTTATTATACAAAACTTATTTTAACATGTTTGATCAAATAAAGTCGAATCAAGTTTAGTTGATAAATGCAAACTTTTCTTTAACGTGTTAAATTAATTTATTTTAATATTTTGAGCCCGCATAAACTACACACAAAACTTTATTTTAATATTTTGGACTCTACACCGAAATTCAATATATAGTTTGGTTATAAAGTTGAATCACACCTAGTTGATCAATTTAAGCTCTCATTTAACATGTTAAAGTTTATCGTACAAAACTTATCTTAAAATGTTTGGTCAAATAAATTCGAATCGAGTTTAGTTGATCAATGTAACCGCTCATTTAACATGTTAGATTTTTTTATTTAATGTTTTTAGCCAGCATAAACTCTACACAAAACTTTATTTTAGTATTTTAAACTCTAATCCAAATTTTTATTTATAATTTGGTTAGATAAAGTTAAATTGAACCTTGTAGATCAAGGTAAACTCTCATTTAATGTGTTAAAGTTTATTGTATAAAACTTATTTTAACATGTTTGGTCAAATAAAGTCGAATCAAGTTTAGTTGATAAATGCAAACTTTTCTTTAACATGTTAAATTAATTTATTTTAATATTTTGTGCCCGCATAAACTCCATACAAAACTTTATTTTAGTATTTTAAACTCTTATCCAGAATTTAATATATAATTTGGTCAAATAAATTTAAATCGAATCTAGTAGAACAAGTCAACCTTTCATCATGTTAAAATTTATTGTACAAAACTTATCTTAATATGTTTGTTCAAATAAATTCAAATGAAGTTTAGCTGATCAATGCAAACGTTTTTTTAACATGTTAAATTAATTTATTTTATTATTTGAGCCCGCATAAATTACACACAAAACTTTATTTAAGTATTTTGAACTCTAGGCCGAAACTCAATATATAATTTAGTTAAATTAAGTTGAATCGCACCTAGTTGATCAACATAAACTCTCATTTAACATTTTAAAGTTTATCGAACAAAACTTATCTTAACATGTTTGGTCAAATAAATTCGAATCGAGTTTAGTTGATGAATGTAAACGCTCATTTAACATGTTAGATGTATTTATTTTAATATTTTAGCCAACATAAACTCTACACAAAACTTTATTTTAGTATTTTAAACTCTAATCCAAAATTTAATTTAAATTTTGGTCAAATAAAGTTAAATTGAACCTTTTAACGAAAACTCTCATTTAACGTGTTAAAGTTTATTGTACAGAACTTATTTTAACATATTTGGTTAAATAAAGTTGAATCAAGTTTAGTTAATCAAAGCAAACTTTTCTTTAACATGCTAAATTAATTTATTTTAGTATTTGAGCCCGCATAAACTATACACAAAACTTTATTTTAATATTTTGGACTCTACGCCGAAATTCAATATATAATTTGGTTAAATAAAGTTGAATCGCACCTAATTGATCAATGCAAACTCTTATTTAACATTTTAAAGTTTATCGTACAAAACTTATCTTAACATGTTTGGTAAAATAAATTCGAATCGAGTTTAGTCGATCAATGTAAACGCTCATTTAACATGTTAAATTTATTTATTTTAATATTTTTAGCCAGCATAAACTCTACACAAAACTTTATTATAGTATTTTAAACTCTAATAAAAAATTTAATTTAAAATTTGGTCAAATAAAGTAAAATCGAACCTTGTATATCAAGGAAAACTCTCATTTATCGTGTTAAAGTTTATTGTACAATTTATTTTAACATGTTTGGTCAAATAAAGTCGAATCAAGTTTAGTTGATGAATGCAAACTTTTCTTTAACAAGTTAAATTAATTTATTTTAATATTTTGAGCCCGCATAAACTCAATACAAAACTTTATATTAGTATTTTAAATTCTTATCCGGAATTTAATATACAATCTGGTCAAATAAATTTAAATCGAACCTGGTAGAACAAGTTAACCTTTCATCATGTTAAAGTTTATTGTACAAAACCTTTCATCATGTTAAAGTTTATTGTACAAAACTTATTTTAATATATTTGGTCAAATAAAGTTTAGTTGATCAATGCAAACGTTTTTTAACATGTTAAATTAATTTATTTTAGTATTTTGAGCCCGCATAGACTACACATAAAACTTTATTTAAGTATTTTGAACTCTAGGCTGAAATTCAATATAAAATTTGGTTAAATAAAGTTGAATCCCACCTAGTTGGTCAACACAAACTCTCATTTAACATGTTAAAGTTCATCGTACAAAAATTATTTTAACATGTTTGGGCAAATAAATTCCAATCGAGTTTAGTTGATCAATGTAAACGTTCATTTAACATGTTAAATTTATTTATTTTAATATTTTAAGCCCGCATAAACTCCACACAAAACTTTATTTTAGTATTTTGTACTCTAATCCAAAATTTAATATATAATTTGGTCAAATAAAGTTAAATCGAACCTAGTAGATCAAGGCAAACTCTCATTTAACATGATAAAGTTTATTATACAAAACTTATTTTAACATGTTTGATCAAATAAAGTCGAATCAAGTTTAGTTGATAAATGCAAACTTTTCTTTAACGTGTTAAATTAATTTATTTTAATATTTTGAGCCCGCATAAACTACACACAAAACTTTATTTTAATATTTTGGACTCTACGCCAAAATTCAATATATAGTTTGGTTAAATAAAGTTGAATCACACCTAGTTGATCAATTTAAACTCTCATTTAACATGTTAAAGTTTATCGTACAAAACTTATCTTAAAATGTTTGGTCAAATAAATTCGAATTGAGTTTAGTTGATCAATGTAACCGCTCATTTAACATGTTAGATTTTTTTATTTTCATATTTTTAGCCAGCATAAACTCTACACAAAACTTTATTTTAGTATTTTAAACTCTAATCTAAATTTTAATTTATAATTTGGTTAAATAAAGTTAAATTGAACCTTGTAGATCAAGGTAAACTCTCATTTAACGTGTTAAAGTTTATTGTATAAAACTTATTTTAACATGTTTGGTCAAATAAAGTCGAATCAAGTTTAGTTGATAAATGCAAACTTTTCTTTAACATGTTTAATTAATTTAAATTAATATTTTGAGCACGCATAAACTCTATACAAAACTTTATTTTAGTATTTTAAACTCTTATCCAAAATTTCATATATAATTTGGTCAAATAATTTTAAATAGAACCTAGTAGAACAAGTCAACCTTTCATCATGTTAATGTTTATTGTACAAAACTTATTTTAATATGTTTGTTCAAATAAAGTCAAATCAAGTTTAGTTGATCAATGCAAACATTTTTTTAACATGTTAAATTAATTTATTTTATTATTTTGGGCCCGCATAGACTACACACAAAACTTTATTTAAGTATTTTGAACTCTAGGCCGAAATTCAATATATAATTTGGTTAAATAAAGTTGAATCGCAACTAGTTGATCAATGCAAACTCTCATTTAACATGTTAAAGTTTATCGTACAAAAATTATTTTAACATGTTTGATCAAATAATTTTCAATCGAGTTTAGTTGATCAAGGAAAACGCTCATTTAACATGTATCTTTTAGCCTGCTGCTGAAAATTCAACATGTATTCCACGTATCAAAAGTACACTCGCCATACCAGCATTATCCATTCCAGGATTTGACCCATTTAGCTATGAACAAAACCCAAAAACATCTTAATCGCATCAGTTAGAAGCTGCCCTAAATTAAAAAAAATGAACACAAAGAGGAGGGCACTGCATATACCATATAATTAAATAGGAACTACAATTATCACTCACTACACTCGGCCTTATAAGATTACGGACGCGGTTTGGTAAATATTGGGTTGTCACATGCTAGAGACCTAATAAGCAGTGTCATTAGCCCACTAATACGAGATCTACTGACTTGTTTATGAAAATTGGCTACGAACAGAAATGTTAGTTAAAATTGTAAGTATGTGTAGTTATTTAGTATGGATTACTTTTTCTTCATCTTTTTTTATAGACATGTACAGTCGATGCACAAAATTTGTTTGGCCTAACCAAAGGGTTTGCATCAGAAAACTATTTGGATGATTGCTAACCAAAGTCTATGCAGTGGCTACTCGTAGTTTACAATCTCCTTCTTTTGGCATTTTTAATCTACCATTAGACGTCACTTTTCATTGAAAACTAACTATCTTTATTGTAAAAATGATAAAACCATATTAAGTTTATGTATTACAGGCGACCAGATCTAGGATGGATGAGGAAATTATAACAAATACTTGGTAGGAAAAGCCAGTATAATCTTCATGTAAGTGATTTTAATAATCATATTTTTCTTTATCAGTTGTGTGTATGGTTTTCCCTAACTTTGTGATTTTTAAGGAAACTAAGGGGCTGTTTGGCTAAGCTTATTGATATGACTTATTTGCTTATTTGAAAAGCAAATAAATCATAATGGAATGACTTATTTACTTATTCCTCTCACATAATAAGCTAACCCAAACACCTTTTAACTTTTCAAAAAGTAAATAAGTAAATAAGTCACTAAAATAAGCTTAGCCAGACAGCCCCTAAAGTCATGTTTTGAATATTATATATGCAGGCTATCTATGTCCTGCACCCAACGTTCGGACTAAAAGTTGCAGTATTTACAATGCAACTTTTAGTAGATGGAATGGTATTCACATATATTCTTCACCTTAACCATCGCTTCAATTATTTTAAAATAATTCACTATATGAAATTAATATCCGCTTGCTTACAGGTGTGGAAGAAGGTTATATGTGTTGATCGAAACCAAATAGTTCCTCTCATTCACACACTAATAAATGTAAAATCTTCACACACTAATAAATGTAAAATCTTTGTTCCTACATACAGCCCATTTTAATGTAATAATTTTCATCAAATCATATTTATTAAGCTATCAAGTTGAATACATGTAAGATATTATCTTACATTACAACTATACTAGTATGAATAAACAAATACAATCTTCATCATACCTTGTGTTTTCTCGTAAACTCCTAATACAGTGGGCCATTAGCCATGTTAAATGCCCTAGTACAACAAAGTAGATGAGCAACCTAGTAAAAAATTGATAATTAATGAAGATTAAGTAAAATCATTTTCAATATTTCAAACTATTTTTTTTTTTCATTTACGCATTACATCGAACACCTAATCTTCATGAAAGATACCTTCAATGCTTCATCTTAAGTATGAAATGTTTAAACATCCTAACTATAAAGGTCATCAAAAACAAAATCAAAAAATCAATCCGATTGTAATCGTATAAAACTGAAAAAACAAAGAACAGAACAAGAACAATTACAAAAGCTGATGAATGAACTCACCTCAAGTCGTTACACTGCAATTGTACAAGAGCACATGAATTCATTCGATTAGATGAAGTTTATTCAAATTTTAAATGTAAAACTGTACCGTCAAACTGAAATCTATATACAAATCTTGATAATCATATTGCTCAAATTTCACATTCAGATCTGAGAGGAAGGGGAAGAAGAGGAAATCGAATAGTGAGGTTGAATTTAAGTGTTTGAATCTGAATTAAACATGATGACAGAAGGGATGGTGAGAGATGATGAATTTCTAGGGTTTTTGAACGATTGGAGGTTTGGAGCCACCGTGTTTGTGAAAGTGTTTCTGGTTAGCCGGGGAGGCAATCTTTTTTATTTTTTTTTTTGGGACGAAATTACCCATGTTCCCCCGTTCCCCAGTTTTTTGGTGTTCCCCAATGAACTCTTCCCTATATATATATATATATATATATATATATATATATATATATATATATATATATATATATATATATATATATATATATATAGGGTAAGGTTCATGCGAGAACCACCTTTATTGCGAGAACCGCAAGAACCAATGTGAACACAAGCTAAAATATCTAAAAAAACCTAAAAAAACCCTAAAAAAACCTAACCCCCACCCCCCCCCCAAAAAAAAACCTAACCCCCCTAAGCTAAATGCTAAAAACTAAAACCCTCAAAAACCTAACCCCCCCACCCCCCCCCCCCCAAAACCTAAACCCCCCTCCCCCACCCCCCAAAAACCTAAACCCCCCCCACCCCCCAAGCTAAAATGCTAAAAACTAAACCCCCCAAAAAACCTAAAAAATCTAAAAACATCAAAAAAAAATCTAAAAATTTTATTTTTTATTTTTTTACTATTTTTTATGTTAAATCGCTACTTTTAGTAGCCAAAAAAAATTTTTTTTTTTTAAAAAAAAATTTAAAAAAAAATTTTTTTAAAAAAAAAATTTGTTTTTTTTTGGATACTAAAAGTAGCGATTTTTATATAAAAAATAGTAAAAAAATAAAAAAAAAATTTTGGGTGTTATTTAGATTTTTTTAGGTATTACTGTTTGTGTTCACACTGGTTCTCGCGGTTCTCGCAATAAAGGGTGGTTCCTAACGGATCTTTGTCCTATATATATATATATATATATATAGGGGGAGGTTCATTTAAGAAGAAAATTAAACTGAGAAGAAAAAGAACAAATGGTACAATTATAAAACATTACATAGTTTTTCTTTCATCTAATTCATTATTATTTTTGACTAATTAATTAGTCATAAAGACTATCATCCTACACACTAAAATTTTTGCCTATGCACATCAAAATTTATCCTACACTTTTTTGAAATTTATCCTACACATACTGAAATTTATCCTACACAACTCGTAATTCATCCTACACACCTCATAATTTATCCTACGCTTTAAAATAAATTTTTTCTTCATTGAAAAAATATATTTTTTTTTTTTGAAAATAAGTTACAAATTTAATTTAGTTAGCTATTAAAAAGGAAGACTAACAATTAATTATCTATCTAATTTTACCAATATACCCTTCACCCATATTAAATACAAAAATTAAATGAAGTAAAATTAAGCATTCTTAGCGGTGTTTATATGGTGCTATATAGGATGAGGATCATTACAGAACACTGATATATATATATATATATATATATATATATATATATATATATATATATATATATATATATATATATATATATATATATATATATATATATATATTAGGGACCACTAAAATGAAAACCACCTCCAGTTGTAAGAACCATGAGAACTACACCGTACGGGGCGAGTTGGACCAAATTCTTTTTCATAAACATAAACGTAGATGCTTGTATTATAAACACATTTGTAAAAAAAATTCAAAAAAAAAATGTCGTGTGTGTAGTTTTGAGCACCACAAGTTTGTGTTTACGGGTACCGTAAATTTACGGTACCCGTAAACACAAACTTGTGGTGCTCAAAACTACACACACGACATTTTTTTTGAATTTTTTTTACAAATGTGTTTATAATACACGCATCTACGTTTATGAAAAAAAATTTTGGTCCAACTCGCCTCGAATCAAAAAGTTCTCATGGTTCTTACAACTGGAGGTGGTTTTCATTTTAGTGGTCCCCTACACACACACACACACACACACATACATATATATATATATATATATATATATATATAGTAGGGATCCTGCGGAAAGTGTGTTTTTCCTAGAAAGTGTAGGAAGCGATCTGGGCCATTAGATGAGTGTGTTTAATGGCTTAGATCAAATGGATGGCATTTTTGTAATATCTGAGTTATATAATTAGAGACTTTTAATATAGTGAGGGTATTTTGGTAATTGGAAGTGTTTTAAATCAGTTAAGAAACTGCCATATCAATAACCAATCCCTAAATTCATGCGATTTCCCCTCTTTCTCTCTCTCTCTCCCCTCTCCCTCTCTAAACCCACCTCCAAAAACCTCAAAACCGTGATGGCCGCAACACACAGTGGAGGAGGGATTTTGTGGGGTTAGATGGCGGCGCAGGATGGCGCTGTGGTGGTGGTGCTCAGCGACCAGAAGGGGGTAGGCAGAGAGGAGCGGCTGGGGTGACGCCGCCGCCGATGATCAGTCAAGGTTTCTGGCGAGCCCTTTTCGAATCCAGGTCAGTCTCATTTAACTCTAGGTTACCCGATTCACTTTCGTATCTTCGTTGTATGATTTAAGGTTGATGTGTTTTACCACTTTAAGGTTGATGTGTTTTACCATTTTAAGGTTGATGATGACAGTGTGTTGAAGAAATCTGCATGCTGTTAAAACACAATGTTAAGAAATCTGCTTGCAGTTAAAACACAATGTCAAGAATCCTCCAGCAATGTTGTAAAATCCTTTTTTACGAATTCATGTGAATATGTTGTATGGATTGTATGATTTAAATTGAAATTGTCAATTTGAATTAAATGGGATATTTAGTTTCCATAATTTTCTGGTTAGTTAGTTATCCTAATAAAATAATCCATAATTAAAATAATATTCAAATTACACAATTGCCCTTTTAGTTAAAATCCTTCAATGCCACATGTCGCGTTCTTATTGCTTCCTTGACTTTCTAGGAAAACCACACTTTCTACCCAACTCCTAATATATATATATATATATATATGGAGAAGATCATGCGAGAACCACCTCTTATTGTGAGAACCGCGAGAACCAATGTGAACACACCAAAAATGCCTAAAAATAGCTAAAAATCACACAATTTTTTTTTTTTAATATTTTTTATATAAAAATCGCTGCTTTTCGAAGCAAAAAAAAAAATTTAATTTTTAAAAAAAAAAATTTTTTTGGCCACTAAAAGTAGCGATTTGAGCATAAAAAGTATATAAAAAAATTTTTTAGATTTTCTTTTGATTTTTTTAGGTTTTTTGGGGGTTTAGTTTTTAGCATTTTAGCTTGGAGGGGGGGTGGGGGGGTTAGGTTTTTTTTTGGGGGTGGGGGTGGGGGGGTTTAGGTTTTTTGGGGAGGGGGGGTGTGGGTTAGGTTTTTTTATGTTTTTTTTAGCTATTTTAGATTGTGTTCACATTGGTTCTCAAGGTTCTCACAATAAGGGTGGTTCTCACATGAGCCCCTCCCTATATATATATATATATATATATAGGGAGAAGATCATGCGAGAACCACCTCTTATTGTGAGAAACGCGAGAACCAATGTGAACACACCAAAAATGTCTAAAAATAGCTAAAAATCACACAAATTTTTTTTTTAATATTTTTTATATAAAAATCGCTATTTTTAATATTTGGCCACTAAAAGTAGCGATTTGAGGATAAAAAATATTAAAAAAAAAATTTAGACTTTTTTTTTAGGTTTTTTGGGGGTTTAGTTTTTAGCATTTTAGCTTGGGGGGGGGGGTGTTTAGGTTTTTGGGGGGTGGGGGAGGGGGTTTAGGTTTTTTTTGGGGGGGGGGGGGGGGTTAGGTTTTTTTTAGTTTTTTTTAAGGTTTTTTGGGGGGTTTTAGTTTTTAGCATTTAGCTTTGGGGGGGGGGGGGAGGGGTTAGCTTGGGGGGGGGGGGGTTAGGTTTTTTTTTTTTTTTTTTTTTGGGGGGGGGGGGGGGTTTAGGGTTTTTGGGGGGAGGGGGTGGGGGTTAGGTTTTGTTAGGTTTTTTTAGCTATTTTAGGTTGTGTTCACATTGGTTCTCAAGGTTCTCACAATAAGGGTGGTTCTCGCATGAGCCCCTCCCTATATATATATATATATATATATAGGGTGGGAGTGGGCTACAAAGTCCATTTTTTCTACAAAGTGTAAAAAGTTATAAAACACCATAATGTCAACCATAAAACACACTCAAAACCCACATATAACAATGTAAAGATTATTAAAATGCCATATTTTGTGGGTGTTGTGTTGTGTTTTGGATGAGAAGTCTTTGATTATCGAATGACTAACATTAGTGTGTTTTATATTCATAGTTCTACGATGTTGCGTTTAAAGATTTTATGGAATATTAGGGTTTGGATATTGTGTTTTAGTGATCTTCACTCTGTTATTTGTGTGTTTTGAGTGTGTTTTATGGCTGCAATTGTGGTGTTTTATGACTTTGTACACTTTGTTGGAAAAATTGACTTTGTAGCCGAACCCCACCCTATATATATATATATATATAGGGTAAGGTTCATGTGAGAACCACCTTTATTGCGAGAACCAATGTGAATACAACCTAAAATAGCTAAAAAAACCTACCCCCCCAAGCTAAATGCTAAAAACTAAACCTCCTCAAAAAAACCTAAAAAACCCTAACCCCCCCCACCTCCAAAAAAAAAAAAAAAAAAAAAAAACCTAACTCCCCCCCCCAAGCTAAAATGTTAAAAACTAAACCCCCAAAAAACCTAAAAAAATAAAAAATAAATAAAAAAAACACACAATTTTTTTTATATTTTTACATTAAAATCGACACTTTTAGTAGCCAAAAAAATTTTTTTTTAAAGAAAAATAAAAAAAAATTGGCAACTAAAAGTAGCGATTTTTTTATAAAAAATATTAAAAAAAAAAAATTTTTGTGTGTTTTTTAGCTATTTTTGGTTGTGTTCACATTGGTTCTCGCGGTTCTCGCAATAAAAAGGGTGATTTCTAACGGATCCTTCTCTTATATACATATAGGGACCGCTAAAATGAGAACCACCTCGAGTTGTAAGAACCGTGAGAACTACACCGTACGGGGCGAGGTGGACCAAATTTTTTTTTCATAAACGTAGATGCGTGTATTATAAACACATTTGTAAAAAAAATTCAAAAAAAAAAAATGTCATGTGTGTAGTTTTTAGCACCACAAGTTTGTGTTTACGGGTACCATAATCTTACCGGAAAATTTACGGTACCCATAAACACAAACTTGTGGTGCTCAAAACTACACACACGACATTTTTTTTTTGAATTTTTTTTTTTTTTACAAATGTGTTTATAATACACGCATCTACGTTTATGAAAAAAATTTTGGTCCAACTCGCCCCGGATCAAGTAGTTTTCACGGTTCTTACAACTGGAGGTGGTTCTTATTTTAGCGCATCTCTCTCTCTCTCTCTCTATATATATATATATATATATATATATATATATATATATATAGGGATTGGGAAAAATGAGAACCAACTTGAGTTGTGAGAACCGTAGGAACCAATATTAACCATTGATCAAGTGTGTTTTGATGGATGAGATTAAAAGACAATAAAACAGTGTAATGATTGCGCTTTAATTAACGAGATTTTTACTTTTAGTGAGATAAGGGCTAAAAGGCTCTTCGGTGTGGGGCTCGTCCTAGCCTCGTCATTGCCCGGCGCCGCCCAGCACACCATCCCGCCCGGCCGTCGTCGTCCAATTTGTCGAGTGTGTGACGTGTGAGACGGGGAAAAGAGGACAAAAGTTGATGAATACTCATCCCCCATTTCCTTTGTTTCATCACCTTTGCCCCATCCTCACACCCATCCTACGTGGTAGGGGTGTGCAAAAAACCGAATTAACCGACAAAACCGAACCGAAAGAACTGAACCAAATAAAAAACCGGTGGGTCGGTTAATGGTTTTCTGAAAACCAAAAGTAGCAGGTCGGTTATGGTTATCAGTGTTTACATACCTACCGTAACCGAACCGAACCGAACCAACATGTAGTAAAATCTTTGTCGGATTTAGGACTGTTCAACATTTTTTTTAAAATACTTGATGTTTTTGGTTGAACGTTTTTAGTAGTTATTGGATATTTCATATCGTTTTGGTTGAAATGCTTATATGAATTTGTGGAATATATCATATGTTTGAATATTTGGTAATAATCTGTATTGATATTATATATTATATGTATATTATACTATGTAATATGCTAATATATAGAAATATGTAATAACAATTTATTTCATATTAGAAAAAATGAGCTATTTTTAGCTAGGTCTAAATTAGTGGTTAACCATCCATAACCGACCCACCGTAACCTTGAAAACCGATTAAACATAACCACTATAACCGATCGGTTATGGTTATGATTATCCATTAACCGACGTGGTTATGGTTATGGTTATGACTAATAACCGACCCACACACACCCCTACTACGTGGCGCTTATGTGAAGGGTCATCCTCTAAGGATGAGCCTCTCTCATACCGTATAGCCTTAGTCTTTTACTATGGCCATTAATGATTGGCCTCATTTATGATTGTGATTTTAATTAATAAGATTGTTTTGTATAACATGAGATATATTATTTTGCATATAATGGGAAATTCTATATGTAACATGTTCAAAGATTTAAAAATTTTAATATTTGTAGCAATTTTACATTATAATAAATCACCAAAAATGTAAACTAAACTAAAATAAATAAAGCGAAGTCATCGTTCTTCGTTTCTTGTAAATGATAGTTTGCCCCTCCATCGTCTGCGATTTGCACGGACACCACACAAAACTTGTAAAAATCACAAATTATCATTCTACAAAACAAAACAAATAAAATATCATTTACTCCAAATATAGCGTTTACATTCCACAAAAGTGACGTTTTAGAGGAGCTCGAGCCGGAGTTCAGGGGCGCAAATTTTTTTTACTCCAATTTTTTTTACACAAAACTTGTAAATTTTTATTTCTGTCTCGGTTGTAATGTTTTTACGTCTCTGTTAAAACATTGTATGGGTTTTTTCCATCTCAGGTTGTAATTTCCGTCTCGTGTAGCGTAGAGTTTTTTACAGGGTTTTTCAGGATTATTTGAACTTTTAATACACAGTTTTTTACGTACATAAAAACCATCCAAAAAAAATTTTCATAGAAAAAAGCGTCGATTGTTTGGCTAAGGGGTTTTTAAACTTTTTACGGGGGTCGTAAAAAGTTTGAGAATGAAAAACTTTTTACAGGGATATAAAAAAGTTTTAACGTATAGTTTTTACGGATAGCGTAAAGTTTTAAAAAAAATTTTACGTGTGGTTTAAAAGGTTTGTATTTTTTTTTTAATTTTAACATTCGATGTTAAAGTTTTTACAGGTGGTTTGAAGGTTTGCAAAACAAATTTACGCATGCGGTTGAATATAAAATAGTTTTTACGTAGAGTTTTTTATGAGTTTTTTCAGTATTATTCTAACTTTGATAACACAGTTTTTTATGTACGTAAAAACCATCCAAAAAACTTTTAGGCACAGTTTTTTTTCTGGAATGGGGCGTAAAAGTTTTACAAAAAAATATGCACTCGTTTTACGACGCTTTTCCGCACGGTATCGTGTGTGAAAACATTGCAGTTTGTACGAGGGGCGTAAGATTTTGCAGAAAAAAAAATCACGTAAAAAAACATCGATTGTTTGGCTAGGGGTTTTTTTAAAACTTTTTACGGCTAGCGTAAAGTTTTTAAGTAAAGTTTTAAAAAAGTTTTTGCAGATTTTTTTAGCTTTTGATACACAGTTTTTTTTGTGTATAGTTTTTACGGGTAACGTAAAGTTTTTAAGTAAGGTTTTAAAAAGTTTTTTACATGTTTTTTTAGCTTTTCGTACATGGTTTTTACGTACATGAACCATCCAAAAAATAATTTTACGCACGGTGTTGTGTGTGAAAGCGTTGCTATTTTTACATGGGGCGCAAAAAAGTTTACAAAAATATTACATAAGGCGTCGATTGTTTAACTAGGCGTATGTATGTAAGTTTTGCAAAAAAAATTTACGTAAGGCGTCACCTGTTTAAAGTAGGCGTCGACTGCGAAAATTTTGCGCATGGCGTAAATTTTGCAAATTATTTACATACAATGTTGAAAACTAGTTGTGAACTATTTTTAGGCGTCTGTTAGAACATTTTAAACATTTTTTACGCCCCAGTTGTAAACTTTTTTTACGCCCCCGGTTGTAAACATTTTTTACGCCCCGGTTGTAAATTTTATTTACACAAACATAACTTGTCGAAAACTAGCATTGCCACAAAATTTGTTACCCGACCCGAAAATTCTCTATCGTATGCAAAAAAAAATCACATTCGACACCCGTACGTAAAATTTAAACCTTTTTTATACCCTGGTTGTAAACTTTTTTTACGCCCTTGTTAAAAACTTTTTTTTACATACAAGTTGTAAACTTTCTTTACACCCCGTTTGTAAACTTTTTTACGCCCGGTCGTAAACATTTTTACACCCCTGTTAAAAAAATTTACACCCCGGTTTTATTGTATGAATAGGAATCAAAATAGGTTTCTAAACCCAACTCTCTTGTGAATATAATACTTACACCACCCATAATAGAAACAATTCTCTTAGAAGTACAATCCAATATTTCATTACCATACCCATACTACCAAACGCTACCAAAAACCAACACATGTTAAGTGCAACATAATTTAGTTTCTAACTTGCCCATCCATTGCTTTCATATCCTCCTTGGCAGAGTCGTCACAAGAGTAGTTCACAAAAACCAAATCCCCCAGACCTCCTCGTCTCTCTGTCGGTAATAACTCTCGCTAGATCAAACAAAATGCATCAGATACCGATATCGGTTGAATAAATCGAATTTTATATATGAAATAGTAAAAAAAGTTATATGATTGAAAAAAAATTGACGGTTATACTGGAGATGCGATGAGTAGAGTTAGTGCAAAGGTGCTTTTTTTAAAAAAATACATTATTGAAGAAGCAAATTAGCAACCATTTATGTGATAAAATGCGGGTACCAATTCTGACAATTTGATTTATGAAATACGTAATAAAATCGATATAATATTTTTTTAGTAACAAAAATAAAATTATATTAAAGTTTGATTTTTGTGATAAATAATTTGATTTACTTAAAAATATCTTAAATTAACTATTTTTTTTACTCGTATTTAGCTTAAACTATCTTTTAACCAACTTGGTGTTTGTGTAATATCAAACCTTCTAGTTATTTACTTCATTTTTAATTGTTAGCAATTAATCCTCTGAATTGTTGCCAAAATAGGTGACGGCAGAGCAAAAAGAATAGGTTTAATAAAATGGATAGCGATAATATTGTTATTAATTAAAATCCATAATATAATAATTATATTTATTTAAAAACAATCCATAATATAATAATTATCTTTATTTGAAACAAATTATATCCGTAATAAGTTGGAGAGAAAGACAGGAAAACAAAAAAAAATAGAGGGCTCCAATGAATGACATGTGTCCCCCATTTAGTTTCTTTTATTATATATACTAGCGGTAAGACCCGTGTGCAAACACGAGTCGTTTCTTAGAAAACCATGCATAATACATTAAACAACGGATCACTATATATTGTTTAGAAGGGAATTACTTTCCTGAATGTTCATATCTGTTGGAAATGTGCTTATTAAACTTCGATACAGAAGCTGTAAAACATCAAATGAATATACTAACAAACTTAAAATCTTTACTTTGAAAAAAATCAATATATGCAATACAACTTGACTTTCAACAAACATTAACTACGATCAAACAACCTAATAAACTCCTAACTTCTGTTACATTGTTAACCTCTGTTGAGCAGCATCTGTTGAATATCATATGTTGGTCTTTAACATCTGTTGAGCCATAGCAGATCTTTGCTTCTTCAGATCTTGTCTTCATCAACAGAGGATCACTTTGGCAGACTTTTGGATCAACAGACTTTATCTTCAAGCAGATGTTCTCTTTTGACAGACTTTGGCTTTGGCAGACCTTTGGAGTAGCAGATGTTAAGTCTTTGTCATTGGGAGGAGCAGATTCTTTAAAGCAATCTGACAATCTTCAACACTCAAACACCTAACGATCAGATGATGTTCAAAACAATTTCTTCTTTCAACCATATTAATATAATGATCAAAACAACCAGAAATCGATTCAAAGTAAATAGGCATGGTATATATAATCACATAAAGATGTCAAATGATATAAAGGAAATAATTGTGTACCTTCGATGATCATGAATCCTACTTCCTGCTCCTCCTATTGGACCGCCTTTTGTCCCTACTAACCCAGGAATCGTCAGAGTTGCTACTATCCGAATCCTACTTCCTGCTCCTCCTAAAACTGGATTTTCTAACTTTAAACCACAATGATAGTTTAAACACACATCCAAAGTGTAAATAACTCCATATAACTTAAATTTTAGCTTTAGAAAGATGATGTGGATATGTGGTATTCAACTCTTGAGTTCACAGTAAACACAAAATCGATAATTGAGACTGGAATCTCTGATCAATCTCCTGATTAAGAATCTTGAAAAAAACCAAAAATGGAGAATAGTTCTCGAGGATTACTAATCAACACACAGTAACACATTTTATAGAGAAGTGAAATTAATTTTTTTTTATTATCAATCTGAACGAATTGTGTGTTCATTACCGTTCCTATTTATAGTCTACATAGTTGACTAATTGACCCACTAACTGACTTAATCACAGTTCTTCTAAGCTAACCAACTGGCTTAACTACTAAAATTCCCACCTATAAGCTGACACGTATGAAAAGATTCTTACAAGCCCCATAAGTTTAATAGATACATGTCGGACATCAAATACATCCATTACTTCTGCTTCAATTCCATGAGTGGTAATATCGTAATAAAATAGTAGTTTCAATAAAAGTATTTCAGTCAACCAAGAAAGTTTGACCAAATGAACTGACCTTGAATATCTTGACAACCACATTTACTCTCCTCTTGCATGTTCCACAACTTCAGTATAAGCACAGTTAAGAATGGCATACTTTTTCAATTTGAATATTTTCATAAGCCATTAAGAATGGCTTCATTTTTTCAAGACGTCTCTTAGAGGTATGGGAGGCTTCTCATCAATATGAAGATTGGAATCAAACTCAGCCATTAAGTACTCTAGTTCACACTCCAACCGCATCATCATCATTGTCTAGGTCAAACTCATTCGTGTTTTGACCGTTTTTCTCTCGTCGTTCCTTCTTAACTAAGCTGATGTCACCTTTGGGAGATCCACTGTTGAGTGCTTCGGTTTCTTCATCAGAATCTTCACCTTTCTCTTCTGAATATGCATATCTGTTTTAAAGCATTTGAACACATGTTAATGACTTTTGACCTGTTTAACAAATTTAACCAGTGTCATATTTAGCTACCTATGTTACTGTTTGACAATACAACCCGAGTTGACCTGATTCAGATAACTCGCTACGTTTATCAAAATACAGAAAATAATTCTACTTTACCTTTGAGAACTCTGTGATGGTGTCCACAGACAATAGATGACACAGCGCAATGCAAATGCAAGAATGTCCCAAAATGAGGTGATAATCCACCCACTTTGCCACCTCTCGTTGAAAGGATCCGTTGCTTTGAAATAAACCTGCATCAACAAATCAATTATCAAGATGATTAATTTTCTATGAATTAAAGTATATGTGAAATGCACACCTCATATCTTATCCAAACAACCGAAAAAACAACTGTGAACAATAATGCGTTCGAGAACTTCCTGTATGTAACCTACTGTGTCCAAGGAAGCAACCTACTTTTACATGCTCATTTTCCAGGATGTTCTTCCCACGAACTCTTAGCACAACACCTTCTTTGTCAAAATCAACATTTTGCAAACAATTTCACAACATATAACAATGCAAACATGTAGCTACTGATGCTCAGACATAACTACCAAGTGTTCCACTAAAGTCTTTTTGTTTATGCATAGTTATTGTAGCACTAACAACAAACTCACCTTACCTCAACTTTGATTTCAAGTTTCAAATATAAGTAACTGTTCAATCAACTTCAAATGCATCAATTCAGTGTTTCATAAAAATCAAAGGCGTACAAACATGTTACAATTTAACCTCTCATAACATTCATATAACACAAATATATGATTTTGAGATGCGAAATTGAGATTTAGAACAATAATACCTTGAAGTAATAAATCGGCAATAGAAGGAACATGGGATTAGGGTTAGGTTTTTCAATCGGTGAGATTTTGAATATTGATTCGAGTATTCTTACCTGAAAAGAAGAGTTCTGCAAGTTCCACAGCAGCAGCGGTATTGCTGAATCACATGTATATCCATATGCAAACCTATAATCAATATGCAAATTCACAAACAATTGCAACGTAGCTAAAGAATCGGTTTAGGTCTTTTTATTGGGAAGGAGCGAGTGAAACATAAAGAATCGGTTTTCAAATACTTGGGGAATTTTGCAGCACCTGAAGGAAGTATACGACTCCGTTTATAATGAAGTATGTAGGTCTGAGTTTGTCGGTTGGAAGACTTCTCGCCTGAATTTGGAAAATAGGATTGCTTGAGACCAACAATAAGAGATATATCCTTACACCATAACTACATATAAACCTGTATCATCGGTAAATAGTTAAATAAAACTATAACAATGAACCTGATGGTATATCTCTGCCTAGAATAACACAAGTAACGTGTACGTTGAAAAAAACAAAAGACCAGGAAGATCCAACAGTATTATGTCCAGCACCTGGCGGTAAAGATAAGTTTTTAGTATAATATTCCTAAACTGAATTTTTATGTTCAAATGCACATTTAATGTAACAGGAGCTTACTTTTAGTTTTACATGAAAAAAGCTTGAGTACAAACCAAATTGAACAGCCCTCACTGTGAAAACGCGTAAGAATTTACAATCGATTGGTGTTTCGCAGATTATTATTCAGTAATGAAAAAGATTAAGTTGCAACCTTACATCCATTGACCACAAAATTCATCAAGAACAGTTTTTAGTCTACAAATACATGGCAAACAACCCGAATCCTCTGACCCTCACTGCTAAAATTACATGTCTACATATTAACCATTAATCAAATGTATTGTATAAGACACTTGTTTGTATGTCTGATTACCAATCTTTGGGTACAAGATATTATAAATCCAATTTTCAGGCCAATGTGATCAAATTTAAAGAAGTTGTTGTAAGAAAATAACTACTTAAGTCGCAATAATTACTAAAATCTGCCAAGGATGTGTCAAAAATGTTTGCATACAACATAAAATATATATTTTGACCAAAGAGAAAAAAGTAAAACTCACGTTTCAAGAATCTGTATTAGCAAGTTCTTCACAAAACCCTCTTCATCCCCATCACAAAATCCAACCTTTTGTTTAGTAATTTCAGATTGGGCGAACCAAGAACCGCAGTCTCTTATAATAACTGATATCTAAGTTTCTTCTCGAAAGCATCAATGGCGGAGATTTTTGCAGGTAATCTTGAATCATATGGATGACAAATGAAAACAAACCCAACAGCTTCTGTGATTGAAATCATCTAGAGCACCAAATAGAAGCTTTAAATCAAAAAGGTAAATAAAAATTTCGAAATCATTATTTACCTGTGCAGATTTCATGGGCAATTCAGAACCAGAGGAGTGACGGGCGATTCAGGCGACGGAGGAGTGACAGAGGAGCTACGGAGCGGCGGCCGGTGAGGGCGGCATAGATGGTTCTGTTGTGAGGTGATTTTGAATTTTGAATATGGAGCCATAATTTTGAAAGTGGGCAGAGCTTTTGAATTTTGAATGATAGGTAGAGCTTTCCCCTTTGTATGTGGGCAGAGCTTTGCCTTTTGTATATGAGCAGACTTTTGGCATCAGACCTTTGAGATTTGGATGTGGGCCAAAGTTTTGAGTTTTAAAGTGTTTTAATATTAAAATTTATGATGTCACTATGGCTCCTCTATGACTGCCACCTCAGCATGACATAAGAAAAGCATTGTTAGACAGCTTCTCTAGCTGACACATCAGCTTTTCTTATGTCATTGGGATTTCTCCTTTTATAGAAAGTATAGATAGGTTTTAGCTCTACAAGTTTGTCTTTTTTTTCATTTAAGTTATTGCTTCACTAGAAATTCGAGTTCGTCTACGTTTTACACCAGTTCACGACATAAGTTCGCATTTTCTTTTGCTTATGTTTGACGTCACGTGGCGGTATATAATCGCATTTTTATTTTACAGTTTTTCGGGTTTAGGTCGGTGTTTGCTAACTTCAGCACGATATTACGACGTACGATCCTGCAACACAGGGATTAAACACTAGTTAATTGATGTTTTACGTTCTTCAAAGATGGCATAACAAGCACACGTAAATATATTATCAAATAAAATTTTAGATATTTATATTGTTTATCAACATTAATCTTCAATAATAGAATGGGTTGGAGGAGAATAAGTAAAAATAACATCTCACACTGATTAACACAAAGCTCATAATTTAAATTTATATAAATTATCATAGGATGTTACATATAATAACATCTTTACCTTAACTACATATTTTTTCACATTCTTCTTCGGTCGGCACACAATAACCATGTGGACGCGCGCAACAAAAGCAAATCATTGGACCTCCACAGCCACCCCAAGTGGTGACACAAATACCATTCTTAGTGTCATCACGATCTAGATTGCTTGAAGATGCTCGTTGATTTACTTCATGAAAATTGAGATTGGTTGATGTAAGATTCACTTTTCCGTTGTCGACGCCATTATTGTTTCCACAAATACCTAAGAAACAAATGAAGCATGTCGATTTAGTAACATTTATATAAGAGTGAATTTATATATAAAGATAAGTGGCCTATGTTATATAGGATTAATTACACTACATAAAATTTATAGATCATCCTTTTGTATAGTATAATTTTTCAGAGAATTAAGAGATTAATCAACTTACATAAGGCAAAGTGGCTAAAAACAATGACCAAAACTAAAGTTCGACTGTTAATGAGCATCTTAACTTGTTCAAGAGATTGACGTGATTCTAACTTTGCAAGAGTTTTGATACAAAGAACATATTTATACTAGAAAGTAGTGTGATACAACTCATATAAAAAGTAAATTTCTTTTAAAATAAAATCATTTTAAATGTAATTCTTGTTTTTTTTTCTAATAAGTGCAATTAATTGTCAATGAGCTTATGTAGCTTGTGGTGTTACAAGTGACTCAGGTTCAATTTCTGCCCCTAGCATTTAGTTTCTACGGCACCTGGTGATGATGGGAGACTAGGTGAGTAGACGGCGATTGATGTGCGTAAGTGTGTATATGTTTTAGGTATATATTTTAAGCCCTTTTTACACTTTTTAGCCAGATTTTAAATTTATAAAACACGATATTTACTAACACTAAACACACATATGGGCAAGTGCACCCATCGTGGACGTAGTATAGTGTTGGTAAGATACCGAGGTCGTCCAAGGACACAAGAGCTTTTAGTACCGGTTTATCCTCAACGTCTAATCAATCAAAATGTTAGAAAAAGGTTTTTAAACTAAGAATATAAAACTAACTAAAATACTGAAAATTAAAATAAAAATAAAACAGATAGACAAGATGAATCACTTGGATCGGACTCGTGTGTAGTGTAACCTTTGATTATTTTTGCACTTTTGCACTTATTTAAGAGATTATCTTAGTTATTGTAGCAGGCCCCTCTTTTGAAGGCGACGTTACCCTCAACCCAGTAGTTTGAGTCAACAAGGATACAATCCTAAAGGGTCGGATTATTGAAAGATAATTAATTAAGTTATTAATGCATAATGTGGTAAGCCCCTCTTTTGAAGGCGATGTTACCCTCGGCTAAGTAGTCTGAGTCAGCAGGGATACAGTCCTAAGTAGCCGGGTTAAAGTTTTAATAGTAGTTTAACTTATGAGGGGGTCAAAGAGTTTGGACCCCCGCCATCCAATACCTTTGGGTATTGAAGGAGGTCCTACTAAATTTGACCCAGGTCCTTTGCAGGATCTATACACTGAACAATGACAAGACTCTTACCAAACCGTTCCCTTAACCCCCGACCAGGTAGCCAACATACCTCCATATAGACCGTGGAGATATGAACGGTGAAAATCTTTTATTTTATATAGACAGTAAAATAATGCCAAGACACCACGGACAAACGATAAGGAAGAATCAACTTCAACATAAGAAACTAGTAATTAAAGTCATTAATACAAAACCAATTAAAAAGTGCAAAAGATTAAAAATAAAAAGTGTTACACTAAACACTTGTCTTCATCAAGTGATGTAAGAGACTTAGGCAAACATGGCCTTTGATTGTCAAGAACTCTTACGATCAATCTTGGATCCGAGACGACTCACACACTCTATGATGGACAATTGATGATGGTGGTGGATGATGGTGTTGTGATGGTGGTGGGTGGTGGGTGAAGTATGAGAGAGGTGGTGTGCCAAGGGATGAGTTGCAAGAGCTCCAAACACTCCTATTTATAGGCTGAACAGAAGCTCGGGCACGGCCCTGTGTCCGCTGGGCACGGCCCCGTGTCCATCTGACTCTCTCTCTTCATTAATTGCAATTCGCAATTTCAATAAATGCGTTTGCAGGAAGTTGACCACGCCCCCGTGTCCGCTGGGCACGGCCCCGTGGTAGGCAACAGAAGCTTCTATGAGTTTGTCTTTTCTGCTGTCACTTGGGCACGGCCCCGTGCTCACTGAGCACGGGGCGTGTTCAGTCTTCTGTCTTCTTTGTTTTGCTTAGGAAGATGTTGTCGGGAGGTCGGGCATGCCACTTTTGTTCCTTTTCTTGTATTTATGTTAGATTTAGCCGTCCTTTTGCTTCTTTTGTTCATTTGAGCTCATTTAATCCTGAAAATACAAAAGGAAGACAAAAGCATACTTTTTCCAACATTAGTACTAAAAATGGTTAGTTTTATGCCACTATTGATGTAATTTATATGTTGCAATTTGTGCACATCAAATACCCCCACACTTGAATCTTTGCTTGTCCTCAAGCAAAACTCTTTATAATGTGGCTTATACACCCAAATGGAATGAGTAGAAGAGAAGTTTTGGGCTTGTCATAGAGTGTCAGGATTTCCAAGATTCTTTATTTAGGTTTTATTTTTATTTATTTACAATCGTATTCGTCATGATTTATTAAAAAGGTTTCATAAAATAAATTACTTATTAGGGCATAACATACCTTTTTAAAATTTCATTTATATACAAGTTCACATACCTCACGGGGAATCACTCAACACTCGGCCGAAGGTGTATTTTTAGTGAATCACTCGAGAGCGGCATGGAACTTACTTCTACCATAAGCTTGCCAAGCAATCAATCCTCCTCCTTTTTAACTATATACCTTTGTAAATATCAAGAGGACTTTTTGGGTGAAGGGTTAGGCTTGGGCTAAAGGTGGGTGATTGGGTTAGTGGTTAGTAAAAGGGCGAAAAGCGTAACAAACGTCGGTTTTTGAAAGACTTTTTATTTTTCACATTTTTATTTCATTTTGATGAACCATTTGTTTCAAACAAATTTATTTTGATGGACTTGTTTGTTTATTTGGTTTCATCAAAATACATATTTTTTTTCAAGTCATAAGAAAACCGAACGTTGTTACTAAAAGAAAGGGTTAAAATAAAAAGGTTTAGGTGGGTAAAAAGGGTGATTGTTTTGGGTTAAGAAATGAAAAGGTTTAGGCTCAAAGGGGTTAACTAGGGGGATTTTGGGTAGGTGGTAAAAAAAATGAAAAATAATTGTGTAGAAAGAAAAAGGGTTAGTCCTAATGCCTCCATCATTTACTTACTTGGGTTTAAGTTGGTAAGGACCGGGAATGTATTGTCGTGGCAAGTTGTAGAGTCGTACGAACCAAGCGGCTATTCACACAAGAAACGAAAAATGAGCATTTAGTGTAAAGATATGTATTTGTATGCTCGATAAAGGCTCAAAACTCACTTTTGTGGGAAAAGGGTTTTTATGTGATCAAGTATATATAATCAAATTTAACTAAGCTTGTCATGCTGTTTCATAATTTTCTTATGTTGGTTCTTTTTATCACGACGCTATCGGTTGTAAACTTGTAAAAATATAACCTTGTTAGAACTTGAACTCCCAACTTAAACTTAGACAAGTAAAAAAAATGAAAATTTTTGAAAAAATTTGGGGTGATTAGCGGTTCCAATAGAGTTTTTTGTAAGGCTTGTTATTAGGACTTGCAAGATTCAAGGTTTTAGCATCCCCCCCCCCCACACTAAATTACACATTGTCCTTAATGTGTCCCAAAAATAAGTTTTTAGGTTGATTGAATGTGTAAAAGGGTGTTAAAAGCAAAATTTTATGTTACTGGCATCCTGGACACGGCCCCGTGGTGACCGGGCACGGCCCCGTGTTCAGGTGCCAGTGACAAAAATTAATAAAAAGAAACAGAAGCCTGGACACGGGGACGTGTTCAATGAACACGGCCCGTGTCCAGTTACCTGAACTGGGCGATTTTCTGCAGATTGTTCAGCACGGGGCCGTGTTGGGCGGACACGACCCGTGCTGAACTTACTGTAATGAAGAATTTGTTGTCGGATGGCCCTGTTTTCGTGTATGGGGTGATGTTTCTAATTTCCCTTGTTATCCTTCACCATCCCAAGTGTGTTTTATTAGTTACAACATCATCCAAACCTTAAAACCATCATTTCATTAAAAACCATCATAGAGAGAATTACATTATCCTATAATGCTAGTAAGTTAGATAAGTAAGCACAAGAAGGTTAAACCAAGGAGTTCTAGCCTACAAGTTATTCTAATTAGCAAAATTTCTGAGAAGATAATGTTCTCGGTTGGATGCGGCTTCATAGAACTCCTTCCTCCGGGCATGGACTCCTCATATGTCGGCGAGCCACTCCTCTATCTCCTTTGGGAGGAGGAAGGATGGCTCGTTGGCGTCGGTTTGAGGAGGTGCAACTTCCACCGGGACTTCTTGTAGATTTTCAATAGGAGGTTCCGCCGGAATGTCATCCCACCCGGTAGGGTTGTTGACTCCAAGTGCTAGGTTCCAATCCTCTTGAGAGAGGACGGGTTCCATAGGAGGTGTTACAAGAATATTTAACCTCTGGTGCAAGAGGTTAATTTCTTGGAAACTATTTTCCGGCCCCACCGTAAGATACTTTATACGGTCTATTAGGACCTCCTCTACCGAAGTCATTTCATCGAGAGCTTCCCGTAGTGCCATGACGTAGTGTACAAGGGTAGCTTCAATGGAAGGCCTTCTCCCTCTACGACTGTTTCTTGAATGCACGGAAGACGTTACACTGTTTTCACTTGACATTCTACCAAAATAAACCAGAAATAGCTTATTTTAATGAAACAGTACTATGGACACGGCCCCGTGCTCAACGAGCACGGCCCCGTGTTCACCTTTCTGCAGAACTTTGAAACAAGGAATCTTAAAGTTTTAAGTTATTTTTCTAATTTGTGAAGCCTCTTTGAACAATAATAACTTAAAACAGTGTTATACAACTTATTTTTAACAAGATTCTTTGAACAAAACTCAACAATCCTTGCATTAAAGCTTGAAATCTCAAGCTTTAATGGAGGTTTTTGGAGAAGGATGAAGAAGAAGGAAATGGATAAAAGAGGAAAGGACAAGATGGTTGTTGGAACCTTCTTTTAGAACATACCTAGGATGGTAGGAGAGAAGATCCCTTCAAATCTCTGTCCCTGGATGGTCCAAATGTGCAGGATTCTTGGCTGCATTTATAGAAAACGACAGCGTGCTGGACACGGCCCCGTGTGCAGGCAAGATCCTGACACGGTTTGTCTGTATTCTGACATAAAGTCAGAAAGGAATCTTTTGGTGGACACGGGGGCGTGTTGGCTGGGCACGGCCCCGTGTCGAAAGGCTGATTATGAAGTTTGTCTATTTTCAAGGAACTTATCCGGATCGGGCGGTTCCTTACTGGATGGAACAACCCTAAAGTGCCTAAGATATCTTAATTGATCTAGATTAAGACGAGAATGCAAGAGGTTGTCGGTGAGGGTGATTCCTATGCTAAATGTAGGTGGACAAGTTCAAACCTTTTCCGGGCTCTCGTTAAAGAATGTGTATGCCGAATCGCTCAGGTCTATGTATGCATCGAACGAAGTCGATGGGGAGTCCTTCACGGCACAATCGGCACAGGGACGATTATCGTCCAAGTCTTCGCTAGAGTTGAAGGTATTATCGGGAGCAACGAGGTTGTTTGAATGCTACCCCAACACTTCTTCTTGGTCATCGTCTTGAGATGAATTAAGGACATCCATCTTAAGTTCTTTTAACCAATTAAGAATCAGATCTTCTAGTTGAAATAGTTCATCAAGAAGCATTTCTTCTAAAATATCTGGCTGGGCGCATTCGAGGGAGAGATAAGGATTATTTTTACTTTCGCCCCTCTAAAGGCTACAGGCAAACGATGGGTCTATATAGTGGGGCTTATAATTTAGAAAATAGCATTCTAATTCTTTATGACCGCCTCCACATAATTGACACCACGTACCATAAGAGTGCCGAAAGTAAAAAAGATCATTATACTCATTTTTGTGTCAGAAATTACCAACTGTCGGGATCTTACGTTTCTGTTTTCAGTAACTGAATCTTGGGCACGGGGGCGTGTTGGGTGGGCACGGCCCCGTGTTCAGCTTACTGTCTGACTTAAAACAAGATTGCCAGTTCCAATGATTGGGCACGGGGCGTGTTCAGCGGGCACGGTCCGTGCTGAGTTCTGCAGAAGCTGAAAAATTAAGAAAATCCTAAAAAAAATAAAAAGAAAATAGAAAAAAAAATGATTAGGCCGTTGATTCCTAACTTTCTTAAAATCCTTGTGTCCTCGGCAACGTCGCCAAAAAACTTGATGTGCGTAAGTGTGTATATGTTTTAGGTATATATTTTAAGCCCTTTTTACACTTTTTAGCCAAGTTTTAAATTTATAAAACACGATATTTACTAACACTAAACACACATATGGGCAAGTGCACCCATCGTGAACGTAGTATAGTGTTGGTAAGATACCGAGATCGTCCAATGACACAAGAGCTTTTAGTACCGGTTTATCCTCAACGTCTAATCAATCAAAATGTTAGAAAAAGGTTTTTAATCTAAGAAAATAAAACTAACTAAAATGTTGAAAAATAAAATAAAAATAAAACAGATAGACAAGATGAATCACTTGGATCCGACTCGTGTGTAGTGTAACCTTTGATTATTTTTACACTTTTGCACTTGTTTAAGAGATTATCTTAGTTATTGTAGTAGGCCCCTCTTTTAAAGGCGACGTTACCCTTAAACCAGTAGTTTGAGTCAGCAATGATACAATCCTAAAGGGTCGGATTATTGAAAGATAATTAATTAAGTTATCAATGCATAATGTGGTAGGCCCCTCTTTTGAAGGCGACGTTACCCTCGGCTAAGTAGTCTGAGTCAGCAGAGATACAGTCCTAAGTAGCCGGGTTAAAGTTTTAATAGTAGTTTAACTTATGAGGGGGTCAAAGAGTTTGGACCCCCGCCATCCAATACCTTTGGGTATTGAAGGAGGTGCTACTAAATTTGACCCAGGTCCTTTGCAGAATCTATACACTGAACAATGGCAAGACTCTTACCAAACCGTTCCCTTAACCCCCGACCAGGTAGCCAACATACCTCCATATAGACCATGGAGATATGAATGGTGAAAATCTTTTATTTTATATAGACAGTAAAATAATGCCAAGACACCACAGACATATAAAACTAGTAATTAAAGTCATTAATACAAAACCAATTAAAAAGTGCAAAAGATTAAAAATAAAAAGTATTACACTAAACACTTGTCTTCACCAAGTGATGTAAGAGACTTAGGCAAACATTGTCTTTGATTGTCAAGAACTCTTACGATCAATCTTGGATCCTGAGATGACTCACACACTCTATGATGGACTAGGGGTGCTAAACGGGTCGTGTTCGTGGGTTGGCGGGTTCAACCCAACCCGAACCCGAAAATTTTACACAAACCCGAACCCGACCCGAACCGAACCCGAAAATCGTATCATACATAAGAACCCGAACACGACCCGAAGTTTCGTGGGTTGACCCGAACATGACCCGTTCAACCCGAATTTTTTTATTTTTTTCTGAAATTAATATATTAAAATTAAAATTTACTTAAAAAACACAAATGTATATAATAATATCATATTTAAATTATAAAATCAATGTTAATTTCTTTTTTTAAGTTATAATCATTGCATAAAATACACATCCCATTTAATTTAATTTATGACATAAAATATATTGTAAAAAAATATAATATAGTATAAATGTGTTAAACGGGTCAACCCGCCAACCCGACCAGGTTGACCCGAACCCGACCCATTAACCTAAACGGGTTCGCGGGTTCAACCTGAAACTGACCCGAACCCGTTTAGACTAAACCTAAACCCGCGAATTTCGTGTTAGGTTCGTGTCGAGGTTTCGGGTCGTGTCAGAAATTCACGCCCCTATGATGGACAATGGATGATGGTGGTGGATGATGGTGTTGTGATGGTGGTGGGTAGTGGGTGAAGTGTGAGAGAGGTGGTGTGCCAAGGGATGAGTTGCAAGAGCTCCAAACACTCCTATTTATAGGCTGAACAGAAGCTCGGGCACGGCCCCGTGTCCGCTGGGCACGGCCCCGTGTCCATCTGACTCTCTCTCTCTCTCTTCATTAATTGCAATTCGCAATTTCAATAAATGCGCCTGCAGGAAGTTGACCACGCCCCCGTGTCCGCTGGGCACGGCCCCGTGGTGGGCAACAGAAGCTTCTATGAGTTTGTCTTTTCTGCTGTCACTGTGCTCACTGAGCACGGGGCGTGTTCAGTCTTCTGTCTTCTTTGTTTTGCTAGGGAAGATGCTGTCGGGAGGTCGGGCATGCCACTTTTGTTCCTTTTCTTGTATTTATGTTAGATTTAGCCGTCTTTTTGCTTATTTTATTCATTTGAGCTCATTTAATCCTGAAAATACAAAAGGAAGATAAAAGCATACTTTTTTCAACATTAGTACTAAAAAAATGTTAGTTTTATTCCACAATTGATGTAATTTATATGTTGCATTTTGTGCACATCAGCGATCGCTAGTTCGATCCTTGAACTAAGTGGGTTTTAACTCACCGCAATGTCGTGCCTTCGGGCGAGTGTTCACGGGCTTTGGCCCTAAGTGATGGTTTTCCCCGGCTCAAAAGGCGAGTATATCCCGAGGTGATAAATTTCACAGGTAGCCAATTTGAATGATTCATTGAACGTTAAAAAAATATGTAATTAATTGTTTGTATTGATTTGAACTCATCCTAATATATGGTTTCATAATAGAAGTTATATAATATTTTGTAAAGTATCCTGATGATCCCTCTAGTTACATTGTATTGCAAGCATGGTCCTTTCTTTTACATTTTGTGTATAACATTTTTACCTTTTCATTTTAATAAATAAATAAATAAATAAAAATATAACCCATGAATTGATTTTTACCTTTCCATTTAAAAAAAAATATAACCCATGAATTGATTTTGTGATTGTATTGGATAATGATAGGTTGTTACAATGGTTAATCCCAATCTCTTTCGGTAACATCAAATAAAAGATTTGAGTTTATGTAAGTATACCTAGAAGCTAATTTATCTTTTATTTTTCAAATAATTGTAATGGTATTTTTACAATAACCACTTATGTTGACTTTTTTCAAATTCTTCATATTTTTTAAACATTCGTTACTTATTTATACGATATTATTTTCTAAAAAAATCTTTCAACATAAAATTGAGCATCTTTGTATCTTTAATTTGAATACTATATCACTATAAAAAAATTAACAACTAAAAAACCAAAAAATATGTTGTATAACATTTTTTACTAGATTTTTATACTACATATTTGTGCTACACTTTTAGGCTATAGGGTGTGGGGGTCATGGTTATGGTTAGGACAGGATTTGCCACCTAGGAACATAAATGGAAGGTTACACCACCCCCTTGATTGATCCACCATGATTTGCATAGATTAAACCATGAAAACCATGGTCCTCCTTTCCATTTTTTCAATAAATCATTTCCTTTTTCTTTAGACAAAGATAAATTAAAATAAATAAGGGGCTAGTGGTTTGGGTCATGATCACACCCTTAGGATAGTGGTTTTTTATGGTGGATTAGAGGTGGGTTACATGGCACTAACATGGAGGGTCATGGTGGTTATGAGGGTCATGACCACACCCTATAACCTTATGAGCAAGATCTAGAATTTATAGCTCCATCAAACTTGGATTAGTGTTGGATTAGTGTTGGGATATCCTAAATACACCCTACTCTAATTACTTTTTTTTGAAACTTTAAACTTCATTCACAACACACAACACTTGCAAAATAGGCAGGCATTGTAGAAACAACAAACAACCCAAACAAACAAGGGACTCAAGCCATCATGTTCATAGAATATTTACACCAATCAACCCAATTTAAATCCTTATACTTAGACCTATATTTTAACCATAGGAAGCCCAAAGACTTTATCTCCCCGATAATGTTGTCAACCGAATGGCCCTTTATGGCGAAAGCTTTTTCATTACTTGCCTTTCACACGCACCAGCAAGCTATGATTATAATACCGTGAATCACCTCTGCATCCTTTTTCCCACCTTGGCTGTTTTATGGATTTCCATAAGATCTCGGAAAGAGAACACAACCAAAGGAGCAACCTGAGCCACTTACTAAGCAAAATCCAAATCTGAGTCGCCGCTTCGCACGCCGTAAAGAGGTGCTCAACCGTTTCTCTATCTTCTTTGCAAAAAGCACAATTGTCCGAGTCCAAGTTCATATTCCTTTTTATTAAGGCCGAGCGAGTTGGAATCCTATTTTTTTCCACCCTCCATACGAAGATATTGCACTTTGTCGGCGTCCATTTACACCAATCGATCACATAATTAGGACTATAATCATTGTCCATAACCATCATTTTTTGTGCTCTCTCTTCCACTTGCTATAACGTCTGTTGGTGCCATAACGAATCAAATCGATACCAATCAAATTCCCTTCGTGAGCTACGTTATACATATTTTTTAGACAGAATGATTAATAGTGTGGGTTTGCTAATATAAGCCAGATTTACAGAGTTTTTAACAAAACTAGTGTTGGTGGAGAAAATATTTACCAAAATGGTGTTTCTTGAAAACTATTTACCAAACTAGTGTTTTCTATTTAATTTTTTATTTGCATTCTCTTCTTAAGCCAACACATTAACCTTCTTTTGTATTATCCTTATTCAATCAACTCAATGTCTATTTATTTATCCTTATTTTAATCTTTCTGTTGTTTTTATTAATCAATCGATTCAGTATTGTTTTCTTTGACAAAACAAGATCTCTTGTTTCTCTTCACCTTTAACAAATCCTTGAGAACTAATCCAACAAACACAAACATAACACCAACAATACATAACACAAAGGGTTTGGGTTTTTAAAAGTATCACAAGAAACTATATTATATATTCATGTTTACAAATGTTTTAATAATTAAATTCACATGCCCAGAATTAAATGAAATTGAAATGGAAAAAAATACAATAGGAGAAATAAAATGTCCGACGACCGGTTATATGGAAATTTGTGTCTAATCATTCGTTTCATATTGATTTGTTTAATGGAATGGACATAGACGAATGCAAATGAACGTAAATTATGAATGTAACTGAACGGACAAGAAACGTGTTCATGTTCGTTCGTTTAATCAAATGAATAGAATGTGTTCATGTTCGTTCATCTATTAAATGAATGGAATGTGAACGGAATTTTGTCAAACGGTTTATGGATTGTTCGGTTCACGTATAGTGCTACTGTTGATTTAGAAAATAACAAAAAGAAAAGAATTATTGGTAAAAAAAACTATAAATCAAAGAAAGAAAAAAAAACATATTGATTGAGAAAAAAATATAAAAGAAAAGATATATTTAAAAAAAGAAATCGATTATTTGACAAGAAATATATAAAAAGAAGTTTATATGTAGGTTAAAAACAAAATGCAAATACAAAATTAAATGGAAAACACTGTTTTGGTAAATAGTTTTTAAGGAACATCATTTTGGTAAATATTTTATCTACAAACACTAGTTTAGGGAAAACTCCAAGTTTACATATGTTAAGATCTTAGTTTGATTCGATTGTGTTTGTTTAACTAAAATGAAGATGAATGATAAACAATTGCAGCGGAAATGTGTAAATAAACTTTCAACACAATCAAAGAGAGAATTGTTTTAAGCAAACATGTTTATTATTGAACCGAATGATTATATTTATTACAATCTTCAATTACAAATGCATGCATGCATACAATCTCCCCCTCAGCCTGAGCTCACAGATGGTTTGTTCGTACAGAATGACTTGGAGAAGAAGAGAGCTAATAGAACAGTCCTGTACTGTTCTATTTATAGTACAGAACAAACCATTGTGGTATCTTTGCTAACGTCACCATGAAAGTGACATCTAACCTCCTAACAACCTACAACTACTGACTAATTACAAGTACTGCTTACAAACTACTGATTACAAAACAATACAAGTAATATACTAAACTACTGCTTCTCCTTCCACTGTTGTGACTCCAGCAGTACTTTGTATATTCAGCAGTGCTTGACCCATATCAGTAGATTGAGCATCAGTGCTTAGTCTTCAACAGAGTTTAGGTCTTCATCACTTGTTGTCAGCAGTTGTTGTAGAAGAACAGTAGATGGAGGTGATCAGTTGTTAGGCCACTTTCAAGGGGAAAGAACTGTTGCATACAACTGCTTATTGTGAATCCACTGATCTGATCTAGTTTTGGCTTTATAAACTATTCCTTTGGTAGGGTTCAATCCCAACAATCTCCCCTGGAACAGATAATGCCAAAACTCTTCATTATTCTTGGATTTTTATTGCCTCATCAAATATTCCTTGACTTGTCCTTTGAATTGTAATTCAAAGTCCATGGAACTTGTATCATCCTCATCCCTGCACAGTGGAAGCTCAAGTAGATCCTGAAGATCTTCAACACCCAGGCTAAGTGCCTGTTCCCTTGATATATGCTTCACCTCACCATTGGATTTGAGCAGAGTCAATACGTGAGTCTGTTTATCAGATTTCCACTTTTTGTATTTTTGAATCCAATGGGTTTCTTGGGAGAGTTTTTATTGTTGATGAGTTTGGAGATTGAGGCCTGGTTATAATACTTTGAGCAGTGTTTGCAGCTTTTGCCAATTCAGGATTTTCTACTATCATTTGCTGAAGGACCATTTTTATAATGTAATCCCCTTGTGCTTTATCTGCTTCTGTTTCATCATCAATCTGCTTTTGTTTCCTTCTTTGATAAAGGATGGCAGCAGGTGGAGCAGTGGATCTCCTGATTTGTAAATTTTGTGGTTTAACTGGAACCACTACTTCAGGATAATCAGGCTTTTGAGGAGCAGTGGGATCCCTTTTTCTCAACTCTTCTAACATTTTGTAAGTGGCCAACACTTTATCCTCTGACCACCTTGTCACTTGGTTCCTTGACCCATAATCAGCAGTTATTAGTTCTTCTTTCATTCTCTTCAATTGCACGGTTCTTTCTGATACATTTTTCTTATATTTGGCCCATATTAGAGGAGTGTGCTTCACCTTGTTTTTGATCATATCTTGAATTCTGGCTGTTTCTTTTTCTAGGTCACTGATGGTCCATTCCTTGTACTGGTGCTTTTCTGCCCTGTACTTTTTGTAAGCCATGATAAATTCAAGATAGTCTTTCCTCAAACTTTCATCATCTTTCTCAGACAACTTTTGACAAAGGTCTTTTGAGAACTGTTCCAAAGTTCTGACCTTGGTGAGCAGGTATTGCATTCTTCTCTGAATCTCTTTGTCAGACATTCCCTTTGTATCTCTTTTGGATATATCTTCTGCATGTGAGCTTTTATTTTGAGATACTCTTCAATGTTTCTAGGGAAAGGATAACCTTGAATGGAAGGAAGTTTCCTTTTTGCAGGGTCATCTTCAGAGTAAAAAGACTTTATCTCCTATTTGACTGCTGGAAGATCCAATGGATATTGTTATCCTGCTGGAATAATAGCAGTGTTTTTATTCTGAACTTGAGCTGATGATAATGGAACAGGGTTTGGAATGGTGATAAGGGACAGTGGTTGTGTGGATGTTTGAGTTGGGGAGGTATCATCTTCCAGTACAACATTGGTTACCCTTCTCCTTTTGTGCTTAGGAGAGGTTGGTGGTGTTTTTGTGGGTTGAGTGGTGGTGATTGGAGTAGTTGGTGTCTGACTAACAGTTGTTGAAACAACTGGGGGCTACTGTTGTCATTACAACAGTTGATGTGTCAGTTGATGTCTTCTGCTTTTTAGCAGGTGGTGTTGGTAATGATGAGGTTGTTTTTGGTAGGGCAGTGGATTGAAGGTGAGTTGATGTAGTATTGATGGCAGTTGTTGGGGTAACATCTGTTGAAACCACTGAAGTACCAACAGCTGTTGATACAACAGGTGTCTCAACATCTGTTGGTTTGGAGGTTTGATGAGAGGAGCTTTTAGGAGTTTGGGGAGTATGTTTTGTAATTCTGGAAGGTGTGGATTTGGGTTGCCTCACTTTTCTAGTAGGCTGTCTTCTTTTAGGTTTGACCTCTTCTTCCTTGGGTTCAGAAGTACCCTGCTCTTCCTTATCCATCAAAACTTTCTTCTACTGCTCAAACCTTTTAATCCCTTTTATCTCCATTTACTCTTTCATGTTTGCTTTTAATGCAGCAAAGGTATTTTGAGTCTTATCAACCTTTTTAGAACCATCTGGCCTAGGGATTTCCACAACCAGATTAGATTTTGCATCTGGTTCAATGTATAAACCATCTTCATATCCCTTTTTCTTCTTAACTTTCTCCCCCTTTTTGGCATCATCAGGTGGATTGTCAACAAAGATGATTGTAGGAGGAGCAGTGCCAGTGGTTTGTAATAAATGGGCCTTAATTGCCTTGATATCTGCTTGTGTATCCTTGAACCTAGCTTCCATCAGATTTCTGATCTTCTGAATTTGAACTTCATGTTGTTGATCAGCATATTGTCTTTGTTGATGAAGCATAAGTTGAAATAGCTTCCAGAGCTCAACAGAGGATGGAGCAGATGTTTCATGTGATGTAGCAGTGGGTGGTGCCTTTTGAGCTTGTAACAACTGTTGCAACATATCTCTGATTTCTGCAACAGATGTATCAAGTTTATCAACCATCTCCTTCAATTCTCTGTACATTAAACCATCACCCAAGCTAATGGGATCATCTGATTTCCCACCAGTGGTGGTTGTATCAGTGGTTGACTTAGGGAAAGATTCCCAAAAATCATCCACTGATGCCCCTTGTTCTCGGTACTGGGGACTTCTTTCTTCAGCAGGGGTAACCATTTTAAGTGAACCAGTGAATACTGGAAACACTCTGGTTCCCAAAGAAGAAATTGCCATCAAGGGAGTCTCACTTATGAAACTACTATCCAAGTGTAAACCAGTGTGTTCAACACCTGTAGTAGCTACTCCACTTGAACTACTGACAGGAATTACTTGTAATTCCTGTAGGGTAACCTCCTCAGTTGTTGGTGGGTTAGCAATGATTGAGACACCAGACTCAGTCACTTGTTGGGGTATGTTCTCATTAACATGTAATTGAGAAGAACTGATTTGTGTCTGGGCTAAATCAAGTGCATCCAACAAGGGTATTATTTGTGGTGGAATTTGTGCAGTGAGGATAGGGGTAGAAAGAGAATTTGCCCTGGGAGGAGGGCTGTGGATGATGGAATCAAGTGATTCCAAAGCATCATAACGTGGTGTCCCTATGCTTACAACCTGATCTTTTTGAGAAGATGCAGGAGGAGTTTTAGGCTCAGGTTGAGATCTTTCTTCCAACTGCTGTGAGGAAGTAGCAGCAGTGGTTATTGGTGACTTTTGTGTTGTCACAGGTATAACCTCTGGGACCTCATATTCCAGAGTTATCTTTTTAGTAGGTTGGGGGGGGGGCTTTTGGATGTTTTTCTTTTTTGGGCTTTTTGGTGGTTTTAGGTGTGGGTTTCACAGCAGTGGTTGTGCTGTTGTAATCACCTTGAGCAGTGGGCTCAACAGTAGGTGCCTGAGGAGCAGTGGCTGCTGCTGAAGTCTGCTCAGGAAACTCTGTTTGTGTTTTGGAAGGTTTTGACAGCCCTGTGAATGTTTCAGAAGTTAGGCTGTTTATTTGAAAAGGATTTCATTGGATAAGTACATGAGCATTATCCTTTGAAAATTTCTTTTGAAAATAGTAACTTAAAAATCTTGGAAATAATAAAAATGATTTTTTATTAACATTTTTGACAAGATTATTGAAGATCTCCTGGGAATAGTTAAAATTTTCTTCATTCAGTATAGCATAACCCAAGTATTGGATCTTCAATGGAATTTCATTGAAAGCAGTGGTTTTGTTTGACACACACATTAGGAGGGTATGAAATAAAAACCTTGTGGCAGGTGGAAAACTACCCTTTTGTACAGTATCTTTTTTCATTTCTTCTTCATGCCCTCTTTGAATGAAATCAGTTTGATACTCTGTTTTTGGGAAAGAGGTTTTACTTGTAAGATCATTGAGTTCAAAGACCTCCAAAATGGTTTGAGGTGTGATGGTGACTGAAATACCCTTTATTGATGAGGTAATGACTAAGGGCGTTTTGTCCTTAGTGTCAAGTTTAGCATTTTTCCAAAATTCTTGTTGGGTATCCAGGTAAATCGGAGCATCGCAGGTCAACAAAGTTTTGTACTTTGAAGACAACAGAGCATCAATTACGGAGTCGAAGGTTGTTGTGACTTGGTTTTTCAAGTAAACCCAAGTAATCATGAGGAGTTTTGAATGGAAGGGCCATGATTGAATCGAAGATGATTAAGAACGAATGAAGGAGATGAGTGATTTGTGAGAGAATTTGGGAGAAACTGCTTTGTGAAAGGAATTTGAATTCGATTCGACAGTGAAAACCCTGTTTGGGGTTTTGATCAGCGTTTTATAGGTGGAAAAAATGTATGCTGATGTGGCAGCGGTTACAAAAGATCTGACGGCCAAGTACTGCCCACGTGACAACCTCTGATGAATAATGGATGCCAGTTCTTAGGAAACCACTGATGGAGCAATATCAGTGGTTTGCAACGGTTACAATGAGAACAGTGGCTGATTTTTAACTATCAGTGGATAGCCTATCAGTGGATTAAAACACTGATGTTTGATCAAGAGTGATTAACAAGGAAATGAAAGAACAGAGGTTGACTTTCAGCAGTGGACAACATTTAGCAGAACAGATGTTTGAACCAAAACAAGTGGTTATGGCATACTTTTAAGGATTAATGAAAATTTTCATTTTTAGCTATTTTTAAGGATGGATTTTTGATTTTCTAAAAACATTTTAATGCTTTTATTCATAGAAAAACATGATTTTGCCTGTTATTCTATGTTCAACATGCCAATCCTAGAGATCAAGCTTTCAAAGGTGGATGTGTCTAAAGCCTTAGTTAGCACATCTGCCAGCTGATCTTTAGTTGGAACATGATGCACAGAAATTAAACCTTTTTCATAGCAATCCCTCATAAAGTGATGTCTGATATCAATGTGCTTGGTGGTTGAATGAGAAACTGGATTTTTTATGATATTTTCTACTGCCTGGCTGTCCAACATGAGAGGTGTCTTTAAGGCAGTGATACCAAAATCCAGAAGTTGATTTTGAAGCCAAAGCAGTTGTGTCACACCCCCAAATAACCACCTAGGGCATGTCCCTATTGGAGGTGCAACGATCCAACAAAGAGCCACCAATCATATCAAACGCAAGTTATAATGTATTGAAATACCCAATTGAAAGAAATGTATCGTTTGAAAAGTTAAACCAAAACCAAAGTATTGAGCGGAAGCATAAATGTATAAGTGTGTAAATGTATCAAAACCAAATCAATGTAATTGTTTATCATGACCACAACCACTCCAGCAGCATCAGACAGCAAGCTCCCAAGTTCCTTCAATAATTACCTACAAGCATGTAAACAAGTGTGTCAGACTACGCTGGTGAGTTCAAGGTTTTGTTAACGGGTTGAGTTACCAGATGTATGTTAATGTGATTCAATGTTGCGTTACAATGTTGCTCATGTTAGATACCCTAGGGAGAGTGCCCATGTGTATCCGGGGAGTGGTTACCCCTTGTTCGCTATGTTGCCATCGTTAGATACCCTAGGGAGTGTGCCCATATGTATCCGAGGAGTGTGCCTCTAACAACCATAGCTCTATCCAGATAACTAGTTCACGCCCGTCCTTACGGCCCGGTGTGAGGTTTCCCACCTAATAGCGCTATCAACTAAATACCTCCATTGCCCTCCAGGCAATAACCAAAACCGATTAAGTTGTTTACCCAATGTTTCCCTTCCGAATGTTTACCAGTTGTCCCAAACCACCGGGACGCATGCTTAGAGAAATGCAATGAACTCACCTTGATTTGCTCGGCAGAATATTTCACTTGTTAATTTATTCAATACTCGCGACCTAGGAGAGTGTTTGGTAATGATCAGTTTTACAGTTTGTTTACACATAGATCACATCAGTGGTTGTCACGTATGGCACGTATAACAGTTAAGCAACCATTCAAGCAAAGAACAATGATTGTCCAAACAGTTGATCCAATAGTACATAGTATCGAGTAGTCCAGTCAAGTTACAAGGTTCGATCCAATCAACAATCCCAATCCGATTATCCAACCCTAACCAGATTGCCCTTAACACTATAGAACCGATCCGGATGGCCCAAGTCCATCCGGTTAATATATAATTCCATCCGGTTAATATATATATTCAACCTATCCATCCCATACCTCCTATTATTTATGAAATCGTTTGTTATAAGGTAACCCATTTAATCAACTGTCCGGCCCAAATCAATACATTAAACCCAATAAAACATTTAACCTAGTGGTGGGTTCAAATAAACAAACGCAGCCCAACCTAGCAGGCCGTTAATGCTGGCTAACCCACTGACCAGAGGCCCAACGTCCCTGCGTCCCGTCACGCAGCCCAGCCCGGCCGGAGCCTCACTTCACAGCGGGGCCCAATAGACTTGGCCCAATTGCGTTTGCTTGAAGTGCACACCTCAATAGTCTATTGCGGCCCAATCCAACTACCATGTTCTCACAACACCTTATAGCCTAATCCAGTTTCTTTCTACCCAAATCTGACCGGCCCAGTTAACGTTATGTTATCCAATTAATGTGCTGTTGTATTTTAATAGTTTTTCCTTTATGTTAATCCTCAATCAATCGATTAACAATCCTTAGTGCACCCATGAACAAATCGATTACCGAAACATGATTACTAAAACATATATACTGTTTCATAATTTTACATATAACGAATAGTATACTTGGTATGATCGCATATTAACATAGTCAGGTATGTTATTTAAAGTGCACAAGAACTCTAAATGTTTTTCATACTTTGAACCCAAGAACACTTATACCACAGGTTATTATGTCTAATTTAACCTAACAATCCTCACATAAACAAGCAAGTCTACTGCCAAATAATTAGTTTGTTAAAGACATACAACAAGATCATGCAACCGTAAAACCATTAACACCTTAGATAGAAGTTACTAACCAAAAGTTTCGGCTAATCAGAGTTATCTCGATCAGTGGGGGGGGGGGGGTTTCTCCTGCTGCCGATCGTATGAGAGAGATAGGGTAGGGTTTGTTGTGAGGTTATGCGCAAATTAATAATGTGTGGGGAGATATAGTTGCACTTTTACGTATCCTACAAGTAATACATATCTAGCCTAACAGGCCGGTTACAACAACTAATCAGTGGGCCGATGAACAAGTAATGGGCTCAAGCCCAATCACCTACTTACAACAACAAGAGGGAGCCGGTCATTACTTGTGTTGGGCTACTAGGTTAGCGGCCCAAGATTGTTCAACTAAAGGAGGAATCGGGCTGGACCGCACTAATTAAAACAGGATATGCGTACCGAAGCCTTAATATACATGGGCCTAAATATGTTGGAACACTCGTTTATATGTTAGTGGGCTAAGACGGGTATTGTGTGTGTCAACTGTGCTACATGTTTCATTTGGGCCTTGTCTAATATGTGTTGATACGTTAATAGAATGCACACTAGATTGTATGATTGAACTATGGTTATGTGGAACATGAATTATGTCCGAAGTTTAGATTGTTTATTTACGAGCGTTTTCTTATTTATATTATTGCAAGGGACGAACACAAGAATAACTAAGAAAAAAACAGAATCATGAGACTAAGATACTAACCATTCAAGTCCGGGTTGTCACATCATCCCCAACTTGAAGGAAATTTCGTCCCGAAATTTGGCGAGCGCCAAGTGTGAGAGGAACGAAGTGAGAAATCAGGATTGTTGCGGGTTCTGCTCTGTTGTGACATTATCCCCAACTTGAAAGAAATTTCGTCCCGAAATTTAGCACGTAGTCACTGTGGAATCTAGTTAGGTTGCGTGGTTTCCTGGTTTTTCTTGGGGTGTCACATCCTTCCCCCGTTGATTGGGAATTTCGTCCCGAAATTCCACTGTAGTTTCAGTAGTAGACTTACGTTCATTGCACAACTGGGGATACTTGCGTTTCCTTTGATTTACTTGTTATCAGGTGAACTCTGGGCCACGAAGGGAGTTCCAACGAACTCGAACAAGAGGCATTGCATCAACCAATAGGCACCGGGTAGTACAAAGGCCAACGAGAGGTTTACCATAATTAAGGTAACTGTCGTAGAGTCAAAGATGTGACTCTTGTGGTGCAAGGGTAAAAAGAGGTAAGGTGACGACTCAGTACAAGAAATATCCTTTAAACGATAAAATAAGAAACCCATTCAAATTAAACCATATAAGTCAATACATCGAATATTCGCAAAAGTTTTAATCACCATGATTGTTTATACGAAAACAGCTGAAAGAAAAATAACTAGATAAACGATTGAAAGATGAGTCAGTCGTCCACGTCACCATCCCCGAGGTCACTACCATCATCATCGTCTCCGTCATTATCCGAGACCTCCTCTGGCTCTTCTTCCTCCTCTTCCGGCTCTTCCTCCTCCTCTTCGGGCTCTTCATCAGACTCTTCCGCCTCTGGTTCGGGAGGTGCCGGGACTGGGGCTGGCTCGGGTTCAGGTGCGAAGCGGGCTTCCTCCAACTGATGGACCCTCCAATCCATCATACCTATCCTTTCGGCATGCGAGTTAAGCCTTTCATGATCCACTCGAGCGTCTCTCAGTATCAGACCTTGTACCTCACGCCCTTTTAGGGCTTCTGCCTTCAAGTCAGTAGTTCTCCTATTAAGTTCCTGTATCTGCTTCTTTTGAGCTTCCACTCGCCCTCCTAGGGTATCAACCTTTCTTAGTAATTTCTGATTTTGCTCCATTAAGACTTGGTTTTGTCCTATTAGAATCTGGTTATAATCTCGGAGGGCCTTACTCACAGCCGACTCGGCCTGATCGCTGAGGGAGTTAACTGGTAGTGCATGCGTAGGTCGGGAGGACGACTCCCCGCCCTGTGCGAGTCTCTTCCTATAAGCAGCACGCGTCTCCATCTGACGCGGGGGTGAGTGAGTAGCAGCGGGTGCCTTCCCTGGCGCCCGGGATTGGTCGAAAGATGCGGACGGTGCAGACATGCCTGGCGAGTTGATGACGTAACGCAAGTTAAACGAAAGAATGCACACTCACAACGTACCAAAAGAGGGTATTAACGCAGAAAAGGAAAAAAAAAAGAATGACAGAAAAGAGTAAGCACACAAGGTTTCAATCAACAGTTGCTACGTCCGTTTCCTCGTCCACTCATGGTTCTATAATAGGGGAAGGGGACAAATTTAGGAGTCGAGAACGAGAAAAGTGTTCAGGTTTATCATGTTAGGGACGATTAACTACCATGTTCATACACAAACAGGGAAGAACCCCTCTTACACTCGTTAAGCCTCATTGGGATTTACATGCACCACGCGTTATTATTATGTGTGCACCCATGATAATAAGGCGGTTTGCATGCTCCTCTCAATGCTCCTTAACTTATGTTTGAAGTTTCTCCCACCCCAATCAACGCAAAATAAGCACTACCAACAAGATTAGAATTTACTAGATGCAAGTGTTATGTTACACTATCAATGTGTCATGATGCTTACCATGTCGTATCGTGCATGCTATAAATATAGTTACGTTTACTAGGCATATAAAGCATGAGCTAAGGAGGGACGAACCTTGCAGTCTGAAGCTGAGTGTCATGGTCATCGTTTGGATCAATTCGGTTATAGTCTGGTTTTATGAAAGCATTTTTAAAACCGAGTTCTCTATAACCAGTGGCTCTGATACCAAACTGTCACACCCCCAAATAACCACCTAGGGCATGTCCCTATTGGAGGTGCAACGATCCAACAAAGAGCCACCAATCATATCAAACGCAAGTTATAATGTATTGAAATACCCAATTGAAAGAAATGTATCGTTTGAAAAGTTAAACCAAAACCAAAGTATTGAGCGGAAGCATAAATGTATAAGTGTGTAAATGTATCGAAACCAAATCAATGTAATTGTTTATCATGACCACAACCACTCCAGCAGCATCAGCCAGCAAGCTCCCAAGTTCCTTCAATAATTACCTACAAGCATGTAAACAAGTGTGTCAGACTACGCTGGTGAGTTCAAGGTTTTGTTAACGGGTTGAGTTACCAGATGTATGTTAATGTGATTCAATGTTGCGTTACAATGTTGCTCATGTTAGATACCCTAGGGAGAGTGCCCATGTGTATCCGGGGAGTGGTTACCCCTTGTTCGCTATGTTGCCATCGTTAGATACCCTAGGGAGTGTGCCCATATGTATCCGAGGAGTGTGCCTCTAACAACCATAGCTCTATCCAGATAACTAGTTCACGCCCGTCCTTACGGCCCGGTGTGAGGTTTCCCACCTAATAGCGCTATCAACTAAATACCTCCATTGCCCTCCAGGCAATAACCAAAACCGATTAAGTTGTTTACCCAATGTTTCCCTTCCGAATGTTTACCAGTTGTCCCAAACCACCGGGACGCATGCTTAGAGAAATGCAATGAACTCACCTTGATTTGCTCGGCAGAATATTTCACTTGTTAATTTATTCAATACTCGCGACCTAGGAGAGTGTTTGGTAATGATCAGTTTTACAGTTTGTTTACACATAGATCACATCAGTGGTTGTCACGTATGGCACGTATAACAGTTAAGCAACCATTCAAGCAAAGAACAATGATTGTCCAAACAGTTGATCCAATAGTACATAGTATCGAGTAGTCCAGTCAAGTTACAAGGTTCGATCCAATCAACAATCCCAATCCGATTATCCAACCCTAACCGGATTGCCCTTAACACTATAGAACCGATCCGGATGGCCCAAGTCCATCCGGTTAATATATAATTCCATCCGGTTAATATATATATTCAACCTATCCATCCCATACCTCCTATTATTTATGAAATCGTTTGTTATAAGGTAACCCATTTAATCAACTGTCCGGCCCAAATCAATACATTAAACCCAATAAAACATTTAACCTAGTGGTGGGTTCAAATAAACAAACGCAGCCCAACCTAGCAGGCCGTTAATGCTGGCTAACCCACTGACCAGAGGCCCAACGTCCCTGCGTCCTGTCACGCAGCCCAGCCCGGCCGGAGCCTCACTTCACAGCGGGGCCCAATAGACTTGGCCCAATTGCGTTTGCTTGAAGTGCACACCTCAATAGTCAATTGCGGCCCAATCCAACTACCATGTTCTCACAACACCTTATAGCCTAATCCAGTTTCTTTCTACCCAAATCTGACCGGCCCAGTTAACGTTATGTTATCCAATTAATGTGCTGTTGTATTTTAATAGTTTTTCCTTTATGTTAATCCTCAATCAATCGATTAACAATCCTTAGTGCACCCATGAACAAATCGATTACCGAAACATGATTACTAAAACATATATACTGTTTCATAATTTTACATATAACGAATAGTATACTTGGTATGATCGCATATTAACATAGTCAGGTATGTTATTTAAAGTGCACAAGAACTCTAAATGTTTTTCATACTTTGAACCCAAGAACACTTATACCACAGGTTATTATGTCTAATTTAACCTAACAATCCTCACATAAACAAGCAAGTCTACTGCCAAATAATTAGTTTGTTAAAGACATACAACAAGATCATGCAACCGTAAAACCATTAACACCTTAGATAGAAGTTACTAACCAAAAGTTTCGGCTAATCAGAGTTATCTCGATCAGTGGGGGGGGGGGTTTCTCCTGCTGCCGATCGTATGAGAGAGATAGGGTAGGGTTTGTTGTGAGGTTATGCGCAAATTAATAATGTGTGGGGAGATATAGTTGCACTTTTACGTATCCTACAAGTAATACATATCTAGCCTAACAGGCCGGTTACAACAACTAATCAGTGGGCCGATGAACAAGTAATGGGCTCAAGCCCAATCACCTACTTACAACAACAAGAGGGAGCCGGTCATTACTTGTGTTGGGCTACTAGGTTAGCGGCCCAAGATTGTTCAACTAAAGGAGGAATCGGGCTGGACCGCACTAATTAAAACAGGATATGCGTACCGAAGCCTTAATATACATGGGCCTAAATATGTTGGAACACTCGTTTATATGTTAGTGGGCTAAGACGGGTATTGTGTGTGTCAACTGTGCTACATGTTTCATTTGGGCCTTGTCTAATATGTGTTGATACGTTAATAGAATGCACACTAGATTGTATGATTGAACTATGGTTATGTGGAACATGAATTATGTCCGAAGTTTAGATTGTTTATTTACGAGCGTTTTCTTATTTATATTATTTCAAGGGACGAACACAAGAATAAATAAGAAAAAAACAGAATGATGAGACTAAGATACTAACCATTCAAGTCCGGGTTGTCACATCATCCCCAACTTGAAGGAAATTTCGTCCCGAAATTTGGCGAGCGCCAAGTGTGAGAGGAACGAAGTGAGAAATCAGGATTGTTGCGGGTTCTGCTCTGTTGTGACAAGTTGGGCTGTACAGCTTGCAGCAGCTATATACTCTGCCTCAGCAGTGGATGTTGAAATAACTGCTTGCTTTTTTGCTTTGCCAAGATACTAAGCAATTGCCTAGGAATTGACACCATCCTGAAGTGGACTTCCTTGTTGTATTACATCCAGCAAAGTCACTGTCTGAGAAACCTAAAAGCTTGATATTTCCATCAGCTGGATACCAGATACCAAGTGTGGGAGCACCTTTGAGGTATCTGAATATCCTTTTTACAGCAATAAGGTTTGACTTTCTAGGGGCTGATTGGGATCTTGCACAAACACATGTTGCAAACATGATGTCTGGCCTAGATGCAGTTAGGTACAATAAAGACCCAAGCATGCTTCTATAAAGAGTTTGATAAACCAAATCATCCTTTTCTTCAGACATCACTAACTTGGTGGTTGCAATGGGTGTACTACATGGTTTGCAATCATTCATATCAAATTTTGTTAAAAGTTCTTTGGCATATTTGCCTTGATGAATGAAAGTACCATTTTGCAGTTGCTTTACTTGAAGACCAAGAAAGCACTGTAGTTCACCCATTGCACTCATCTCAAACTCAGCTGTCATGAGTTGTCTAAACTCTTCACACATTTTAGAACATGTGCTTCCAAAAATGATGTCATCCACATAAATTTGGACAATCATCAAGTCTTTCCCTCTCCATTTTAAAAATAGTGTTTTGTCTATTTTACCTCTTGTGAAACCAATGGAAAGAAGAAAGGTGGAAAGAGTTTCATACCAGGCTCTTGGTGCTTGTTTCAAGCCATACAAAGCTTTGTTTAGCTTGTAGACATGATTTGGATAAAATGGATCCTCAAAGCCAGAAGGTTGACAAACATATACCTCTTCTTGAATCTTACCATAGAGGAACGAACATTTGATATCCATTTGAAACACCTTTATATTGTGGTTGACAGCAGAGGCCAGGAACAGTCTAATAGCTTCCAATCTTGCTACAGGGGCAAAAGTTTCATCATAATCAATGCCCTCTTCCTGTCTGAAACCTTGAACCACTAGGCTTGCTTTGTTCTTGACAACAATGCCCCTTTCATCAGTTTTATGTTTGAAGACCCCCTTAAAAGAAATCTCAACCTCGAGATTTATTGGAATAAATGAGGGTACTGTCACACCCCTAATTTCCACGTGTCACCGGTGGGCCCGGTGGGGGATTATCGTGACGTAGTTGATATCGTCATAGTCAAACAACACAAATTATACTGCACAGCGGAAGCAAAGATAGATTTATTTCAACTTAAAATTTATTGTAATATCCAAGTATCACAAAATGTCGAAATAAAATCCACAGGCAGAATCAAACAAAAAGGAAACTTCATTTCAACAGACTTCATGCATCCTAAGCTTGCGAGACTTCTATGGATGATTAAGGAGTGACCAGCCTATTGCGTGTAGTACCTGCACTTAGTCTTTTTGGAAAATACGTCAGTTTACACTGGTAAATACAATTCAACTGACTCATTTTGAAAAATGTTTAAAATTGATTTAATTGCACGTGGCATAAAACTTTTTATAACTTGGGTAATTATTTGCTTAATAATCTTGTAAAAGAATTACATGTTTGTTCTGCGTTCAGTAGCCCGGGTCGTGCCGGGTTAAAGCTCAATAGACACACCACTTAATATAAATCGTCGCGAGACTCCTCCCATGCCGACGATTATATGCAATAAAATGCACTACGGGTGTACGCCTACACCCATGTGCTAAGGTCGTGGCTATTCATGGAATGATGCCAAGGATATCCGGGACATGGTCATTAAACCCCCAAAGGCGTTAAACAAACAAAACAACATTTTCAAACGAGTTAATTTGACAGCACTTAACCATCAACTGGTTAAGGTCAATTCCCCGACCAAGCGGTATTTTATATACCGTACCCCAAGCCCGTATAGGGAAAATAAGTTAAATGTATTTACCTGAGCAAGTATAAACCAAATATAACGAGTGCAAGTAGCTTTTACTGGGCTCCTAGATCTGGAAATTAAGGTTTTAATAACCTATTAGAATCCTAACGGGTCTTAAGCTTAGACCGGTTAGTCATATATAAAGATTACGGTTTTAAACGCATAATAAGGCGAAGACCGTTTTAGAATGTGGTTTTTGCCCCAACAAGTTTGCACACTCATTTTATATGGGTATCATAATCACATTCTGGATTTTGAGACCAAAAAGATATGGTTTGACCCGTTTCGGCTAAAATGGCCAAACTAGCCACATAAGCCGATCCGAACGCGTATAATGCGTAACGAGTAACCATAGGAGTCAAATACAAGTTTCTGAAGTTAATATACTTAAAATATGTTGTGATATCAGAATGATACCTTCCATTATGCCCCAAATGATTGTTAAACCAAAACTATGCCTCAAAGGGCGTTTTGGTCATTTTATAAGGTGTAAAAGAGTTAAATTAATAACCTGAGTTATAGGTCTGATTACATTAGTAAATATATTTAATTTACTAAGTTATAACAGTAGGGTATCAAAATTATGTGAAATTTATTGACTTTAACCTTACTATGCACCGTAGGGGCATTTTGGTAATTTCACAAGTGCCTAAAAGGTCAATTCTAGAATTCTGAGTTCAAAACATTTGCCTACTGTTTAAAAATATAAAAGTATACTAATTACATCAGTAGGTTCAAACCCTTATGCTAAATAAGGTCCTAGTGCACACTTATGTGTTAAAAATGCCTAAAAAGGCGATTTGGAGCCATTTCCGGGTTTTCTGTAAAAAGCTGATATTTTTAATATTCCAGAAAGCTCAAAATAATTTATTTATCATAACAAATCAATAGAAATTGGTTTGAGGTCAAAAGGTTTTGTAAAACTCATTTTATGGCTAAAAAGGGCAAAACCGGCAAAAACCGAATTAATCTTAGAACACTAAGTTATGCTCAGCCTAAAAATAAATAAAAAAATCACCAAAAATCCCAAAATATTATTTTATAACAGTGGGTAAAAAGTTTGGTATGAAAATTTGGGTTTTAATAGGCTATACGTAATTTACGCCATTTAATTAGTAAAGAAGCTCTTAATTACGCTATTGAGCATAACTCTTAATCTAGACCTCAAACTGACTTCAAATTTTGGGTGCAAGTTTATAAATCAGCAACTAAGGTGCCTACCCTTTTACATTTTCAAAAATCACGTTTTAAGGTCAAATGGGCATAATGGTCAACATATAAGTGATTAACGGAAACATGCACGTGAATAGGATATCCAATGAACCAAGTTGTATAATCTCAGAGAGTTATACTAACATGTAAATAGGTCCAAAAGAAGCTCTAAGGCAATCCTAATCTTGGCTTAAACGGGCCAGAACTGAAAGTCAAAGCAGAAGTCAAACTTTGCGACATTCGGTTCCAAACCGAGCCTAAACTGAAAATTGTCGAGTTGAACATGTTGGAACATGTTCTTACATTAATTACCAAGTTATTTTAATGATCAAACAGATTGCATGTAACCTACATTGCTAATTATGCATTAATTTGCAAATAGTCATTTCTGTTGACTTTTTATAATGTACTTTGACTCGACAATTAGCATAGTTAGAGTGGGATTTTGGAATTACCCTTTTAAGGGTTTGTTACCCACATAATTACCTACTTAAAGGTATTTTTAATTCGGGATATTAGTGAGTAATTATGGACTAATCCCGAAGTCAAACCTTAATTACGATGGTTTGACTTTTAGCTAATTAACTAAGCTAAAATGGATTAAGGGAGGTTAAGGACACTTACAAGAGTCCTAAGAAGGATTATGGAGCCTAAGAAAAGTTGATAGCTGTCCAGGAGCTCCAGAAGTGAAGATGCAAATGAATGATCAAATGGTCACAACTCTTGACCCTTATATAGTGCACCCATGAGCTCAAGATCAAGACATGCAAGTCTACAATTGATGTGTGATCACCCCAGGTGTCTCTATGTGGCTAAAAACTGCCTAGCAAGTCCCATGTTTCGAAAAACCACTATTTAAGTCGGTGCAACAGGCTGAACAGGCAGCTGTCCAAAACCTACTGCCAGCGACAGCCTTACAGACCGTAAGCTTAAGGCCTTGCGGTCCGTAAGCATCTCTTGCGGACCGTATGCTGAAATGGTTACGGTCCGTAACCGACCTTTGCTGAAATCGCCCAGGTATCCTCCTTACGGACCGTAAGCCTTGAGCCTTGCGGTCCGTAACCGTTGGTCAGAGGACAAAAATTTGTAAACTCTTAAGTCTTGACCATGCAATCAAACCATTTCCGAATTCAGTCCATCTTTTTCAGTAGTGGGGCCATTGGCTCAGCCATTGCATGCTTGGATAGGTCTTACATGTTTCCTCCTTCACGTGACCTTTTATGGGACTTGTAAAGTGACGGAAACACCAAGAACAAGTCTTGGATTCCCATTATAGTTACAAGCTTCATAATTATTCTTGATTCCATTTACAAGGATTTTATTTAGTATTTTCAGTAGTAACAAACCTTATTAATCCAAAGTCCATAATAATAAAGATGGAACTTTATTTATTTGGAACCAACCGGTTATCATGTAGGATGTTTATCAAATGATTTAAGGATCTTGGGATTTATAAAATTCGGGTCGTTCAGAGGTGATTTAATAACATGTCGCCCTTGGGTCGTTCAGAGGTATTTTAAATAACATGACGCCCTTTTTATTAAAAATCCTACCATACATCTTTTTATTTGATCCGGTTTTTCCTGACACGTCTGTTTCTCATGACACGTGTCTTTATTTCAATGGACAGGAATTTCCGAGGTGTTACAGGTACTTTTCCTTCATTGTGGACTCTACCTCCCACGTGTACTCGGGACCTCTGTGGGCATCCCATTTAACTTTCACAATTGGCACATGCTTCATACGAAGCTTCTTAACCTGTCGATCCTCGATCGACAAAGGTTTTTCAACAAATTTTAAGCTCTCATCTATGTGCACATCTGTATGTGGTATGACTAGCGATTCATCGGCTAGACATTTCTTCAGATTGCAGATGTGGAATACATTGTGAATACCACTGAGCTCTTCGGGTAAGTTTAACTTATAAGCCACTGTTCCTACACATTCAATGATCTCGAATGGTCCTATATACCTTCGGCTTAACTTACCTTTCTTACCACCTCGAACTTTAAAGGTTTACGCCTTTTGTCCGCGTAGCTTTTCTGCCTGTCTCTGGCAGCTTTGAGACGATCTCTAATCTGCATAATTTTGTCTGTCGTCTCCAGGACTATCTCAGGCCCTGTTAGTTGGATATCTCCAACTTCTGCCCAACAAACGGGCGTTCTGCACTTCCTTCCATATAGGGCTTCAAATGGTGCAGCTTGTATACTGGAATGATAACTATTATTATATGAAAATTCGATCAATGGAAGATGATTATCCCAACTTCCACCTAGATCAATCACACAAGCTCTTAACATATCTTCTAATGTTTGAATTGTTCGCTCGCTTTGACCATCCGTTTGCGGATGGTATGCAGTGCTGAAGTTCAGTCGGGTGCCTAGGGATTGCTGAAAGCTTTTCCAGAAATGGGATGTATACCTTGTATCCCTGTCAGAAATAATAGACACTGGCACCCCGTGGAGAGATACAATCTTATCCACGTACAGCTGAGCTAACTTATCCGAGATGTGTGTTTCCTTAATTGGTAGGAAGTGGGCTGACTTAGTTAATCTATCTACTATAACCCAAATAGTATCATTCCCTTTCTTCGTTTTCGGTAACTTGGTGATAAAATCCATTGTCACCATCTCCCACTTCCAGGTGGGAAGTTCAGGTTGTCGTAGCAAACCTGACGACTTTTGATGTTCAGCCTTAACTTGTGCGCATGTCAAACATTTGGCTACATAGGTAGCTATAGACTTCTTCAAGCCTATCCACCAATAGTTTGCCTACAAATCCTGGTACATCTTGTCAGCTCTAGGATGAACGGAGTATTTAGAACTGTGGGCTTCCTGGAGGATAACATCCCGAAGTCCTCCATAAACTGGAACCCATATTCGTCCATTTAGTCTCAGAATTCCGTCCTTGCCATAAGATAACTGCTCTTCAGTTACTCCTAGCTTTTCATCAGGATAGTTAGCTTCTAGTACAGCTTCCTTCTGCGCAGCTAACAACCTTTCATTCAAACTATTCTTTAATTCAATGCTCTTGGCATTGATTCTTATGGGCTTCACCCTTTCCTTTCTACTTAAGGCATCGGCGACTACATTCGCCTTGCCAAGATGGTATCTCATCTCACAGTCATAATCATTTAAAGTTTCCATCCATCGTCGCTACCTCATGTTTAAGTCCTTCTGATTGAACAGATGTTGAAGGCTCTTGTGATCAGAATAGATCACACACTTGGTTCCATACAAATAATGCCTCCATAGTTTTAGTGCAAATACAACGGCACCCAACTCCAAGTCATGGGTGGTGTAGTTCTTCTCGTGCACCTTTAACTGACGTGAAGCATAGGCAATAACCTTGCCTTTCTGCATAAGCACACATCCCATACTAGTGTGTGATGCATCACAATATACTACAAATTCTTCGATCCCATCAGGCAATGTTAGTACAGGAGCATTGCTCAACTTCTGCTTAAGAATATCAAAAGATTCTTGCTGCTTAGGCCCCCAGTCAAATTTGCTATTCTTGCGAGTTAACAGAGTTAGGGGTGCTGCAATTCTTGAGAAGTTTTCAATAAATCGCCTATAGTATCCTGCCAGTCCTAGAAAGCTGCGAATCTCCGTAGGCGTCTTTGGCTCTTTCCAGTTCATAATAGCTTCGATCTTAGCGGGATCCACTTGGATACCACGCTCAGTAACAACATGTCCAAGAAATTGGACTTCACGAAGCCAAAATTCACACTTTGAAAATTTGGCATAGAGCTTTTCTTGTTGAAGCAGCTTAAGAATGCAACAGAGATGCTTCTCATGGTCAGCTTAACTCTTCGAGTAAATGAGAATGTCATCGACGAAGACGATGACGAATTTACTAGATAGGGCTTGCAGACGCGATTCATAAGATCCATGAATGCGGCAGGTGCATTAGTGAGCCCAAAAGTCATCACTAAGAACTCGTAATGACCATAGCGAGTCCTAAATGCAGTCTTGTGTACATCTTCATCTTTAACTATCAGTTGATGATAGCCTGACCTTAAATCGATCTTAGAAAAGTAGCTTGCCCCTTGCAATTGATCGAACAGATCGTCGATCCTGGGCAATGGATACCTATTCTTGATAGTGACTTTGTTAAGCTCGCGATAATCGATACATAAACGCCATCAATCCATCCTTCTTTTTCACAAACAAGATTGGCGCTCCCCAAGGAGACGAACTAGGTCTAATAAAACCTTTGGCTAACAAATCATCTAGTTGGGTTCTCAGCTCTTTCATTTCTGTTGGCGCCAACCTATAAGGCGCTCTTGCGACAGGTGCTGCTCCAGGGATGATGTCAATTCTGAATTCTACTTGCCTATCTAGTGGTAAACCAGGTAGTTCTTTAGGAAAGACTTCAGGGTATTCAGAAATGACTGGAATGTCTTCAACTTTGGGCTTCTGCTCATCAATAGTTACCCGTGCCATATAAATGACACAACCCTTCTTTAAACACCTAGATGCCTTGAGCATAGACACTTGCTCAGGCAGTCCATACTGGGTATCTCCCTGAATGGTAAGTGGCTCACCAGACGGACTCTTGATCACCACTTGCTTCTTGTTGCAAACGATCTGGGCTTGGTTATGAAATAACCAATCCATGCCTATAACTATGTCAAAACCGGCTAACTTCAAAGGAAGTAAGGATAACGAGAAGGAGTGGTTCCTAATGGATATAACACATCCATCTAACACAGTTGAGGCTGTCTCTAAGGTACCATCAGCTAATTCTACCTCATATTTTAAACTTAGAGTTTTAACAGGTAAATTCAGCAACTTACAAAACTTATTATCTACGAATGATTTATCCGCACCCAAATCAAATAACACTCTTGCATAAACATCATTTATGAGGAAGGTACATGTTATCACATTGTCGTTTTGGATCGCCTCCTGTGCGTTCATCTGGAAGACCCTAGCATTGGTCTTTTTCCCCTCCTCAACCTTCTTCGCAAACTTCGGGAAATTGGACTTGATGTGCCCTTTCTCGTTGCAGTTGTAGCACGTTGCATCCTTTATCTTCTTGCAGTCTAGTGTCTTGTGCTCAGAAGATTTACAAATCCCACATGCTCTCGGCTGTGACTGGGATTTCGTTTCATATCTACACCTCCCGAAATGGTGCTTCTTACAGATTTTACACTTGGGCTTATCACCCGACTGATGACCATCCTTTTTAGTTCCTGAACCCTTTTTGTGGTCATTGTTTCCCTTATGCTTCTTGTCTGAACGTCGTGAGTTATCATCCTTACGCTTCCTTTTCTCAGCATCAGTGTTTCTCAGCGATCTCTGCCTGACCGCGTCCAGAGTCAGAGACAATGATATATCGGCTACAGACCGAAAGGTAGCTGGTCGAGAGGCCTTCATACTTGCCTTGATCTCTAGGGCTAATCCCCCAATGAAACGAGCTATTCTTTTGGGTTCCGGTGTCACAAGATAAGGAACTAATCTAGACATTGTGTTGAAGCTGGTAAGGTAGGTTTGACAATCTAGGTTTCTCATAACCAACGACAAGAAATCAACTTCAATCTTTTTAACCTCATGCTGAGGGCAGTAGTTCTCCTTAATCAGTGTCACAAACTGATCCTAAGACAAATTGTACAATGGGATTTTTTCGGTAGCTTGGATCAAAGACCTCCACCAAGCTAGTGCCTCGCCTTTGAATGACTGAGATACAAACTTTACCACATCCTTATCAGCGCAACCACTGATATCTACCACAGTGTCCATCTCGTCCAACCATGTCATGCAATCAACTGCCCCTTTTTCCCCAGTGAAATCCCGGGGTTTGCAAGAAACAAAGTATTTATAAGTACAGGACTTGGCACGTGGTTCATTATTAAATACTATCCTTTTGGACGGAACACTGTGTTGATTCGAGGAATGTTGAGCATCCTCTTTCTTGAGCTCATGTTGCTGAGAGGGTGGCTTACTGTGTGCCTCAGATTGAGTCTTAGGTTCAGAGTGCGGTGTGGATAGGGTCCTGCTTCAAGTCCCGCTAGATTCATTAAACTGCCACTCCATAGCTTTTGTAACAGCGTTATCTATTAATGCTTGCAGTTCCGCACCGGTCACATGTATCTTAGTATTTTCATGGTTTTCCAATGGATGACTGTTTACCTCTTCTGACCTAGCTATGTAGCTTTAATTGCTACATATAAGAAAATAATTGACAAGGTTTATTTAGAAGCTTTTACAGTATTTGACGATTTATTAACCAAGGTTTTAATTACTATTCTGATTAATTTGTTAAGTATTTATATATATTCAGGATCTATATTACAATCCTTAATTACAATTTAATAATAGCACAAAAAGCCTAGTCACACGGACATATTTTATTTACAAACCAGGATTTTACAGAATCGAGGTATTAAGGTTTGAATCAAAGTTCATTACCTTTCCTTGACAGGGAGTTGTAGGCCACCACTGTCTTTAGTCCCCAAGGACGTTAATTATAGCCCGTAGGCACTTCATCCTTAAGGGATGATTATATAAATAAGGGAAATTGGAATAACCCAATTTAAGGATGACTTATGCGATTTTATCGAATCACATTTTGCCAAGAGTGTTAACATGTTTTCAGATGTTAACAAGGATTGGAATCTTTTGAATAGGTTTTACCATCTTGGCCATGTCTGCAACGACATATAGACTAGGTTTTACCTTTAAGATTCTTTTTAATATTTAACGCAGAACAATCCTAAATTGAGATGTTAATAAGGATCTGAATCTAATTGTGGAACTACCATCTTGGCCCTGTCTTAAGACGACACATGGCTAGGTCTTGTCCTTTTTAGATTTTGTCATTTTATTATAATGATAGATCTTATATAAAGGAATGTTATTTTTTTCATTTATTTCATGTTTTATGTTTATGCATACAATTAACAACAAAAATGAAAATTTAAATTAAACTCTTCCATTACAAAAATTTACAAGTACAGATTTGCCCTAAATGGGACTTCTAAATGAAACAACATGCCCACGCAGGGGCTAAACAAACAAACATACCCACGCAGGGGTCAAACAGAAAGACATGCCCACGCAGGGGCTGAATACAGAAAGACATGCCCACGCAGGGGCTGAATACAGAAACAAAAGTCTACGCAGGGACTTGATTACAACACAATTAAATAAATAAGGATCTTCAAAAATACCTTCTCTTGGTCTTCCCCTTGATTAGGCTTGCCAAACCCTTGAAGAAGCCTTGGTTGTTCCTGCGTTCTGCTTGAACTTCCCGCTCAACTTGGTCCAACCTATCGAGAACCTTTTGTTGTCGCTCTGGCGGGATCAGTTGCGGCTGCGGCGGCTGTTGATGTAGAGGTCGAGGAGGTGGCGGTTGTTGGTACCCATAAGCTGGGTATCCAACTCCCCAGGGAGCTCCATAAGGCCCCTCAGGGTGTAGAGTATTGTAGTCCCATGTTGCCTGGTATGGGTCGACCTCAGCATAATTGTAGTTGGTGTGGGCCAGCTGCTCAAATGGGTTGTACGCTGCTGAACCTGCGTATGCAGGAATTGGGTTACCAAAACCCAATGGTGGCGCGACAGGCGCAGAGTCTACTTCCAATACGGGGTTTGAAGGCCCACCCATCTGCGGGTCTTCATGGAGTGGTGGGTAGTGGCTACCACTTGAAGGTTGAGGGGTGCTGATACGCACTCCTCCTCGCATGGACATTCGTGCGTTTGATCTTCGTCACCTCGGAGGCTCCGGAGGCGGTTGCTGTACTGGTGGTGGTGGCGGTGGAGTGACTGCACAAAGCGAGAATCCTCAGAGGGATCCTGCTACTGCTGCTGGTGGTGAGGCGAGGAGTGGTACGAAGGGGTAAACACCCAATCATACTGGGCGAATCTCGCCTGGTAACTATCTGGACCACGATAAGGTGATCCATGAAAAGAGGACCCATCAGAGATCTCAATGGGATGAGTGGGGGTCCCGGTTGGCGGCTCGGCGGGATCCGTGTCCTCGTCCATGTCCATTGCATGGTCGCCCGAAAAGTGGTCTTCAGGTCTTAGTTGGTTAAAACCCACTGGTTCTTCAATGTAGTTTGCCGGGTTGAACCGGCTTCGGAAGACAGGTGTTGGGTCGCACAAAGAATGGTGAGAGTTGGACCGCTGGAGAGGTATAAAAGACGGTTGTGGGTTGTGGGACTCATTTTCAGACTGAGGCCCAAAAGAGTGGTGATAAGATGGTGACGAACTTAGCGAGACGGATCGCCTCGCTGGCTCAATATACGTCCTCCAATACTCCTAAGGACTGGTACTCATTTTGATTGATGGGGTTCTTCTATGTGACGGCCCGGCTTCATGGTCATGCCCAGTGACGGGAGCCTTGCCTCTTCCCCTTCTAAATCTCGGCGGCATGAATAATCCTGTCAACATAAACAAAGATAACAACAAAGGAAAAATATATAAAGGACAAAAATAAACAAATCAGGATTTGTCCTATGTTATTTGTCTAGACTCGAAAATTGAGGAATGTGCAATTGTGTAACTGAGATTAGACACAAAAGGCTAGTGTTCAATTCACTCAGTGTTGGCTCTGATACCAACCTGTCACACCCCGATATTTCCACGTATTACCGGTGGGGCCGGTGGGGAGTATCGTGACGTAGTTGATATCATCATAGTCAAACAACACTTTAAATGCACAGCGGAAGCAAAAGATAGATTTATTTTAACCGAATAAAGTGTAATATCAAGTATCACAAAATGGCTGAAAAAGATCCACAGGCGGATCAAATAAAAAGGAAACTTTGTTCATCAGATTTAAAGGCATCTAAGCTTGCAAGACTCTTTATTGATGCTAGGAGAGGCTAGCCTATTCCGATTAGTACCTGCACTTAGCCTTTTTGGGAAAATACGTCAGTTTACACTGGTAAATACAATTAACTGACTCATTTTGAAAACATTTATGAAAATTGATTTGAATGCACATGGCACAAAACTTTTTATAACTTGGGATAATTATGTATACATAAACTTGTAAAAGAATTACATGTTTCTTATACGTTCAGTAGCCGAGGTTGACACCGGGTTAAATATTAATAGACACACCACATGATATAGTCCCGCGGCAAGTTAATCTCGAAACCCGCAGTTATACCTTTTTATTTATATATGCACTGGCGGGTGTATGCCTACACCCCGTGCTAAGGCCGTGGCCATTTCTATGAATGATGCCAAGGATATCCGAGACATGGTCATTAACCCCCCAAAGGCTTTAAGCAAACAAAACAATTGAAACGGGTCATATCAATAAATTACCCTTCGTACGATCAAAAATTCAACGCCCGATCAAGCGGTATTTTATATACCGTACCCCAAGCTCGTATAAGGGAAAATAAGTTAAAAGTATTTACCTGAGCAAGTATGATTCACAAATAGCAAATGCAAGTAGCTTTTACCGGGTCTCCTAATCTGGAACGAAGGTTTTTAATAACTTATTAGATTCCTAACGGGTCTTTAATTAAGCCTAAACTTAGACCCGTTAGTTTAAAGGAAGATACGGTTTAAAACACATGATTAAGCGAAGACCGGAATAAAATGTGTTTTAGACCTGACAAGTTTGAAGACTTGTATAATATGGGTAAACTAAACACATTCTGGATTTTGAGACAAAAATGATAAGGTTTGACCCGTTTCGGTCAATTTTTGCAAACTAGTCACATAAACCGAACCGAACGCGAAATATGCGTAACAGGTAACCATAAGAGTCATATACAGGTTTCCTAAGTTAATATGCCTTAAATATGTTGTGACATCAGTAAGATATCTTCTATTAAGCCCAAAACGAATTTAAACTCCAATTACGCCCCGTAGGGGTATTTTGGTCATTTTAAAGGTTATAAAAGAGTTTAAATATTAATCTGAGTTACAGGTCTGATATAATCAGTAAAAATACTTAATTCAATAAGTTATAACAGTAGGCATGGTTGTAAAAATCCCGACTAGGCACCGATTAATCCCCGATTAATCGCCGATTAATCTCGATTAATTTTCGATTAATTACAATTAATCCCGATTAATCCCCGGTTAATCCCGATTAATCGCTAGTCCCCACCTCACCGACCGACTAGCGACTAGCGATTTATACAACCATGACAGTAGGGTATTACATATATGTGAAATTTATCATTTATAACTAAATTATGCACCGTAGGGGCATTTTGGTAATTTCACATAAGCTTAAAAGGTCAAAACTGAAAATCTGAGTTTAAAACTTTTGCTTACTGTTAAGGTATAAAAATTTACTAAAATATCAGTAGGCATCAAACCTTATATGTTTAAACTTTAAAATAGTTTTAATACATACTATGCGTTTAAAACGCGTAAAAAGACGGTTTTAAGCGAAATCCGGGTTTTTAAAGAAAAGCTGATATTTTTATCATTCCACAAAGCTTAAAATATTTTATTTATCATATAAGATCAGTAGAAAAAGGTTTGGTATCAAAATGATTTGTAAAACTCATTTTATAGGCCAAAAGGGCAAAACCGACAATTACCGAATCAAAGGTATAACTCTATGTTATGCTCAGCCTAAAAATAAATAAAAATCTTCAAAAATCCCAAAATATTATTTTACTTCAGTGGGTAAAAAGTTTGGTATCAAAAATTGGGTTTAGATAGGCTATATGCTAATTATGCCGTTTAATTAATAAAAAACTTTTCATTTACGCTAACGATCATAACTCTTAATCTAGACCTCAAACTGATGTTAAATTTTAGGGACAAGTTTATAAATCAGTAACTAAGGTTTCTATTCTTTTACATTTTCAAAAATCATGTTTTAAGGTCAAACGGGCATAATAGTCAACATTTAAGCATTTAACGGAAACATGCATATGAATCGGATAACTAATGAATCAAGTTGTATAATCACAGAGGGTTATAATAACATGTAACCTGGTCCTAATAAGGCTCTAAGGCATTTCTAAACTATGCTCTAATGGGTCAGAACTGAAAGTCAAAGCAAAAGTCTACTTTTGCGACTTTCGGCTCCGAACCGAGCTTAAACTGAAAATTGCCGGGTTGAACATGTTTAGGAACGTTCTCATATTAATTACCAAGTTATATTAGTGATAAAACAGGTTGCATGGCTTCTACATTGTTAATTATGCATTTATTTGAAAATTAGCTTTCTATTGACTTTTTATAATTAGCTTTGACCCGACAATTGACCTAGTTAGAGTGGGAATCAGAGGGTGCCCTTTTAAGGGTTTATTGCCCACATAATTACCAACTCATAGGTACTTTCAATTCGAGATTTGACTGGACAAATTATGATTAATTACGAAGTCAAACTTTAATTATGACGGTTTGACTTTAAGCTAATTAACTAAGTAGAACTGAATTAAGGAAGGTTAAGGACACTTACTGAAGTCCTATGCACGACTAATGACTTCTAGGAATGGGTCTTGAGCTCCTGGAACCTCCAGAAAGTGAGCTGTGAAAGTTTTCAAGTGGGTGTGCTCAATGTTGCAACATTGAAGCTTCTTATATAGTGAATTTAATCACATAAGATCATGCCAAGCAAGTATACAGGTGTAATGTGATGCTTATAGGTGCCCCCCTATGAATAAAAACTTGTTGGTGCAGCCCCTGGTATGTAAAAACAAGCTCTTAAGTCGGTTAACAGGCTGAAACTGGCAGCTATGCAGGTTTTCTGCGCTGCAGACTGCTAGGCGGCCCTCGTAAGGATCCTTAAGGACCTTACGCGGCCGGTATGAGGGTCGGGTCAGGTTAAACAAGTTTCATTTATTACATTTTGGCCCCTGATCCTTTTCAAACGTGGTTTTAACTTTATTACTTGCATTTTGAACCCTCTAACTTGACTTTTAAGGGCTCTAAGACATAACCATACTTCGTTAAGTCCTTGGTTAACTTTGTGTTCACTCGAAAAGCCTTAAATTTCAACGTTGATGCTTTTAACCCCTTGTATACGAATATTATCATAACTTTCTCATACTTTATCGAAACCTAGTGAAATTTTTATCACTTATTCTTGTGAGCATAATTAATCGTTACAAAGCTTCGGGTTTGCTAAAAGATCACTCTGTGACACCTGTGTCACCGCGACCATCAAACAAATACCAAGCCAATGAAATATTGTATTTCATACTTAGGGATCTTGTATAAATATGTGTATCTTTTGCACATACCAATTCTTGTTCAATTTCAAACTTTACATCGCTTTCTAGAGAATTATACGCAAACTGGTGCGTAAACGTACTCAGTTTAATGCGACAAATACTCCGGAACATCAACATATACTCAACATACCTTAAATAACCTTTACATAACTTAGAAATAAGTTTTGAAGGCTTTGGTATGGCAAAAACAAGTTAATTCGCTTACAGGGACTAAACTTGACAAACTACGAAAGTATGCCAATTCAAACTGTAACGAACATTCCAGAACATGTCCATAAGTTAAACATACCATAAATATCCTTTACATAGCTTAGAAATAGGCTTTGAGGGGTTTGGTATGCTAAAATAAACTTTTGGATCATTCAGGGACTAAAAGTGTCAAAAAGTGCATAAGTTTGCACTTTCGCGCATAACTTACGTTCTGAATACATCCGGACATCCAAAAATTTATGTAAGCATCCTTATATTATGCCTTAGTGTTTGGCATGAGAAAAATCCATTCGTCGCGTCATTCGGATCGTCTTTCGCGCTTATGCGCATTCCGTCGTAATTAACCCAACATCGCGATCGTACGGCCAAACGAACCAACATCCGGCATATTTTTGAGCATGTTTCATGTCCACAATGTTTAGGCATCATTTTAGGGCCTTAAAGTTGGCTTTACGGGCCTTAGAAGTGTCAGAAATGGCTTAAATATGCATCAGGGACCAAAACTGCCATTTCTGAAAGTTTGTGCAGATTAGACATGCCCAGGCGGCCCGCCTGAGTTTTGTCTGCATCCTAACGCGGGCCGCGTGGCCCCTGCAGATGCAGAAACTTGTTTTCTTGGCTGAAGTTGGCCTTTCAAACACTCCAAAGGGCAATGCCCTTTCACAATCTCAGGAGTTAAGGGTCATTATGAGCCACCACAACATCTTGACAAGTGTACGCATAAGATCGTGGCACGATATTCAAGAAACGATCCTAACGGTTTTGCTTTTCCTATAAATACCCCCCCCCATTTGTGTTAAAACCCACAAAACTGATCAAAGAGCTCTAAGTTGATGCTATTGCTTCATACCTGAGCTCCTGGATCAAGTTTAGCTTTCGGGGACCCTTCGTAAGTGTTCTTTCATTCTTTTATTCGCTTTTCGAGTCCGAAAGTCAACATTTTGTTTGACTTTCTGCGTTGACCAGCCTATGGTCAACACGAAGTTCATTGGAACTTCATAACGTGAGCGTGATCACGATGGTTATAGTCCGTAGTGACTATACCTACTGATTACCACGTTATCTAGGCTCAGTGACGAGTCGTAGTTTCGGCCAAAATGCGCATTCTTGCGTATTTTGTAACCAAACTACTCGTGAGCATCAAAACCGTTTGTTTTGATGCCAAACCTGTTTTCTAAACTTAGTTAAGCATGTGTTAACATGCTTAGCTCGTCACTTTTAGTTTAGTGCTTATATAGGGTCGTAAGGTAAGCGATCTAAACAATCGCTTATACTTTCGAACCCGACCCATTTGGTCGATCATTAGGATCCGACCAAACACATTAGGTGACCCTAGCTGTAACCTTCCGAGGTTATACCTTATGGTCACGATATTAGGCGTCCCAAACACGTTCTACGCGAACGACGCATTAAGGTAGCATAAGCTACCTGAACGGGTCGTAGTAGGTCGCAAGCACTTAGGTTAAGTTTCATTTTAGTATGTAGGCCTTGTTAAACCATATTACACGAGTCTCCATACTCGTTTGGTTTACGAACCCGTATACTATCCGATCCTTCCGGTTTAGATCCGGTATATTAATATAGCTACCTACTAGGTGCCGTTTAATATTCCGTGACCTCTAGCATTGTGTGATTATTACACAAGGACTTCAAAGCAATCTCAGGTGAGTACATTGAACCCCTCTTTTTCTGTTTTCCAAACTGTTTTGGGGTGAAACACATGTGCCTACTTGTTACTTTCATGCTTTCCCATTTTCACATCATATACTTGCTATGTTCATTAGTACATTTATAGTATATGATTCCAATACACTTCATGCTACGTACGCCCATTGTGTGCATACTTAGTACATCACATTTCACTACATTTTATGCTATGTATGCCCATTGTGTGCATACTTAGTACATCACTTTACAATACATTTCATGCTACGTACGCCCATTGTGTGCATACTTTGTACATCACTTTACGATACATCTCATGCTACGTACGCCCATTGTGTGCATACTTAGTACATTGTTTTACATTACATTTCTGTTGCATATGCTCATCCAGCATATGAACACATTATACTACATTTTGAACCGTTGTAACCATTTGACTATGTGAACCGTCTTAACCCTTTGATTTTATGAACCGTTTGTAACTATTGAACCGTGTGAACCAGTTATATCTGTTGACATGATTTACATTTGACAATAGACAATTGACTATACATAAACATTTCTACAATCGTTAAACATTACATCTTGATGGTTTGGTTTGAGTAAGTGATCTAAGTAACGAGGCGTGTGTAATACGATACAAGCATGGTGGATACGCCGCTGGTACTTCCTATATATAAGTGTTTGTATGGTATTACATATCGTAGCGTTATTTGAATCATTTCAGTTTGAGACATATAACATTTTATACAAATAACATACTTTTCACAAGACATTGACTTACAAACAACTTATCATATTCAACTCATTTTACATGGTTGTTCATTTAACCATACATTATTCTCTTATTTATACATATCATCTGATCTTTCCGTTTTTCAATGATTTACAAGACAAAGCAAATTACAAGGTTCATGACTAAACATTTTCTCAAACATAAGTCATGAATTCCGTTTTCACAAAACCTATGTATCTCACAGGCATTTTTATGCTGACATACCTATTTTCACATGTGTTTTCAGGAGATGATGCATAGGACTTATCAAGACATACTTAGGCGGACCTGTGCCTTAGTGACTTAAAACGAGACAAGAACTAGTTAATTTATGTTATGTATTCTTTGGTTCTTGTTTAAAGCAATGTAAACTTTCATGTTTGATTAATAAAACAAAACTTCATTTACCATGGATTTGAAACAATTGATTCTGTTACAACACTCTCCGACGTTTCCGCCACGTTTTGTATGTTCCACATGGTCGGGGTGTGACATAAAAGTTGGTATCAGAGCCAATGGTTATAGGGAATTAGGTTATTAGTAATGCTTTGACCTAGTCTATAACCTTCCTAGGACCCTAACGCGAGTTTACTTTCGTTTAGTCATAAAACAATACCGTCACCTATCCTTAGGCGACGACCACAACAAGAACATAAATTTCAAAACCGCTTTGAAAACTAATCATCTGTTCTAGGATGATTAATTACTAGGTTTTGAACCCTCTGTTATAAGGTTTTGAACCCCTTTGAATTTTCAAAACTCTCGTCAAAGTTTTAGGTCCTAAATAATGTGAACACGTGCAAACTGGAAGAGTGAATGCCTGTACCCTGGGATTTCTGTCTAAGGTTAGAGTGTTCGTACAAATCCACATAATCGGACCAGTCACTCTTACCTGGGAACTCTTGGGGTGAGTGTCCACTTATAGGCGAGCATGTCTTCGCGATACACTATGAGGATCTATTTGCTTTGATTCAGCCTTGGTGTTGTTTGTTTGCTTCGTGGATTCAAACAAATGACCATCAACCATGATTATGGCCGGTAATTGTAACATCCTATTCTTACCCAATGCCATTTCATTTGTTTTCTTTCTTGTTTCTCTTTTAGAATGCCTCATCGACGCGAAAACCAGATAGCAACTGCCGAACTGGCAGAGATCATTGCGCAACAAATGGCTGCTCAATTCCCAAACCTCTTTGCTCAATGGAACCTAGCCAACAACAACAATCATGCCCCCTGCAACTTCAAGACGTTCAACTCGGCTAAGCCATCAAAGTTTTCTGGGTCTCAAGGAGCGACTGCACTTCTGCAATGGTTCGAGAGTTTAGAGAGCACCTTCAACATGTTCAATGTCCAAACAAGCAAAAGGTAGAATTCGCATCTAGCGTCTTTGAGAAATGAGCTTTGACATGGTGGAATGGTGTGATGAGAGATAGGGGTGCCGATGTGGCACTGGCTCAAACATGGCAAGAGCTTCGAGCTCTGATGATGAAGGAATTCTGTCCTCGTCACGAGATCAGGGCCTTGGAAACGGAGTTCGACGATCTTAAGCAAGTTAGCGGTGAGCATCGAGCCTACACGGATCGTTATGAGGAGTTAAGTTTGTCGTGCCCGAATATGGTTACACCTTTGGATAAGGCAATCGAAAAGTACATTGATGGCCTCCCTGACTCAATACAAGACATTGTGACTGGTAGCAACCCTACTACAGTTAGACAGGCCATTGAGCTATCTGCAACCTTGACTGAATCAAAGATCAGGAAAGGTAAACTTTCCCAAAAAGGTGACAAGAAACCGGTCAGGGAATCGAACCCAATCGTGGAATCAAAGACCATGGATGAACAGACTGAATCCCCTAAGAAGTCAAAGAAGCGGAAGGCTTCTCAGAACTTCGCGGTGGTCGCTCACAATGGTCAAGCCGTCCCCAACCAACCAGCTCAGCCCCCTGCTAGAAAACCATACAATGGAACTGCACCCTTGTGCAACCAATGTAGCCTCCATCATCATGCCAATGTACAGTGCCGCAAATGCTAAACTTGTGGACTTATAGGCCATACAGCAAGAGTCTGCCCAACTGCAGCTGCGCCAAACCAAGCTGGCAACAATCCTGCTCTCGGTCGTTTTCTGCCAGGCTCTTGTTTCAACTGTGGCGAGATGGGTCATTTCCGAAGAAATTGCCCAAAGCTTGCTAATGCAAATCCAGCACAGGGATGAGCATCTGACTGACTAGAAGACAACATCGTTTAGAAATAATCACGTCTTATGTATTATTTTGTTTTGTTGTCAAGGTCCAAGAAACAGTTGTTATCGTTGTTTATAAATAAATCTTTTATTTACATTACAATGTATTTCTGTGGTTGCATGTATAAACGACATATCCCTTACAATACCGACAATCAAGGAACCGTATTCCTTGAAGAACAAACTACCCCCAAAATTCTCCCATTCTATGATCTCTTGCGTCTTCCACGAAATTCCTAAGTACCCGTTTCTTCTAAGGAAAACGAAGTACAAGGCGCAAGTTACAACACGTAACGAATACCCAAAGTACCACTATAAATCCTTAATAGGGTACCTCAGGATTTCCCGTAAGTCCTTAATTGTTGTATACCTTAATTCGAATGTGGTGATTCCTTGTAATCAAAAATCGAATTTTAGGAGATCTTCCTATCTTCTCAGATAGATCCCAGTGGACACTGAAGCCCATCGATTGGTTTCCATATCCGTATTCAATCGATAACAAGTTAATAACAAATTTATAATCAAGTTAAACAATTATGTGACTTTGTGCTTATGTGTTCCCTTATGTGTTGTTGTGTGATCCAAATTATGCTATCCAAATCCTTGTAGAATCTTACATATCCTTGTACAAGAGATTCATCGTAGGATACCCAAAGGTACTACATAAAAATCCTCAATGGACTTCTACGTTATAGTTAAGTCCCTTGGATTATAAAGTACTACTTCATAAATTAGACCCCTTGAGTGGTCTAGTTAAACAGATTTATCCAAAAATCTGGTTAGGGATATCATGTGATGATATAGCTGAAAGGACTCCTTGGTGGCCTAACTAAGAAGATCCCCTGTCGATCTAATTAAAAGGACCCGATGGAAGTCTAGTCACCGTCATCACAAGTTTGATATCCTTCCCCAAAACATTACAAAACAAACTGTGCGGACTGTGCAAGGGATTACGTAATTATGGATGCATACATAATTATGGAATTTAGTGCACAGAAATCACAGCAAGTTCTGTCATGTGTCTAGAGTTAACCCTATTCATTTCCAACTCTGATGAAGCAACCGTTGAAAATGACTCCGTTAGTTCATTTTCGTTTCTGAAGATTTACCCGTTGAGGAAATGAATATCCGTTATGAAATCCTTCATTTCCAACTCTGAGGAAGCAACCGTTGAAAATGACTCCGTTAGTTCATTTTCGTTTCTGAAGATTTACCCGTTGAGGAAATGAATATCCGTTGTGAAATCCTTCATTTCCAACTCTGAGGAAGCAACCGTTGAAAATGACTCCGTTAGTTCATTTTCGTTTCTGAAGATTTACCCGTTGAGGAAATGAATATCCGTTGTGAAATCCTTCATTTCCAACTCTGAGGAAGCAACCGTTGAAAATGACTCCGTTAGTTCATTTTCGTTTCTGAAGATTTACCCGTTGAGGAAATGAATATCCGTTGTGTAACCCTTCATTTCCAACTCTGATGAAGCAACCGTTGAAAATGACCCCGTTAGTTCATTTTCGTTTCTGAAGATTTGTCCGTGGAGGAAATGAACATCCGTTTGCTTATTCCGTCATTTCCATTTCTGAAGAATACTCGTTGAGGAAAATGACTCCGTCTGTTCATTTTTCGTTTCTAAAGAATGACCGTTAAGGAAATGACAGGATATTGCCTTGCATATCGCTGATGGTTATATGGCAGAGACACAAATAGACTCCTACGAATAAATTTCGGGATGAAATTTCCTAAAGTAGGGGAGACTGTGACACCTGTGTCACCGCGACCATCAAACAAATACCAAGCCGATGAAATATTGTATTTCATACTTAGGGATCTTGTATAAATATGTGTATCTTTTGCACATACCAATTCTTGTTCAATTTCAAACTTTATATTGCTTTCTGGAGAATTATACGCAAACTGGTGCGTAAACGTACTCAGTTTAATGCGACAAATACTCCGGAACATCAACATATACTCAACATACCTTAAATAACCTTTACATAACTTAGAAATAAGTTTTGAAGGCTTTGGTATGGCAAAAACAAGTTAATTCGCTTACAGGGACTAAACTTGACAACTGCGAAAGTATGCCAATTCAAACTGTAACGAACATTCCGGAACATGTCCATAAGTTAAACATACCATAAATATCCTTTACACAGCTTAGAAATAGGCTTTGAGGGGTTTGGTATGCTAAAATAAACTTTTGGATCATTCAGGGACTAAAAGTGTCAAAAAGTGCATAAGTTTGCACTTTCGCGCATAACTTACGTTCTGAATACATCCGGACATCCAAAAATTTATGTAAGCATCCTTATATTATGCCTTAGTGTTTGGCATGAGAAAAATCAATTCGTCGCGTCATTCGGATCGTCTTTCGCGCTTATGCGCATTCCGTCGTAATTAACCCAACATCGCGATCGTACGGCCAAAAGAACCGACATCCGGCATATTTTTGAGCATGTTTCATGTCCACAATGTTTAGGCATCATTTTAGTGCCTTAAAGTTGGCTTTACGGGCCTTAGAAGTGTCGGAAATGGCTTAAATATGCATCAGCGACCAAAACTGCCATTTCTGAAAGTTTGTGCAGATCAGACATGCCCAGGCGGCCCGCCTGAGTTTTGTCTGCATCCTAACGCGGGCCGCGTGGCCCCTGCAGATGCAGAAACTTGTTTTCTTGGCTGAAGTTGGCCTTTCAAACACTCCAAAGGGCAATGCCCTTTCACAATCTCAGGAGTTAAGGGTCATTATGAGCCACCACAACATCTTGACAAGTGTACGCATAAGATCGTGGCACGATATTCAAGAAACGATCCTAACGGTTTTGCTTTTCCTATAAATACCCCTCCCCCCCATTTTTGTTAAAACTCACAAAACTGATCAAAGAGCTCTAAGTTGATGCTATTGCTTCATACCTGAGCTCCTGGATCAAGTTTAGCTTTCGGGGACCCTTCGTAAGTGTTCTTTCGTTCTTTTATTCGCTTTTCGAGTCCGAAAGTCAACATTTTGTTTGACTTTCTGCGTTGACCAGCCTATGGTCAACACGAAGTTCATTGGAACTTCATAACGTGAGCGTGATCACGATGGTTATAGTCCGTAGTGACTATACCTACTGATTACCACGTTATCTAGGCTCAGTGACGAGTCGTAGTTTCGGCCAAAATGCGCATTCTTGCGTATTTTGTAACCAAACTACTCGTGAGCATCAAAACCGTTTGTTTTGATGCCAAACCTGTTTTCTAAACTTAGTTAAGCATGTGTTAACATGCTTAGCTCGTCACTTTTAGTTTAGTGCTTATATAGGGTCGTAAGGTAAGCGATCTAAACAATCGCTTATACTTTCGAACCCAACCCATTTGGTCGATCATTAGGATCCGACCAAACACATTAGGTGACCCTAGCTGTAACCTTCCAAGGTTATACCTTATGGTCACGATATTAGGCGTCCCAAACACATTCTACGCGAACGACGCGTTAAGGTAGCATAAGCTACCTGAACGGGTCGTAGTAGGTCGCAAGCAGTTAGGTTAAGTTTCATTTTAGTATGTAGGCCTTGTTAAACCATATTACACGAGTCTCCATACTCGTTTGGTTTACGAACCCGCATACTATCCGATCCTTCCGGTTTAGATCTGGTATATTAATATAGCTACCTACTAGGTGCCGTTTGATATTCCGTGACCTCTAGCATTGTGTGATTATTACACAAGGACTTCAAAGCAATCTCAGGTGAGTACATTGAACCCCTCTTTTACTCTTTTCCAAACTGTTTTGGGGTGAAACACATGTGCCTACTTGCTACTTTCATGCTTTCCCGTTTTCACATCATATACTTGCTATGTTCATTAGTACATTTATAGTACATGATTCCAATACACTTCATGCTACGTACGCCCATTGTGTGCATACTTAGTACATCACATTTCACTACATTTTATGCTATGTATGCCCATTGTGTGCATACTTAGTACATCACTTTACAATACATTTCATGCTACGTACGCCCATTGTGTGCATACTTAGTACATCACTTTACGATACATCTCATGCTACGTACGCCCATTGTGTGCATACTTAGTACATTGTTTTACATTACATTTCTGTTGCATATGCTCATCCAGCATATAAACACATTATACTACATTTTGAACCGTTGTAACCATTTGACTATGTGAACCGTCTTAACCCTTTGATTTTATGAACCGTTTGTAACTATTGAACCGTGTGAACCAGTTGTATCTGTTGACATGATTTACATTTGACAATAGACAATTGACTATACATAAACATTTCTACAATCGTTAAACATTACATCTTGATGGTTTGGTTTGAGTAAGTGATCTAAGTAACGAGGCGTGTGTAATACGATACAAGCATGGTGGATACGCCGTTGGTACTTCCTATATATAAGTGTTTGTATGGTATTACATATCGTAGCGTTATTTGAATCATTTCAGTTTGAGACATATAACATTTTATACAAATAACATACTTTTCACAAGACATTGACTTACAAACAACTTATCATATTCAACTCATTTTACATGGTTGTTCATTTAACCATACATTATTCTCTTATTTATACATATCATCTGATCTTACCGTTTTTCAATGATTTACAAGACAAAGCAAATTACAAGGTTCATGACTAAACATTTTCTCAAACATAAGTCATGAATTCCGTTTTCACAAAACCTATGTATCTCACAGGCATTTTTATGCTGACGTACCTATTTTCACATGTGTTTTCAGGAGATGATGCATATGACTTATCAAGACATACTTAGGCGGACCTGTGCCTTAGTGACTTAAAACGAGACAAGAACTAGTTAATTTATGTTATGTATTCTTTGGTTCTTGTTTAAAGCAATGTAAACTTTCATGTTTGATTAATAAAACGAAACTTCATTTACCATGGATTTGAAACAATTGATTCTGTTACAACACTCCCCGACGTTTCTGCCACGTTTTGTATGTTCCACGTGGTCGGGGTGTGACACACTCAGAGGTATATATTAAACATGTTGACATATTTAACCCCTGTAGTTTGTAATCTCTCACTTTCTTTCACAATTAGCTTCGTATGATCCATGATTCATTCGTTTAAGGGTATAAACATCGTGTAGGGTTATTTAAAGGTACATTTATTCATTGTTGACACTTTGAATCCTTTTATACATGTAGATTCTTCGTTTGTCAACTTTAGTCCCTCTAAAGCAAATTCTTTACACGTTTAGAGCTCATAACACGTGTTGATATAATATTGGGCATGAATTTTCGAGGTGTTACACAGTGGTTGAGCTTTGACAGCTGTTTTGAACATTTGCTGCTCTTGCAATGGATTTGAAGGTTTGTAGTGGAAGGATCACTTCATACCCATTGTCTGATGGAGGAGTTTGAGATGGACCTGCACTGTTAGTCTTGACAAAAACATTTTCAAAAGTAAATTTATCAAGATCAAACAATTCTGCAGGGTTTGCAGGGATTTTCATTGAAGAAAGTTCATTGAACTTCACATTTAAAGTCTCTTCCACTGTTTTGGTCCTTGTGTTGAACACTTTGTAGGCCTTAGCAGTGGTTGAGTATCCCAAATGATATCCACTGTCTACTTTGGCTGCAAATTTTGAAATTGAGTCTTTTAAGTTCAAAATAAAGCATGGGCAACTAAATACTTTAAAGTATGAGATCAGTGTTTGATTTTATACAGAAGTTCATAGGCAGTCTTTTGATGCCTGGGGTTGATTAAAACTCTGTTCTGGACATAGCAAGCAGTGTTTACTGCCTCTGCCCAGAAAGTTAATGGCAAACCTGAATCAACAAGCATGGTTCTGGCAGCCTCAATCAGTGTCTTGTTCTTTCTCTCAACAACCCCATTTTGCTCTGGTGTCCTTGGAATGCTATACTGCCTTACAATTCTTTTTGTCACACAAAACTCATCCAACTCCCTAATTCCGAACTCTATGCCATTGTCACTTCTGAAGACTTTCACTGGCAAGTCAAACTGCTTTTCAACCTATTTGACAAAGTCTTGCAGAATGCCTGCAGTCTCATCTTTGGAATGTAAGAAATAAGTCCATGTAAACCTAGAAAAGTCATCTACAATTACCAAACAATATCTTTTCTTTCTAAGACTCATGACTTTTACTGGGCCAAACAGATCCATGTGCAGCATTTGCAGGCACTTGGTTGTTTTGGACTCTTCAACGGACTTAAATGAGCTTTTATGTTGTTTTCCTTTTAAACAAGAAACACAATGCTCAGGACAGGTGAATAGTTTTTGAAGTAGACCTCTTACTAACCGTTGTTTTGACAAAGCAGTGATTGTCTTGAGATTTGTGTGCCCCAATCTCCTGTGCCAAAGTTCTGTCTCTTTGTTAGAGGCAGCTGAGAACAGACAGGCATCAGTCCTGGGGTTCTCTTTTGACAGATCAACTACATAAACATTTCCACTCCTTTGAGCAACAAGTTGGGTTTTTCCATTTTTTATTATTTCTTCAATCTTTTTAACCATTTTTGGTCCAACAATCCTACAACAATCCTTAGTAAAGAATGAGCCATAGCCCTTATCACTCATTTGTGAGACACTAAGGAGGTTGAATTTTAGATTGTCTATCAGATTAACATTTTCAAACTTAACATTTCCAGACTGTATTGTACCAGAACCCATCACCTTTCCTTTACTATTATTACCAAAAGATATATCACCCCCTCCATGAGTTTTGAATTCTTTGAGTAGGGCTCTACATCCTGTCATGTGCCTGGAGCCTCCACTATCTACATACCAAAGACTATCTAAGCATGCAGAAGCTCCCTGCACATCAAGTAAAAGGTTAGTTCATGAGGGTCTCCAAAGCCAATAAGGCTTTGGATAGGGTCTCAACAGTGTCTGTGTTAAGTTCAGGTGGATGGACAGTGGTTAGCTCAGGGGTTTGGACAGTTTTGGAACTGTTTTTCTCTAACCACTGTTGGGGGTCGTGCCCTATCAGCTGTTGAAACCCAAAGGGATGCCTGTACACTTTTGGTTTAGAAGGCCTTTTGTAAGGCTCATAAACATGTGGGACCCTTGGGTATAGTGGTTAACCTTTATCTCTTCGGTATTGGTTAGTAGGGGTGCATCAGTCACCTGAACTTCTCTTTTAACAGAGGTTTGGTTCAGCTGTTTTGTAACAGCTGTTTGAACTGGCACAAATAGTGGTTGTTTCTTGACTTGTGGTTTTGATGAACACATTAGTGTTTTTGAAATGTACTCTTCCTTTTTTACCTCAAAGGATTTCAGGTACACACACTGCTGAGTAGAGTGGTTGGTTTTACCACAGATGGTGCAGCTCTGTGAAGGCACAATAGTACTTGTCTTGTTAAGATCATAAGCTTTTAAGTGAAAACAATCTTTGGTCAGGTGATTTTTCTTTTCACAAAAGTCACAAAACAGGTTTTTAATCTTTTCTCTTTTCTTCTTCTTTTCAGACTCCTTAAGAGGAATGACCTTGGCCTTAGGAGCTTTGACACCATCTATAGTTGTGAAGTCCATGGGTTTGAAGTTTTCAACGATGTCACACTCATTAGACCATGTGGGTTTGAATTGGTATTTCTCAATCTCCTCAAAAGTTGAGGACCCCACAGATCTTTCCAGAGTGATTTTGTTACCAAGTTTATCTGTTATTTTAACTTATTGGCCATCCTTGTTGGTGGGTATGATTTCAACAGAGGTTTGAACAGATTCATTTGCAGTAGTGTTTTCAATTTGATCATGTTTTCTAAAACCTACACCAAATTTTACATTGCTTTTGATCTGTTTTTCAAGCATAACTTCATAACCTTTGCAGGATTCCACCCATTTTTCACAAGTGATTTGGGTGGATTCCAACTCCTTTTTACAGACTTAATATTTTTCTATCATGGTCTGGAGTTGGTCCTTGGTTATGCTATGCTCTTGTTTGAGACTGCAGATTTCATTATCTTTTTCAGCCAAATTGATTTTTAGTTCTTTTAAAGACTTTTCAAATTGTACTTCATCATTTAACACTCTATCCCTAAGGTTTTCATTCACCTCTTTGATGTTTGCAAATGCTATGATGCATTTGTCTGAACAAAGGTTTTTAAGAACCTGAGATGATACCTTAGCTGCAACCATCATGGCACAATCACAAACATGCTCTTTCTCATCTGGCTCTTTCTCTTCTTTTTCACCTTGTTTCTTTTCTTCTTCTTCAGACCAGGGGTCAGACAGTGGTTCAACAGGGGTTCTGAATTTTCTCCCAACAGTATTTCACCAGCAACAGCAGTAACCACTACTTCAACAATTTCATCCACTGTTTCAGCATTTGACTGTCCTTCTTCAGTTTCCAGCCCCTCTGGTATTGACTCTAATGCCACAAAACAGTAGTCATTATTAGAAGCATCATTAGTAGCATAGAGTGCAAAATTTTCATCAGCTAGCTCATCATGTAAGCTGCTCCAGTCAACAAAGCCTTGGGTGAAAAAGCTTTGCTGATCTGGTTGAACCACTGTTGGTGCAGCTTGTTGAGGTGCAACTGGTTGCACTTGAACATAAGGGACAGGGGCTTGGACATACTGAATTTGTGGGACAGTGGTTTGGACATAATGCACAGTAACAGGGGTTGTAGGATGTGCATAATGGGAAGTGTTTACATGGGCAGCAGGGGTATATTGGGTATACTGCATAGTGCTTTGGTTATTTTGTGGTCTTGGGCTAGGGTGTGTTATAATTGGTCCACTGTTTTGCTCCTACACTCTCTAGCAAAGTGACCTAACCTATTGCACTTGTAACATTTATTTTTTGACTTATCCAACCCTACTTTTAGATTCCCATGCAACCCTGGAAATTTTCTCCTTGTCCTTTTGTAAAACTTGCTGGTTCTAACACTCAACAGTGCAAGTTGGTGTAATATGTCCATTTCCTCTAAATCAGTTGGATCAAAATGTTGGAGATCATTGAGTTCAAAGCACAAATTATTAGAGTTCTGACTTTCTCCATTTGCTGTAAAAGCATAATTGTCACACCCCCAAAATCCACCTGCGGATAACACCCGCTTCGGGGGCGTGACTGACCAGGATCCAGCCACCAATTATACCGAATACTTGAGTTGATATCAAAAGTAATACTTACTAATCATAAGCATAGCAAATATTAAGTTCAGAGTTTAAAGTTCTAAGTTCAAAACAGTAACAAGTAGCGGAAGCATAAGTAAGGTAGTTTTAAAACAAAGTTCATGATTCAAAATATGGTAACACCCAAAACAAGGGTGAACAGACACTACACGTTCCCAAGCTGCAAGCTCCTTCGTCACTGGTTACCTGCAAAGCATGCAGTAAGGGGTCAACAATAATGCTGAGTGAGTTCACTAGTTGTCCAGTTTTAATTACCAAAAACTTTGTTTCACCGGTTAATTTATCCGTTTATACATGCCCTGGGGAGCTACCCCAAAAGTTAGCGACTAAACTGTTTTTCCAATACCGAACACTAGGTAACCGTTGCGTATCCGCAGGATGCCCCGATGTCAATGTTCTATCATCATTGACGAATATCTGAGTACATTAGTTCACGACCGTCCCAAACCAGGGCACGGTGTGAGGCTGGTAAACACCTAAATAGCGCTATTAACTAATAACCCGCTCGCCTAACCCGGCGATTAATCGGTATTTGTAGTAGGGACTTGAGTGATAGAGTTTCGTTTAGTGCCGTTAGTTGCAATCCGTATAAACAGTAATTAACCAAAAAGGTTTCCCAATGCCAGGGAAGGAAAAGTAAGTTGTGTTCCCAATAACTAGGAAAGGTATGTAAATGGTATCCCCTTTTTTTACCAGGGGATAGGGTTGTTCGTCTCGTGTCCCAAACCACCGGGACGCATGCTTTTAAGTTGTGAACTCACCTTGGGTTGCTCGGTAGGTTTAGGTTACTTGTCAATCACGTTGGTCACCACGTCCTAACATGGTTACCGGTATAGGTCAGGTTCGGTGTACAAGCATTCACGTAAAAGCTTACACATAACTAGCACGTATCAAGCATATAAGTAAACAGTGGGTTACTGGGCCGGCCTAAGAAATTAAACAGTCAACAGCAACACATAATCCAGTCAACAGTAGCCCAAGTTAAACACAGAATGGCCCAATAACCAAAATGGACAGCCCACTCGCAACCAGCTGGTCTCGAGTCGCAACCAGGTGGTCTCGGCTTGTCATGCTGTGGTTGCGAGTCGCAACCGTGGTCTCGAGTCATCACGTTTTGGTTGCGAGTCGCAATCGGCGTGGTCTCGAGTCGCAATCTCGAGGTTTCGACTTGTCATGCTATGGTTGCGAGTCGCAACTGCGTGGTTTCGAGTCGGAATGCTGTCGTTGCGAGTCGTAATCTGTCACTTTCATGTACACGTGATGATGCAGATGCATCAGTCCATTTTGTACCAAGAATTCAGGCCCATTTTAGGAAACTACCAATAAGGTTTCACTAACACTTTGCCAAAGCTGAATACTAGTAAAGATAGATCAAACTTTGCCATTTTTACATCTTCAAGTCATATTCAAACAAGTTCATCCTATCTTCATATTTTTCTAGGGTTTTCACCATAACAAATCACACATTTATGAACCAAAATTTACATATTTACAACAAGATCATGATGCAAAATAAGAAATCATGCATTATATATCCGAAATCTCATATTTAACAACATCATTTTTGCAAGAACAATGAAGCATTCACTTTATAATCTTGAACATAGTTTTGGTTGGTATGAACATTCCTACACTACCATTTCTAAACATGTAACCACATAGTGTCAAACTTTTACAAATCAACCTAAAAGTCATACCAAAAACTACTAACCAAACATTTCTAGTTCATTTATCCCACATAAATCTTATACACAAAAGATAACACAAAAGATAGCACTAACCGGTTATGAAAGGAGGGGCCGAAAACAAAGAAAAGAGAACCGAGAAGATGGAATGTCCGAGTGATAGTCTTGACCGAGTTTCTTGTCCGGGATCTTTGCTTGAACCGAAAATAGGAAGAGATTGGGGTGTGTTGTTGAGGGTTTCTAGTTGAGAGAGTTTGAGGAGTGTTTGTGTGTGTAAAAATGGAAGAAGTGGGGAAAGGTGGGATATATACAAGGGGATGTTTCGGGTTGGGCTTGGGGTTTCGGCCCAAGCCGGTTTCGGCTCAACGGCCCACTCGAGACCGAGTGGCCCACTCGCAACCGCCCGGTTGCGAGTCAGGGTCTCGGGTCGTGGTTCCGGCTCTCATACATATATAAATATATAATACATACATACATCACATATCATGCAAAGATCACGTTTCCATTTAATGTTTCCATTTAATAATATTTATATGCACACAAAATATTACAAGGTGATCGTTCGGAAAAACCTCGAGTGTCACATTATCCCCAAGTTTTAAGAACTTTCGTCCCGAAAGTTGAAGCAGCCACTGCCAAGCTAGCGTGTTTTAACGGGGTGTCACATCATCCCCCCGTTAGTTTGGAATTTCGTCCCGAAATTCGGTTGTAGCTTCAGTGCTGGGGTTTTCGTTTGGGAACAGCTGGGGATACTTAGACTTCATCTGGTCTTCCCGCTCCCAGGTAAACTCTGGGCCGCGTCGTGAGTTCCAACGAACTCGCACAAGGGGTATCTGGCTACGTTTGAGGGTTTTGATTTCTCGATCCGTGATCTCAATCGGTTCCTCAGTAAAGTGTAGCTGTTCGTCAATCGTCAGTTCCTTAAAAGGAATCACAAGTGTTTCATCCGACAAACACTTCTTCAGGTTAGATACGTGAAAAACGTTGTGCACTGCACTCAGCTCTGCAGGCAGGTTTAATCTATAAGCAACCTTACCGATTTTCTCGGTAATTTCGAATGGTCCAACATACCGTGGATTCAGCTTGCCTCGTTTACCAAAACGAACCACACCCTTCCAGGGTGAGACTTTAAGTAGAACCCGGTCCCCGACCTGGAATTCTAATGGTCTCTTACGCTTGTCAGCGTAGCTTTTCTGACGGTCACGAGCTGCCGCCATGCGTTGCCTGATCTGGGAAATCTTTTCCGTTGTATCTACCACTAGTTCTGGGCCCGTGAGCTGACTGTCACCTATTTCTGCCCAGCAAAGAGGTGATCGGCATTTACGACCGTACAATGCCTCAAAAGGTGCCGCCTGAATGCTAGTGTGATAGCTGTTGTTGTAGGAGAATTCCACCAGCGGCAGATGCTTCTCCCAGTTCTTGCCAAAATCGATCACACATGCTCTAAGCATGTCTTCCAGGGTTTGGATGGTGCGTTCAGACTGCCCATCCGTTTGCGGATGATAAGCGGTGCTCATGTCCAAACGTGAGCCAAAGGATTTGTGCATAGCTTGCCACAACTCGGAAGTAAAACGAGCGTCTCGGTCAGAAATAATAGAAGTTGGCACCCCGTGCCTGGAGACTACTTCCTTTAAATAGATTTCTGCCAAGGTAGAAAACTTGTCTGTTTCCTTAATGGCCAGAAAGTGTGCAGACTTAGTCAAACGATCTACTATCACCCAAATAGTATCATTCCCGCGTTGAGATCTAGGTAGCCCTGTAACAAAATCCATGGAAATCTGTTCCCATTTCCATTTCGGGATTTCGGGTTGCTGTAGTAGGCCTGCTGGTTTCTGATACTCGATCTTGACTCTTGCACAGGTCAAACATTTGCCAACATAGGCTGCTATGTGGGCTTTCATGCCAGGCCACCAGTATGTGGTTTTCAAGTCGTGGTACATCTTATCTGCACCAGGATGTACTGAATAACGGGACTTATGGGCTTCGTCCATCACAAGCTCTCGTAGATCTCCGTAAAGTGGGACCCAAATGCGCCCTGCCACATAGTAGGCGCCGTCCTCTTTCTGTTCTAGCTGCTGTCTCGATCCTCGCAGGGACTCAGCCCTGATGTTTTCCGGTTTCAGAGCTTCAACCTGAGCATTTCGAATCTGAGTAGGGAGACTAGACTGGATGGTAAGTTGTAATGCTCGCACGCGCTTTGGTACTGTGTCTTTCCGGCTGAGGGCGTCAGCCACAACATTGGCCTTGCCCGGATGGTACTTGATGGCGCATTCATAATCATTCAGGAGTTCGACCCATCTACGTTGACGCATGTTTAATTCCTTCTGCTTAAAGATATGCTCGAGACTCCTGTGATCGGTGTAAATGGTGCACTTGGTACCGTACAGGTAATGTCTCCATATCTTAAGCGCAAATACCACTGCTCCCAGTTCCAAGTCGTGTGTTGTGTAGTTCCTTTCATGTGTCTTAAGTTGTCGAGAGGCGTAAGCAATAACTTTCTCGCGTTGCATCAACACGCAACCGAGCCCATGAATAGACGCATCACAGTAAACCACAAAGTCGTCCGTTCCTTCAGGTAACGAGAGAATTGGAGCACTGCAGAGGTTATCCTTAAGCCTCTGAAAAGCAGATTCCTGTGCTTCATTCCACTTGTAGGTGACGCCTTTCTGAGTGAGTGTCGTGAGAGGTTGTGCAATCTTAGAGAATCCCTGAATAAATCTGCGGTAGTAACCTGCCAATCCTAAGAATTGGCGAACTTCAGTGGGAGTCTTAGGGGTAGGCCAATTCTTTATAGAGTCGATCTTTGCAGGGTCGACGTGGATTCCGTCCTTGTTAACCACGTGCCCAAGGAAATGGACTTCTCGAAGCCAGAAGTCGCATTTCGAGAACTTGGCATACAGTTGCTCATTGCGAAGGAGTTCGAGGATAAGGCGTAGGTGTTGTTCATGCTCTTCCTGACTTTTCGAGTAGATCAAGATGTCGTCTATAAACACAATCACGAACTTGTCGAGGTAGGGTTTGCATACTCGGTTCATAAGATCCATGAACACTGCAGGGGCGTTGGTCATTCCGAAGGGCATAACGAGGAATTCATAATGACCATAACGAGTTCTGAATGCAGTTTTGGAGATGTCTTCGTTACGGACCCTTAACTGATGGTAGCCTGATCGCAGGTCAATCTTAGAGTAGTAGCTCGATCCTTGCAGTTGATCAAACAAATCGTCGATTCGAGGGAGAGGGTAACGATTCTTGATGGTAACCTTGTTCAACTCACGATAGTCTATGCACATTCGGAACGTGCCATCCTTCTTCTTAACAAAGAGTACCGGTGCTCCCCAGGGTGATGAACTAGGGCGGATAAATCCTTTATCCAATAGTTCTTGTAGTTGCGTCGAGAGTTCCTTCAATTCTGCGGGGGCTAGTCGATAAGGCGCACGAGCTATAGGCGCTGCTCCGGGAGCTAGCTCGATTTGGAATTCGACCTGACGATGGGGAGGGAGTCCAGGTAATTCCTCAGGAAATACCTCGGGATAGTCGCGTACTACTGGAAAGTCTTCAATCCTCTTTTCCTTTTCCTGCGTGTTGGTAACAAGTGCCAAGATAGCGGTGTGCCCTTTCCGTAAACACTTCTGGGCCTTCAAGAACGAGATAATGCCGGAGATTTCTCCACCCTTGCCACCTTGTACAATGAGGGGTTTGCCAGAACGGCGAGGAATACGAACTGCTTTCTCTTGACAGAGGATCTCAGCGCGATGCTTGGATAACCAATCCATACCAATAACGACGTCGAAGCTTCCAAGAGTAACAGGGAAAAGATCGATACTAAATGTCTGACCAGACAACTCTAGTTTGCAGCCTTTGACAACATGTGAGGCTTCGATGTTTCTTCCATTAGCTAACTCGACGATATGAGGAGAACTTAGTAACGAAAGCGGACGCTTAAGCTTCTTACTAATACGTAGGGATACATAACTAGCATCGGCACCGGAATCAAATAACACAGAAACATAACGATCATCGAGTAGGAACTTACCCGCCACGACATTGGGGTCATTCCTTGCTTCACCAGCTCCAATCACGAAAGCTCTTCCTCTAGCACCATTCCCAGCATTGTTGTTCTGATTGTTGTTCCCAGCTCCCTGATTATTGTTGCGATTCTGATTCAGTTCAGGGCAATCCTTCTTAAAGTGCCCCTCAGCTCCACACTTAAAACATGCCCGGTTGTTTCCCTGCTGCTGTTGCTGTTGGGGTTGCTGCTGGTTCTGTCTAGCTGGGAACTGACTTCTGCAATCCTTGGCCTCATGCCCCATTTTGTTACATCACTGACACTGGCCCTTCACACACTGCCCGCTGTGATGTCGATTGCACTTGTTGCACTTGGGGTGGTTTCCACGATAGCCACCCTGTTGTTGAGCGCCCTTGTTGTTTTCGGTTTTCCTTTGTTGCGCTGGGGCCTGAGTGGGGTTAGCATCCTTGCTTTGACTTCCTTCCCACTTACGCTTGCTGTCACTAGAAGTTCCGACAGTAGCACTGATCCTTTTGGGCAACCTGCCCTCCTCTACGGCCTGATCAGTGAGTTTGTGAGCAAGTCGAACGATCGGCTGAATGGTAGTGTGGTTGGCTGAAGTGACATGGCTTCGAATCTCTGGAGCCAAACCTTTGATGTACAGTTCGATCCTTCGGTACATTGGTCGAGACATGTTCGGGCAGAGAGCAGCATAGTCATTTGACAGCTTGGTGTAGGTCTCAATCTCTGACCCAACCATCTTGAGCTCATAGTACTCGTTCTCAAGCTTGTGGATGTCATCCCGGTGACAGTATTCATCCTTAATCATATCCTTGAAATCCTCCCACGCAGTAGCATTTGCAGTTTCCAACCCAAACATCTGAATCTGCGCCTTCCACCAAGAAAGCGCGCTTCCTTCAAGCGTAGCAGTAGCAAACTTCACCCAGTTCGCAGGGGGACACTCGCAAACAGCAAAAACAGCTTCAATCTTCTCAATCCAATGCAGAAGACCTATGGCACCCTCAGTGCCGTTGAAAGGGAGAGGCTTGCAATCCATGAAAGTTTTGAAAGTACACACTGGTGGTTGCGCAGGTGCATGCTGACCTGTTCGTGAGAAGCGAAGCGTATAGGTTTAGAGGCGAAAAGTCGATGTGGCGGTAGGATCTAAACATCCTAAAACAACGAGCTTACCTAAAGGGTGAGCTGCAAAAGCCGCAGCCACTGTGTTGAGCAGGTTAGTGAACTGAGCCTGCGTCATGTTAATGTTTCCTCTTCCGCGTCCACTCATTGTCTTCATAACCAGAAAACACAGTATGAGTGTGATGTCGTAGTGTAGCGAGAATGAGATAGAAGAGAGAGGTGTATCTATCTAGTTTAAGCATACTAGTACGTATAGCAAATCAGGAAACATAAAGTAAGCAAACAAGTAAACACTGGTCCAAGCTATGAGGTCAAAAGTGTCGAGCCTTGCACTTGGAGTGTAGTGTCGTTACGAGTCACGGGTTATAGTCTGGTTTTCTCCAAAAAGATTTTCCCTTTTTTTAAAACCAAGTTCACTATAACCAATGGCTCTGATACCAATCTGTCACACCCCCAAAATCCACCTGCGGATAACACCCGCTTCGGGGGCGTGACTGACCAGGATCCAGCCACCAATTATACCGAATACTTGAGTTGATATCAAAAGTAATACTTACTAATCATAAGCATAGCAAATATTAAGTTCAGAGTTTAAAGTTCTAAGTTCAAAACAGTAACAAGTAGCGGAAGCATAAGTAAGGTAGTTTTAAAACAAAGTTCATGATTCAAAATATGGTAACACCCAAAACAAGGGTGAACAGACACTACACGTTCCCAAGCTGCAAGCTCCTTCGTCACTGGTTACCTGCAAAGCATGCAGTAAGGGGTCAACAATAATGCTGAGTGAGTTCACTAGTTGTCCAGTTTTAATTACCAAAAACTTTGTTTCACCGGTTAATTTATCCGTTTATACATGCCCTGGGGAGCTACCCCAAAAGTTAGCGACTAAACTGTTTTTCCAATACCGAACACTAGGTAACCGTTGCGTATCCGCAGGATGCCCCGATGTCAATGTTCTATCATCATTGACGAATATCTGAGTACATTAGTTCACGACCGTCCCAAACCAGGGCACGGTGTGAGGCTGGTAAACACCTAAATAGCGCTATTAACTAATAACCCGCTCGCCTAACCCGGCGATTAATCGGTATTTGTAGTAGGGACTTGAGTGATAGAGTTTCGTTTAGTGCCGTTAGTTGCAATCCGTATAAACAGTAATTAACCAAAAAGGTTTCCCAATGCCAGGGAAGGAAAAGTAAGTTGTGTTCCCAATAACTAGGAAAGGTATGTAAATGGTATCCCCTTTTTTTACCAGGGGATAGGGTTGTTCGTCTCGTGTCCCAAACCACCGGGACGCATGCTTTTAAGTTGTGAACTCACCTTGGGTTGCTCGGTAGGTTTAGGTTACTTGTCAATCACGTTGGTCACCACGTCCTAACATGGTTACCGGTATAGGTCAGGTTCGGTGTACAAGCATTCACGTAAAAGCTTACACATAACTAGCACGTATCAAGCATATAAGTAAACAGTGGGTTACTGGGCCGGCCTAAGAAATTAAACAGTCAACAGCAACACATAATCCAGTCAACAGTAGCCCAAGTTAAACACAGAATGGCCCAATAACCAAAATGGACAGCCCACTCGCAACCAGCTGGTCTCGAGTCGCAACCAGGTGGTCTCGGCTTGTCATGCTGTGGTTGCGAGTCGCAACCGTGGTCTCGAGTCATCACGTTTTGGTTGCGAGTCGCAATCGGCGTGGTCTCGAGTCGCAATCTCGAGGTTTCGACTTGTCATGCTATGGTTGCGAGTCGCAACTGCGTGGTTTCGAGTCGGAATGCTGTCGTTGCGAGTCGTAATCTGTCACTTTCATGTACACGTGATGATGCAGATGCATCAGTCCATTTTGTACCAAGAATTCAGGCCCATTTTAGGAAACTACCAATAAGGTTTCACTAACACTTTGCCAAAGCTGAATACTAGTAAAGATAGATCAAACTTTGCCATTTTTACATCTTCAAGTCATATTCAAACAAGTTCATCCTATCTTCATATTTTTCTAGGGTTTTCACCATAACAAATCACACATTTATGAACCAAAATTTACATATTTACAACAAGATCATGATGCAAAATAAGAAATCATGCATTATATATCCGAAATCTCATATTTAACAACATCATTTTTGCAAGAACAATGAAGCATTCACTTTATAATCTTGAACATAGTTTTGGTTGGTATGAACATTCCTACACTACCATTTCTAAACATGTAACCACATAGTGTCAAACTTTTACAAATCAACCTAAAAGTCATACCAAAAACTACTAACCAAACATTTCTAGTTCATTTATCCCACATAAATCTTATACACAAAAGATAACACAAAAGATAGCACTAACCGGTTATGAAAGGAGGGGCCGAAAACAAAGAAAAGAGAACCGAGAAGATGGAATGTCCGAGTGATAGTCTTGACCGAGTTTCTTGTCCGGGATCTTTGCTTGAACCGAAAATAGGAAGAGATTGGGGTGTGTTGTTGAGGGTTTCTAGTTGAGAGAGTTTGAGGAGTGTTTGTGTGTGTAAAAATGGAAGAAGTGGGGAAAGGTGGGATATATACAAGGGGATGTTTCGGGTTGGGCTTGGGGTTTCGGCCCAAGCCGGTTTCGGCTCAACGGCCCACTCGAGACCGAGTGGCCCACTCGCAACCGCCCGGTTGCGAGTCAGGGTCTCGGGTCGTGGTTCCGGCTCTCATACATATATAAATATATAATACATACATACATCACATATCATGCAAAGATCACGTTTCCATTTAATGTTTCCATTTAATAATATTTATATGCACACAAAATATTACAAGGTGATCGTTCGGAAAAACCTCGAGTGTCACAATAATTGGATGAGTGAGAATCAGAGTTAAAATTTCCACCAGCTCTTATGTCAATAAAGTGATCATAACTCTGATCCTTACTACTGCCAGACTCTTCCTGACCCAAAAGAGCTGTGTTACCAAATGAATAGTCATCTGCAACTTTCCCAGACTCTTGTAACTTCTTTTTCTGGTTCAACTCCCTTTCATAGGTCAGGAGTCTACCATGAAGCTGGGTTAGGGTCAGATCTTTGAACCCAACAGAATTCCTGGTTACAAAAGCAATTGTGTCCCATTTATCAGGAAGTGACCTAAGAAACCTGCTATTTTGGGCTGCATTAGTAAATTCAACCTTAACAAGTTTTAGTTCACTCATGAGACAGCTAAAACGCTCAAACTGTTGTGTTAATGATTCACCCTTAATGTGACAAAATGTTTCATACTGTTGGTTTAAAATTTCCCTGTTATTTTCAAGTACTTCTTCAGTCCCCCCAAACTGTTCCTTAAGTGCATCCCATAACTCTTTGGCACTGTTACAGTGTAACAGCCCAGCATAGATCTGTAACATCCTAGTTATTATTTTAAAGATCTTGGTATTATTTACGAAAATAAACATGTAGTTAATGTTAAGTATCCTTAGAAAATACGAGTTAATTAAAACTTTCACTATTTCCAAGTACACCGCCTAATGTGACCAAAATTCGTCGTTTAAAAATATCGATTTACAATGTGCGGAAGCGTGAATCTTTATAGTGTTCGGTTCTTCGATGATGCTTGATCGTCTTCCGGCATCCAAATGTACCTACATTTCATAAACATGAAATGCTTTAGTCATACAGGACTTAAAACGCGTCTAAACGAGTTCGAGAAATAATTGATAACAAAAACAAAGTTTTCAACCTGACCTCCACCGTAAATTACGGTGGCACCGTAATTTACGGTGGCCACTGGTACTACAGGCCCCTACCGTAAACCAGGAGGGATCCACCGTAGCATTTTTCAACTCCACCGTAAATTACTGTGGACACCGTAATTTACGGTGGCCCCTGCATCAGCAGGTCTGCAGCTTAGTTCAGCTATGCCAGTTTTTACGGAAACGGCCATAACTTCTTCGTTATTGATCCGTTTTACCCGATTCCTTTTCCTACGCGTCCGTAATTTAGTCCTCCATCTTATGAGGTTAAAATCCGACATTCGACTTAAAAATTTTAAGACTTCTAAGTCTTCGGCTTATTTTCCCCTTTTTGCCAATTTTGACCCATTTGGGATTTCACCATCAAACATGTTTATTTGGCCCTTATATCACATATACTTCTTCAACTTAATGTTGCCTATCATATTAGATTTTAATCGCCGGTTTAATTACTCAAATTAAACCCATTTTTACTCGGATTCTTATTTTGACCCGTTACGGGTATTTAAGCATTTTCAAGCCTAAAAACGCTTTCGAATGCTTCTATATTTATTCTAAGTATTTAACAAATCATAGAACTCGTTTCCAAACAACTTTTAAAGGTTGTTTGCTCGAATTAGCCAACAAGGGCGTTTTGGTCGATTATGTTCTTTTTACTACGAAAGACTCTCTTTCCCATTTATTCGACCAAAATAGCATTTTAAACTACGACATGAATATGCATACCTGGCCCGGATCAACAAGTAGACCCGATTTATAAATACCTTGCTTTTTAAATCACTAAATAAGAGCGATACGAGTATCCATTGGATTTCTATTCCTGTAAGCATATAACTCGACAAAAGATCATTAGTCGATATTGTCAAAAGGTGATGTCTACACCTTTTGACCCGTTTGGCCGGATTGACCGCTTGTCTTTTCGAGATGATATTTATTATCATCTCAAGTACATGACCCGCTCCGTTTAACACGGTACGGTCATTTTTACTTATAAACCTTTTATTACCACTTTCGTCATAATGTGATCGAGTTATCAATTTACTTCCTTTTTAACCATTATTATGGTTTCTTTCATCTTTGATTATCTAGTTCCGTACGCCTACACGACGGAACATCGTATTTTAATTGTTTAGTTATTCCATTCGTTATTTATATGCTAAGAGAATATTACACAATCTAAGACTAGTGTAAGCTATACTTACCTTGCACCCGAGTTATGCTTTTTCCTTCATTCTTGATTCGTTTGACCCGCTTCCTTCCCCAAGCCTTTCACCTAGCTCGTTGAGCGTCAAACTATTTTCAACATTTACAAGGTGGTTAGATTAGTCATTGACAATCACGACTATTCCACCTTACTTATTTTCTTTGTCGAAACTATTATTCGACTTCATCACTAGTTAGTTTGACTTTCTAAAGTCAACTACCTTTAATCATATAATATGCACGATCAAGGCAAATCAACATTATGATTGGAACCCGTTTTATCCCATGTCTCATGTAATTAGTCAAACTTGCCAATTACACGTTTTAATTGAATTTCAACACTTTACTTCTCATTTAGGCATTTCATCAAACACCTAATAGGCATACTTCTACACATTTGCTAACTAGTTCACAACTAGTTATTTTTACCAAGATTAACATCAAAATTCAAACTTTCATGTCTAGTGTTCATGAACTACACTTAGTACTAGTATCATAACATCAATATTCATCAATTTAACACTCTAATTCAAGTGTTCATCTTCTTGTCATAAAACCCACTTAGCACACATATGGGTAATCATCAAATTTCTATTTTTCAACACTAGTTTATCAAATTATTAACTAGGGTTGTTCCTAAACATGGATTTCATCACAATAACACTCGTAGATTCAACATTCATTCCAGAATTTTGATTATGATTGTTCATCATAATTTCAAAGTATCACTAAATCATAAGATTCAACATACCTTGTGATCCCCACGACTTGGTGATCATTAATATGTGTTCATGCATCCGATTTGGACCAGATTTGACCTTCAATTTGATGGATTTGTTGAAGTTAGGGTTTGAGCTCCCTAAAGCTCTCCCTGGTCGATCCTCACACACGCACACATACTCTTGTGTGTGTGTTTGTGTTTTATTTTTAAGTTTATATATCATTTTCAAGTTACCCGGTTTTGGTCCCTCGTGTTTGGTTAGTTATTAATTAGGTTACAACCTAAATTACCTTCAATGATATTCCCACTTATTAACTAGGTTTTACATTTCTAGTTAACTTAGCGGGTTCGGGAATATTTATGACTAAGTTTATTTTAGGTCCCGTTAACTCGGGCCTTTTATCCATTTTGTTTCCTTAAAAGCTTTTATTCACCTTTTAGTTAATATTAGGATTATTTATTTAAGTCCTAATATTCACCGGGTTAAATTTTACCATTAACGGTATTTTACCAAGTCATTAATATTAATGTGGTTTGATTACCAAACCCGTTTTTGGGGTGTTACAAGTCTACCCCCCTTAAAGAGGTTTCGTCCCCGAAACCTTTTCTTATATAATTTATCGAGTTTAACTCCATGCATTTGCTCTCGATAATCAATTAAGCATTTCTCATACTTTAACCACTTGTTAGTATTACCAGAAAGGTATGGTAATATTCTTTTGGTTATTAATCATCTACGTATCTTGCATGACATAGTGCGACTTGAAACAACGTAATCTCGTTATTTCTAATAGTTTAGTTAAATTAGCGATTCCCATCGCTTTCATATATTCTCGAATTCTTTATGAATCCGTTACTTTGGCCTATTTAAAGTTCTTTAGTGAAATCATTCACTTTTAACAACAATTTCTTTTGTTTTCAAATTTATTTATTCGGTTTAGTTATACCGATCCCACCGTTTTCGAGCAAACCAAATTTCTTGACTTGAATTGTTGACCTTAACTGGTCTCACCTACTAGACTTATTTGTCCAGTTCCTTTTTACCGCTTGCTTGGTCATATTGTGATTCTACTTCACATTACATTCCTTGACCGTGATTGTGTTACATCATGTTTAATTTATATCAACCTTTCATTTTTGAGAATATCACCTTTCGAATATATCATCTTGCGCCTATCAGTGTCAAGACTTGTATCTTTCATGCTTACTATTTAAATTCCTATCAGAATTTATGTTTGCAAGAACATTATTTCTTACTAAAACCGAAGTCTTAGTTTTAGGATCTTTTCTTTATCTTGTGTCAATCATCCATACCGGGATATCGACAATCCGTAATTTAATCCTTTACAGTCTTAGTTCTTATGCGGGGATTCTTAACTGATTTCCTTGCTTTATTCCATCAAACCCGTAGGTTTATCACTTAGCCTTATGGGCTATTTTATTTTATTTATTTATTTATTTATTTTGATTAGACATTCACCTCTTTAAGGCGAAGTCCTTATAACTTCTTTCCAATCATGACCCGTGGGTCGTTTTGGCCCCGTAGACCTTTTGCTCTAATTAATACCTCGTAGGTTATGATGATCCCGTAGATCATCTTTTATTCGAGTCTTCCTTCAAATGTGTATACATTTATATGCGCATACGGCGTTAAGGCACCATGTTTTTGCTTAACATCATTTATTATTGTTTTGATATTATCTTTGACCTTGACCGTAGTCGAAGGCTACATTCGTTTCTTTTCGGGCACATTTTCCGACTTTATGATTTCTCACGTCATTTATGCATCGGTTTATCTTATACTCACCATTATCCAGTTTACATACATTCGTGTTTGATTATGTCCCATTGCCGGGCTCATTATTCTCTTGCATTTAACACTACCTTTATCTGGCTAGTGCTCATTTGTGCCATTCGGCGTTATATTGTATTCAACATGTTTGACCTATTAATGTGAAATCCATCACTTATAAACAATCAACTTTATTCTTTAGTCGACCCATTCGACTTCGAATAGTTGAACATATTTACTCACAATTTCTTTATACGAGATTTTATAGTCATAACTCGTAATCCACGTTACTTTGATCTTTCAACCCGCGTTCACGTCTCTTGGTTTACGCATGTGTTAAATTCTTACCCATCCACCGGGTGTTTTACCGAAATTGTTATTATTGCAACCCTCCCAGTATGCATTAAGACCTCGCTTCGGTTTTTATATTCTGACTTTATCTTTAAGTTCGACGTTTTACAAAAATGACCCGTTAAGGAACATATTTGCATTTTCCGGGTTCGAGTGTAAGTACACCCCCTCCCAATGCATATCTAACTCATCTTACATGTTTACATTCTCCGGGTTCGAGTGTAAGTATCACTCCCTCCCAATATTTGTCTAAATCGTTTTACATGCTTGATGTTTTCTGGGTTCGAGTGTAAGTACACTCCCTCCCAATACTTGCCTAAATCATTTTACATGCTTGATGTTTTCTGGGTTCGAGTGTAAGTACACTCCTTCCCAATACTTGTCTAAATCATTTTACACGCTTGATGTTTTCTGGGTTCGAGTGTAAGTACACTCCCTCCCAATACTTGTCTAAATCATTTTACATGCTTGATGTTTTCTGGGTTCGAGTGTAAGTACACTCCTTCCCAATACTTGTCTAAATCATTTTACACGCTTGATGTTTTCTGGGTTCGAGTGTAAGTACACTCCCTCCCAATACTTGTCTAAATCATTTTACATGCTTGTTTGTCCCTTCACCCGGGCTCATTATCCTAATGTAATACGCTCCCATCACTTGGTTGTGCGTTTACATTATTATCAAATATTTTGCTTATCTGATTCATTTGGGTACTTTTTAATTAGTCCCATTCACCCTGCCCTTACTACATCGGATGTAAACGTGTCCGCCATAAGAAGTTCATGGTATCATATGCCGCTACTTACTTGGCCAGAGTAAGCGATTAACACATGACACGCATGGCCTTTTTATAGTTTTCACATCACGCCCTATGTAAGTAATACCTCTATCTGTTTTTCTTGGAAACAATATCCCGGATAGGTTTTCTATTCAGGTCTTTCCAAGTTTTCAATCTACATATGCAACTTTCAATCTCTACATATCTGTTGCATATTACTATTTATGCAATGATTTAAAACGTGCACCTGATAATGCTTGCCCTAACGGGCTTCTCTTGCCATTAGCCTTGTTCGCGGTCGTTACACGATTTAGTCCTTGATGGGCATGTTCCTCTTGTCATGCCTCGGACAGTTCCTCTATCACATCTTGCATTTGTTTAACCTTTGCCATCTTTAAATGTAAGTGTCCTTCAATCAAAACATTCACAAAGTTAGTAATGTCAACTTTACTAAATGCCCGTATCATAGTACAAGGCTTTTGTACTATATGTGTCAACGCACGAAATGTTGTTAACCATATCTATCATTTAATTTGGGGTAACGTGTATTTCACGATAACTCTATGTGTTGTTTACAACACTTTAATACGCTAAACGATTAACATACATACACTTACCGGATTTGCGATCAAGCCTCGAACCGAACACACCTTACTCTTTAACCATGAGCTCTGATTACCAACTTGTAACATCCTAGTTATTATTTTAAAGATCTTCGTATTATTTACGAAAATAAACATGTAGTTAACGTTAAGTATCCTTAGAAAATACGAGTTAATTAAAACTTTCACAATTTCCAAGTACACCGCCTAATGTGACCAAAATTCGTCGTTTAAAAATATCGATTTACAATGTGCGGAAGCGTGAATCTTTATAGTGTTCGGTTCTTCGATGATGCTTGATCGTCTTCCGGCATCCAAATGTACCTACATTTCATAAACATGAAATGCTTTAGTCATACAGGACTTAAAACGCGTCTAAACGAGTTCGAGAAATAATTGATAACAAAAACAAAGTTTTCAACCTGACCTCCACCGTAAATTACGGTGGCACCGTAATTTACGGTGGCCACTGGTACTACAGGCCCCTACCGTAAACCAGGAGGGATCCACCGTAGCATTTTTCAACTCCACCGTAAATTACTGTGGACACCGTAATTTACGGTGGCCCCTGCATCAGCAGGTCTGCAGCTTAGTTCAGCTATGCCAGTTTTTACGGAAACGGCCATAACTTCTTCGTTATTGATCCGTTTTACCCGATTCCTTTTCCTACGCGTCCGTAATTTAGTCCTCCATCTTATGAGGTTAAAATCCGACATTCGACTTAAAAATTTTAAGACTTCTAAGTCTTCGGCTTATTTTCCCCTTTTTGCCAATTTTGACCCATTTGGGATTTCACCATCAAACATGTTTATTTGGCCCTTATATCACATATACTTCTTCAACTTAATGTTGCCTATCATATTAGATTTTAATCGCCGGTTTAATTACTCAAATTAAACCCATTTTTACTCGGATTCTTATTTTGACCCGTTACGGGTATTTAAGCATTTTCAAGCCTAAAAACGCTTTCGAATGCTTCTATATTTATTCTAAGTATTTAACAAATCATAGAACTCGTTTCCAAACAACTTTTAAAGGTTGTTTGCTCGAATTAGCCAACAAGGGCGTTTTGGTCGATTATGTTCTTTTTACTACGAAAGACTCTCTTTCCCATTTATTCGACCAAAATAGCATTTTAAACTACGACATGAATATGCATACCTGGCCCGGATCAACAAGTAGACCCGATTTATAAATACCTTGCTTTTTAAATCACTAAATAAGAGCGATACGAGTATCCATTGGATTTCTATTCCTGTAAGCATATAACTCGACAAAAGATCATTAGTCGATATTGTCAAAAGGTGATGTCTACACCTTTTGACCCGTTTGGCCGGATTGACCGCTTGTCTTTTCGAGATGATATTTATTATCATCTCAAGTACATGACCCGCTCCGTTTAACACGGTACGGTCATTTTTACTTATAAACCTTTTATTACCACTTTCGTCATAATGTGATCGAGTTATCAATTTACTTCCTTTTTAACCATTATTATGGTTTCTTTCATCTTTGATTATCTAGTTCCGTACGCCTACACGACGGAACATCGTATTTTAATTGTTTAGTTATTCCATTCGTTATTTATATGCTAAGAGAATATTACACAATCTAAGACTAGTGTAAGCTATACTTACCTTGCACCCGAGTTATGCTTTTTCCTTCATTCTTGATTCGTTTGACCCGCTTCCTTCCCCAAGCCTTTCACCTAGCTCGTTGAGCGTCAAACTATTTTCAACATTTACAAGGTGGTTAGATTAGTCATTGACAATCACGACTATTCCACCTTACTTATTTTCTTTGTCGAAACTATTATTCGACTTCATCACTAGTTAGTTTGACTTTCTAAAGTCAACTACCTTTAATCATATAATATGCACGATCAAGGCAAATCAACATTATGATTGGAACCCGTTTTATCCCATGTCTCATGTAATTAGTCAAACTTGCCAATTACACGTTTTAATTGAATTTCAACACTTTACTTCTCATTTAGGCATTTCATCAAACACCTAATAGGCATACTTCTACACATTTGCTAACTAGTTCACAACTAGTTATTTTTACCAAGATTAACATCAAAATTCAAACTTTCATGTCTAGTGTTCATGAACTACACTTAGTACTAGTATCATAACATCAATATTCATCAATTTAACACTCTAATTCAAGTGTTCATCTTCTTGTCATAAAACCCACTTAGCACACATATGGGTAATCATCAAATTTCTATTTTTCAACACTAGTTTATCAAATTATTAACTAGGGTTGTTCCTAAACATGGATTTCATCACAATAACACTCGTAGATTCAACATTCATTCCAGAATTTTGATTATGATTGTTCATCATAATTTCAAAGTATCACTAAATCATAAGATTCAACATACCTTGTGATCCCCACGACTTGGTGATCATTAATATGTGTTCATGCATCCGATTTGGACCAGATTTGACCTTCAATTTGATGGATTTGTTGAAGTTAGGGTTTGAGCTCCCTAAAGCTCTCCCTGGTCGATCCTCACACACGCACACATACTCTTGTGTGTGTGTTTGTGTTTTATTTTTAAGTTTATATATCATTTTCAAGTTACCCGGTTTTGGTCCCTCGTGTTTGGTTAGTTATTAATTAGGTTACAACCTAAATTACCTTCAATGATATTCCCACTTATTAACTAGGTTTTACATTTCTAGTTAACTTAGCGGGTTCGGGAATATTTATGACTAAGTTTATTTTAGGTCCCGTTAACTCGGGCCTTTTATCCATTTTGTTTCCTTAAAAGCTTTTATTCACCTTTTAGTTAATATTAGGATTATTTATTTAAGTCCTAATATTCACCGGGTTAAATTTTACCACTAACGGTATTTTACCAAGTCATTAATATTAATGTGGTTTGATTACCAAACCCGTTTTTGGGGTGTTACAAGTCTACCCCCCTTAAAGAGGTTTCGTCCCCGAAACCTTTTCTTATATAATTTATCGAGTTTAACTCCATGCATTTGCTCTCGATAATCAATTAAGCATTTCTCATACTTTAACCACTTGTTAGTATTACCAGAAAGGTATGGTAATATTCTTTTGGTTATTAATCATCTACGTATCTTGCATGACATAGTGCGACTTGAAACAACGTAATCTCGTTATTTCTAATAGTTTAGTTAAATTAGCGATTCCCATCGCTTTCATATATTCTCGAATTCTTTATGAATCCGTTACTTTGGCCTATTTAAAGTTCTTTAGTGAAATCATTCACTTTTAACAACAATTTCTTTTGTTTTCAAATTTATTTATTCGGTTTAGTTATACCGATCCCACCGTTTTCGAGCAAACCAAATTTCTTGACTTGAATTGTTGACCTTAACTGGTCTCACCTACTAGACTTATTTGTCCAGTTCCTTTTTACCGCTTGCTTGGTCATATTGTGATTCTACTTCACATTACATTCCTTGACCGTGATTGTGTTACATCATGTTTAATTTATATCAACCTTTCATTTTTGAGAATATCACCTTTCGAATATATCATCTTGCGCCTATCAGTGTCAAGACTTGTATCTTTCATGCTTACTATTTAAATTCCTATCAGAATTTATGTTTGCAAGAACATTATTTCTTACTAAAACCGAAGTCTTAGTTTTAGGATCTTTTCTTTATCTTGTGTCAATCATCCATACCGGGATATCGACAATCCGTAATTTAATCCTTTACAGTCTTAGTTCTTATGCGGGGATTCTTAACTGATTTCCTTGCTTTATTCCATCAAACCCGTAGGTTTATCACTTAGCCTTATGGGCTATTTTATTTTATTTATTTATTTATTTATTTTGATTAGACATTCACCTCTTTAAGGCGAAGTCCTTATAACTTCTTTCCAATCATGACCCGTGGGTCGTTTTGGCCCCGTAGACCTTTTGCTCTAATTAATACCTCGTAGGTTATGATGATCCCGTAGATCATCTTTTATTCGAGTCTTCCTTGAAATGTGTATACATTTATATGCGCATACGGCGTTAAGGCACCATGTTTTTGCTTAACATCATTTATTATTGTTTTGATAATATCTTTGACCTTGACCGTAGTCGAAGGCTACATTCGTTTCTTTTCGGGCACATTTTCCGACTTTATGATTTCTCACGTCATTTATGCATCGGTTTATCTTATACTCACCATTATCCAGTTTACATACATTCGTGTTTGATTATGTCCCATTGACGGGCTCATTATTCTCTTGCATTTAACACTACCTTTATCTGGCTAGTGCTCATTTGTGCCATTCGGCGTTATATTGTATTCAACATGTTTGACCTATTAATGTGAAATCCATCACTTATAAACAATCAACTTTATTCTTTAGTCGACCCATTCGACTTCGAATAGTTGAACATATTTACTCACAATTTCTTTATACGAGATTTTATAGTCATAACTCGTAATCCACGTTACTTTGATCTTTCAACCCGCGTTCACGTCTCTTGGTTTACGCATGTGTTAAATTCTTACCCATCCACCGGGTGTTTTACCGAAATTGTTATTATTGCAACCCTCCCGGTATGCATTAAGACCTCGCTTCGGTTTTTATATTCTGACTTTATCTTTAAGTTCGACGTTTTACAAAAATGACCCGTTAAGGAACATATTTGCATTTTCCGGGTTCGAGTGTAAGTACACCCCCTCCCAATGCATATCTAACTCATCTTACATGTTTACATTCTCCGGGTTCGAGTGTAAGTATCACTCCCTCCCAATATTTGTCTAAATCGTTTTACATGCTTGATGTTTTCTGGGTTCGAGTGTAAGTACACTCCCTCCCAATACTTGTCTAAATCATTTTACATGCTTGATGTTTTCTGGGTTCGAGTGTAAGTACACTCCTTCCCAATACTTGTCTAAATCATTTTACACGCTTGATGTTTTCTGGGTTCGAGTGTAAGTACACTCCCTCCCAATACTTGTCTAAATCATTTTACATGCTTGATGTTTTCTGGGTTCGAGTGTAAGTACACTCCTTCCCAATACTTGTCTAAATCATTTTACACGCTAGATGTTTTCTGGGTTCGAGTGTAAGTACACTCCCTCCCAATACTTGTCTAAATCATTTTACATGCTTGTTTGTCCCTTCACCCGGGCTCATTATCCTAATGTAATACGCTCCCATCACTTGGTTGTGCGTTTACATTATTATCAAATATTTTGCTTATCTGATTCATTTGGGTACTTTTTAATTAGTCCCATTCACCCTGCCCTTACTACATCGGATGTAAACGTGTCCGCCATAAGAAGTTCATGGTATCATATGCCGCTACTTACTTGGCCAGAGTAAGCGATTAACACATGACACGCATGGCCTTTTTATAGTTTTCACATCACGCCCTATGTAAGTAATACCTCTATCTGTTTTTCTTGGAAACAATATCCCGGATAGGTTTTCTATTCAGGTCTTTCCAAGTTTTCAATCTACATATGCAACTTTCAATCTCTACATATCTGTTGGTAGTGCGGATGCAACTATGCTGAATGCCTTGGCATCTAGTTCAAGTTTTTGAAAATCCTGATCAGTGTAGTTCTCTAATTTCTTAGGAACAAAAACCTTTAGATCCTCAGCACTCGGCACCATTGGAACATGTGGTCCATAGATAACCGATTTCCAACATCCGGTGTTCTGTTGAGCTAGGATGTGACCCATCCTTCGCTCTAAGATGTTGTATTCATTTCACTTCAACATAAGTGGTTTAAAAAGTGAACCGATGTTATTATTAACATCCTGTGATTGGGACGTCATCTTGGTTGTTTTACAGGTACTGATTAATCAACTTTGCTCGTGATTAAACCTTACTCTGTTTTTCAACAAAATGAACAATAAAAAGTATCAACTATTTTGAGCTGAACTTTTACGTCAAAATGATTGTTAGATCAAATTTGACTGTCCGAGCTCTGATACCAATTGTTAGGATCTGAGTTTGATTCGATTGTGTTTGTTTAACTAAAATGAAGATGAATGATAAACAATTGCAGTGGAAATGTGTAAATAAACTTTCAACACAATCAAAGAGAGAATTGTTTTAAGCAAACATGTTTATCATTGAACCAAATGATTATATTTATTACAATCTTCAATTACAAATGCATGCATGCATACAATCTCCCCCTCAACCTGAGCTCACAGATGGTTTGTTCATACAGAATGACTTGGAGAAGAAGAGAGCTAATAGAACAGTACAGGGTACTGTTCTATTTATAGTACAAAACAAACCACTGTTGCATCTTTGCTGACGTCACCATGAAAGTGACATCTAACCTCCTAACAACTTACAACCACTGACATATTACAAGTACTACTTACAAACTACTGATTACAAAACAATACAAGTAATATACTAAACTACTGCTTCTCCTTCCACTGTTGTGACTCCAGCGGTACTTTGTATCTTCAGCAGTGCTTGACCCATGTCAGTAGATTGAGCATCAGTGCTTAGTCTTCAACAGTCTTTAGGTCTTCATCAGTTGTTGAAGGTCAGCAGTTGTTGTAGAAGAACAGTAGATGTAGATCATCAGTTGTTAGGCCACTTTCAAAGGGAAAGAACTGTTGCATACAACTGCTTATTGTGAATCCACTGATCTGATCTAGTTTTGGCTTTATCAACTGTTCCTTTAGTAGGGTTCAATCCCAACAACATATTTTTTTATTTATTGAAAATAAATATAATTTTATATTAATTTTCTAAAAATAATTCTAATAGCAAACTAATACAACGAAATAGAATATAAACAGTTAATAAGTTGCGCCGCTAAAAATTTTTATAGAAAAAATAACGTGTCGAGTGGGCTGTTAATATATGGTGCTCCATTATGACACTAATTATTTTTTAGTTTTGATTTCAAATTTGCAGATATATATTCTAGTTTTGCCTCTCCGTATAATGCTAACTAATTTTTAGTTTTGATTTCAGTTTTGTATTTTTAACATTAAATAAAATCGGTTTATATATTTATATTACATTTTGAAGATGAAGATTTACATTAAATCCGTAGTGTTAAGTAACATGTAACCATGTTTATATATTTTCATTTCTTCCGTAATCACTGTGTCGGTATTATAATAAATCTAAACAATACCGACCGAATTTCCACAACAACGTGCCTACTAGTTAATTAATGATCAAAAAAATATTCAGAAAAGATTAATAAAAAATAACATTTCACTGATTATCATAGAGATCATTATTTATATTTATATTTATATAAATTACGATATGATGTTACATATAATAACATCTTTTCCCTTAAGTACATAAAGTTTGACACTGGTCAGCACTCGGCACACAAAAACCATGTGGTTTTAGGCAACAAAAGCAAACTTTGGAACTTCCACAACCCCCGAACTTGGGCACACAAATACCATTCATATTGTTGCCACGATCTAGATTGCTTGTAAATGCTTGTTGATTTACTTTATGAAAATTAAAATTTGCTGATGCAAGATCCACTTTTCTGTAGTCGGCGTCATTGTTGTTCCCATCAATACCTAAGTAACAAATTAATCACTTCAAATTAATGATGTATATAGAATATATAAGAGTGAGTTTATATATATAGAAAATGGTATATATTTCATAAAGGATTGTATACACCATATAAAATTATAGACCATCATCTTGTACATTGTAATTTTACAAAACCCAATTCAAAGTTTGGCTGTTAATGAGATCTTAACTTGTTCAAGAGATCGATATGATTTTAACTTTGTAAGAGTTTTGACACAAAGAACATATTTACACTAAAAAGTGTACATTGTACTTCTAGAGAATTAAGAGATTGATCAACTTACATATGATAAAGAGGCTAAAAACAATGAGCAACACGAAAGTTTGGCTAATAGTGAGCATTTTAACTTGTTCAAGAGATTGATGTGATTCTAATGTTGTAAGAGTTTGAGGCAAAGAACATATTTATACTTAAAAGTAGTGGGATCTGCATGCTGATATAAAAACTAAATATATTTTAAAATAAAATCAATTTAAATGTAGTTTTGGACTTTTGTAATAAGTGAATAATTGTTTCTGTTGGCTTGAATTCATTATAATATATGATTTCATATTAGAAAAAATATCATATTCTATTGAGTAAGTTATCTAGATAATTTTGTAAAAAGCTAGAGGGGATAGGTTTTCTTAAAAATTTATATATTTAAAACACTAACATATTGAGGCTTGACACTTGTTTAGGATCCAACCACACAATTGATCAATAACAATTCATAATTTGAAGTAACTAAAGAGTTTAAGGGACGTTAAACTAATAATCCGATATCCTCTCCCTGATCTACTGATTGAGAGGGATTAACTGATATAAAAACTAAGGTAGCGTTGTAACGCCCTGCGTTTTCAAACATCCTACATTTAGAAACCTTACGTGAAATTCTATCTTTGGAAATCTTGTGTTCTTATAACCATTCTTTCATCATAATCGTTGTAAAATACGGAACTTGCTTCGTAAATAAAACTTGTACATTACACTTTTTACCTAGTTAAATCATGTTTTATTTCATATTTCACCTTGTTACAAGTTAGGGGAAACATTGTTGCATATTATTACACAACTTAATTAACAAAATTACTCATTATAATGTTTTAAAAAAATAAAAAAAATAAAGAAATATGGCAGCCCAATTCAGCAAAATTCAGCCCCATATAGTTGGGTTTTGTGGGCTAGTTTCAAGGTGTAACCCCTTCTAAACACTTCCAAAGCCCAACCCATTAAAACCCTAATCCTTACCCCTATAAATACCACTTATAACCAGCCTCCCTACCACTTTTGCAACCCTAAAAACTCACAAAACATCCACCAAACCGTAGCTGAAAGCAAGGGTTCGAGTAGATTGACACCCCTTCACGAAAATGAGCATAACTCACTCAATTCTTATCCGATTCACTCGATTCTTTTTCCTACTTGCTTGTATAATCATGGGGTTCGATTCCTAGACTTCTCCTTGGAGAAATCAGACCTGGAAATGCCCCGAAATAGTCCATAAACTTTCTGTTTGTTTTTATGTTCATCAAAAACTTGTTTAAACCTATGCAACTTGTGTCCAACACATCTCATACCTATGTCCTAAATGCTTACAACTTATCCCATGGTTGGTTAAGCTTAAAAACAAGGTTGAGACATTTAAAATCAGAGGATTAAACCTCATAAACTTGGTGTTTTGTTTAGGGTTTTTAACCCACAAGTCATGTCAAACTTTGTCTTTGATACATGAGTGATTATGGATCAACTTGGGTTGTCCAAACATACAATCCTCACATGATTTGATGATTTCTCTTAGTTAGTGTGTATATTTCTTATTCTTTATTGTATGTTCATGACCCTCCTTGGTTGTTTTTTTTTACATCAAGTGTAGTGGTGAACACATAGAGGTGCCTAAATGGAAGACTTGATCTTCCTACCTCCTACATGACTTCTATGACATTTAGAGGTACCAAAATGAAGATTTTAATCTTCTACCTCATGCTTGAACTATTGGACATATATTATATAACCTAAATATATTATTCGAATAATCGAATCTTTGATGATGAACTAGTGTTCATATGTCGGGGTACTAGATTACATCATCCTAGACTATGATAACTTGTCACGATTCTAATGGAACCTTGTTCCATGAAAACATCTAAACTCCTCGAGTTTCCTAGTGTCAAGAACAAGCATCATATGTACTAAATGATTATTTTCCATGTTATTCTCATATCTTATTTTTATGTTGTTTTAAACACCGAATCTCGACTCTAAACATACTTGAACTTTAACCCTTATACATTCGGACTCTAAATCTCTACTCGTCAACAATTGGATAATCGGAAAACATATGCAAACTTTGTGAGTATACTCGTATTCCCCTTTTTTTTACTTTTATCACTTTTGGGGTGTAACATGTTTATCTATTGAAACTTACACATGAACTTTTGTCTAAACACATGAACATTCCTATAACATGCTTGTATATGTGATGGCTTGATACTTTAAATTTGGGTGATTCTTATGTGTAGAACTTATCATTAACTTCGTACGAGCCAAACCTTGACATATGTAGCGCTATAGGATTAACGACCCGCCTCTACTGAAACTTTGGTTATGTCATGAGCAAGTTACGTTTTCTTGGTTTGATATGTTAGACACATGCCATATTTAATGTTTATCTTGAATCGCATGCTTGCTATGAGGGATTGTTCACACTTTTATCTTATGCTATGTATGTAGCAAACTTGTATACTCGCCTTTGCTTTTGCATTGAATAGTATTTTTAAACATGTTACAGGTTGATGATGATGAAATGAAAGAGGTAGCACGATGCCTAGATACACACTTTAGACGTTAGATTTAAATATGTTGTATCGAATTTTGGTTATGTTGGTTTGTTATTTTGATTAAACTTGTCGTTATTTGGGATCTTGTATTGATGACTACTTGAAGTTTGGAAATGAAATTTGGATTATTAAATTATTGTCACAAATAGCGTTATGATGTCTCGAGCAATCTTCACACTTCGTCTCATCCCGATGTTTCCGCCATTGGTTGGGGTGTGACAGATTGGTATCAGAGCCATAACTATAGGGAATTAGGAAAAGTAGGAATGCTTTCACCTAGTCTATAGTTTTAGAGCCTTATTCGTATGCTTTGCTTGGACTACTACATGATACCTTATTTGTTACTTATTTATGCTCTTTTAAACATGTATGTTACTCATGTGTAATATTTGACATGTTATTCGTACGCATTAAAGCTTGTTCTATTATGTGTTAACACTTGTTTTATCATTTCATTATTTAAGTACCATTCTTGATATGCTTTCTTATGTGTTTATACTTGCTTGTGTATTTCCTTCAACACACACTTCCCTCATGCATTTTACTCGATTATGCTAAATCCGACAACACTCATATTGTACAAATGAGACGAATTCACCAAAATAGGCGTGAAACCCACAATTTAGTGAACGACTCTCAATCTATCTATCCTTCTTTTTACACGAGATATCGCCATTGAGCTAGGAGTGAAATCCACATCTAAATGGCAAATCTCAAATTTCAAATTCTAGTGGACCCTCGTCAACATGTCGAAATTTAAATTTTGACCCGACGAGTACCAACCACACTTAGGATACGAAATCGTCAAGATAGGGGTGAAACCCGCACCTTGTCGACTAGTTCCACTCCTTGATTTTTTCATAAATCCCGCCAAGTCTCGAAATTTCGATTGATTTGGGACATGTAGTAACCGGAAGGGTAAATACCGTTAACCGACTTGTCGGCGAGAGTATTTTACCTATTAGGCCAAAGCATGCTCCTCAAATTCAAAAGACTTTTCGACCACTTTGGTTAGTCAAAGTTCCATTTGGAACACTCCAAACTTTGGTCAAACATGTGTTTCTATTGTTCATTTTATACGATGCAATCTTTCAACCTCGAGTTTACCTTTGATTTCTCTTTTCACACGCACAACATATCGAACCTTTTCGATACACTTATATACGCATGATTTTCATATAATTTAAATTCATATTCCTTGTAACAACTAGTGGAGATGTATCATCGAGATTGGAGTGATTTCCTTACCTTGACGATTGACTCCACCCCTCTTCCCTTAAAACGACTTCACCAACGAGTTAGGGGTGATTCCCTTACTTAGGTGACCGTTACCCAAAACTTCTCTTTCAAAATATTTTATTATGCAAACCCGATCATGTTTTATACCTAAATCATTTATCATTATTCAAAATACCTACTTATACCGATTTCAAAATACATTGTTTATCAAACGTACTTTATATTCTACCATCCATTTTCACTCAAATCATATACACGAGATTCTTAATCATGTCTTTACCGTTTTACTACATGAATTTCCAAACCTTACGAAATGCTACCTATCAATTTAATCGGTCTAATGAATCTCTTGCCCATGAACTTCACATCTGATTTATTAACTGAAACACGTTCACATTATATCATCATACTAGAGACTTCCACTCTTAATCGAAATCAAACTAACCTTTCTCAATTACTTATAAGACCTCATAGATGTTATATGATCGTTTTACCAAATACTCTTTCCAACATCAATAAATCCTTTGTTAAAATTATTTTTAAACAATCACTAAGTTCTTTTACTAAATTTCTTTTCTAAGGGTCGACGTTTTCACAAGAACTTTCAAAGTTCAAAATTTCATGTTTTGATGCAAATGAAACAAACCCGTTATTTAAAAAAAAAAAAAAAAAAAAACCTTCTCTACAACGCTTAACTCGTCATCCAAATTTCAAAACACGTGGGCTAGAGACTTCATGGGGACCGACAATTTTCAACATACGTGAACTCCTTTTTTTTAACAAAAGTAGCATTTCAATCATTACAAAATACGTTAAGCATGACCACTGAGTACTTTATGTTCCTTTACATATACAAACTATATTCTACCTTTCAAACCAAGCTCAATCTAATTTTGATTCGACAAACTCAACGTTTTGTTTAAACAACTATACATGCACATCATCATACACATTTTAGTCGATATCTCGCGATAACATCATTTATATCGTTCGTATCTACATACTTAACTTTTTTTTTCTCCGCAATGTCTCAACGTACACCATGTACGCAATATTTATTTTTCATACCTACACCTATGTTCATACGTTTTATGCTTGTACTCATACACATACTACTTATACGTTTTACGCTTCTGCTTGTACACATACTACTTACACGTTTTATGTTTATGCTCATACATACATGCGTATTCATACTTAAACTTATGCTCATACTTTCATCCTTACTCATGATTCGTACATTCGTACCTATACGCGAGCGTAATCCGAGGGATTCGCTTACGTGGGTCCCATACATGCTTAAACATAAACATGCTTACATACAACATTCTTCTACGTACACATTCTTATTTTCAAATTCATGTATACCTTGATTCATACATAACTAGTACAAGCTATGTGGATCATGCGACAATCAGTATAATCGCGGGTGCACACGGGATTATAGTGATAGGCGTATGAGAACCATAGAGTGTACTACTGTGTATGGTAAGACACGGAACGTAACATGACCCCAAGTAACGAAACGGACGTAATGTGGTTAAAACATGGTGGATACGCCGCTGGTACTTCCTATATATAAGTGTTTTCACCATGTTACCAAACTTTCGTAAAACGTGCCATGAGAAATTCAGTGTGTTGCAGACCTTTTGGACCTAATACAACTTCACGCAACTCACAAACGCATTATATCCGATTATTCATGACGAGACTTCATCCTTAACACACTACGTTCATCTATCCAACACTTATGCTATTCACATACTTGTACTCTTTAAGAGTCATTCGTTCATTCTATACTCGTATTATTTTATACAAAACTCGTTCGCAATCCAGCTTGTTTAAACATTTGAGTCCTAACTTACCTCGTTACCTATAAAATAGCCTCCCTATTCTTGATTCTTGTGAAACTATACTTAGTATACCTCTATTGCTTTATTTAAAGTAACAAACCTTTTCGTTCCTCTCAATAAACAGGTTTTACGAAAGTATGATTTTTTTATACTATCCTTAAAAACTTCCCCTTGCAAATCTACCTTGACGTTCTCCAAAATTTGGTACTTTTCAAAACTTTCAAACTTCCCAAGTTTCAATTCTTAATGATCACCTTTATGCCAAAAACTCTTTCAAGCCTTCCTCTTGAATAAATTTCGGGACGAAATTTCCTAAAGGAGGGGAGACTGTAACGCCCTGCGTTTTCAAACATCCTACATTTAGAAACCTTACGTGAAATTCTATCTTTGGAAATCTTGTGTTCTTATAACCATTCTTTCATCATAATCGTTGTAAAATACGGAACTTGCTTCGTAAATAAAACTTGTACATTACACTTTTTACCTAGTTAAATCATGTTTTATTTCATATTTCACCTTGTTACAAGTTAGGGGAAACATTGTTGCATATTATTACACAACTTAATTAACAAAATTACTCATTATAATGTTTTAAAAAAATAAAAAAAATAAAGAAATATGGCAGCCCAATTCAGCAAAATTCAGCCCCATATAGTTGGGTTTTGTAGGCTAGTTTCAAGGTGTAACCCCTTCTAAACACTTCCAAAGCCCAACCCATTGAAACCCTAATCCTTCCCCCTATAAATACCACTTATAACCAGCCTCCCTACCACTTTTGCAACCCTAAAAACTCACAAAACATCCACCAAACCGTAGCTGAAAGCAAGGGTTCGAGTAGATTGACACCCCTTCACGAAAATGAGCATAACTCACTCAATTCTTATCCGATTCACTCGATTCTTTTTCCTACTTGCTTGTATAATCATGGGGTTCGATTCCTAGACTTCTCCTTGGAGAAATCAGACCTGGAAATGCCCCGAAATAGTCCATAAACTTTCTGTTTGTTTTTATGTTCATCAAAAACTTGTTTAAACCTATGCAACTTGTGTCCACCACTGATGCCCACCGTTGTCACAAGCCCCCACCGCCGACATCAACCACCGCCACTGCCACCACCCACCACCACCGTCGTCGCTGCTGCCACCCACCGCCACTGCCACCACCCACGGCCATCTCCGCTGCCACCAACCACCATCGACGCCCACCGTCGCTGCCATCACCCACCACCCACCGCCCACTGTCGCCACCAACCGCCATTGACACCCACTGCCGCAGCCACCAACCAATCGCCACCACCCGCAATTCGCCACCACCCACAACTCGCCACCACCGCCACCAACCACGCCGCCTCCACCCACTCACCGTTGTTGCCACACACCGCCGTCACCAACCAGCACCGTTGTCGACATCCACCCATCACCGCCACCCATTTTTGGTGCCACCACCGCCACCTGTCACCACCACTCACCGCTGATTTTATTTCTTCGTCTTTTTTTGTCTGCCAAACACTACATGGTAATAATATATTCAATTCCTAAATGGTAACCAAACAAGCCATGGAATGGTAATGATCCATTGCATTTTCTTGTCCATTCCATTACCCGTCTATTCCATTCACTCGTCTATTTATTACCCCATACCAAACAGACATATGTTTCAAAATAAAATTAATTTATTGATATATTAGACTTTTGTAATAAGTGCAATTAATAGTTTTTGTTGTCTTGGATTCATTATAATATATGATTAGGTATTAGAAAATATATGTATTTTATAGAGTAAGTTATCCGGATAATCCTCTAAAGTGAGGGAGTGGGTGAATAGGTTTTCTTATAAATTTGCATATTTAAAACACTAAAAATTTGAGGCTTGATACTTTTTTGGGATCTAATCACACAATTAATTAGTAAGAGTCTAATAGCAAGTAAGTAAACAGTTGAAGAAAAGGAATAACAAAACAAATTTATAGAGGTTCCAATGATGTTAACTAATCCCCCTACATCATCTCCCCGATCCTCTGATCGAGAGTTGTTCCACTAGTCGTTTCCCGGAATGGTAGGAATCATCGATACACCATTGTCTCACTATGCAAAAGTAGTGAACACCTTATACAAATGCCTCTTTCTTTCAAAGGAAGCGATCACTGTCTTTGTAGGATCGAATTCGGACCCAATTGAGTCTATCAGAAGAACTATTCCTGATTAGAACGGCGGAAACAGACAAATCAGGTTCAATTCACCGAGTATTCACTTTCAACTGTTGATTCTATTGATCTGGATGACGTTTACAATCGACTCAACACTTCGGCAGCACTTCGTGGCTCACCGGAAGACAATCACCCCTAACAACTATGTGATTTCGCTCCTAATGACCACCTATTTACAGTTGTTCTAATTCCGCTCGAACATGCACGAGCAGAATCACCACCTTTCATTATGAGCGAAATCAGGACCTAAACCACTCTCGGGCGGAATCAGAATATAGGGGTTTCGCTCCAAATGACATGATGTCATTTGGAGCGGAATCACTTCCTAAAAACAATATCTGGAATTATGTGCCCTGTTCTAGCCTATTCTACTCTAGACTCGATACAAGACGTAGATGACAGACAGGTGCACCAACAAACTACCCCTCGGATGTTGACGGAGTCTTCAGTGTCGAGTCTTCGCATCTTCAGTCTTTATCAGTCTCTTGGCTTTTCTTCGAAGTATTTGACCATGTAAGCATCCTCAATCTCTATATCTTCTCTTTCATCTTCAACAAACTCCTTATCTTGGATGTTGACGTCTTCAAATTCATCAGCAACAACATGCACTCCCCCTCAAATGTTGATTCTTGAATCTTGCTTAGGATCGACAAACCTAGCTCTAATTCAACCTGCATAAAACTCTACCACAAACATAAGTTTAATGATAAAACATTTAAGCATTCATACACCACTTGTAGATCTTATCACAAACTGATCTATCAATTAGTTTCTGATGAACCACTTGTAAATTTTTAACTTTAAATCTTTCACACTCACAACTCCCAAACCATTTCATCAAGTTTAGCACTTGGAATTTTGAAAATCAGCTTTTCAACTCCAATTGTCGAAAATCTTTTTGAATTTTTCAAAAAAAATTATGCTGAAACACACTAAAATATTTTTGGATTTTGTAATAAGAGAAATGTAATGCAGTAAAGAAATATTTACATGCAATATTTTTGTGAGTTTGTGTAAGAGGATCATATCAGTTAATGAGACAAATCACCAACACCGTTAAGCTTCATTTCATTTTACGTTCTAAACAATTCACCTAGATTGTCAGTATGTTTGTCCTCTTAAATTTTCACACGAACTTCAACTGTTTCGAGATACGCTATTAGTGTCTTAATTACTTAAGCTTATTCGTGTGTCCCACCACTTGAATATACTCCTGTATCCAGATCCCAATATTCAGTCTTACAGGTGAGTATACCTAGATGATATCTGTAAGGGGTTAGATGCGAAACCGTGAGAGCTCAGGTCAGAACTTCCATTCAGCAGAGAGATGACGGTTCGACTTTAGGTGTGTCCCCTTTAGAGGATTTTTTGTTTCAACAGCAATGACTATCAATTTTATTGTTTCATCAATTTGCTGAGGGCGGCGCTGTATTTCAAGCATTTGTGGAAAGTATTATCCGGGGACTAGGTCAGTATTTCCATACAACAGAAGTCCCGGAATAATACCCCAGATATCACTGAGCATAAAGACCTAGTATCTCAGAATAAGGGACCTTTCTGTTGGTGCATATTCTGTGACAACAGCTTAGATTTGGTATTTGGATATTTTGTAGTTAGTTATATGATAAACAGTTAGCGGGTTTAGCTTTGTATTAGTGAGATAATTGAGTTTGGGCTAAACTAAACCCAGATTGGGTGATGGGGGGCGAATTGGGCCTGTCCAATTCACAGTCCAAGAGTGTTTAACCTAGCCCAGTTGTAACCTTGTGTTATATAAACAAGGTTAGACATTAGGGTTTAGGTTAATCAGCCAAAACAGAGTTTGAGAGGAATTAGAATTCGTGAGAGCTAGCCTTGGACGAATTTGAGTGTGTGGTCAGGGTTTTGATTGATTGTAATTCAGTTGGATAGATAATCAATAAAAACCCGGTTTGAAAGTGAATGTTTCTGCTCCTACACGTTTTCTGCTTATTCTGATCAAGAGGATTCCGCACTCTTGATTAGATTGACAATTCTGTGAAGATCCATAAGACTCAAGGGGACCTACAATTGGTATCAGAGCGTTAGGCTCTTGAAGGCTCGGTTCAGAATTGTTGCTGCATAAACAGGAAGAATTTTCGAAATCTTGAAACCTGAAAAATTTAGGTTTCGAAATTTTTGGCTGATTTGATAAAAATTTCCGATTTTTTTTGGCTGTTTTGATATTCTGGTTTGTTTGTTTGGTGTTTTGCAGGTTTTCTGGAAAGATTTTGTTGATTCTGGAGATTATTGTTGGCTGAAAGACTTGAAGATTCGAAGACTGTTCTTCGTGTTCTTCGTGTTTTTTAGATCAGTTCTTGATAATTTTCGAAATTATTGTGCTGATTTGGTGTTTGGATTTTGCAGATTCGTGTTAGAGAATCAGAAAAATCTTCAGAATTTCAATCAGATCAAGTTTCCAAATTTAACTGGCGAATTTGATTAATTTTGCTGACTGACCAGCGAAATTAACACACTAGCGAATTTGCAGCATCAGCAAATTTAACAAATTCGCAGACTGATCAGCGAATTTGAGACCCTATATCTCGGTGACCGGCGAACTTAAATCCAATGGCGATTTTGGTAACCGTGTAATTTTCCACAGCGAAATTACAACGGTTTTCAGCGACTTTACAGGTCGTCGTAATAGCGAATTTGACCAGCGAAAATAACCAGCGAAGTTGATCAGCGAAATTGACTAGTGAAGTTAATCAGCGAAATTGAACAAACATCAGGACCAGCGAAATTAAGTGATTACCCAGCGAAATTATTAACAAATTTAAAAAGGTGGAAGATTCTAACGGTGTAATTTGGTAACCACTGTTTTCGGAATTCGGTTTTTGACATTATATATCATTGGATTTGTCTTTTTGAGATGATTCTAACGGTGTAATTTGGTAACCACTGTTTTCGGAGATATTTTGTACGGTTTTCTCAGTCTGCAACGTTTAAAATGTCGAACATGACCAACTTGAATGCTCCTAAGATGATGAAGGTGGAGAATTATCTTACATGGAAGGACAGCTTCAAATCCTTCATTGAAACTCAGGATGCACGCATGTGTATATGTATTGAAGATGGGTACATAAACCCAGTACATAATTTTGAGGGCAGACCACGTAGAACAGACTATGTGAACATAAATGAGCTGATAAGAAAGTGTATGAAGCTGAAAAGAGAGCTTTGGCTGCTATAAAGACATCCTTACCTGATAGCATCAAGCATACCTTTAATAAGTACACTAATTCAAAGGATATGTGGGATGCATTACAAAGGCGATATCAGGGAAATGAGAGTGCTGCTCAGGCATTCATGGCAGAGATAGTGCCAGTTGATGAGGCTAAAACTACTGTGAGTGATGCTGAGTCTGAAGCGAAAAATGTTGAAGCAAAAGTAGATGCTGAAGTAGAGAAAGAGAGTGAAGCTGAACAGGTTGTTGCTGATCAAACTACAGAAGTTCATGAGAAAGAGGTACAATCTAATTCTGTGTGTTTGAGGTGTCGTGAACTACAGGGTGAGGTTGACAGGTTGTCAACACAAAACCAAAGTCTGGTGAGCGAGATGTCTAGCATAAAAGAGTCAAACTTTTTTGCTAAAAGAAATGAATCTCTATACTTGAAGAAGATAAAAGGTTATGAAAGTGAAATCGAAGCTTTAACATGCAAATTAAACGAAAAACTTCAAGTAATAGACTTAGCTCACGAAATGATGGCTGAGAAAACAAAAGAGATTTCTGAAAAATTCAAAGAGTTGTCAGATGCACAACTTAAAATTGTTGAACTTGAACAGAAATTAAGCCAATTCAGAGATTCGTCTTTTTTTATGAAACACATGATGGGCGGGTTAAAGAAGAGTAATGACAAGACCACTATGAGCTTCCAGGGCTTTAATGAAGTCCCACCTCCTCTTAGTCATGACTATTCCTTCCTTCCTGCCAGATGAAGATGAGCTAGCAGACTTTATGGCAACTACACCAAGTAGTTTTGCATCAAGTCAAGGTGAAGGGTCTGAGAGTGATGATGTTAAGAAGAACAATAACAGGGAACATTTGAAAAAGAAAAATTCACCTCCTAAGAGCAAAAATCAAACTTTTGTTAAAAAGATTAATTTTGTTCAAGGTAGTGATATGAAAAATGAAACCGCTGTTATTGAAAAAGAATCAAATGTAGAGTTTGCAAAAAATAAGAACAAAGAAATATCAGAATCCAAGCAAACTGAACAAAATTCTTCCAAGGCATCATCATTATCTGATAAGGGATCTACCTCAGAGACTCCAGCTAAGAAGTCTTTGAAAAGGAGATCGTGCTTCAGGTGTCACATCAAAGGACATGTAGCTAGCTGCTGTCCTAACAAAAAGAATGAAGCACAAGTGAATGAGAGGAAGAGAGAGAAGTCACCAGAGAAGGAAGGTGATAGTGAGGAGAAAGGATCAAATTCTCCAAAGAAATCTGCTCCTAAGCAACCACAGAATGTTGCTGTTGGTGTAGATACTGGAATAGGAACTCCACAAGTTCCACGTTTTCAAAGAAATCAACCAAGATTTCAGCCTAGATCTCCACCAGGCAGATATCAGAGACCTAGAAGCAGTTCACCAAGAATGAACAATTTTAATTCAAATAATTTTAGAAGTCAATGTCAATATCAAAATCGATACCAGAATAATGGTGGTCGAACTTTTTATAACAATGGCTTTAGAAATTACAACAATAATGCTTCTTGGAATTAAAATCAAAATTTCCAAAGGTCAAATTGTCCAAATGTATTTAGGAACCCTCAGGACCAAAGACCTAGTGGAAATCAAAATCAAATTCCAACAGGTCTGAGATCCAAGACTCCAATTAGGAGTAATGGATATTGGATGGATGTTCCAGTAGTTGGTGAATTTGGACGACCCAAGACCATTAAGGCTTGGGTCCCCCAATCTAACTAATTTTTAAGTTAGTGTGTGCAGGAGCTGCTAAGGAGGATTATCAACTTATGTTGATAGTGGCTGCTCTAGGCACAGGACGGGGGATGTGAGATTGTTAATATATATGTATATTAAATGAATTAAAATTGAAGTTTAAAGTGCTGAGTCGACACATAAGATAACCTGGCAGATCTTTATACTAAAGCATTTGACAGGGCTCGCTTTGAACATTTAGTCGAACTCAACGGGATGAGGAATCCTGAATAACTGGTTTTTCATAAGAATTTTGTAAATAGTTTACTGCTTTTCTTAAAAATCAAAAATAAAAAAAAATTGAAAAATAAAAAACATAAAAAAAATATAGAAAAATAAAAAATGAGTTATCACTGTGTGAAAAAGGAGAAATGATAGTACATCAGCAAGTTAGACTGTCACACTGAAATTGAACATAAATTGCTTAAGTGTGATAGCAGCTTCATTATATGATGTACCAGTAGGCGAAAAGCATGAACTAATCAACTTACCAATGTGATATAAACTTAAATGAACTGAATATGAGTGGGGAACACATCAGTGGTGTATGGTTTAAAGACCTTAATTCTTGCGTTGATAGATTGCCAAAATCTGAAGTTTTGGGTCTTTATACTGTTATTTCATCTAGGGATATCTTGGCTGTCTTTCTGTTCAGAACTAAAATTGTACATGACCCCAGGAAAGAAAGTCACTTGGAATTAGCTCATTTCTATTTGAATGTCTGTATGTTGTCCCGATACACACAATTTTGATCTGATTCTGAAATCTTCTCTGAAAAAAGTCGTGTACCTCCTCTGCTGCATCCAGATATATGCTGACCTGGAGGTGCTAGGCAACGACATCTTCTGCTGCATCCAGATACATGCTGACCTAACTGTACGTTGTCGCGCTATAGATCTAATACACCCAAAAGAGGCCCTCAAGTGCCCAAAAGAAACCCAAAAACCTATATCAAACTGAGAAAAACTCATTTGATCTGTATATTATACCATCTCTGCTAAAGATCTATTCTGTTCTCTTCTCAACCTATTCCCAGTTAAGATTTCAGAAATTTGGATTGGACTTGTGAAATATGTGGTAGGGAAGATACTTGCATGATAGAGTGTGTTGTTTTTATTTCCAGGATTTGATTAGTATTTATTTGGGTGTTCATTGTTAAGCAATCAAAACATGATAAAACAGAATATATGCAGACCTAGACACCGTCAAGATATCTTAAAGGATGACTTCAGTATACTCACGTACTATGATGAATCTTTGTGCATACCTTGATCGCGGGGGTATATCCTGTTGTGGGACACACTCGTATTTCAGTAAATAAAATTACCTTAACGTATCATATGGTAATGGTACTTGAAATGGTCATGCATTTTGTTTAAGTGGACAAACATACTGGTAATCGTCTTGAATTGCTTTTCACTAAAACATTAAATAAAGAATAATCTAATTGTGTGAAATAGTTTGATTATGCTGATATGATCTTCTTACCAGTGATTCTCACAAAAATAGAGTGTTTATTGCTTTTTGTTATTTATTTTTCAGAAAATACAAAAATACAAAAATAGTGTCTTTTTCTGTTTAAAATTCTTAACGTACGGAAAACTGTTATTCTTGGAGGAATTGTTACTGATAGGGGGAGACGGTGTTAGAAAGTGAGTTCAAAATTTTCAATCAGGCAGGTTCTTGTGTGTTGAACAAAAAGTTTTACGTGTTGGTGATGAATTTGAAAATGCTTAATCTGTAATACAGTTTAACTATCTCTTGAAAAATAATAATTTATTTAACTTTGTTGAAAAATTCTTATGGTTTCTCGAGATGTTTGTTTTATAGTATACAGATTGAAGCAGTTTGTTTCTGAGAAGTTGCTATGAAGTGTGAAGATGTGAGTTTGATTGGATGCATGGTAGAACCTCCTTTCTATATTGCAGAAAAGATTGAAGAGTTTGAAGATTGCTGTGCAAATGCTGAACTGGAGTTTACTTAAACGCTAACGTGTTGAAGATTTGGTGATTGGATGCATCAGCTTAGGGGGAGTCTGTTGCTGACAGAAGCTATTGAAGCTGAAGCTATCCAAAGACCAAAGACAGTGCAAGACTACATGAAGATTGCAAGAAGACTGAAGACAAAGTTTTTATGAAGCTATTGTCAAGGGGGAGTTTGTTGGTGCATATTCTGTGACAACAGCTTAGATTTGGTCTTTGGATATCTTGTAGTTAGTTATATGATAAACAGTTAGCGGGTTTAGCTTTGTATTAGTGAGATAATTGAGTTTGGGCTAAACTAAACCCAGATTGGCGAATTGGGCCTGTCCAATTCGCAGTCCAAGAGTGTTTAACCTAGCCCAGTTGTAACCTTGTGTTATATAAACAAGGTTAGACATTAGGGTTTAGGTTAATCAGCCAAAACAGAGTTTGAGAGGAATTAGAATTCGTGAGAGCTAGCCTTGGACGAATTTGAGTGTGTGGTTAGGGTTTTGATTGATTGTAATTCAGTTGGATGGATAATCAATAAAAACCCGGTTTGAAAGTGAATTGTTGTTTCTGCTCCTACACGTTTTCTGCTTATTCTGATCAAGAGGATTCCGCACTCTTGTTTAGATTGACAATTCTGTGAAGATCCATAAGACTCAAGGGGACCTACACTTTCAAACAAGATTTCAGGGGTTACCTATATATCCAAGAAGTTGTTACCCACAGAATAAGCAAGTTTGAATTTTTAGGTTTATATCTCGTCACAATCTACTAAATGTGCAAAAACCTACTGGCATATCCACAGTGAGATTGTTTATCGCATTTTAACTTTCCATTTCTTTAGCATGTTGTGACAGTCCACTGATGTACTATCATTTCCTCTTTTCACAACAAAACTCATTTTGATTTTTATCATGTTTTTGTCTTTTTCAAATTTTCTAATGTTTTTGGATTTTCTGAAATGTGAAATTTTCTACTCCCCCTAAAATGCAAACACATTAAGAAAAACTAAAACAAACTATACAGAAACATGACAACCGATATCAAATCGCCTCATTTCGCCATTCACTTGGCATAAACAATTAGAACTCCCCCTATCAACAAACTATTTTCCCATTTAGATTTCAAAACACTTAAGTTTGTTTTAATCAAAATGGTTTTTCCGAAAAATAAGTTTAGTTGATTTTACCACTTGTAGGTATACTATTTGTAAATTTGGGGATGTGGTTCATCATATTGTCTTTCAACCACTAGTAAGAAAATGCAAGTACAAATTAATGTCCTTGATTTACCATATGCAAGTATGCACAATCAAATCTCTTAACCACTTGTAAGTAAAACACAAACAAACCTTTTTACCGTTTGTACGATGACATTACCGAATAAATCTTCTCAAGAAAGATGCCGATTCATGATCCACGATTACAAACTTGGGATCTCCGGCAAGTCAGGTTTTTCTATTCGAAGAAAATATCCACCCAAGCCTGACCAGCCTTGGGTGTCACCGAGTCACCATCACTCGGTTTCTTACCTCCTCTCTTCTTCTCATAGAATTCTTTAACCCCTTTGACTTTTCGGTCAATCATCTTACCAAATATATGTTTTACCTTGGGGTTAAAGACTTTCTCAGCATCAAAATCCTGTTTGTCAGAATAAAATTGGTTAGAAATTTCAACTTTACCAATTTTCTTCTTATAATTTTCAGCCCGAAGTGATGGAAAATTGTCATCATCCACAGTCGGAACTGATTTTTCATCTTTCAAAATAGCTTCACTTTTTATATCAACATGTGGCTCATCTGACTTTGTGGAGTCAGATTCATCGCCAGAAGATAGCTTCTCTAATTTTGACCTATCAGAATCATCGCTAGAGCTTTCAACAGACTTCTTAACAACCCATTTTTGGTTGTCAGATTTAGCTCAATTCTTGTAAAACTTGTTTGAACATTCACCAATTTCAAATTTTGAATTTTTGAATAGTTTAGTTCGATCAATTGGTGGTTCAAACTCAACCACTTTGTTCTTCAGTTTAGAAACTCCCTGTTTGGTTTGAATTGCTTGCAAACAGTTCACTGCAAGATGACCAATTCTACCACATTTGAAACAGGTTTGAGTTTTCTTTCTTTGATAAACATTCTTCATCTCTTCTTGCTTCTTGGCAAGGAACTCTTTGTTCGACTGCCTCCAAAAACCTTTCTTTTCTTCTTCATCAGCTGACGCACCTGAAACAAATGTCATTTTTGATTTAAAATCACGAACATATTTTTCATTTTTCTGTTTTTCTGTTGGAGTAAACCCTAAACCTTTCTTTTTGAAATTACCGTTATGGTTTGGTTTCTTTTGAAAACCTGAACCAGAACCGTAACCTTTTTTCTTGTTTAATCTCTGTTGAACTCTTGAGGTGTATTTTTTAGGATTTTCATTAAGATGTAAATCTTTTATTTCAGAAATATTAATTTCTGTTAGTTTGAAAACCTTTTTAATCAGTTCAGTTTTAACACCTCTTATTGGAAATTCCTCATCAGAATATAATTTGTGAGAATCATTTAAAGTATAAGCAACTTTAAACGTTTCATCATCCAAATTAGATTTTGATAACAGGAATTCTTTGTCATAAACTATTTTGTCCTGTTTTTCTGTTTGACTCGGAATGCTGGACTCAGATTTTGACTCTGAACTAGACTCCGACTTTGACTCCTCTGTCTCATCATTATCTAACACATGATCCACAACTTTCTTCATCAATTGAGACTGTTGATCAGTGTCAGACGATGTATACACGACATCAATGTTTTCTGGCAAATTGACTGACGACTCCGACTCCCACTGTAAATTTATAGCCTTTTTGACTCTTTCATCATTTGGGTTTCTAGGCAGATATCCATTTTCCAGCGGGGGTGGACACTTGTTGTAACTGACACTTTGTTTCTTACCAGAATCTTTCTTGTCAGTCTTTTTCTTTGTATCCTTCTTCTTTTCAACTTTCTTCTCAGGAGCCTTTCCTTCAGCATCTTTTCCAGCATCTTTTTCTTCAGTTACTTCATCTTCTTCCCATGCCTTCATACCTTCAATAGTAGGATAGATCCTGTCAATGACATAAGAAGTACATGAGTAACTTTTCAACAAACGATTCACTCTTTCAGTTTCATTTCTTTGTAACTCAAGCTTTTGTTCCAAAGCAGCACACTTCTCAATGTAATTGTTCACCACTTTCTGTTTAATCATGAACGCTCCCTGAAGTGTCTTCATTGCAGTTGCTTGCTCTTCACTAGTATCATTGTACATGTTCATCGCTTTGTTGAGCACATCATAAGATTCCTTTAATCTGTTTATATTGTGAATCAAAGAACTATTTTGTTTCTTCATTGCTTCACAATTTTCACAAGTTACTGAACACTTCTTTGCAACAGCTTCTTCATTAATCTCGAACTTTGGAACTTCTTTCACTTTTCTTCTCACCACCGGTACTGTCTCATCATCACTACTCACCGGTGTCTTTAATTTTTTCTTTTTCTTCTTTGCCTTCTCATCTTCACTATCACTCTCTGCCAACATTTTCAAATGATCTCTCATTTGTTTAGCATAGTACTCAGTGCTATCATCATCACTTTCTTCTTCTATTCTGGCAATAAAAGCTTTGTGAACTGTAGCGTTGTCAGGTATATAATCATCCCAAGTAAAATTCTCCTAGCTAAACCCCTCGGGTAGCTTTTCATCATCTTGATCGATCACACAAGCTTTTCCATCAGCTGATACATATTTATCCCAGTTGAATGGTTTCTTTTCATTTTGATTAACCACAGAAGCTCTCTTTCCAGAATCTTCAATCACATTTATTCCATGTGCAGTTTGAGCTTGATGTTGATGGTGTTGAGATGGTTGTTGAGCAACTTGATGGTAGATGACTTTTCGGTAGTAATCATTGTTGTTGTTGAAAGGATTCTGAGCTCCACTTGCTTCGTGGTTGGTGCACTCCCTCTTGAAGTGACCTTTCTCCCTACAACGAAAACAAGTGACTTTAGATTTGTCAAAACCCAAAGTAGAAACATTAGCCTCACGAAGATCATCTCTCTCCGTGATCTGCTTGAATTTCTCAGCTCTTCTTAACACGCTGGCCAAACACCATTTTATGTCCATCAACTCAATCTCTTCAGCATCTATCTGGTCGTAATCCTCCTTTGTTAGCATTGGATTCCCGATACGACCTGCAACAAAACTACTGTAAGATTCTAAATCCATTCCCAATAAAGACATTTGATTTTTAGCAACTTCATATGAATAATCTTGATCATTCTCAAGATTTAATACAATATTGCACTGAATTTTTCTTCCATTCTTTGTTGCTGAAATACTCGGATCAAATGAGGGAAATGATGAGAAACTTGTGTTGCTGCTTGATCCTTTTGATGAACTTCCGGTTGAATTCTTGGCATTATAAGCAGTTTCCACTTTTGGAGATAAATTTGTAGATTTCTCATTCACCCCTGCTTGTAGTACAATCCAATATCCTGTTCACCATCGAAATCTTTCATTTGAACAATCTTTATTTGCTCCATCTCTTGAGCTTCCAGCTTTTCAATGAATTTGCTCAAGGTTAACGTGCTAAATCCTTTCTTGTTCCTGAGCATCATCAAGTATGTGCCCTAAGTCTCATGAGGTAACGCATCTGCAAGTTTCTCTATCAGTTCTTCATTGTCTTTGTTGATACTGACTCTCCTCATGTTTACTAACAAATTACAGTATCTCTCTATAATCTGCTTTGTACTCTCATTTTTCAATCCACGAAACAAATCAAATTCCTTCTTCAAGAGTGATTTCTTGTTTTTGATCATTTCCTGACTACCAACAAACTTTGATCTAAGAGCTTTCCAGATAGAATAAGAACTTCCGTTATGTTGCAATAAGACCATAATATCTTCTTTCACAGCTTGTTGTAGCAGACTTAACATCATTTTCTCATTTTTGTATTTCTTTTTGTCATCTACACTCATATCCTTGATTGCAACTTCCTCTTCATCGTCATTTAATGGTCTCACAAATTTCGTCTCAACACACTCCCACGCGTCTAGGTAATTAGCTGGTAGCCAGTTCTCGAAACGACCTTCCCAACCCTTATATTCTTCAATGTTCATGAGCTTGGGCGGTTTTTGCATTGTTCCCGTTTCGTTTTCTAGCATAGTGTTCTGTGCAATAGTGATCGGGGTAACCGGTGTTGCCAATGCATTGTAAAAATCTTCGTCCATTTTTCAGATTTAAAAAATTTCACAAAACAGCCTTGGTTCAAGCGAAATCAACAATTTAAGTGGGATCACTATTTGGAGCGGAATCACAATGTAATTAGGAGCGGAATCACAATGTGATCAGGAGCGGAATCACGAAGTAACTTTGGAGCGGGATCTGTAGTTCGAGCGAAATCAGATGTTTGGAGCGGAATCAAGAACTATCATGGAGCGGAATCACGATGACGTCATGTTTTACTCGAAAATTTTCAAGCGAAATCACAATTATGTCAAGTTTTAATTCGAATTTGCTGTTGAAACTTTCAAGGCTTTGTTAGATACTAATTCCGAGCAACATGTCCAAAAATCAGATCAATTCGACAACTTTTTCCCGGTCAATTTGCAAAGGATAGTGTAGAAGGTGTAGAAAAACAGAATTTTCGGCTGAATTGGCAAGAGCTCTTCCTCCTTAGCTCTGATACCACATGTAGGATCGAATTCGGACCCAATTGAGTCTATCAGAAGAACTATTCCTGATTAGAACAGCGGAAACAGACAAATCAGGTTCAATTCACCGAGTATTCACTTTCAACTGTTGATTCTATTGATCTGGATGACATTTACAATCGTCTCAACACTTCGGCAGCACTTCGTGGCTCACTGGAAGACAGTCACCCCTAACAACTATGTGATTTCGCTCCTAATGACCACCTATTTATAGTTGTTCTAATTCCGCTCGAACATGCACGAGCGGAATCACCACCTTTCATTATGAGCGAAATCAGGACCTAAACCACTCTCGGGCGGAATCAGAATATAGGGGTTTCGCTCCAAATGACAAGATGTCATTTGGAGCGGAATCACTTCCTAAAAACAATATCTTGAATTCCGTGCCCTGTTCTAGCCTATTCTACTCTAGACTCGATACAAGACGTAGACGACAGACGGATGCACCAACAGTCTTTGTCTCACTAATATCAAGTGGTTGTGATCGCCAATATCTCTAATAAGTAAACAACCTTAGTGATGCCCCTTACAAAGATCTCACAAAGACAAGATATAATGCACACAATACGATGCTTGATACAATAATCAATGAATGCTTAGTTGTAGAACAACTCTTTATTTTTGCTCTTGCTCTTGATTATCTTTTTGAATTGATGTTTAAATTACAAGTGATAAGATTGATATAAGTAGAAAGATATTAGAAAGAGTTTAGAGCAAAAGGAGTGAGTTTAGATGAAGTGAGACGTCCTACTTATAAGCACAACACAAAAAACAAAGACCCGGTTTAACGATCGTTGCTATCGACCGCATAATATTGTTCATGGTTTGTTTGTTGTTTTGTGTTGTGAATTGTCTTGCCTTCGCTTTTTGTGTTCCTTTGTATATTTACTTACGGATTTCACCCCTACACACTAAATTCCACTTTTTAAACCCATGTTAACACATTTTAATTGGAATTTTGAGTCTCAAGAGGATACCATTTCACCACTCGAGGTAAAAAATAAGTTTTAATATGAAATGGTGATTTTACTTTTGATATTTTGTAAAAGGCTAAGATGTTTTCCCAAATTGTTTGTCTATAAACCACATAAGGCATTTTTATGTCTTCTGTGTGAATGAATCTTCAATCCTTACTTCAATTAGTAAGATTCATCCACTAACTATATTTAAAATACAAATTAAATCCAATTTCTATAATTTTGAAAATATTGTTTGTGTTATAAAAATTGTTATGATGGTTTATAAAATATCTTTGAGGAAACATTATGTATATATAAAAAGTAATTTTTTATAAGTTAGTTGTAATCATATGAAAACCATTTTGGCATACCATTTTTGATTCCCAAGTGATTCATTTGTCGGTTCAACTTTGGTCTTCACTTAGAGATGTCGGTTTTCATATGCTGATCTTTGTAAGCTCCCGAATCATCATCTTTGACTTGTATCCACTTTTAACTTCATTCAATTGATTTCATTTGCCATTGATTGTCATTAATCTTCAATCAATTGATTTATATGGATCCTAATCTTCAACCTTTAAATAGTTCTATTCAATTCATCATTGTTGTTCTTGTTTGATCTACAATTACTAACTAATTTCATCTTAATTTTACTTCCAACTCTTCATATAAATTCTTGATGTAAACATTAAGTGTATTGAGGCATGTATGTGTGTATATGCACATTGTTTATCGACAACCTAATAACACAACACAAGTTCCTAATTTTAGTTATATCAAAACTAGGGATCATTAATGTTTTGTGATTTATCACAATTAGCATTAAATACATTGTTATCCCAACAATTCCTCTAATTAAATTTTATTAGAAGTATGTTCCTTTCTAAAATTTTTAGTATGACACTTTTACCTTTCCATTTATAAAAACAAACACATACACACACATATATAGGGTGTGGTTCTAGAGTAAACACTAGTGTACTTGTGAACTGAGTGAACAAATCCTGACCATTGATTTACATTATCAAATCGTAAAATACACTAGTGTATTTTCATCATCAAATCCTGATCAAATCATGGCCATTGATTTACATTTGTGTATTGATAATCAAGGGCTAGGATTAGTTCACACAGTTCACTATCAAGGGGGTTGTTCACAAATGAACCTAACCCTATATATATAGGCTGAGGTATGTGATGGACTGGATAGTTGAGGAGTTGCAGGATCTTCGACAACGTGAAGGGTTACCTCCACGACCCTTCATTCCGGCTGCAGCATGGTATCAGCAATATCAGGATCCGATGCCATAGTATTTTATCTTCTGTGGTGTATTTAATATTTAGTTATATTATATCTTTTGTTATGTATGTACAAACTTATGATGTATATATCAAACTTAGAAAAATATATCATATTCAGTCGTACTGAAACAATATAGTATTTTAATTTAAACGGTATAGTTTGGAAACAGTGTAATATACTCGAACCGCACCCGGGTATTTCAAACTGATTAACGTTATAAAAATTTAAAATTGGTATGATATTTTAATTTAAACGGTATAGTATGGAAACACGGTAGAATATATTTGAACCGTACCCGAGTAATTTAATAAAATTAACGATAGAAAAATCTTAAATGGTATAATATTCAAACCGCACCGAGACTTGGTATAATAATTTAATTTAGACGGAATAGTATTGAACGGTATAATATATTCGAACCGTATCCGGGTATTTCAAAATATTTAACGGTTTTAATTTAAATGGTATAGTCTTCAAACGGTATAATATATTTGAACCGTATACGAGTATTTAAAAATAATTAACTGTATGATATTTAAACGTTATTAGCATTCGAACCGCACTAGACGTGGTATAATAATTTAATTAAATGATAACAATATAATATATTCGAACCGTATATATGTTTTCAAGAAAATTTAACGGTATATAGTATTAATGATATAACATTAACGGTTATATATTTTAAGCGATTTAACGTTGGAACTGGGTGAGAATTTATACCACAAATACACTTGGATCCGACTTATCTTTCATGTACCCTTTTGATGATTTCTGCACTTTAGGAATTTTAAGAGATTATCTTAGTTATAGTAGTATGCCCCTCTTTTGGAGGCGACGTTACCCTCAACCTAGTGGTTTGAGTCAGCAAGGATACAATCTCATTAGGTCGGAATATTGAAAGATAATTAAGTAAGTTATTAATGCAAAATGTGGTGGACCTCCCTTACAAGGCGGCGATCACCGTCAACCCGTTGGTCTGAGTCAGCATGGATACAGTCCTCACAGGGTTGGTTTAAAGTTTTAATAGTAGTTTTTGAATAAGGGGTGCAAGTGTTTTCTAACTCTCAGCTGGGCCAGTCATTCCCGGCCAATCCATGGAGTAGTACTAAACTTGCACCAGTTTCTCGCAGGATCTATACACTGAACGAGACATAGAATTACCCAATCCACCGTTCTAACCCCCTTACAGGCAATTAACATGCTTTATATAGACCGTAAAGACATGAACATGTTGAGTAAACGACATATGAAGAATGGGTGAATAAATTCGCCTTCAATATAAAAAACTAATTATTAATTAATACATACCCAATTAAAAGTAGCCAAAGATTGGAAATCATAAAAGAAATACATAAAAGATATGTCTTCACCAAGTGATGTAAGAATTTAGCCAAGCATGGCCTTTGTTTGACAAAGATTCTTACGGTCAATCTTGGATCCCGAGACTACACACACACTCTAAAGATGGAAAAATGGATGACGGTGGTGGATAATGGTGTTGTAATGGTGGCAAGTGAGAGAGAAGTGGTTTGCCAAGGGATAAGTTGAAGTGAAACCAAGCATCCCTATTTATAGCTAAAAATAGAACACCCACTACAAGAAAAATGACCATTTGGGACTAAATTATGAGGGACTGATCTATCAGTCTCGGATACGTAGTATCTGGGACTAATTTATTAGTTACTAATTGTATTAGAGACTGGATATTTTGTGACTGATTTCCGTGACTGATAATCAGTCCCTAATACTTGGATCGCTTATCTGAGACTGAATTTTAGTCACAAATATGTTTGTCTAAAAATAATTTTTGGAGGGAAACTTATTGGTTACTAAAATTCATTCCAAAATAACTGCCCCCATTAATAAAAATGGTGCCATTTTATGGGTCACTAATATACTGACACCTAGGGACTAAATTATGAGGGACTAATCTATCAGTCTCGGATACATAGTATCTGGGACTAATTTATTAGTTACTAATTGTATTAGATGTTGATTTTTTTGTGACTGCTGTCCGTGACTAATAATCAGTCCTTAATACTTGGACCATTTATCTGAGACTGAATTTTAGTCCGTGTCCATCAGTCTCTCTCTTCTACATTAACTGCAGTGTTAGACTTGTACTAACATAGCCCCGTGTGTCAACGGCACGGTCCGTGGCCAATGTACTTGTTGTACTTCATCAGATTCTGGAAATCCAAGAGTTGACCACACCCCGTGTTGGTTTAGCACGGCCCCGTGTTGAGCTGGAAATTTGTCTTTTGTTGTTGTCTTTTTCTGCTGCAGTGAATTCCCACCGAGCATGGCCCGTGCTAGATGAGCACGGCCCCGTGCCAGAGCTTCTGCCTTTGTTATTTCATGGGTTTGGATGTGGATAGGGCTCAGCATGTTGGTCAATTCTTCTTTATAGCATTTATGTTGGTTTTTGCTGTCTTTTTGCTTCTTTTGTTCTTTTAAGCTCATTTAACCCTGTTTATTCAAAAGGAACAAAAACACAAGCTTTTTCCAACATTAGTACTAGAAAAGGGTTGATTTTAGGCGTCATTTGATGTAATTTATATGTTGTATTTTGAACACATCAGTGCTTAAGTAGAAACTTGAAGGTTTCAGTTATATTCCTGGTGAATCTGCAGAAGCACTAATTGGCCGGTTTGTTGAACTACTCTCTGAAATGAAGAATGCAGCAATGGTGGTGTCTACTTTTAGGGGAAACAAAAAGCTTCTAGATGCTTTAAAAGGTATCCAGATCAGCCAAAGAGTAGCTGGTTTAGAGATGTTAATCAAATTGTGTTATAACCAACTGTTACAAAATGAAGCAGGATGAGTTGATTTCACTCATCAAATCATATGATAAGGCTGACAAGCAGAAGGCTCAAGGCAACACGCCAACACATCTGCTGCAGTTTGCTCATCTACTCCTGCTGCTCCATTGTCTGCTAATTCATCGCCGAATTCAGAATCAGGTTGCTGTGCAAGCACTCAGGATCAATCTTTCATGGCTCAAATTCATGATTTCACTCCTACTCCCACTAAGGTATGTGTTGATGATATTTGCTATACTACTGCCTATAGAGAGAAGGTAAGTGGGTACAAAAAAAAAAAAAAGAGGCCAACTCTTTAATCATGCAATTACAGTTATCCAAATCTGATTTATATCATATCAAAAAGAAAATCAATGGATACAAGGATATGTTGGAGGCACAAAAACGTGATATCTGACAGTTGCATAAAGATTTGAGCCAAGAGAAATGTAGGCATCTCCATTTTAAAGAGATTTCTAAAAAATTAACTGCTGAACTTGATTCTTTAAAATCAACTTTTGAAGACACAAATTTTAATTTTCAAAAATTCGATGTTTCTAGTGAAAAAGTTGAAAACATGATGAATAAGCAGTTACAGTTCAGTAAGAAAGAAAGTAAGAATAAGGGTTTGGGATTTGTGTGCATTCTTCCACCATATAATCATTCCTATACCTCTATTCATATGACTAAAGAGGAGATTGCAAACATTCCTGACATGGTCTATGGGCGGGCTAGTGATGTCAAGGTTGAACCAGCAAAGACCACACAAATTAAAATCTCAAAGCCTAAAAGGAAGGAAACAAAGAAAACCGAACCAGCATCTGCACCAGTTTTTGTTAAATCAGAGAATATCTCTAAGCAAACAGAGACATTGAGTTTTGAGAAAACATGCAGTTGTTGATAAATATTTTCAGGTTTTAAATCCTAATGAACAAAGAGTTTTTGAAAACGAATCTGAAAGTCAATTTTCTAATGAAGAATCGGCAAATGAACCAACTGAGCCAGCTGCACCATTTAACTCCAAATGTAAATCACCTGAAGCAAATGATTCTGAGAAATTGGAATCAGTTGATTCTAGTGAATCCAGCTGTGAGTCTTCTGGAGTAGCTAAATCAACAACAGAGGATTCAGCAGAGCTACTACAAAAGGAATGTAAATCAATCTCTGAGTTTAAATGTGTGAACGATACTGATGCTTCTACTTCGTGTGTAGATGAAGTAAAGGTAGAGGATTGAGTTGAGGGGGATGATATTGTTTGCCAAGAAACCACCGATGTTTGTTTAAAAACATTCAATTTGTCTGTTCATGCTCATCCATATGTGAAAAAGGTTGTTTCTGAGCTAGCTTTTAGAGGCCCTTCAAATAAACATGTGTCTCCAAAACCAATAGTTTCAAATAAAATTGCAAAATCTAACACCGCTTTTAGAGAGAAAAACAGTAAGTGTACTAACTGTTGTAGACAGGGACATATGAAGCTGGGTAGAAAGTTTGAAAAGTCTGCAAACAAATCATTCAACAGATTTTATAACTCAAATTCATCATCAGTTGGGTCGAATGGATCGGGATATGCTCCTTATGTAAAGAAGTAAACATGCTACAATTGTGGCATACCCGGTCACATTGCACGAAATTGCACACATCGTCCTTATGTGCCATATTATACATAGAATCAGAGGGTTACACCAAGTGATAGATCTTATTCAAAGCCAATGAAGGTTGAAAAGCCTAAGGCAATGATGAATAAGCATCCCAAGGTTAAACCTATTAGAATTGCAAACTTGGCCTCCTTCATTCATCTCTCAATAATATATATACATCAGATCATATCTCCTATTCTAATCAAGAGATATGCACAATCTCATAAACATATTTACATTCCATATTTATCTATATTTTGTTACATCCCTGCAGTCGAAGCAAGAGGTGGCCGAATGTTGAGACTGGATCTAAAATCATCAAATAGAACGTGAGGCAAGCCTTTAGTGAAGATGTCTGCAATTTGAAATCTGGAAGGGACATGTAACACACGAACCTGTCCATGCTGAACGAGCTCACGAACAAAGTGGATATCCAATTGAATATGTTTAGTGCGTTGATGTTGAACCGGATTACCCCAGAGATACACAACACTGATATTGTCACAAAAAACAATGCTAGCCTTGAGCAGAGGTCTGTGAAGATCCAATAATAGATTCTGAAGCCAAGATAATTCAACAACAACATTTGCAACACCCTGATACTCTGCCTCGGCACTAGAACGAGAGACTACAGCTTGACGCTTGGAAGACCACGACATCAAATTAGAGCCAAGGTAGACACAGTACCCGGACATAGATCTACGTGTGTCTGGACACCCGGCCCAGTCGGCATCCGTGTATGCACGAAGTGACACATCAGCAGAGGAGCCCAAAGTGAGACCAAAAGAGGAGGTGCCCTTTAAGTATCAAATGATGCGTTTAAGTGCGTTCCAGTGATCAATGCGAGGAGAGTGCATATGCATGCACACCTGCTGAACCGCATAACTGATGTCAGGTCTAGTGAATGTTAAATACTGAAGCGCACCTGCCAAACTACGGTACTAAGTTGGATTGTCGTACTCTGGACTAGACGTGGCACTAAGCTTCGGGTTGCAATCAACTGGCGTGGCAACCGGGTTACACAAAGTCATGCCAACCCGTTCGATAATGTCATGTGTATATTGCTGCTGAGATAAAAACATGGACTGACCAGTGCGAGTAACTTGGACACCTAAAAATGACTGAGTGGGCGAAGATATTTCATGGCAAACTCATTACCCAAACGACACATAAGATGATCCCGAAGACGATCAGTCGAGGTGGTAAGAATAATGTCATCGACGTAGATGAGTAAATAAGCCGCATCAGTGCCATGATGATAGACAAAGAGAGAGTTATCACATCGACTTTGCCGAAACCCAATGGAGAGAAGAAAATCGGTAAATCGTTGGTACCATACACGAGGCGCCTGTTTTAATCCTTATAGAGATTTCGTGAGAAGACATACATGATCTGGAAATTGTCGACTCCGAAAACCCATTGGCTGATACATATAAACAGTCTCATGCAAATTACCATGTAGAAACGCATTTGTAACATCCAACTGATCTATCTTCCAAGATTGAGACAACACTAGAGATAAAACCGTACGGATAGTAGCCGGTTTGACAACCGGACTAAACGTATCTCCACAATCCACTCCAATCTGTTGGTTACTACCGTCACAAACTAGACGTGCTTTGTACCGTTCTAATGTACCATCCGACCTGTACTTATGACGAAACAACCACAAGCTGCGTAGCACATTCATGTTGGGTTGGCGAGGGACAAGTTCCCACGTCTTATTTTTAATAAGGGCATTAAACTCAACGGTAATGGCATTATACCATTCTGGCACGGACAAAGCATCTTTTGGTGTTTTGGGTAAGGATGCGACGGAAGTAGTTAAAAGGTTAAGGAAACACCGTGGTTTGGAGATACCATCCATGGCTCGAGTATGTCACACCTCGAAATTATCAGAGCTGGCGTGACTGGACTGGTATCTTCATTGCACAGCGGAAGCAGTTAAAGCTAAGACTTCTAGAAAACGAACGCCCACTAAGTACTCGACTCTTCATGGTTCTCATATTCCAACCGTGCCTTAACTTTGAAATGCAACTTGAGAAAGAAACATGCGAAAAATCAACATAAAATTGAGCGAGTTCATAGTTTCTTTGTAAAAGATTTGAAATAAATCTTTTTGAATAACCGGTTTTTGAAATATTGTTGAGAAAACGAATTTAAAATCATTTTCTTGTCAAGTTATATGTAAACTCTGTATTTGTAACGCATTATATTCGCAAAAACCTTGCTTTTGTAAACTCTTGTGTTTGTAAAACTTGTATAACCGTCAATGTCCACCCCGACATTGACAACATGCATCTGTGCTTTGAATTTATATAGAACATAGTATGTAATTTGTAAAGACGTATTGAAACTGAGTTCTGTATATGTAAGGAATACGAGATCGCTAATGGTTCGCAAGGCCACTAACATATGTAACGACATAGGAAGCATCCAAACCATAGGCCTTTTTAGTAGTCGATTCAAGACTGAGACACAAAAGCACTACTTGGTACTAGTTATCACCAAGAGTGTGGCTGCCTGAAACCCATTAGATCTAACCTTTTGTTCTGCGGTCTTAGTATGTACACGATTAATGGTGCTTATGTTGCCCTATTCGTGACATGATCTATTGTGTCATTCCTTAGTTTAATGTACCTCTTTGTACTTGTATTTTCCCATAGTTTAGAAAACTAGGATTCGTGTGTATGCACATTTCGAAAAATACGCTTGTTTGAAAAACCGGTATAAAACATAAGTTTTTCGTAAACCATTTGTGTCAGTTAAAACTTGCTTGTAAAATGGTTTAGAAATATGTAATTCTTGTATGCTTTGCAAAAAGTGCATGTCTTTCCACCCCGAAAACATTTAGAAAAAAATGTAAAACCGTAAAAGGTGGGGTTATGAACTCACCTGAATATTCCTGTGCAAAGCTAGCTATATACGACTTCGTGACGTCGTTTCCAAGATGAGTCTTTCTAGCGTTTATTCTACAATATTCCTAACACGGAATATCTTATAAGTTTCTAAATAGACGCAGTAACTAAGCTACGTGTCACCGAGCTCTACCGAATCGTTGACCGAACGATTCGACGGTAAATCGTTAACTTAAAAGAAGCGAAGAAGTTATACTTGTTAGCTCGTTTTGAGAAGTCGTATGTTGATATATAGTACGCCGTTTAGGCGTTTAAAATAAATATAAAAAGTTATATTTATTTTATAGAATTATAATCGAGTTGTTGGATGTTTGAAATAAATAGATAAGTTATATCTATTTTTATAAAAGAAATACGAGTCGTTTGATATTTAAAATAAATATATAAGCTATATTTATTTTAATGAAAGAATCGTCGACTTGTCGTGTTTGAAAATAAAAATATAATTATATTTATTTTTATAAGAGAATCGATTTGTTTGTGTCGGATATGTAACTATATTTATTTATAAAAAGGATCGTCTTGTTTGATTGTTGAAATAAATATACACTATATTTATTTTTATGAAAAGAAGTCGTATTATTCGACACTTGAAACAACATAATTTGTTATACTTGTTTTATAAACTAGCAAGTTTGGTTAACTTGAAATACAGCTTTGGTCGAAAAGTTATGAATATGTTTTGTAAGTTATATTGCGTTGCCGAAAATAATATGCATTTACATCTTGTTTTTCAAAAGTCGCTTAAAGCCGATTGTTTTGTTTTATAATAAAACTCGTTTTATTTTACGGATTTTCTCGAAAAACGGGCAGAGTTTCCTCTGTTTTTGGACGGCCCCGACAACACAAGTTGTCGTTAAAATTTTCAAAACACATTAGTCAATCACCGTATATCAATTTTCTAATCAATATATATAACATTTCATTAAATCTAACGCAACTTATAAATCAATTTGGATCGGTCAAAGCTCGTTGTCATGAAACAATAAAATTAGGAAAATAACGAAATAAATCGCCGTAAAATTTTTACCAATCTTCGCGTGTCGATACGTTGACTGAGTTGACCCACTGAGTTGACTCGGTTGACCGAGTTGGACTGAGTCTAGCTGAGATACACTGAGTTGAACCAAAAATGTGAATCGCGTCGAAACATAAATATGAAACATTGTAACCCGAGCTCGGACCAAAAATATATGGATTTTCTTGTGAATCCAAACCAACAGCAACCTCGTCTCTGTTACTAGACCCGAGTCTTAACCCGAGTAGAAGCCGCAATCAGGACAGACCGAACTGAGACCAAGTTACTCGTTCCTCGAGACCCGTGCCAAAAATGAAACGAACAGAAATTGGGTTGAACGAGCCTGACCCGAACATGAATCTGAACCAAACCATCGCCATCGCTTGCGTGGTTCTGCCGGACCACCTCCATCATCGAAGCTCCGACGTCGACCATCGCTGGAATCCCTCCGACCATGCCGTCTCTCTCACTGTTTCTTTTGTTTCTCGCCGCCGTACGCCGTGACACCACCACCATTACCGTCAAAACACCACCACCACCACCACTGATATCGGTGGTTCTGGATCATCGTCGTGACGGCTCCGTCGTCCAACGTCGCCGCCGGTCAGTCATGAAATAGGGAGAACCGAGAGGGTTGGGTGAAGAGGTGTTGTAGGTAGGTATTGCCAGCAACGCCGGTGTCGGTTCCATCGTGGGTCAGAGCATCGAGAGAAGGGGAGGGGTGTGAGAGTGATGATGTTTGGCTGTGACTGTAATCGAGAGAGAAAGGAGGGAAGCTGAGGGGTGTTGTTTGTTTGATTTATTTAGAGAAGATGAAGTCCTGCCTGCTTCTGCTTGTGTGAGTTCTAATTTATAGAGGATAAGGATCTTATAGGGATCTTATTGAGATCTTGTAACATCTTGTGTGTTCCAATCTTTTGAGACAACAATCTTTTGTAAGATTTAGTATAGATTTTGTATAGATTTACTATAGATTTTTTGTAGATTTACTATATTGTATGCAGGTTTAGGCTTGTGGGTTTGGGCTTGGGCCCAGGACCCACAAGCCCATCTCATGTGTAAGTGGCCCGTAATTTCTACGAGACCCGATATCGCGACCCATACTCCATAAGCATAAAATATTCGTGTAACATCAATATTTGTCGGAGTTGTCAGTAATTCGTACGGTTTCAGTTCGTTGTCGCGTAATATTCAGCAGGTTTCCCGTAAATCACCATACGCGCACTGTACAGTCGAATAAACGTTCCTGGGCACTCCAAAGGCCTAATTAAGTTAATTTGTGCTGTAAACACTATTTATTATCGCGTTAATCACCTGTAAATTACGTAATTAAGGGCGTAAACTACCGGTTGTCACAGAGTACGCATAGTACAGGTAGAAGTAGAACGAGGATGTGGAATCGATGTGTGGGAAGGTTGTGAAGTGACATCATTTTGGGTCGAGGAGAGGTCGGGAATTATTTGGGATGATTGGGTCGATGAAACGGATTGAGTGGGATCGGGTTGGGTAATGGGAGTGGTAACGAGAGGGGAATGGACTGGAGAAGGATGGCTGGGAAGTGGGCTGTGGAGAGTATTTGAAGGAGATGGGCCGTGAGGTATGGGCTTTTGAGGTAGGATAGTAGGTGGGCTGGTGGGTGTGGACTATTGTGGACTATCGAGTGGAGTAGAGGAAGCATGTAGGGTTGGTGATGAGGAAGTATTGGACCACAACAGATGGTGTGTAGAGGTATCAAGAAATTCATAAGACCTTAGTTCCGATGACGGACGATTTGCATACGGAAAAGTTGTTTCATCAAAAATAACGTGACGACTAATAATGATCTTATGAGTGGCTAAGTCAAGACACTTGTAGCCACGGGGGTGGGTGGATACCCGATAAAAACACAAGGCATTGATCGAAAATCCAATTTGTGGATAGTTGTGGAGGGTATGAGGGGGAGGCATAGGTACCCAAAAATTCGGAGATGATCATAGGATGGATGAGTGAGATATAAGCGTTGAGTGGGGGAGTTATAATTTAGAAGTTTGCTAGGTAGGATGTTTAGAAGGTATGTGGCAACTTCCAAGGCATGATGCCAATAGGTATTAGGAAGAGACGCTTGAGCTAAGATTGTGCGAATGAGATTGTTAATGGTGCGTATTTTCTGTTCCGCTTTGCCGTTTTGAGAAGAAGTATGAGGACATGAGAAACGAAATTGCATGCCATTCTAATTACAAAATTATTGAAACGAAGAGTTTGCGTACTCTAGTCCGTTATCACATTGAAATTGTTTAATTTTGAGATTAAATTAAGTGGTAATTAGTTTAGCAAAGGTAGAGAATGTAGGAAAAACTTGAGATTTATTAGCAAGTGGGTAGGTCCATAAAAAATTACTATAATCATCAAGAAACAAAATGTAGTATCGATGACCTCCACAACTAAGAATGGGGAGGTCCAAAGATCACTGTGAACAATATCAAATGGCATAAAAGTAGAATTAGAAAAATCAACAAAAGGTAGTCTAACTTGTTTCCCAAAAACACACGAGTGACAAAATTTAGGTTTCACAGTACTACAATGAATAAATTAAGATTGTTTTAAAGACTGAAGTAAATTTGATCCTGGGTGACCGAGACGTTGATGCGATATGTCTTGAGAGATGGTTGCAAAGGTGGATGGTGTGGTGAACTTGGTAATATGTGTTGGATCAAGTGTGTAGAGATCCCCCGGACTATTGCATCGTAGGATAGGGGTCCGGGTCTTGAGGTCCTTCACAATAAAACCAAACGGGTCAAATTCAATAGAAACATGATTGTCAGTTGTAAAACGGCGAACATAAATCAAGTTTTTAATTAGTGAGGGAGCATATAGAACTTGATTTAATTTAAACGGTGGGAAGGGTTGTTTAAGAGTTTGATTGCCATGTCCAATAATCGGAATAGTTTTGCCATTACCCACAAGAATATTTTTAAAAATTCCATCATTAAAAAAAGAGGAGAAATTGTCAGGAAGGGGAGTCATATTCGAAGTCTCACTTGTGTCCATAGTGTAGACGGGCTGATCAAATTCAGTCGGAGCATAGCTTGCCGCATACGATTGTGCTGGACGCGGACCTAGGATGCCGACATTGTTGGGTGTTGCTCGCTGAGGAACAGTGGGATAGGGGCATGGTGGAACAGTGGACCAGGGAGCCCAAGGATAGGTGGGAGTTGGGCCGGACCAAGTGTTGAAACCAAAGGGCTACGACGGGTACCCAGGCTGAACCGTGGGCTGTTGTGAGGTGTTGCCGCGTCCCCGACCCGCTGAGCCACCACGTCCACGTCCACGTCCACGGTCACGACCTCGGCCTCTTCCACACATGGTTTGATCACGATTCGAATCTGAGCGAGCATCATATCGTCCCGAAGTAGACCGATAGTCATGGTTGTCGGACGATGGCGGAGCACGGGAGTCTGAAGATGCCACGAGGGCAGTACCAGTGGCCTGAGCCACGTGGCGGACCTGATTTGCTTTGCGTGTTTCAGCCATGCATAGTCTCGACCGGGTCTCATAAAAGTCCGGTAAAGGACTGGTTTGTTGAATAATAGTAGTCGTGCTCTCGTATGGTTTCGTAAGCCCCATGAGGAGCTGCAAGACTAACTGTTCTTCAGTGATAGGAGAACCAACATTAGTGAGTTGGTCATAGATCACCTTGAGCGCCTGGCAGTAAGCCGTCATGGAGGGAAATTGTTCAAGACGAGTGTTGGCGAACTTGTTATTAAGGTCGATGGTACGCGTGGCCTTATTATCATGAAAAATATTTGCCAACGCCGTCCAAGCAGCATATGCGTTGGTGTTAGGCTTCAAAATAGTATGCAGGAGCTCAGTGGAAATCATCCCGTAAATCCATTGTAATACAATGGAATCAAGTCGTTCCCACGACGGAGAAGAGGTAGTCTTGTCTTTGGCTTGATCTTTATCGGAGGAAGAAGTCGTCTCAGTGGATTTCTTCGGCTGAAGATGATCATAGACGTCATAAGAGATGCAATGGATTTTAGATAATTCCGACCAAGCTGTATAATGGTCGTTTTCAATGTCGAGGGTAATGGGGATTAGGGCTTTGATATTTGTGACAGTGACCATAGGATGAATAGGAGAAGACATGACGTGAATGATGAAGGAGGGAGACGAGCAGAAGTTGCGCAGGAGGGAGAGGGCCGATGAGAGGAGGATCGGTTAGGGTTTAATGGTTTGATACCATATTAGAATTGCAAACTTTGCCTCCTTCATTCATCTCTCAATAATATATATACATCAGATCATATCTCCTATTCTAATCAAGAGATATACACAATCTCATAAACATATTTACATTCCATATTTATCTATATTCTGTTAAAACCATCTGATGGAGATTGGAATGCTGCGAAAGCTAAAAGAAAACAAGCTTTGAAATCTAAACAAGTTTTGAAAATCAATAAGGTTGAAAAGCAAACTGTTTTGCCAAAGGCACCTAAGAAATTAGAAAAGCCTAAACAAATTTGGAAAGCAAAACATAAAGTAGTGATATCACCAGTCCTTGAAACAAAAGGGGACATGTGCTTACGGGAAGTATCTTATTTTGATGCTTCAAGAAATCCCAGGACCACGATGGCCTGGGTACCGTGTCAAACACGATCCTCAACTAAAACTGTTAACAATTTTGCTTGTCTTGCAGCGGAGTTTCGATCTGGAAGGTACGGTTGAAGTTTTCAAAAACATTGGCTTTGAATCAAGATTGATACAATTTAGTTGTATTTTATATTCGTTTATTTAGTTTTTGTAACCGGTATTATACTAGTCAAACTTCCTACAAATAACGAGAGTCTCGTTATTATTTATTATTTATTTTGTAATATATTTTAATAAAAAATAACCTACTTCCTATAATCATATTTTAACCTTATATTGTAAAAACAAACCATGTTCCATTGTGCTAGGACAGTTCCATTGTGCTAGGACAATGACAGGAAGACGTGGGCAACATTACATCACCACCGCCAACAAGCATACCACAAAATCTTGAAGAGATTCCAAAATACAAAGCATAAACGTAATCCTATTCCAATCTAAAATGTAGTTATATATTAGAGGCATAAACATTAATTTGAAGAGATTCAAACACACAATGCATAAAAAAAAAAAAAAAAAAAAAAAAAAAAAAAAAAAACACGAAATGTCAAATCCATAAATATGCAACTTCAAAAGAGCAAATCCATATATATAAATATGCAACTTAGAAAGAGCAAATCCATAAAGAAAAAAGAAAGATAATGAAGAAGTCTTGACTTTTAAAGAGAATGCTAAAATGTGCACACCAAAAACAACTTTAAAACTTTGTAAATTGAAAAAGGGATCGTTTCTTTTTGTGTTTCAAAGGTAGGTTCTTACATGTTCCCACAATTCAGCCAAAATTATTAAATATCATATTTATTGTAGATATATATCACCAAAAAAGGAGAGGGTTGACTGGTTTGCAGCTTCATTGACCATGAGAAAGTCAAAGTCAAAGCATCCATCCAGGGACTATTCCATTAACATTCTGTCCACTCGTAGATGCTGTTATCTGGCTTGAATTTATTGTGTTATACCTGAAAATTTTGGATTCTAAAGATCAATAACAAGAACTTCCACCTTTTAAAAAACAGATAAACCACTTCTCTCATAAACTGATGGGAAAATTGTAATTTTAGCATCAAACAAGACTACCAGAAAGTTAGAACATGTAGCTAACTACACATCAACCAAACATGTTTGTCAAATTAACTAACAATTGGCGATAAATACCTTAAAAGATCGATATCATTTTTCATAAAAACAAAATTTTAACAACTTTTTACACCTTAATATCACATAACTTTGCACTTTGAAAGGATTTAAAACCACACTACTTGTGTGTGTGTGTGTGTGGGGGGGGGGGGGGGGTCATGAGTAGGCATTTTCATAAATGGGTACAACAAAGTTACCGGGTGAGGCATCTCTTTATTAAAAAATGTTGTGCCCTCAGTGACACGCTTTTTAAATGGAGATGCCTCCTAGAACTCCGACATGTCCATTCATAAAACATCTAAAAATACACCATGTCAACACTTGTTATCTAAAATACCCATTTTTTTAAACGAAACGTCTTCATATAAATGGTAGGCGTTTTCATAAATTACTCGGTGAGGCATCTCCTTATTAAATGTGGTCTCCATGACATGCTTTTTAAATGAAGATGTTGCCTTTAACAACTACGACATGCCCATTTATGAAAACATCTAAAAAAAATACCTTTTGTCAACACTTCTTTTCTAAAATACCCATTATTTAAGAACAAAAGATCGTTATATAAACGGATATATATATATATACACACACAAAAACATGTATATAAAGTAGTAATATTAGTCTCAAGGATTACCCAATTTGCAAATTCGAGTTGAGAGGCTGGAAGAAGCCTTGGTCATGTTGAGGATGTTGTTCTTGGTTCTGATGGTGTTGGCCAAATGAGTTACCATTTTCACCTCCTGCCCATGATGGTCCTGCTTGGTTTTCTGCATAATATTCTTCTAGCTGCAACAACACCAATTTTATTCAATATTCTTTCATTAGTTTGTATTAGATGTCATAAAAAGTGGATGTTCTTACTTTGTTCTGCAAAGTTTTGTTCGCTTCGAGCCACATTCGTTCCTGCAAGTTTCAAGGATTAATTATTTCATTTGTCATAAGTTATGCAATTAAAGAGTTTTACGATTCGAATCAGCTTAAATATAGAACTATGATCATACCTTAACTTGAAGATCAGAAAGCCGATCCAGCATTGATTGAGTCTGTATATTAGGCAAAAGATTGTACATATGTAGATGAATATAAAAAACAATTAACCAATTAATTAATTATGGGTTAAATTAAATAAGATCTGAATTAAGACACATAGGAGCTTTCAATCATTTATCTAAGTTTTGACTGCTTAATTAAAATTAATCAGATTTATAGTTTATTGACATAATGTATAATCAGGGCCGGCTCGTTAACCTTTTCAAAGGCCTAAAGCGGATTTTGAAATTGTACACTTTTTGTAAGAAAAAATATTATTTTTATTGAGGATCCTAACACGTGGAAATATGTGACACATTTTTTTGGTATATGATTTATAAAAAAACACACAATCACATATTAGAGTTTCAGTGGAAAGAAGACTACTCCAGGTATACAGATTCTTTGTTCTCCTTGTAAAGCCTTATAAAAGACACGCAATCTCATATAGGGGTGTTAATTGAATCGAATGTTGAATTTTCAACCTACTGAATTGAATTTTTTGAATAATTATTTTTTTGCTTGAATTCGTATTCGATTCGAATTTGATTAAGAACCAGCCAATTCTATTCGAATTCGTATTTGAATTAAAATCTCAATTCGAATTCGATTCTAACTCGATTAAAAATTCAAATTCGAATCGAATTCAAATAAATTCGTTTTGATTTAAATTCAGCTAAAATATGTAATAAATTCGTTTAAGTTATGGGCTTTGTAATGGGATTGATAATGGGCTATTTTAATCCTTAGGGTCTGGTTGGTATAAGGTGATGCAATGAACGAGAGAATGGAATGAACAAAGTAATGGAATGGACAACGGAATGAAATGGATCATTCCATTCCACTGTGATGTTTGATTACCCATATGTAAATAGAATGAATCATTACTTTATACAGTTTGATACAAAAAAAAAGATGAAGTAATGAAACACAAATTATTAAAAGCGACAAAAATATAATTGGCTCAATAATAATAATAATAATAATAATAATAATAATAATAATAATAATAATAATAATAATAATAATAATAATAATGGTAAAAATTAATAATAATAATATTAATATTAATATTAATATAATATAATAATATTATAATAATACTAAGATGTTTCTTTCCATTCTTTGAAGGAATAAAAAATCACCGCCTTACTAAGGAATGAAAATTCTTATATTTGAAAGATGTTACATTTCTTGTGGAATGCTCCATTCTATTACCAATAGCAACCAAACATGGTTTTTCTCATTCCATCACAATGATCCATTTCATTCCGCCTTCACTTCATTCATACCAAGTGTTACCTTAGAATAATTTTAGAGATTAATTTTTACTATAGCCCAATAAAAGTTATATATATTATATATAAAAATAATAAATAAATATGTATAATTTTAATTTGAATTTCGAATCGAATTTGAAATTATAAATTCGTACTCGATTTACTAGACTCGAAATGAATCGAATTAGAATACGAATTCATGATAATCGAAATGAATTCTTAATAATTGAATTTCGAAATCGAAACGAATTCTGAATACCCCTAATCTCACATATTAGAGTTCAAGTGAGTTTTAGTGAAAAGAAGACCCGTCTAGACATACTTATTTTTTGTTCTCCTTGTAATAAAAGCCTGAAAATTAAACAAAGTTAAATCCCAAATTAGAAGGGCTTTAATATGGGTTCTAAACTAAGGGGATACTTAATTATCCCCACACCGCCCCCTCTAATCTCACACTACCACTCTATTAAAATTCATTAGAAAGACACCATAAAAATACCCTTATGGACCGGATTTGCCTCAAAGTGGAGTCAAGTTGGCGCTCAAGTTGCTCTAGTTCTTTTAGATTCAACGGGCCTAGATCTTCCCCGAAAAGTTGCCTGTAATACATCCAAGTTTCAACACATACCAATCTATTTAACATTTTCAATATCTTTTTTGCACACACTATTTACCTTTGATATTGTTGTAGAGACTCATATTTAGCTTTCAGTTTCATGTATTCCTTGTAGCTGTTTTGCTACACGATCAAGAGAGTAAACCGGTTAAGAATGCAATAAAATAATCAATCTCTCAACACGATATATTAATCAAAATGGTACATTATACAATTATTTTTATATAATTACCATAGTTACAAAATATGATTCAATTATGTTTAATTTATATCTCTTTTTACTATACTTATATAAATAGTTTATCAAAAATTCAATACCAATTATTCTATACAGTATACCTCGGCATCATTGGTGGATCGGTTGACTTCCATTGAACTATAGGTGCAATTCTGATACCTTTCGATCATCTTGAGCATGCTGAGACATGACATAAGTAACAATCAAAACAAATTAAAAGTTCAACAATAGATAAAACAGTGATCAATGAATATATGACTGATTTCTGAATCCAAAAAGCATGCTACATTTGAAATAAGAAAGTACAAATATAATCTTCGATTAAAATCAATCTGTCATCCAAAAGTGTCCTGAATGTTAGGGTTCCAACTTCCAAAGAACAATAAACAAATATTTCTTTCACCAGCTATGATATTACTGTACATAGAGCTCCATTGCCCATAAAGCTTTAATTTTGCAAAACAAATAAACACAATGATCAACAGTTTACCCTGATGGATCATGCTCTATATCTCTTGTTTGCACGAGTGTTAGTTTCTTTCTTTTTAATGTAACTTTGACCCTTTCAACAAAAAAGTACAAACTTGAACCAGAAGAAAACCTCAAGATATGTCAAGATCAAAACTTATAAATGTTGGTGTTCCAAAAACAAGAAGATAATATGTTTTGAATTTTTGATCCACAAAACTTGCTTAAAAAAACTTACTTTTATGTCAATAAAACCAAAAATTTCAGTAATCCTCACTTTCTTGTTCCAAAAACAAGAAGATAATATGTCTTGATGCACAAAACTTGCTTAAAAAACTTATCTTTATCTCAATAAAGACCAAATATTTCAGTAATCCTCACTTTGTTAATTTTATTTCATTTCAATTAATAATCTTTCTTTCTTAAACTTACTTCTTTAAATTCACAAACACAAGATCTAGTTAATCCCCACATCACTAAACCTAATTTCAACCTTAACAAAAAAAAAATTATATTAAAATTAGCAAATCACACTAAACCACAACAATCTAAACACATAATCATCAAACAACACATGACACATCTCAGATCTACAACACACACACAAAACACATAGTAAAGAAGTAAAGATGCATACTTTGAGGTACTACAGAACTCATAAAGCTTTCCTCTGTTAGAGAAGATGATCAAAGCCACCTCAGCATCACACAACACAGAGAGTTCATAAGCTTTCTTCAGAAGCCCATTTCTTCTTTTAGCAAAAGTCACCTGCCTGTTTATCTTATTCTCAATCCTCTTCAGTTCAACCCTTCCCCTCCCCATAATTCTTCACAATTTTAACAAAATACTAAACCCCAGATGAACCAAATTAATGGATAATTAAATAGCTTTTTTCCAAAACAAAAAAAAAATATTATTTATAAATAAAGTTGCAACAAGTAGATCACACAAGAACTCTTGAAACTTTTTCACCCAAAACACACACAAACAAAGATGGGTTTTGTTTTAATCTAGGATACTCTCTTTTTTAGGGTTTTCAAGATTTATTTTCTTGCAAAACTCATACCCAGATATGATTTTTAGGGTTGGTGTTGTTTCCATCTTCAAAGCTTCATGCTTTTTAACCTATTTGAGGAACACAAGCAAGCATCAAGTCATGGGGAGGATGCCCACTCGCAGTTAAGCGCGTGTTACTCAAGGTTATGTGAGTATCTAATAAGGTGAGCGCGTGAGGGTGAGTTCGTGCAGTCAATGTGAATTATTAGTTTTTAACATCAACGTATGTCACCAACCTTAATAAGGTATCACACGTGTCGGTTCATGAGAGGTTGAGATCATAGGGTTTTGTTAATATTTTAGTCTTTTAGTTTGTTTCGTCCGTACAGATTTTTTGTTAAATATAATATAGTTAGCAACTTAAAATGTTTATAAACGTGTTTGGATGTTTTTGTTAAAATTTAATTACTCAAAATGACTTTAACAGAAATGGTTATGTTTTAATGCTTGTAAGTTTAAATTGTTAAAATTAACTTTGTTATACAAATAAACTTTTAGAAAGTTATATAAAAACAACGGTGGACAAAAAAGTAATGTTGGGTGGATGGAACGGAACCAAGGTGCGGTCATAGAGGTGTCACTAGAATTCGTTAGCTTTTTTTCTACATTTGAGTTTTATTAAGGAAAATATGAGTTCTACTAATTAGTTATAAAGCCTTCCTACCAACACACCTTCATTCAGCCACTATATATGAGATTAGATTTTGTTTGGATATATGGTGTTTATAAATTGTGAATTTTAATTTCACATAATCAACAAAACCATCTGACTATATTAATCTCTACTAGATAATAATGTTTAATACACCAATTCAGGAGTAAATCTAATAAATCTGAGAAAACCCCCCAATAAATCTAACGATCTCCAAGCCTTATCTTAACCCAAAGATGTCATTAGACTATAATGTCATAGATGTAAATATTGGATTACTAGCACAAATAAAGACACTATGATATAAACATGAGATGTTTTAAACATGGTCATTTCACATATTTAAAAGAAAAGGCTTTTTTTCAAACGCTTATGGTTTCTTCTTTTATCTAAAGATCTCAGCCATTATATATATATATATATAGAGAGAGAGAGAGACAGAGAGAGAGAGAGATTGGTTAAAATAAGAACCACTACGAGTTGTAAGAACCGTGAGAACTTTTTGATCCCACGCGAGTTGGGCCAAAATTTTCTTTGCACAAACATAGATGAAAACATTATAAACACATCTGTAAAAAAAGTAAAAAATTTGTCGAGTCGTTAGTTTTGACTGATGCAATCTTTATTACGACCTGATAAAAAAAATAGTTATCTTTAATAAAATTTTACACCAGCGCGTAAAAAAAACTTGCATCAGTCAAAACTAACGTCTCGACAATTTTTTTTCACTTTTTTTACAGATGTGTTTATAATGTTTTCATCTATGTTTGTGCAAAAAAATTTTTGACCCAACTCACGCGGGATCAGAAAGTTCTCATAACTTGTGGTGGTTTTCATTTGAATTGAATATATATATATATATATATATATATATATATATATATATATATAGGTAGAAGATCCTGTACAAAGTCCTACTTTTATGAGAAGGGTGAGAAATAATGTGGTGATGACAAGTGTCCTATATCTAAATTAATTCAAAAGAGTGAATTAGTAATTTTCTATTTTTTCAATTAATTGATTAAAAGATAACTGTCCAAAATAACCGTCACCCTTTATTATAGGAATTCGAATTTAGGAATTAATCTACGAATTTGTGTAGTGTTATATAATTCTGTAGTGCAACAACCATTCAGAACTGTATAGTGTTATATTTTTTATATAGTGTTATATAGTGTTACTTGGTGTTATATGGTGTTATAATATGGTTTTTGGTGTTATATAATTATGTAGTGTTATATAATTCTGCAGCGCAACCATCAAAAAACACTATATAACACCATAAATTATTAATTCTGTAGTGCAACTACCATTCAGAACTGTATAGTGATATATTTTTTATATAGTGTTACATGGTGTTATATAGTGTTCTTTGGTTATATAGTGTTAGATGATGGATGCATAGTGTTATATAATGTTATATTTTTCTGGTAGCATGTCTATGATGGATGTATAGTGTTATATATTGTTATATAGTGTTATATGATAGATGTATAGTGTTATATGATAGATGTATAGTGTTATATGATGGATGTATAGTGTTATACGTTTCTTGCAACAGTTACATATTTTTGTATTTTTAGAATTGAGGATCGATATAATTTAGCAATTAAATTTGAATAGCTAGTTTTTAGGAGATTAATGGGGGTTTTGGTTGTGTAGGATATGGTTACCATATTTAAAACATTAGAAAAGACACTATTGCCCTTCAATTTTACATAAGGTCCTTCTAATTTAAACACAATTTACATTTTTATACCCTATTGATTTCAACCATTAGATCAAATATCCAATGATTTAAAACACTTCTTACCCTTCTCACATTTTAGACACTTTTTACCATATCCCTACTATATATATATATATATATATATATATATATATAGAGAGAGAGAGAGAGAGAGAAACGGGATCAGGAGAAAACGCCCAAAAGTGTGAGAACGTTGAGAACACATCCTGGCCAAACACGTGGCGTGGGATATGATCAGGGGGTGAGGGTTTTTTTTGTCTTTTCAATATTCTTTTATTTTCCCAATGCGCTATAACATTTTCTGGTGTTTAAGATTATTTTGGCGTTAATTGTATTTATTAAACTTTATGGCGTTAAATTAATTTTTTTTGTGTCACATAGATAATTTATTGGCGTTATAGCGTTTTCTAGTCAATTTTTTGGCGTTTTGTGGCGTTGTATAATAATTCACTACGAGTCATTAATATTTTCATAACATTACAATAAGACCAAATGTTTTTAATGGCGTTTAGTGAATTTTTTTGGCGTTTAACACATTTGACAAGGTGCTTTGCCAGCACCCGTTCTCACATTTTTCATACTACTAGCGTTTTGGTGTTTGTAGTTTTTGGCGTTTTATATAATAATGTATTTTATTTGTAAAGAAGTAGATTTCAAAACAACAGATAATTTGATAACAAAACAATATAAAATGAAAAAGAAAAAAAATTAAAAATGGTAATCTAATTTCTCTTCCGAATCTTCACTGTCATCAGGCTCTTTCTTCTTGAATTTGTTTTTGGCGTTTTGAACCTTTGAATATCTTAGCTAGATGTCAACTTTCCTACATAAATACCGTCTTTTTGAGACGAAACTGCTTAGTGGCATCCTGTTTTTTGGTGTGATTCTTATTTGGTGGCATGTCATTGAAGATCAACTCTTGCTTGATGCTATTTATAATAAAGGAGTCCAAAATAGCATTTTACACTTGTGTTGATCCCTTTATTCCATGCCAATATTCATCAAGAACAAAGCTCACATGATAGCATATCACTGTCATCAGTCTCTTTTTCTTGAATATTTGTCCATATCATTCAGCAAAAGATTTTTGAGATAACCCCCTTATAAGAAGAATCCATTCAGTGAAAGCTTTGCCATCTGTGGTTATTTTAACTAACATTTTTTGGCGTTTTAAAGTGAGTGGTTTCTAGAGAATATGGCGTTTGTTTTTCTAGGTGTGATCAATTCATTGTGTATAGACACCTCTCTTATAGGAGTTTTTTGGCGCGTAGTTTAGGCGGGATTTTTTTATTGTAAAAAATATTAGTAATAAAGTAACCGTCATTTCAGTTACTGTTTTGTATTTACTGTTTTGATCAGCTTTATCAGGTTATAGATGATAGACGTCTCATCTTCTAAGTTTGGCGTTTTTTTTAAATGGCGTTATGTAGACCAAGATGACAAAATACAATAACGGAGAAAATAAAATATTAAGCAGGAAAAATATTTTTTGCTATTTCTAGCGTTTTGTAAGCAACAACCTTTTTTAATATTTTTTTGGCGTTTTGCAAATAAATAGAGAAATATATCATTTAATTATCTTAAATAAAAGAAGATTACACTGAAGAAAAAAACAAGAAACAAAAAATAAAACTCTTCGTCAGAAGGTACTTTATCCGAAAAGTATCCATTACTTGCGTCATCTTCTTCCTCGGAGTCTCCGTCTAGATCTTCATCCATGTCATTACCTTCACCTTCATCGACTTCTTGTTCCTGAAGATTTTGAAGCCTCCACTTGAACATGTCTTGCATTAACTCCAATTTTGAGTCCATTTTTGTGTTCAAACAAGTGGCGTTATGCAATTCTTCCATGAAACCAAGCCCCTGCTTTGTCATGATGTTTTCAAGCCAGTAGACTTCCTGCTCTCCGATGTCGTGTTTAACGGTCACCATGTCTGTTTCATCATCAAAATGCCATGATGTCATGACAGGGTCCGGCTTTACATCTGCTTTGATTGGTCCAAATTTCCTTGTTAATGCTTTCATAAGCATATGTGTTTCATTGCATTCGTTGTCCAGAGCGATGCCAAGGGATATGATACCCCTCTCTACCTCTTCTTCCATCTTCAAAATTGTCTTGATCGTCCTAACATACACCCTCCTACTGTTGTCAAAACGCAGGACGAATCGCCTGATTGCCAGAGTGTATCTCCACCAAACGATTGTTGCCATTTTTGGCGTTTTGGTTAAATTGGCGTCTTTGGTTAAAGATGTTTTTGTAGAAATGGATAGATTGAAGTGATTATGGAAGCGATGTTTTACGTCGTTTATATAATGATGTTTTTGGCGCGTAATTTAGGAGAGAATTTCTTCTAATAAATGTTAATAACTGAAATTCAGTTACTGTGTTGTTTCCTCTTCCTGTAATATCCAACGCGTTTAATCACTAATTTTTGGCGTTTTGTTTTTAATGACGTTTTATTTTTTTTGAATGGCGTGTTATCATTTGTTGGTGTTTTGAATTTGAGCGGTAAAAGACCCTTTTACCCTAAATGAAGCGCGTCCCACATAATAAAATTGATGTTATTTACGAAAACGCCACCGCGCAATCTAGTCCATGGATTGTTTTGATCTGACGATCCATAAGCGTTCTCACCGTTCTCACGCTTTCCACCGTTTTCTCTAAATCATGCCCCTATATATATATAGGATAAGGTTCATGCGAGAACCACCTTTATTACGAGAACCGCGAGAACCAATGTGAACACAACCTAAAATAGCTAAAAAAAACCTACCCCCCCCCAAAAAAAAAAAAAACCTAACCCCCCCTCCAAGCTAAAATGCTAAAAACTAAACCGCAAAAAACTTAAAAAATCTATTTTTTTTTAAATATTTTTATGTTAAAATGGCTACTTTTAGTAGCCAAAAATTTTTTTTTTTTAAATTAAAATTTTTTTTTGCTACTAAAAGTAGTGATTTTTTTATAAAAAATATAAAAAAAAAATTGTGTGTTTTTTAGCTATTTTTAGGCATATTTGGTTGTGTTCACATTGGTTCTCGCGGTTCTCGCAATAAAGGGTGGTTCCTAACGGATCTTTGTCCTTTATTGCGAGAACCAATGTGAACCAATGTGAACACAACCAAAAACACCTAAAAAAATCTAAAAAGCACCCAAATTTTATTTACTATTTTTTTTTGGAAAAATCGCTATATTTCGTCAATAATAAAAAAAATTAAAAAAAAATTTCAAAAAAAAATTGAGTAACAGTTATCCATGCACATGTGCATATGTATCATTTCTTTGACAAATTCCGTAATTCATTACAAATATTAGACAATTGCACTTTCATTTACACTACCATATGTAATACACTACTTTTTATATTACCAATATTAGAAATGCACATGTGCATCTATATGTATCAACATAAAATATGGTGTTTTGGTACACTACTTTGAATACACTTTCTCTTTCATCTATCATACCATCCATAATATACTACCATTACCTCCTACCATCCATAATACAATACCATTACATCCTGCCATCCATAATACAATACCATTACTAATATTTTCACTTTATTACATGTATATAAACACCATTTATACCATCTAAACAACATATTACATCATAAAGTAACAACTATAACCAAACCATCAACCACTAGATATAACTAACCAAAAAACATGTATATGGGCCTACTTCTCCATTCAAAATCACAAACTTTTTGTACAAAAACACGTTATATCATGGTTACACATAATGATGCACATGTGCATTTTGAATATTGGTAATGTAAAAAGTAGTGTATTACGGATGGTATTGTAAATAAAAATGCAATTGTCTATTACTGATAATGTATTACGGAATTTGTCGAAGTAATGATACATATGCACATGTGCATGGATAACTGTTACTCGAGAAAAAAAAGGATTTTTTTTTGTAACGAAATATAGCGATTTTAAAAATATATATTAAAAAAATTTGAGTGCTTTTTTTTTATTTTTTTTTTAGATTTTATTTTGTGTTCACATTGGTTCTCGCGGTTCTCACAATAAAGGTGGTTCTCAAATGAACCTTACCATATATATATATATATATATATATATATATATATATATATATATATATATATATATATATAGAGAGAGAGAGAGAGAGAGAGAGAAAGTGTATTGTACAATCTGGGTTAACGTATGCTGAGAAAATATAACATGCGTGATTAGTTTTATAACATGCGTGATTAGGTTTTTTACCCCATGCGTGATTTCTGATTTTGTACATGCGTGAATATGGGTTTCAACATACGTGATTATGGTTTTCAACATGCGTGATTAGAGTTTTTGAGTTTTATAACATTCGTAATTTCCCAGCATACACATCGTACGTTAAGGAACATTGTACGTTAACCAATCCCTATATATATATATATATATATATATATATATATATATATATATATATATATACAGGTACGGGATCCTGGCTTAACACGTGGCACGCGATATAATGAAGGGTGGATGGGCTTTTTTTGTCCTTTTATATTCTTTTTTAATGCGTCTCACAACACCGCTTCATTTTTTTGGCGTGTCAGATTTTTTTGGCGTTTAGTTAGATTCAATAACTACCTGGCGTTTTATTTTTTTTAGATCACGTGCATAGTAAATATTTTGGCATTTGTAGTGTCCCCAAATTAAAATCAATTAGTAATTATAACTTCTTTTCGTCCATGGCGTTCCCAAATTCATTAAGCGTTTTCGTATATTTCAACAGTTCATATATGTTATAAAGGTAAATTTCTTGGCGTTCATGGCGTTTTTAAATTCATTAGTAATTTAAAAGAGTACAACTAAAACGAAATCAAACAAAAACTAATAGTCTTCTGTAGATGGTATTACATCAGAGATGTAACCATCGCTTTGTTCATCACTCTCATCAGACTCATCATTATCATATTGTGCATTGGCGTATAATGCCATAATCTCATCTCGTCTTTGTTGCATCCTATACTTACATATCATCGCAACGCTAGATCTTGCATCATTCGAAGGTGCTAAATCACAGAGCTGTTCAAGAAGATGTAGTCTATCTGTGTTCAGCACTTCGTCCATTGTCAATGAATAATCCACCCCGTTATCAAGAGGGATACCAAGCGATAAGATACCCCTCTTTACCTCTTCTTCCATTTTCAAAATTGCTTTGATTGTTTTAACAAACACCCTTCTTCTGTTGTCAAAACGTATGACGAATCTGATTCTCAGGATGTATCTCCATGAAACAATGGTTGCCATTTTTGGCTTTTTGGTTAAATTTGACGTTTTGGTAAAAAGATGTTTTAGAATGATTGATGGAAGTGATTATGGAAAGGATGTTAACGTCATTTATATAATGATGTTTTTGGCGTGTAATTTAGGAGGGAATTTCTTCTAATAAATGTTAATAATTGATTTTCAGTTACTGTTTGTCTCTTCTACATGTAAGTCTGCAACACATTTTATTATTAAGCTTTGACGTCTTGTATTATTGGTGTTTTATTCGTTTTGAATGGCGTGTTCTCATTTTAGTTTGGCGTTTTGAATTTGAGCAGTAAAAGACCTTTTTACCCTTAATGAAGCGCGTCCACGTAATAAAATTGATGTTATTTACAAAAACGTCACCGCGCCAATCTAGTCCATATATTGTTTTGATCGGATGATACATAAGCGTTAAATCCTGACCCTATATATATATTTAACAAAAGACGATGAATAGTAACTTTATTTTCATAATAATATAAAGCTTGTTACTATTTTTTATTTAATATATTATAATAGCTTATTATTATATTTATTTTAATAACATATTTTTATTTTTTAAAACCATATATTTTCTTTACCATTTTTTAACAATTCCTTTTTTCTGTTTTTAGAACATATATTAATTTATCAAATAATTTGACACTTATTTAATAATTTATGTTTATAATTTTTTTCTAAAAACTTAAGTACGTAGTTGTGTTTGATTTTTCGCTCGACATTCCGTTTTAAGTTTTGTTAAAAACGAAATTGTACTCAAAATAAAGTATTTATTTGATATCATAAAACGCTACAATGATAAACTAAACCGTTCTAATGGTTTGACTTTCTAAACAACATACTTTATTTTCAAATAACATTTGTTTTACATTATCATTTGTTCGGTCTCGCTGCAACACTGGATTTAAAAAACTAGTGTTTATATTACAAAAGATTAAAATATTATTTTATTAACATATCATTTTTTCAAATAAGGCTTATCTTCGTACTTTCATTATTTTGTTAGTTTATTATTTCTTTATATTATTTTTTTCAACGATTTTTCAAAACCAATTCTTTATTTGAAACTACTTTAGTTAGTTGTGCACAAAGTCATAACAAATCAGCCACTTGAAAGTCGCCTTTGAAATCAACTTCAAAGTATTAATAAATGTTGTTTATTAGTTATGTGACTTATATCAAGTTTTAAACATGTTTTTACTTACAAATTCAACTATAACTTTCAACACATTTACACCTACAAAAATTTGTAGTTTGCTTAAAAAAAAATTGAATGGCAAACTAACTTACCAGATATAAATACTATCAAACTAGCATCTTGCAGGAGTTAGACACCCTGCCTCATGTTAAAGAGAAAGACCCCTTACCACTACATTATATCTCTTAGAAACTGTTTGTGACAATCAGCTATTTTAAATTCTGCTTGTAGTAATATAACCCGTGTTTAAATGAATACAAGAGTTATTTGGACTGATTTGATGTTAATTAATGTTCATTCAAGTTCTAACAAGTTTAAATTTAATATGTGGTTATGTTTGTTGAATCTGATAGAAAGCTTATCGTGTAACGAATAAAACTACGAAACGAACGATGGTGACGACTCGGTCAATGTTAAAATTGTAAAATTTTTTCAGTATAATTGAAATAGTATTTTTAAACATATAGTATAATTGAAATAGTATTTCTAAACATATAGTATAATTGAAATATTATTTCTAAACATATATGAGTGAAAAATTTACATATAATAAAAATAGAATGGAATGAACAGTGAATTAACTATTATAATAATCTACATATTTTTAGTGATTTTATTAGATCATCCGGTATGGTTCCAAAGGGACCATCCGCCACTTGGGATAGGTCTAAAGGGGATGGACCTAGGAGGTGGGGGATAAACCTCTTTATATATATATATATATATATATATATATGTAGAGGTGTGTGTGGGAGAGTGGGTCGTCGCAGGCGTCGGAATTTGGACCGAGGAGACGGAGCAGGGGGGTGAGACGGAGCAGGGGGTGGGGCGACAGGCCGGTGAGCAAGGACGGGCCGGGGGGACGAGCCCCATACCCATCGGCCTTATCTTCTTTATTTTTAGTTGGATAAGCTTGTGTCAACCGGTATTGATATCGAAAATACCGGTACAGTTATCGGTACATGAAGGTAAAAATCGACACCAGTCTGGTACAGAAAACGCCAAAATAGAATGGAATGAACAGTGAATTAACTATTATAATAATCTACATATTTTTAATGATTTTATTAGATCATCCGGTATGGTTCCAAAGGGACCATCCGCCACGTGGGATAGGTCTAAAGGGGATGGACCTAGGAGGTGGGGGATAAACCTCTTTATATATATATATATATATATATATATATATGTGTGTGTGTGTGTGTGTGTGTGTGTGTGTATGTATGTAGAGGTGTGTGTGGGAGAGTGGGTCGTTGCAGGCGTCGGAATTTGGACCGAGGAGACGGAGCAGGGGGGTGAGACGGAGCAGGGGGTGGGGCGACAGGCCGGTGAGCAAGGACGGGCCGGGGGGACGAGCCCCATACCCATCGGCCTTATCTTCTTTATTTTTTAGTTGGATAAGCTTGTGTCAACCGGTATTGATATCGAAAATACCGGTACAGTTATCGGTACATGAAGGTAAAAATCGACACCAGTCTGGTACAGAAAACGCCAAAAGTCGGTATCGATTTGATTTTGAAAATCTTTTAGTTCGGAAATTCGGTATTGCTACCCGGTACCATTTGCTCATCCCTGATCACGGGCACCGTACGAACAACAACGGTATCGTGCAACTTTTTTTTGTTGATTTTCTTCAACTTTTAATGATTTCTTTTTTTCATTTCAGGGGTAGGGATGAGCTTGGTGTCAACCAATATCGAATCAGTACTGGTGCCGAAAATGCCAGTTACGGTACTGGTATATGAAGGTAAAAGTCGTACCGAATTGGTACTTAAGATCTTTCGGTTCGGGAAATTCGGTATCGGTACCCAGTATCATTTGCTCATCTCTGACCACAGGTTTCATACGAACAACATCATTCCATATAAATTTTTTGGTTGATTTTTTATTGGTTATCTTTTAGTGTTTTTTTTCTATATTTTCTTTTTATTCTTGTCAGCGGTTCCGTGCGCAACGCGCTTGTAGTGATTTCAAAACATTGGTGCTGGTACCGAAAATACCAGTTACGACAGTTACGGTACCGGTATATGAAGGTATAAACCAGTAGCGAACCGGTACAGGGAACACCAAAAGTTGTACCGAATTGGTACTTAAGATCTTTCAGTTCGGGAAATTCGGTACTGGTACCCAGTATCATTAGCTCATTTTTGACCACAGGTTTCATACGAACAACATCATTATCATACAACTTTTTCGGTTGATTTTCTTTTGGTTATCTTTTATTGTTTTCTTTCTATATTTTCTTTTTATTCTTGTGAGCGGTTCCGTGCGCAACACGTTTGTGGTGATTTCAAAACACATGTAAACACAGACTAAACAACAAAAAACATTCGCCGCAACGCGGCGATAGTAAAAAACTAGTTTAATTAAAACGCCTAAAAACCTAAGTTTGTGGTTTGATCGTGTATCGTCCGATACCACGTGTATCTTATATAATTAAACGTTCTTATTAATCGTCTTAATTTATAAATTAGTAAAAATAATATTAAACGTCTTATTTCGTGTATAAACCTCCAAGTATTTTACCCGTTTATTAGATAAGGATGTGAGTTGGCTACAAAGTCCATTTTCCTACAAAGTTGAGGAAGTGTTATAAGGGTGGCATGTGACTAGGGATTTCGTACTAAAGGGTATAATGATAATTCAATAATTATTTTATGTCTGGAAGATGTATTTAGTAAACAATAAAATGTTTTTTTTTTTTTGGAAATCATATATCTCTTAACAATTCAAAATCATTAGTTACGAAGAACGCGTAAATCTATTATAATTCATTCGATTTTTTTTTTTTTTGCTTCTTTCAATTGAATGTTATAGATCAAAAATGGTGATGTCCAATGTAACTGTTGATTATGTTGTACAAGTTATAGGTTCATTCACATTGTGTTATAGCTTTCGTTCTTGCATGCATATAAACGAATTCTACATGAACAATTTCATCACGATGTGTTCTACCAGTTACAATCCTTCATTAACAATTTCTTGACGGGGTTTTTTACAAGTTACAGGTTAATTCACAATGTGTTATAGCAGATTATGTTTTAAGAATGAGATATATTTTGTAATTATTGACGTTGTGTTTTATCAAGTATTGGTTTTATCACGATCTGTTATACCAGTTATAATTCATGAATGACATGTCTTTTATATTTTTTTGATATTATGTATTATAATTTTTGGGGTTCTTCACGATGTGTTATATTGTATAACACACCATACATCAAACACATCATAATTGGTCACCTTTGAACACACTAATGGTGCATCTACTGTCAAACCTATATTGTTTTCATTTAAACAACAATTTATATCCACTATATTAAAACACATACTCAGTTTCCCAAACAACCAGAAAACAAAAAGGAATGCAAACAAACAAATGTACAAAAAAACACAGTAGTTTGAACACTCCGATGATGTTTATTTGCGATTAAAACACAATCAACAACTGAATATGTAACTTATGCTTGTATTGTAGGCCGAATTTCTTATCTTTATCCATGTTTTTATGGTTGATTTGGTATATTTGGGTGTTTCGGATGAGAGAACGTAGATAAAGAGAGAGAAAAACTCGCGAGAAAGGAGGTGAGTTTTATGGCATGTAAGTTATTTCCTTATTTAAAGCAAGTTAAATGACACATTTACTCCCTAATTAATCAAACCAGCCTATTTTTAAGACACACATATTAACAGAATGCCATAGATGATCTCAACCATCAAACATACTCATCCAATGGTCAAAATTACTTCTTACACTTTGTAAGAAAAAAAACCTTTTAGAGGAACCCCATCCTATTAGATAATACCCACTATTATATATACACACACACATACATACACACACTTAAATTAAATAAAAAATGAATAAGCATGACTCCCTCTATGTGGCGGCCCCTACTCATCCTAACAAATACCCATCCTAGCCTATTTAATCATTTCCTAATTCCATTTATCCATACATATGCAAACTATCAACACAACACTCAAGGTAACACCCTCTCACCTCCCTTTTTTTCCCTTTCGGTCGAAACCACCCACCACCATCACTATTTTTGAAATTTCAAGCTTTCTTGAAGATCCAAGTGAGAACCAAGCAAGTTCCAAACTAATCTTGTAGGTTAAGGTTGTTTTATAAGGAGTTTCTTGTGATTTGAAGCACCCACATCCAAGAAACCTCACTAACATTCATCTTGTTCATCTTGAGGTATAAACCCATTACCTATTTCTATCCTTGATTCTAGTTTGATGATGCAATGTAAGATTGTTTATGAATGCTTGGATTCTTCACACATTTTGAACAAAATTGTCGCAGCCCCCGACCCCACCGTGGGAGCGGGAGCTCGCGAGCCAGTCAGATGGTATCGGTGTTTATTAAATTTGCAGCGGAATAAATCATAAGGATCGTAGTTAGGAAATAATTTTAGAGTCACCAAACTGTTGATATTAAACAAATGGGCTAAACCCATACTCCATTCAAACATTTTAATAGGGATAAACTCTAATTGCTGAAAAACATAAAATTTCTTCTTTTATTCAGGTAATCATAGCCACTTTATTTAAGTTGTAGGTTAATGATTCCAGACCGAACCCGTGATTAGTGTGTGATTATGTTCAAGACGGGAGAGATTAGAGACGTATAAACAACTTCCTTGTATAAATCGGTAGCATAACACTACAAAACCGGCTCGATTAGTAGCTAGCCGAACCATATACCAAAGGAGCATACATCCGGGAAGAGACCAAGTGGTGATCTCTCCCCCAAAGTCTAAAACCTTCCTTCTAACTCTCTCACTGCAAATGAACCAAATGGGTGGTATTTATAGCCACACCCACTTCACTTGCACACACACACGGTCAAACAAATAACCCTCTAGTTTGACCACTTCAAACGAGCGGGTCAATACACGTTCGCTTGACCGTTTCACTAACTATTACATAATCAGCATAAAATAAAACTAATCTATTCGAACGACATCGGACACAAAAACTGCACCAACAAATTCCCCCTTGTCCGTTGCTGTCGAATGCTGAAAATGCAACTGCAATCGATCTTCAGTCAAGTATTTATTGATGTCATCTTCTTTGTGTTAACAAATTCCCCCTTGACCGATGATCTAGGTAAGTAGTATCTTGACTTGAGTCTTCATAGCAATACCAAACCCTTGAAGCTTCTCGTATAATATTTCCCTCTCAAAGTACGTGTATTTGTGTTGGGTGTTGTGCAATCTCCTCACAAGGCTAAATTAACCGATCTTCCGCTGATCTTCCAATACTCCAACCAGTATTTGATAAGGGTTCCATTCTTTAAAAACTGCATCAAGTCTTGATCTTGTCATAGGAACTCCATTTCATTCAAGCATACTACATTGGTAGAGTTTTCTGGTGAACTGTCTTCTATAAACCATCTTTGTGGAATCGACCAAGTAATGCACTTTGATCATCAGCATCAACACTCAGGAAGTCAGCTAGACCGAGTATATCACTTACAAGCTCAACCGGCATGCTTAGTTGAACTACATCCAGATCTCATTGTCTCGCCTTTGTGAAGTTGACCAAGTAATGCACTACGGATCTTCAGCATCAGTACTCAGGATGTCAGCTTGACCAAGTATATCGTTTGCGAACTCAACGATTTGAATTACACCCAGATCCCTGTAAAATCTCATAAAGATTCCCCAGGTCTTCAGTGAACAACGCTTTAAAACTACTGTAGACTTTAGATACCTGTATGTTTCCATGCAAAACCCTTCACGCTGGCTGGAGAATTAATTAAAGTCCTCAAATATGTATCTGTGCAAAACATTCCACGCAGAACCTTTGGTATCACCAGAAAAACACAAACTCCACCACCTATGATTGCGTTAAGAAATTTACTGAAGAAATTCCAAAACATATGAAAATTTCTATCCCCCCATTTCTTTGGTAAAGTATCTAAATCTTGACAAATTCCCTCCACTGAGCAGAACTGTCGTCAACTTCACTGAACAGATTCTCTCCACTGAGCAGAATCTTTCAAACGTTCTCGGTTTTTCTAAAAATCACGAAAGCGACTTTCTTCTTTGCATATTCTAGTTGATAATGAAAGTCCCCTAGCCCCATAGGATCCGACTTGTATCCCCCCAAAGTTCTGCTAACACCTAATCTGAAAGCTTCCATCATAGGCATAACTCTTCGACTTTGTTAACTCGTTAGGACCAGTCTTGGCTCTCTAGGTTCCTTCAATCGTTACCAAATGCGAGAATATGACAATAAACAAAATTCTTTCGAGCATTTACGAACACCGATAACAAAACACATTTTTCACGTGCGGAAATAAATATACCGTTTTTGGCCAATAATAGTCATGTCACCAATTTTGAAATTTGCACCAATAACCGTGACTACCCCACGTTTAACAAAAATCAAGTTTTCATCATGCCTCATCATCGCGCGCTCCCGAACCCGTAGGAATTTTACGTTGAAAAATGGATAAACTTTGCAAACACCTGACCCCACTTTGCAACTCACGAATAGAGATGGGTCCACGACTCCATGTCTCATCTAAAACATTTGTTCCAATACCTACGAAAAAATGTGATGATTCAAATCCCCACGAAATTTTGGACAGGTTTTTATTGAATATATCCCAGACGAAAAATGTATATTTCATTGACTAATAAATAGGCCCAATAATAAATTAAGTCCACTGAGACTATTGGGCATTTCATTCAACAACCCACTAATTCAACATCCCACTAATAACTTTAGTCCACAGGTTTTCGTGGAATCAATTTGAATGAGGACAAAGCACTTTGTATTTATTTGACTCAAGAGTTTTGGCTGACTTGTGCTTTAACTGGTGAGAGATCATAACAGCCCAATAAAACCAATATTAGAGACAAGCGGCCCACCATGGAAACTGGCCCAAACGCATGTGATTATGGCCCATTAACAGGAAATGACCAGCAACCATTCTTTAACAATCAGTGGGCCCAAGACAAAGAAACCTGGCTGCCAAACAACATTTATGTCGACAATTACCTGGTACAGCTGCACTTATCATCTTCTAGGTCTCTCTCCTCTCTGCGATAAACAATAACAACCGGACATCGTCATCTTCTAAATTCCACCTATCAAACCAGCCGACATAACATTTGCCTGACCTCTTCTCCTTCTTCGATACCCAGGAACCATTTAGATATAAGACTGTTCTTCGTCCAGGTTCTCGCAGTGTAATATTGTTCGTCACAAACAAAGCCAATGAAGAATATTGTTCCTGCAATTTTGTCCCTGAGAATCGTTCCTGCAATTTCGTCTCGGAGTTCACTGCGAGAATATTGTTCCTGCAATTCCTGCAATTTCGTTTTGGAGTTCACTACGAGAATATTGTTCCTGCAATTCCTGCAATTTCGTTCCTGAGACTCTTCGTCAGTGTAATATTGTTCGTACCTAAGGAAGTTCGTCACAACAAAACCAATGAAGAATGTACTTCGTGGAGGGGGTCTTCGTGGGTTACTAGTCAACGAAGAATCAAAATCTTCGTGACAAATTGTATTCTTCGTCGAGTATTCTTCGTGGAGGGCAAGTCTTCGTGCAGTGAGATTCTTCGTCGGGAATGTTCGTGGATGGGAGTTCTTCGTCTACCATTCTTCGTGAATCATGAATTCTTTGTGGGTACTGAAATGAAGAAACCTTAGTGCTTCTTCAACAGCTGCCACCCCTCTTCAAGAACACAGCCACTGTTTACTTGCAGATCTGAGAATTTGACGAAAAATACCTCAAACGATGATGAAAACTTGAAAATTTTGGTGTAAAACATAAAACCCAACTCTTGTGTATGGTCTGTTTCGTCTAGATCCATACTTTTTGAGTCCAGATCTGTACTTTTATTTCTTTACACCACATTTACATCTTGAACAAAAATCACGAAAATCACAGATTTAAAGCACATGTGACTTAGCAAATTGTTAGATTCATTAAATCGGGCACCAAGGCTCTGATACCAATTGTAGGTTCATGATTCCGGACCGAACCCGTGATTAGTGTGTGATTATGTTCAAGACGAGAGAGATTAGAGAAGTATAAACAACTTCCTTGTATAAATCGGTAGCATAACATTACAAAATCAGCCCGATTAGTAGCTAGCCGAACCATATACCAAAGGAGCATACATCCAGGGAGAGACCAAGTGGTGATCTCTCTCCCAAAGTCTAAAACCTTCCTTCTAACTCTCTCACTGCAAATGAACCAAAGGGGTGGTATTTATAGCCACACCCACTTCACTTGCACACATACACGGTCAAACAAATAACCCTCTCGTTTGACCACTTCAAACGAGCGGGTGAATACACGTTCGCTTGACTGTTTCATTAACTATTACATAATCGGCATAAAATAAAACTAATCTATTCGAACAACATCGGACACAAAAACTACACCAACATAAGCCTTCAGTGCTCCTAGCAGGCTTCTATTACCTTCATAGCAAGTTACCTGAAACGCATTTGAAAACATTTTATCAGCAAGAAATACTGGCGAGTTCATTCCATTTTGTAAAAAGACGCGTCGTTATAACTTTACAACATCAAGAGTTTTTACATTTGTTTACATCTATCAATTTTCTCAACAGTATTGTGACTGGGGCTAATTCCCCCGTGCTTGTGGTCATATTACTATTGGATCAGTTCACCCAATAGTAATGAGTGTCAAGTAATTTATACAAAACCCCACATACCGGTAGTAATTGCAGAATACAAAAACTTAATCACTATAAGTATAACTGAAAAACATTTCGGGTTTTGCAATGTATTTGGTAAAAAGAAAGAATGACTCACTTTGTAGACTTAGGTTTTAACTATAAGCTTCCTGGTAAATTTTCTGAGTTCCTAATAAAATATACAATGCACACGTATTAGTATAATAACCCAATTCAACTTTATCGATACATCACGAGATCAAAACCCCAACGTAGTTAGCAAAGTATAGCCTTATTCAGACAGTACCTTGACATCCATTGTTGGGTTTAGGATCGATCAGACAGGGTATCGAGTTAGTGATTAGGGGTTAAAATACTTACAACGAGGCAAAGCTCCGCAATTAGGGGTGCACAACTAAAAAAACAAAGAAAGAAGCAGAGAGGTTTGTCACAATTCAGTCGAAAAAGTGTGAAAGCTTCTGTCCCAAGCCAGGCTATTTATAGCCAATTGGTTCAGCCCCCCGCGCGCGCCCTGGACCCCTTTCACCTTCTGCATGTCACGGGTGAAGGCCTCTACTCCTAGAGTAGCCTTCTTTGCAAGTATAGCCCTGTGGTTTGATCTTATCAACTGTTACATGTACAGGTAATACTCCGCGTGTCGCGCAAGCTTTAGGGAATCCCCCCATGTGCCTCCGGGGGCCCCTGTTACTAGTTTTTCATTTCGGGTCGCGCCGTACATGTTCGGGGTCTCTATTAGGGTTCCTTATAAGGTGTTTTTGAGTGTTGTCACATCCTCCCTACCTTGTTTTAAATCTCGTCCTCGAGATTTACTAGAACAAGTAAGGATACTTACTTTTCATTTCAGACTCTAGCTCCCATGTGTATTCTGGTCCTCTTCTCGAATCCCATTTTACTTTGACCAATACTAATCTTTTGTGCTTGAGATTCTTGATCTTTCTATCTTCAATTTGTATTGGCTTTTCCACAAACTTAATATTTTCATTTACCTCTATGTCTTGAAGAGGTACTACCAATGATTCGTCGGCTAAACATTTTTTAGGTTACATACATGAAATACATCATGTACTCTTGCCATCTCTTCGGGTAACTATAGCTGATAAGCTATTGGTCCTATTAGTTTGATAATTTCAAAAGGTCCAACATACCTTGGGCTTAACTTTCCTTTCTTACCAAATCTGACGACTCCTTTCCATGGTGAGACTTTTAATAGTACTTTGTCTCCGACTTGAAACTCTAATGGCTTATGCCTGTTATCTGCATAATTCTTTTGAAGGTCTCGTGCTATTTTTAGTCTTTCCTTGACTTGAATTATTTTGTTAGTTGTTTCTTGTACAATTTCAGGTCCTGACAATTGCTTTTCTCCTATTTTAGCCCAACATGGATGTGTTCAGCATGTCCGTCCATAGAGTACTTCAAATGGTGCAGCATTAATGCTTGTATGATAGCTATTGTTGTAAAAAAAAATTCTATTAATGGTAAGTGTTCGTCCCAACTTCCTCCAAAGTCTATCACACAGGCTCTGAGCATATCTTCCATAGTCTGAATCATCCTTTCACTTTGTCCGTCTATTTGAGGATGAGAAGTTGTACTTAAATTTAATGTGGTTCCCATTGCCTTTTGAAAATTTGTCCAGAAATGAGAAGTAAAATGACTATCTCGGTCGGACACAATAGATAAAGGGATTCCATGCAATGAAACTATTTCATCCACATACAGCTTAGCTAGTTGTTCCATACTGAAAGTTTCTTTCATTGGAAAGAAATGTGTAGATTTAGTTAATCTGTCCACAATCACCCAGATTGTGTCGTTACCTTTTCGTGTCTTGGGTAATTTGGTAACAAAACTCCATCGTTATCAACTCCCATTTCTAAATTGGCATTTCCAATTGCTGAAGTAATCCTGAAGGCTTCTGATGTTCAGCTTTAACCTGTGAGCAAGTTAAACACTCAGTAACATAATTTGCTATGTCCTTTTTCATTCCTATCCACCAAAAGTTTTTCCTTAAATCCGGATACATCTTATCACTTCAAGGATGCATCGTATACTTGGATTTATGAGCTTCTTCTAGAATTTGGTTTCTTAGGTTCCCTTTAATAGGTACCCAGATTCTTTTCTTATGGAATCTCCAAATTCCATCTGCTCATTTTTCTAATTCTTTAATCATTCCTTTTAATCCTTCAGCATCATCCTTGATTGTTGTTTCCTGTACCTTTTTCAATTGTTTATTTAAATCTATCTGCAGGTTTAATCTGAGAGCACGTACCCTTTTTGGCTTCTCATGATATTTTTGGCTTAAAGCATCAACTACTACGTTAGCTTTTCCTGCGTGGTATTGAATATGACAATCGTAATCGCTAAGGATTTCCATCCAGCGTCTTTGGCTCATGTTTAATTCTTTTTTGCCCGAAAACATACCTTAAACTTTTATGATCTGTGAAGACAGTGAACTTACTACCATAAAGATAATCTCTCCAAATCTTGAGGGCAAAAATTATCGCTCCTAGTTCCAGATCATGCGTTGTATACTTTTCTTCATGTTTCTTTACTTGTCTAGAGGCATAAGCAATCATCTTTTAAAGTTGCATCAGCACACATCCAAATCCTAATTTAGATGCATCACAGTAGACTATGAACTCTTTAGTTCCTTCTGGTAAAGTAAGTATTGGTGCGTTAGTTAATCTTTGCTTCAGAATCTTGAACGCTTCTTCCTGTTTTGGTCCCCATTCAAACTTAACTGACTTGCATGTTAGTTTGGTTAATGGAATGGCTATTCTAGAAAAATCTTGAATGAAACGCCTATAATATCCTACCAATCCAAGAAAACTTCTTACTTCCGTTGGTGAATCAGGGACATTCCATTTGGTAATAGGTTAGATCTTTGTAGGAGCTGCATGAATTCCTTCATGATTAACTAAGTGTCCAAGAAATTGTACCTCTTGCAACCAAAATTCACATTTTGAGAATTTAGCATAAATCTTTTCCTTTCTCAACAATGTCAGAAGTACTTGTAAATGCTTGGCATGCTCTTCCCTACTCTTGGAGTATATTAGTATATCATCTATGAAGACAATTATGAATTTATCCAAGTATGGTTTACATATCTTGTTCATCATGTCCATAAATGCTGTTGGGGCATTTGTCAAACGGAATGGCATGACTGTAAATTCATAATAACCGTACCTTGTCCTGAAAGCAGTTTTAGGAATGTCCTCTTCATGTACCTTCAGTTGATGATATCCTGAGCGTAAGTCTATCTTTGAGAAGAATCGAGCTCCTTGAAGTTGATCGAATAGATCATCGATTCTCGGTAGTGGGTACCGATTTTTAATAGTAATCTTATTGAATTCCCTGTAATCAATACACATGCACATCGATCCATCTTTCTTCTTTCTTCTTGACGAATAGCACGGGCGCTCCCTAAGGAAATGAACTAGGTTGTATAAGACCTTTTTCTAATAATTCTTCTAATTGCTTCTTCAATTCTAGCATTTCTGTGGGCGCTATGCTATAGGGTGCTTTGGCAATCGGTGCAGTTCCTAGTATTAGGTGAATTCTAAATTCAACCTCACGATCTGGCGGTAGTCCAGGTAATTCTTCTAGGAAAACGTCTGAGAAATCAGATACTACGGGAATATCTTTTAACTCTTTTCCTTTAGTGCTAATGATTGCCGAAATCATATACACTATTCCTCCTTTTCGTGCGTAACTTGCAGCTTTCATCACTGAGATGAAGTTTGTGGATGTCGTCGGCTTGTCTCCCTGAATTGTAATTCTTTCTCCTGTTGGCGCACGAACTTCCACAAAATTTTGGTCACACAAAATTCGTGCATGATTGGCCACCAACCAATCCATCCCAATACGATATCGAATCCGGGTAGATTCATAGGTAAAAGGTTAGCGGTAAATCTATGACCTAAAAATTCTATCTTTCCTTTCTGAAGGATTTCGTTTATGTTGATAGAACTTCCATTTGATGTTTCCACCGTACAAGCTTGGTGAAATTTGGTTAATGGTTGATTGAGTAATTGACGGAATGTAGTATTTATAAAACTTTGGTTTGCACAAGAGTCAAATAATACTTTAGCATAGACATCAGGAACGAGAAACGTACCGGCAATTACAGCAGGAATCTACTCGGCTTCCTTAGCTGTTAGTACGAATGCTCTGGCATTCTTCTTGGGTCCTTCCATTGCCTTTTCCTTGTTGTTAGTTGTTGTAGCTAGTTTTGGGCAATTTAGTCGGATATGACCTGCCTCTCCGCAGTTGTAGCATATTTTAGTGCTAGCTTTATTTCTACACTCTTCCTCCTTATGTCCTGACCTCTTGAAGAAGTTACAGTACCTCGCACATTTTCCTGAATGCTTCTTTTTACAGGACTTACAGAAAGGCGATGAGGAGGATGAACCTGTTTCTTTCCCACAGTAGGAATTACCAAAACGTAGTTCCTGCGTAATCCTCTGGGCTAGATTCTTCTTCTGGTTTTCTTCCTGTATACGTATCAGTCCATCTGTCAGAATGTTAGCCAGCTCCACTATTTCTTCAATTGTCTGTGGCCTAGCTGCTTTGACCATATCTCTGATCTCACTAATTAATCCCCAGATGTAATGGGAGATTAATAATGGCTTTGGCGAAGCTAGTGTTGGTACTATCCTAGCATACTCGAAGAATTTGCTAGTAAATTTCCTACAATTTACACCAATCATTTTATGGTTTAGGAATTTATTGGCTATATGCTCCTTTTCGTGAGGAGGACAAAATTTCCTTTCCATTATTTCTTTAAAATTATCCCATTCCATATTATAGACCATATCATTTCCCCTTGATTGAAGAATGGTATTCCACCATTCTAATGCTTCATCCTTGAAAAGGTTAGAAGCATAGATGATCTTGTCCTCATCAACACATTTACTAATTTTTTAAACTGCTTCAGTCTTTTCTAACCAGCATAAGGCTGAAATGGCTCCTTCATTATCCGAGAATTTGATTGGTTTGCATGCTAAGAATTCTTTGTAAGAACAACCATAATCGATGGTCTTCGTTTTGGAATTTGAGCTTTGATAAGAATACCGTTATCTTCGTTAACGCTGTGACTCGGCTCGGTGTGCGTACGTTTACTGCCTATTACAGTATTATCGTTTACCGGCTTTTTATTAGTAGCGTCGATAATAAACGGAATAGCATCTATTATTCCTTGTGCCACTATATGTTCTATTACACTTTTATCCACTTGGTTCCTGTTATCGTTATTATTCTAAACTTTCTGATTTATTTCATTTGACATCTGAATTGCAAACATTATCAGGTGTTAATATCACAGAATAATTTAAACATACAAATATTCAAACATATTTAACCAAAATCGTCGAACATTGCGACGTTTACTCTTTTTATATATAATATGCATCCATACAAACTACAAACTACAACTGTAATTCTACACGTTAGTAATTATATGCGTCAATACATATATATATAAGTGATATATATATATATATAATATATTATTATTAGTATGGATTATATATATTTTTTCATCAAATTAAATAGAAAGTGTGTGTGTGTGTGTGTGTGTGTGTATATATATATATATATATATATATATATTGATTGAGGTTCCTGTAAAAAAGACCAAAAGTGTGAGAAGGGTAAGAAAGAATCTCAGCTTTGATCTAATGGTTGAGATCAATAGGGACCAAATTGTAAAATGTGTTTTATTTTTTGGACTGATTTGAAAATTGTACGGGTAATAGAGTCTTTTATATCCACTTGAAATAGGAAACTGTAAATCAAATCCCTACATTTTCGAATTCTCTTTCTTCTCCTGATCTTTGAATCCTCTTTCTTCTCCAGATTTTCGGATCCTCCTTCTTCTCTAGATCGGTCCATCTCGAATCATCATCATCATCAGCGGTGGTGCCGGCAATGGAACGACGGCAAGGTGGTGTCGGGTGGTTGGGTTCGAGCGAGAGACAGAGAAGAGAAACTGTAGAGAGGCGGCGCTGGCCACCTCCCCACGACGGCGGGCAGCAGTGGTGGTGCCGGCAGTGGAACGACAGAGTTGTAGTGTTATACAGAGTTATAATAGGGCAATATGGAATTATATACTATTCATAGTGTTTTTATAGTGATTTGTAGTGTTATATCTTGTTTTATAGTGTTATGTACTTATTACAGTGTTATGAACTGTTGAATGGTGTTTTGTAGTGTCTTTAATAGTGTTATATACTTATTGAATGGTGTTATATAATTATTGAATGGTGTTATATATGTGTTGAATAGTGGTTGCAGTATTATTCGTAGTGTTTTTGTAGAGATCTTTAAAATGGTGTTATATACTTACTGAATGGTGTTATATACTTATTGAATGGTGTTATATAATTATTGAATGGTATTATATATGTGCTGAATGGTGGTTGCAGTGTTATTCATAGTGTTTTATAGAGATCTTTAAAATGGTGTTATATACTTACTGAATGGTGTTATATACTTATTGATTGGTGTTATATAATTATTGAATGGTGAAATATATGTGCTGAATGGTGGTTGCAGTGTTATTCGTAGTGTTTTATAGAGATCTTTAAAAAAATCGTGTTCATATAAATAACGGTGGCGGTTATGGAAGGTTATTAATTAATTAAATCAATGATAAAATTACTTGTTTACCTTTTTGAATTAATTTAGAATGACCACACATGTCATCTACACAATATTTCTCATACTTCTCACACTTTTAACCCTTTTTACAATAACCTTACCCAATATATATATATATATATTAGGGTTTGTTGTTTCTCAGAACTGCATCTCCCTCTCGACGTACTTCCAGACGAGATTTTCTCCTATGGCCTGAATTCTGTTTCCTTCGTCTATAAGTTCTTCACCATAGTGACGAAGCTCAGCTACGTTTTCATGACTCATAGTACGGAGTATGGCTGGTATGGGCTTATTGCAGGCTGGTATAGGTTCTCCATATGGTAAGTAGGGATTTGGTTGGTTTATCATGTTTTGGAAAGCCCAGTCATTGGTCCACCATTGTTCCAGTGAATCTGGTGCTGGCAACCTAGGTATTTCCTCGGCGTTGAAAGCTGGCATAGGTAGCAGGTTTTCTTGTATCGGTTCAGGGTACATTGGTATTAGTGCTATGGGTTGTTCTGGATATAAAGGTAGCAACCGGGGTTCTGGTTCTGCTAAGAGATTTAGATTTATTTCATTTTCTGTAGGTTGGAAAAGATCACAATTAACTAATCTCCTATCTAGTTCCTCCCACATAGGTCTTGTCACGGGTATCTGTGCAGTTCCTTCTACTAGGGTTATGGTTGCTTCTTGGTTTTTCCTTTCCTTCTCTTTTTCTCTTTTTTCCTTGTTAAACCATCCCCTCTTTTTGGGTTGAAAAGTTTCAGCTGATTTTGCTTGAAAGACAAAAGATTCTTTGGTGTTTGCCTCGTATCCGGATGCAGTCCCAGATGGTCGTTCATCCATTTCAGAATCAGTCATGTGTCGAAAGGCGTCGGATGTATTTTGGTCACTCATACTATGAATTCAAAATTTGTTAAAATATAAAAATCATAATATAAATATTAAGATTTATTTACACAGAATAACACATAAGTTATTACATTAATTTCCTAACATAATGTTTAAGTTTTAGGTACTTAAAAGAACACCTAAATGGCTTAAACCATTGGCTCTGATAACACCTTCTGTCGTGGCCCCTGACCCCACCCTGGGAGCGGGAGCTCACGAGCCAGTCAGATGGTATCGATGTTTATTAAATTTGCAGCGGAACAAATCATCAGGATCGTAGTTATGAAATAATTTCAGGGTTTGTAAAACACCAAACTTTTAATATTAAAACCCATATTTTATTCAAACATTTTAATAGGGATAAACCCTAATTGCTGAAAAACATAAAATTTCTTCTTTTATTCAGGTAATCATAGCCACTTTATTTAAGCCTTCAGTGCTCCATAGCGGACTTCTATTACCTTCACAGCAAGTCACTTGAAACGTGTTTGAAAACATTTTATCAGCAAGAAATATTGGCGAGTTCATTCCATTTTGTAAAAAGACACATTGTTATAACTTTACAGCATCAAGAGTTTTTACATTTGTTTTTATCTATTAGTTTTCTCAACAGTATTGCGACTGAGGCCAATTCCCCCATGCTTGTGTTCATATTACTATTGGATCCGTTCACCCAATAGTAACGAGTGTCAAGTAATGTATACAAAACCCCACATACCGGCAGTAATTGCAGAATACAAAAACTTAATCGCTGTAAGTATAACTGAAAAACATTTAGGGTTTTGCAATGTATTTGGCAAAAAGAAAGAATGACTCACTTTGTAGACTTAGGGTTTAACTATAAGCTTCCTGGTAAATTTCCTGAGTTCCTAATAAAATATACAATGCACACGTGTTTGTATAATAACCCAATTCAACTTTATCGATAGATACATCACAAGATCAAAACCCCAACGTAGTTAGCAAAGTATAGCCTTATTCAGGTAGCACCTTGACATCTGTTGCTGAGTTTAGGACCGATCGGATAGGGTATCGAGTTAGTGATTACGGGTTAAAATACTTACAACGAGGCAAAGCTTCGCAATTAGGGGTACACTACTAAAAGAAACGGAGAAAGAAGCAGAGAGGTTCGCCAAAATTCAGTCGAAACGGTGTGAAAGCTTCTGTCCCAAGCCAGGCTATTTATAGCCCAATTGGTTCAGCCCTCCGCGTTGCGCCCCGGACCCCCTTCACCTTCTGCGTGTCGCGGGTGAAGGCCTCTACTCCTAGAGTAGCCTTGTTTGCAAGTATAGCCATGTGGTTCGATCTTATCAACTGTTACACATACAGGTAATACTTCGCATGTCGTGCAAGGTTTAGGGAAGCCCCCTGATGCGTGTGAAGTGTTATATATTTTTAATGTATATTTTAAGCCCTTTAACACTTTTTTTTGCCAAGTTTTAAATTTATAAACCCCAATACTTACTAACACTAAACACACATATGGGCAAGTGCACCCATCGTGAGCGTAGTATAGTGTTGGTAATATATCGAGGTCGTCCAACGACACAAGAGCTTTTAATACCGGTTTATCCTCAACGTCTAATCAAATCAAAAAGTTAGAAAAATGTTTTTAAACTAGAAAAATAAAACTAATTAAAATGCTGAAAAATAAAATAAAAGTAAAAACAGATAGACAAGATGAATCACTTGGATCTGACTTGCCTTTAGTGTAACCTTTGATTATTTTCGCACTTTTGCACTTTTTAAAAGATTGTCTTAGTTATTGTAGTAGGCCCCTCTTTTGAAGGTGACGTTACCCTCAACTCAGTAGTTTGAGTCAGTAAGGATACAATCCTAAAGGGTCGGATTATTGAAAGATAATTAATTAAGTTATTAATGTATAATGTGGTAGGCCCCTCTTTTGAAGGTGACGTTACCCTCGGCTAAGTAGTCTGAGTCAGCAGGGATATAGTCCTAAGTAGCCGGGTTAAAGTTTTAATAGTAGTTTATATATGAGGGGATCAAAGAGTTTGGACCCCCGCCATCCAATACCATTAGGTATTGAAGGAAGTCCTACTAAATTTGACCCAGGTCCTTTGCAGGACCTATACACTGAACAATGGCAAGACTCTTACCAAACCATTCCCTTAACCGCCGACCAGGTAGCCAACATATCTCCATATAGACCGTGGAGATATGAATGGTGAAAATCTTTTATTTTATATAGACAGTAAAATAATGCCAAGACACCACGGACAAATGATAAGGAAGAATCACCTTCAACATATAAAACTAGTTATTAAAGTCATTAATACATAACCAAATAAAAAGTGCGAAAAGATTAAAAATAAAAAGTATTACACTAAATGCTTGTCTTCACCAAGTGATCTAATAGACTTAGGCAAACATGGCCTTTGATTGTCAAAAACTCTTACGATCAATCTTGGATCCCGAGACGACTCACACACTCTATGATGGACAATGGATGATGGTGGTGGATGATGGTGGTGGATGATGGTGTTGTGATGGTGGTGGGTGGTGGGTGAAGTGTGAGAGAGGTGGTGTGCCAAGGGATGGTTTGCAAATGAGCCAAGCACTCCTATTTATAGCCTAAACAGCAGCTGGGGCACGGCCCCGTGTCCATCCTCCTTCTCTTTCTTCATTAATTGTAGTTTGTCTGCATTAGTTGACCACGCCCCCGTGTCCGCTGGGCACGACCCCGTGTGCAGAAGCGTATCTGTACTATCAAGATTTCCTCAGATTTTGCGAATCTTAGAGTTGACCACGACCCCGTGTCCGATGGGCACGCCCCCGTGATGGGTGATAGAAGCTTCTACAACTTTGTCATTTCTGCTGACACTTGGGTACGCCCCCGTGCTCATTGAGCGCGGGGCGTGTTCAACCTTTTGTTTACTTGTTTTTTGCTTGGGAAGATGCTGACGGGGGGTCGGGCATGCCACGTTTGTTCCTTTTCTTGTACTTATGTTAGATTTAGCTGACTTTTTACTTCTTTTGTTCATTTGAGCTCATTTAATCCTGAAAATACAAAAGGAAGACAAAAAACACACTTTTTCCAACATTAGTACTAAAAAAGGGTTAGTTTTATGCCACAATTGATGTAATTTATATGTTGCATTTTGTGCACATCAAATACCCCCACACTTGAATCTTTGCTTGTCCTCAAGCAAAACTCTTTATAATGTGGCTTTTACACTCCCAAATGGAATGGGTAGAAGAGAAGGTTTTTGGGCTTGTCATAGAGTGTCGGGATTTCCAAGATTCTTTATTAAGTTTTATTTTTATTTATTTACAATCCTATTCGTCATGATTTATTAAAAACATTACATAAGATAAATTACTTATTAGGGCATAACATGCCTTTTTAAAATTCCATTTATATACAAGTTCACATACCTCACGGGGGGATCACTCAACGCTCGGCCGATATATGTATTTTAGTGAATCACTCGAGAGCGGCATGGAACTTACTGCTACCATAAGCTTGCCAAGCAATCAATCCTCCTCCTTTTTAACTATATACCTTTGTAAATATCAAGAGGACTTTTTGGGTGAAGGGTTAGGCTTGGGTTAAAGGTAGGTGATTGGGTTGGTGGTTAGTAAAAAAAGGGCGAAAGGCGTAACAAGTGTCGGTTTTCGTAAGACTTTTTATTTTTCATAACTTTTTATTTTGATAAAGCATTTCTTTCAAACAAGGTTCTTTTTTGATAAACTTGTTTGTTTATTTCTTTTGGCTTCATCCTCATTTTTTTAATAAGGAAGTCATAAGAAAAACCGAGTTTTGTTATTAAAATAAAGGGTTTAAAATTAAAAAAAAAGGGTTTTGGTGGGTAAAAGGGTGTTTGTTTTGGGTTAAGAAATGAAAAGGTTTAGGCTCAAAGGGGTTAACTAGGGGGATTTTGGGTAGGTGGTAAAAAAAAGAAAAATAATGGTGTAGAAATAAAAAAGGTTAGTCCTAATGCCACCGTCATTTACTTACTCGGGTTTAAGTTTGTAAGGACCGGGAATATATCGTCGTGGCAAGTTCTAGAGTCGTAAGAACCAAGCGGCTATTCACACAAGAAATGAAAAATGAGCATTTAGTTTAAAGATATGTATTTGTATGTTCAATAAAGGCTCAAAACTCACTTTTGTGGGAATGGGTTTTTATGTGGTCAAGTATATATAATCAAACTTTAACTAGATTTGTTATGCCGTTTCATAATTTTCTTATGTTGGTTCTTTTTATCACAACGCTATCGGTTGTAAATTTGTAAAAATATAACCTTTTTAGAACTTGAAATTCCCAAATTAAACCTAGACAAGTAAAAAATGAAAATTTTTGAAAAAATTTGGGGTGATTAGCGGTTCAAATAGAGTTATGTGTAAGGCTTGTGATTAGGATTTGCAAAAAATTCAAGGTTTTAGCATCCCCCCACACTTAAATTACACATTGTCCTAAATGTGTCCCAAAAATAAGTTTTTAGGTTGATTGGATGTGTAAAAAGGTGTGAAAAAGCAAAAATTTATGTTACTGGGCGTCTGGACACGGCCCCGTGTCGGATGAACATGGCCCCGTGTTCAGAGTGCCAGTAACAAAAACTTACAGAAGGTGGACATGGGGGCGTGTTGGCTGGGCACGACCCCGTGTCTGGCAAAAATCTGCAGAATTAAACAAACAACAGGTCTGGGGAAGTGGGCACGGGGGCGTGTCGGCTGGACAAGGCCCCGTGTAGACAATCTGCAAAGGTGAAAAACAGGTTTCTCGTTTCGGTTTTGCTGTCCCGGCTTTAGTGGTACTAATATTTAGTACTCTAAGCCTTGTATGTGCCTGTTTTATCCATAAACACTACTTCAAACCATAGCAAACATCCTAAATTACCATAGTTCAACATCCACATCACCAAGTTAAAAAGAAAAACAAATGCAGAAAGTAAAAAAGAGTTAAAGGAAAGTAAATTGTTCAATACACGGCACGCAGGCCGGAAATTGTTCAAAAGAAAAGAGGGTTAACCTGTGGGACCTCCTACCAGCTGCTCCCCCCCACCTAGTCCATGTCCTCGTATTCATCATCACCTCTTCCTTCGTGCCCCGCCATGTACTCCCAGATGTTCCCGATGTCATCCTGAATGTCGGAGATGTTCCTCTCAATTGCTTTGACCCGGGTGTACGTGTTACTCACCATGTTATAGGTGTTCCTGGTGCACATGAGGTTTTCCTGCAATAAATCATGTAAACTTTGGAAGTTAGGAAAACCGCCTCCTTGTGAGGAGGACTGGCCCGGATCACCATGGGGCCGGTATTGGTATTGCGGAGGTGGTTGAAACTGTGGAGCGTGAAGGACGAGTGCCTCTTGCGGGTTCCATGCATGCCCTTGGGCTCTTTGGAAGCTAACCGACCCGTCTTCGGCTTCATAAATCAAGTTCATGGAGCGGCAGATGTGTGTGTCCACTCTTCCCGACCATGGACTTTTCTGGAAAGATCTGGGCATGTTCACGAAGTTCCTGAAGAGATGGTATATCCACCCCCGAAAGAAGATAGGGGTTGGAGGAGTAGCAAGCCGGTTCCAATGCATGTTTCAGAGCAGCAGGTATGGAACATCTAGGTGTCTGCGGTTGTGAATGCAATGAAGGACCACCAGATCTCTTAACCGAACGACGCCACTGCTATCATGCCTTTGACTAAGAGAGTAAGTGAGGACCCTATGGATGTAGCGGTAAAGAGGGTCCCTCAACTTAGTGCTCTTAGTGCTACTTGGGTTGTAGATTCCTTCTCCTATTTGAGCCCAAGCGGCTTGGCGTTCGTTTTCTCCTAGTTCACGTAGCCCTCTGGTGTTTTCTTCATTACCCGCATCTTCCTCCGCATACAACCCCACTATCGACCCAAACTGTGCCATTGAAATCGAGTACTTGGTCCCCCCACATCGGAATTCACCCCATCATTATCAAATGGGTCGCACCTTGAATTGAACACAAATATGCTATAGAATTCCATATTATACTCGTGGACCGAGCGAAGGCGAGTAGTTAGGGCGACTCTTAGTGGCCCGGTGACTAGGTTGTTGAAACGGTCCCATTGGTTCACTGCTCCTAAGAGTTCCATGCATGCTTGTCGTGGGTATTCCTCCGGCCTGGTTCGAAGCACATCATATCTTGCTTTAGCATGAAGCTCACTTGCATTGAACCTCGTGAATTTCTTGGACATCTGAAAGAGTACACCAAACAATTAGCATGAAACAGTGAAATTTTCGGAAAAAGCTGAAAACAGTCGGCTGAACACGACCCCGTGTTCAGCGGACACGCCCCGAGTTGGTAAGAAAATGGCTGGACACGCCCCCGTGCTCAGCGAGCACGACCCCCTGTCCAGGAGTCTATTTCCCAAAAATCCCATTTTTCGACCCGGTCCCGAAAACTTGAAAATTTTTGGTCCAGTAGGGGTGGTTTTCCCCGAAAATGAAACCCCAAGTGCCATTTTTCTCAAAACAAACCGTTTACCCCTTCAATTTTATCTTTTTTTGTTCAAAAACAAGGGTTTGGGGTTTTTATGAGAAATCGGGCAAATCTATGAACAATACAAGTGGATTTACTTCCTATAACTGTAACACCTCGAATTTTTGTGTCCAATGATGTGTTAACACGTGTCATTTGTTTACACGTGGCATCTATAATAAATAAAAGACTAATTTTGACAAACCTTGAAACTATATAAATTCGAGGGTTATAAATGTCAACAAGGGTAAATATACTGTATAGTAACCCTAAATAAATGCTTGTACCTTCAAACGAATAAATCATAAAACGTACGGAAGCGGAACGCGGAAGAAAGTGAGAGATTACGAACTACAGGGGTTAACTGTGTCAACATGTTTAATATTACCTCTGAGTGGCCCTTTAACGTTCCCAAGACTTCGTAACAGTATTATACGCTCACTAGAATATACTGTATAAATTCCGCGAAGTTCCGTCTTAAAACGAAAGAGTTATACTCAAATTCGTATAAGAAGGGTTAAAAGCGTCAACAGTGAAAGTTAAGGCTTTCCAAATAAATGAATTAACTAACCAGGGACTTAATAGCGCGGGTAAATAACACGAGGCCCCTATCGGTAAATAACCGAGGGCCAAACCGCAAAGTTACCCCTTCAAACCCGAAAGGTCAGGTAAATCATTACGAAAGATTTCGTTATTAATTACCTGGATTTCGTAATCATTTCAAAAGATTTTAAAAATCTGAAAAACAGGCTTCACGCGACCCGCATTGCATTATGGTTAAGTTGAGGCGGGCCGCGAGCCTCCCCTTTTACGCGTCTGATCTTTAAATCCCAGGCGGCCCGCATTGTAAACGCATGGAACTTCCATGCGGGCCGCATTAGACGCCCAGATGCAGAAAGTTGATGTTTTCTTGACTTTTGAGCATGGTGAACGATCAATCTCCAATAAATGAGGCATGGGCGCCCCCTACTCGACCCATAGCCCTCTGGGACACCTACCCATCATCCTTGGACTGTTGTGGGTGGTTGTAATGATCATTGATGCATGGCATTGGCTATAAATAGCCACATCTTTGCACATAACATTCACACAACTTAAACATACACCTCTGGTCATTCTAAAGAGCTCTCAAGTCCTTTTCTCTGCTCCATAAGCAAGAACACAACTTCTGTAAGTGATCTAACCCTTTGTGGTTTCACATTTCCTTAGTAAATGGCTAAGAACCAAACCGTCGTAACTACGGTTTGACTTTACAATAAATCAGTAATGGTTCAGTCTTATGACGAATCAAAAGTGGTTATGAGTTGGTATTTATGTGGGTAATAAACCTCTAAAATGGTTCCCCCTGATCACCACTCTAACTATGTCAAATGTCGAGTCAAACGTGCGGTTAAAAAGTCAACAGAAAGCTATTTTAGCGATTTATGCATAATTTGTAATGTATATGTTATGGAACCTGTTTTAACAATCATAAAACATGATAATAAGTATATAAACCTGTTTGCGCTCGTTTGAATCGATCATTTACTATATTGAACCGGTTCGGAGCCGAAAGTCGCAAAAGTTTGACTTTTGCTTTGACTTCAGTTCTGACCCGTTTTAGTGAGGTATAAATATACCTTAGGTCTCTCTTAGGACCAGGTCACATGTTGGAATAAACCTCTGTGATCGGTTCATGAGTTATCCGAGTCTTTTGCGCAATTCCGTCATTCGCCTAAAAGTTGACCGTAACGGCCTTTTAAAATTAAAACGAGTATTTCGGACACGTGAACGGACCAAAACCTTGCTTATTAAATTATAAGCATGTCCTTAAAGTTTCACGTCAATCCGAGGTCTAGAATGAGAGTTATGCTAAAAGGCGCACTTTTAAGAAAGTTTTGTAATTAACGGCGCAATTAGCATAACGCCCATCTAACCCAAGTTTTCGTCACCAAAACTTTTACCCACTGTGGTAAAATAATATTTTGGGAATTTTAAAGATTTTTAATAATTTTTACCTTGCTCATAACCTGCGGTTATGGCTACGGTTCGGTAAATACCGAATATGCCCTTTTTGGCCAAAACGGGAGTTCTACAAGGTCTTTTGACCCGATTCCAGTTGCCACTGGTTTTAAATAATAAATAAAGTATTTTAAGCTTTATAAGCTGTTCGGGAAACTCAGATTTCCTGTAGAACTCGAAAAGCCCTTTTTAAAGTCTTTAAAATGACCGAAAAGCCCCTACGGGGCATAATATTAACTTAAACTCGTTACGGGCATTACGGAAGGTATCCTACTGATACCAAAATACTTTTAAGGCATATTGACTTAGGAAATAAGCGTAGGACACTTATGGTTAATCGTTTCGCCTATTTGCGCACACGGTACGGCTCATGGAACTAGTTTTCGTGCAATAGCCGATACGGGTCAAATTATATTATTTGAACCCCAAAATCCAGAGTGTGAACCATTAACCCATATAAAACAAGTCTCTGAACTTGTTGGGACAGAGTCACACTCCATTCTCGGTTTTCGCCTTTTCGCGCGATTAAACCATATCTATATATATCGGAACCAACCGGTCTAGGCTACGGCCATTATAACGACCCGTTAGGATTCTAAGAGGTTAATTAAAACCTTCGTTCCAGATTAGGAGCCCCAGTAAAAGCTATCGGTGACTTAATCTATAAAAAGGACTATACTTGCAAAGGTAAATACTTTAACTTATTTCCCCTATATGGGCTTGGGTTACGGTATATTAATACCGCTTGATTGAGCATTATATAATTCCATCGCTTAGGTGGTTAATTGATTAAATATGATTGGCTCATTTAAACAGTTTTGTTGCTTATAAGCCTTTGGGGGGTTTAATGACCGTTGTCCCGGATATCCTTGGCATCATTTTACGAAATGGCCACGACCATCGACATCCCGGTGTAGGCGTACACCCGGTATAAAGTGTCGACATTAAAATTAAAAGACGTAGCCGTTGGTTTTTATACTACGGTTTTACGCAAACGTGGTGTGTCTATAAATCTTTAACCCGGCACGACCCGGGCTACTGAACGCATAAAAGAACATGTAAAACGTTCACAAGATCATTATGAATTTTCCCAAGTTATAAAAGAGTTTGTGCCTTGTGCATTCAAATCAATTTTAATAAACATTTTCAAATGTGTCAGTTGAATGTATTTACCAGTGTAAACTGACGTATTTTCCCAAAAAGATTAAGTGCAGGTACCTAAACGAAAATTGGCTGGTATTAGCTCCCTAGCGTCGTGATAAGTCTCGCAAGCTTGATTGCAGTATCTGATGGAACAAATACTTCATGTTTATTTACGATCCACTGTGGATATATTCAACCCCTGTAATACATTTTGATATTACAATCAGAGGTTGAAGTTTATATATATTTATCTTATGCTTCCGCTGTGCATTATATAATTGTGTGGTTTGACTATATTGTTGCCAACATCGTCACGGTAATCCCCCACCGGGCCCACCGGTGAGACGCGTGGAAATCGGGGTGTGACAATAACACTAATCTAAACTAATGCTAACAGATTTATGCAAAAATTTGAGGTTCGATCCGGATGAAGTTCAAGAACCCTAGATTTTTCCCCAAATTTTTTGATGTTTTAACTACATGCAAGTGCTTAATCTAACTACTAATAATGATAGAATCATACCTTGATGTTGTTAGAAGTAGAGGAGACGTTGAAATCTTGCAGAAAAATCGCCTGAACCAGAGAGTTTTCGGGGAAACGGGGCGTGTGGAATGAAGAAACTGTTATGAAAAAGGGGTTTTATCCCGGCAGTTGCGCGGACACGGCCTCGTGCCGAGTGATTTTTTTTGTTTAAAGTGCTCGTGTGAGTGCCCTGTTTTCCCAAAACTTGGTTAGAAGACTTACCGATTTAGATGTCAACCCGTTTGTTCGTAACTTACCAGGCATGATGTTGATGCTTTTACTCTTCGACCGTTTGAAGTGAGATTTCTTCCTCTTCATCCTCAATGAATCCTTGATAGAGCTTCAGCCGTTGGCCATTGACTTTGAATGTAATTCCATTCCGAGATTTAATTTCTACTGCACCGTGTGGGAAAATATGGGGGATGGAAAAAGGTCCTGACTGTGACAACCGGTAATTAACGGCTTCTAATTACGCGATTAACAAAAGTTTAAAGTGACAATAAATAGTGGTTAAGACGCAAATTAACTTAATTAGGCATTTGGAGTGCCCAGGGACGTCTATCCGACTTTACCGTACGCGTATGAAGATTCGCGTGGAATCTGCAACAACGAACTGATACCGTGCAAAATACTGACAACGCCGACAAATACGGATTTTCTACGAATATTTTATAAATATAATTTTATGAATGTATTGGGTTTCTGTGCGACACAAACGCAAACGTGAACTAAAAACGCGATAGCAGGAAACGCATCGGCAACGAAACGGAAGCGACAGAGGCGCTTGTCACCTTCAGAACTTACATTTTACGCTATATTTAGCTCCGTAATGGAATTTTAGTAGTTACAGTCGAAATCGGATCGAAAAACGAACAAGAAACGACAACTGAAGCGTTGTACGCGATTTTAACGCAACCGACGAACGGCAAACGGAGCCGTTACCGTACGGCGGCAGGCGGCGACGATAGTGATGGCCGTTGCAGCGGCGGCAGTGATGATGATTATTGCGGTTATTCAAGTTTTGGTTTGGTTCAAGTGCAATTCTTGTTGGGCCAAGACAGTCAACTCGGGTCTCGCTTCGGGTTCGGGTCAACTCAGTCAACACATCAGGTTGAGTGGTCAAAGGTGGTTAGCACTGGTCAACATCAGATCCGGTTCGGGTCAATTTCTGTATGATCCGTAATCATGATTACATTTTGATTATATGTGTTAGACATAATTTTGTATGATTCTGTCATTGCGTGTCTAGCAAAACTCCATACATTCACAAAAAAAGGGTAATGCACGGTACCCCTGACCGCGGAGGAGATAACCCCTCCCAGACCGCCACCCGACAAGTCTGAGCCTGGCAGTAAATACCCTTGCCGAGCCGACGCTTGAGGATACTATGTTCGCCCCAAGAATCGAACCCGGTACCTCTTGGTAAGAGGTGGGTGTCGGTGGCCAACTGGGCTACCCCAGCTGGTTTACATTCACAACGTTACATTACACACGAACTTATGGTTCTAAAGTCATACCCACATTGTATAGTAAATAATTGTTTACCTTTAAAACAATTTAGTTCACATCCACCTTGGAGGTCACGTTATTTCCAAAGAAATGTATGGATAGATACCATATCTTTTCCTTTTTAGTGAAAGATATTCTAATAATAAATTTGATAACTGGTTTAATTATTCAAATAGTATGTAATCACTTTTTATTTATTTATAAAAAAAAACATCATGACTAGCATACATACTTTAGAAGGTCATACAAGAAAGCATGGGCATGCACCATGCCACTTTATTGACTGGTTACATCTATCCCATCATCTTTATTTCACGTTTTCAAGTTAGCAACCAAATTCTACTACACTTGCATTCACTTACTCTAGTCATCTCTCTCTCTCAAAACCAAACCGCCATCCTCCAACACTTGGAAGGTTATTTACAAGTTTTCCAAAGTCCACACTTTGTTCTATCATCTCACATCAATCTTTGGTATGTTCTTTAAAAATTTTATTTATAACTGTTACTACTTTGTATAGATCAAGATCTAGTTAGCCAACACTTAAAATTTTGACAAAAATATCGAAGTTCAAAACTTATCTATGCATACTCAGCATTTTTGTAACAATATATAAAGGTATATGTTGTTTGGTGTTTGTTAAGATACAAACTATAATTCTCGCTTTCATATTTATACACATATTCATAAACATACATATCTACGCTCCTCACTTTTAATGTGTATAAAAATTTATCATGTTAAGCTCTTACATATTCTATAGTTATGTATATATAATTCTTTTAGAAGTTAAATATATACTACATACAAGGGTTATTCTCTAGTTGCATGTATTTTGTGGAATTTTTATGTAGAAATGTTAAAAGGTTTACTCTTACGTAAATTACAAGATGTTTTGCGACTAAATGGTACAATTATTTACATTGAAAAGATATATATATTTATATATATTACATGAAACATATGTTTTGGACGATTGTTTTTTTTTATAGGAAATTGTAGACAACTTGTGTTGTCTGGTTTGTGCAAAAACAGAGAAAACTCTGTCCAAACTTTTATAAAACTAAACCATAACGTACGTTATGTGTATGTTCTCATACGAAAGTATCAACGATCTTTTAAAAGAATACGAATCTCATCCGAGTCAATAATTTCACAAACTATTTACTATTAATTGTGTGTATATATATATATCCTAAACCATTCGAAAACTAAGTCGATTTCGAGACTTAGTTTCTATCCCGATTAAATGGAATCAAATAACCATAGATCAGTTATTCTAAGTCAAGTTAACAACACCTTCGTAGAGTCGTTTTATTAATTACTCGGTAGAGCTCGGACACGTAGTTTAACTACGTAGTTTAATTAGAAACTGATAAGTTATTCCCTGTTAGGAATGCTATAGTTGCACGCTAGCTACTTCACATTCTTGGAACGACACTACAGAATCACGTTAAGCTAGCTTTGCACAGGAATGTCAAGGTGAGTTCATAACCCCCACTTTTTACTGTTTTATATTTTTTTAAATGTTTTCGGGGGTGGAAAGACATGCAAGTTTTGCAAAAATAAACAACTTTTCGATGAACGAAAACTCATATTTCTAAACCGTGTTGCGAATGAAATTCAAGGAACTTAAATGGTTTACGAATGGTTTCGATCAAACATACCGGTTTTACAAAACACATCCGTATATTTACGAAACGTGCATGATTTCTAATGGGTACGGGCGACACAGTCGAGGGTATTCGACACAGTCGAGGTGATTTGACACAGTCGAGGGTATTCGACACAGTCGAGGTGATTTGACACAGTCGAGGGTATTCGACACAGTAGAGGGGATTCGACACGGTCGAGGTGATTCGACACAGTCGACGTGATTCACACAGTCGAGATGATTCGACACAGTCGACGTGATTCACACAGTCGAGGTGATTCGACACAGTCGAGGTGATTCGACACTAAAAACCGTCTAAACGGGTTGAGTACATCCTATGTCGCCGCATACGTTAATGTCCTCGCGAAACATTAACGATCAACCTGTTCATAGACGCTTTACATACCCATTTACAACACTAAAACTTTCATATATTCATAAGATTCATTTGATGGAAACTCACAAATACATGGGTTTACAAACTTTGGTAACGTTATTCAAATTATACCTAAGTAAGAGGACGCGCTGATCCTGCTTACAAAGGTGCGTTTGGGCTCGGCCCATTCTCTCTCGTGCAATGCACAAAGACTATTGTGGGCTAGACTCACAGTTTTTCATATATCATGCCAAGAAAATGATTTTACTATTTTTTCTCAGCAACTTTAAAACCGGTTATCAAAAAGATTTATTTTAAATCTTTTCAAGACAAACTATGAACTCGCTCAACTTTATGTTGATTTTTCGCATGTTCTTTCTCAGGTTGCATTTTTAAAACTAAGGAACGGTTGGAATAGGAGAACCCATGGAAATTCGAGTACCTAGCAGGCGTTCACTGTTTAGAAGTCTTAACCTTTTGCTTCCGCTGTGCAATGAAGATACCGGTCCAGTCACGCCAAGCTCTGATATTTCGGGGTGTGACAGATTGGTATCAGAGCTATAGGTTTCAGCGAATTAGGTTTCTGTAGAGATACCTAGGCTTTAACCTCACTTTACTCTGGGGACTTAGATTATTAAGCCTTTGGATACATACAGAACGCCTAGGACTTGAATATGGGTTCCAACCGTTGCCGAAACAATGAGTAAACGTTTTGGCTTTAATTATACACAAGTGTTGTGTTGATACACGGTTCATGAAACAAATTCATACATTAAGCAAAACTTTGAGAGTTTTGAATAACATGCATTTAGGACCTTTGGAAACCTATGTCGAAACTCATTAAAGGTCCTCACTTAGAAACCGTGACTAACAACTCGAGCAAACGCCATTATATTATGTCGTCTATGCTATTTGACTTACCCGAGCAGGTAACCTACGTGGAACGAAACGCTAGTGCACGATGATACATGAAACTCAAACTATACGTCAACGGATGTCGGAGCACATCACATTCTACGCGGAACGAAACGCTAGTGCGCGAATATACGTGAAACTTAAACTATACGTCAGCAGACGTCGAAGTACATCACACACGACTTTCGAGGCAAGGCCTTGGGGAAGCCACAAATGGTCACGATAACAACGATGCTAATCCCGGCAGCGGGAGAACTACCGACCGCAATACGACACTTTGCCATGTGATCCGGCATACAACATGAATCTCGCTGAGGTACGTTAAAGCAAGATTTCACAACAGTCGATGCTTAGTCTAATAGGACTCACAGCTATTGGCGCTGCAAAAGAAGTCACAGGTCTTCACATCCCCCTATTTCATTTATGGCGATTACGCTATATTCGACATTCCATGGTAAGGTCAACTAACAAATGGTTATCACGCGAAATTCCAGGTAAAGTCCATAAATTTCTTTTGTTGAAATTCTGACTTTTGCATATAATGAGTAGATTTTCGTATTTCTACTCCCCCTAATGATCATTGCATCACGAAAATTTTCTTTCATAATAGCGAATACTCATTTGCTTCATTCTTGACGAACTCATATGTTACACATGCGTTTGTTACGCATGTGGCTTCACTTGAAATTGTTGCTTTATCAAGTTCAAATATTATTTCGCTATCTTCACTCCTTGCATTGTGATCTAGCCAAACCACATTATTGCATAATGTTGACTCTTTGATATCGAGTCAACGAAACTCGTTGAAACTCCTTTCTTTTCAAGCTACATACATGGTTTTTGTTGTAACCATGGCAAAACTTTCTTGTTGATACATGTAATCATTGTTGGATTACGCTTAACCCAAGTTTAATTGATTGAACTTGCTCGTTATATATATTCAATTCAAGATTCCATATGATGGATTGAAGCCATCATATTCGAAATAATCCAAACAAGCACTTCATTTGCTTTGAACCATAACAGGCTTGTTTGGTCTTTGACTTCATTGAATCGTTTCCTTGATCACGATCACCTTGTGGGGGCGTAATTCACAAGTTTGAAGCTTGCGCTAATCTCGTTGCTCACATCATGTACGGATTTAATTATTTATTTATTTGTTTATTGATATTAAATCCGCTTTATTGGTTTATGATATTAAAGCAATCTTAACACAATCGTGTGTTAAGATAATGGTACACAAGTTCATGTCATATTTCGGTGTGCCTCTTAACGGTTCTTTCAACATCGAGCGAACATTCTGTGATATTCATTGCTTTTCATCTTCGCTCGAAAACATTGTTTATTTGTTTCGTTTTCAATTGAAAATCCTATGAGATTTGTTTGAAACAGGCATTCAGATTCACTTCATTTAGCCCTCATTTGATTTCAAACACGGTGATACTTGTTCGATCACCGCTATTATTGAATTATTTCGATCACTACGACACCTTGTGGTGTCAGTATGAACTTGTAGCTTGGGCTAATCATGATCGAGCATTTCATGCAAAACACAGGCGGTACTTGTTCGATCACCGCTATTACTGAATTGTTGCATTCACTACGACACCCTGTGGCGTCGGTCTAAACTTGTAGCTTGTGCTAATTACAATCAGTCGTTTCATGCAGAACTATTTATGCTTTTCGTTTGACACATCATTCAAATAGTCTTAATGCAATTATGTATTAAGACGATGATACACCAGGTTCGGTTGTATTTCGTTTCGGTGTATCCTTGCAGCTCAATAATGTCAACACGTTGGTTTTATCTTATTCATTTATTGGTTCAACAGTTGACAAATCATTTCATGATTCTATCTATTTGAGCTTGTTGAATTCGAGTTTCAATCGTACAATAACCAACGCAAGATTACGTTGGTAGTGAATTCTATTGTTTCAAAAATTGATTTGCATATTGTGAACGTTCATTTGGAATTCTATTGGTCGAAATTCCTCTTTTGTTGAACCCCGTAAACTTACTCACATTGTTAATAGTATCACTACGCTTCGTTCACTTGACCTCGGTTTCTGGAACAAACACAGTTGATCCGTTGAGTTCTTATTGATGCAAAAAGTCTTTACACTCACGTAATCCGAATAAGTCTTGATTCGATTACGCGGTCATTCACCTTGGTATTAATCGGACTTACCTAGGAACGACACAACTTTGAGGAGATAACATAGACTAAATTTCGAGGAAGAAATTTCTGCAACAGGGGGAGAATGTGACAACCGGTAATTAACGGCTTCTAATTACGCGATTAACAAAAGTTTAAAGTGACAATAAATAGTGGTTAAGACGCAAATTAACTTAATTAGGCATTTGGAGTGCCCAGGGACGTCTATCCGACTTTACCGTACGCGTATGAAGATTCGCGTGGAATCTGCAACAACGAACTGATACCGTGCAAAATACTGACAACGCCGATAAATACGGATTTTCTACGAATATTTTATAAATATAATTTTATGAATGTATTGGGTTTCTGTGCGACACAAACGCAAACGTGAACTAAAAACGCGATAGCAGGAAACGCATCGGCAACGAAACGGAAGCGACAGAGGCGCTTGTCACCTTCAGAACTTACATTTTACGCTATATTTAGCTCCGTAATGGAATTTTAGTAGTTACAGTCGAAATCGGATCGAAAAACGAACAAGAAACGACAACTGAAGCGTTGTACGCGATTTTAACGCAACCGACGAACGGCAAACGGAGCCGTTACCGTACGGCGGCAGGCGGCGACGATAGTGATGGCCGTTGCAGCGGCGGCAGTGATGATGATTATTGCGGTTATTCAAGTTTTGGTTTGGTTCAAGTGCAATTCTTGTTGGGCCAAGACAGTCAACTCGGGTCTCGCTTCGGGTTCGGGTCAACTCAGTCAACACATCAGGTTGAGTGGTCAAAGGTGGTTAGCACTGGTCAACATCAGATCCGGTTCGGGTCAATTTCTGTATGATCCGTAATCATGATTACATTTTGATTATATGTGTTAGACATAATTTTGTATGATTCTGTCATTGCGTGTCTAGCAAAACTCCATACATTCACAAAAAAAAGGGTAATGCACGGTACCCCTGACCGCGGAGGAGATAACCCCTCCCAGACCGCCACCCGACAAGTCTGAGCCTGGCAGTAAATACCCTTGCCGAGCCGACGCTTGAGGGTACTATGTTCGCCCCAAGAATCGAACCCGGTACCTCTTGGTAAGAGGTGGGTGTCGGTGGCCAACTGGGCTACCCCAGCTGGTTTACATTCACAACGTTACATTACACACGAACTTATGGTTCTAAAGTCATACCCACATTGTATAGTAAATAATTGTTTACCTTTAAAACAATTTAGTTCACATCCACCTTGGAGGTCACGTTATTTCCAAAGAAATGTATGGATAGATACCATATCTTTTCCTTTTTAGTGAAAGATATTCTAATAATAAATTTGATAACTGGTTTAATTATTCAAATAGTATGTAATCACTTTTTATTTATTTATAAAAAAAAACATCATGACTAGCATACATACTTTAGAAGGTCATACAAGAAAGCATGGGCATGCACCATGCCACTTTATTGACTGGTTACATCTATCCCATCATCTTTATTTCACGTTTTCAAGTTAGCAACCAAATTCTACTACACTTGCATTCACTTACTCTAGTCATCTCTCTCTCTCAAAACCAAACCGCCATCCTCCAACACTTGGAAGGTTATTTACAAGTTTTCCAAAGTCCACACTTTGTTCTATCATCTCACATCAATCTTTGGTATGTTCTTTAAAAATTTTATTTATAACTGTTACTACTTTGTATAGATCAAGATCTAGTTAGCCAACACTTAAAATTTTGACAAAAATATCGAAGTTCAAAACTTATCTATGCATACTCAGCATTTTTGTAACAATATATAAAGGTATATGTTGTTTGGTGTTTGTTAAGATACAAACTATAATTCTCGCTTTCATATTTATACACATATTCATAAACATACATATCTACGCTCCTCACTTTTAATGTGTATAAAAATTTATCATGTTAAGCTCTTACATATTCTATAGTTATGTATATATAATTCTTTTAGAAGTTAAATATATACTACATACAAGGGTTATTCTCTAGTTGCATGTATTTTGTGGAATTTTTATGTAGAAATGTTAAAAGGTTTACTCTTACGTAAATTACAAAGTTAGACAATACATATATATATATATACATATTTCTATGTATCTACAATTAGATATGTATTGGAAAAGCATGTTGGAAAAAAAAAAAAATAAACATATATTCTCTGTGATGTTTACTAGTGAATTTTTCTTGTAAAATAATATGTAGAAGAACGGCAAGGATTTGAACATTTTAGAAACAATATTATTTGGGTATAAAAATATTGTTTTTGAGCTCTAAAAACGATTACTGGGGAAAACTATGTATTTTTATAAGTTACAAGATGTTTTGCGACTAAATGGTACAATTATTTACATTGAAAAGATATATATATTACATGAAACATATGTTTTGGATGATTGTTTTTTTTTTATAGGAAATTGTAGACAACTTGTGTCGTCTGGTTTGTGCAAAAACAGAGAAAACTCTGTCCAAATTTTTATAAAACTAAACCATAACGTACGTTATGTGTATGTTCTCATACGAAAGTATCAACGATCTTTTAAAAGAATACGAATCTCATCCGAGTCAATAATTTCACAAACTATTTACTATTAATTGTGTGTATATATATATATCCTAAACCATTCGAAAACTAAGTCGATTTCGAGACTTAGTTTCTATCCCGATTAAATGGAATCAAATAACCATAGATCAGTTATTCTAAGTCAAGTTAACAACACCTTCGTAGAGTCGTTTTATTAATTACTCGGTAGAGCTCGGACACGTAGTTTAACTACGTAGTTTAATTAGAAACTGATAAGTTATTCCCTGTTAGGAATGCTATAGTTGCACGCTAGCTACTTCACATTCTTGGAACGACACTACAGAATCACGTTAAGCTAGCTTTGCACAGGAATGTCAAGGTGAGTTCATAATCCCCACTTTTTACTGTTTTACATTTTTTTAAATGTTTTCGGGGGTGGAAAGACATGCAAGTTTTGCAAAAATAAACAACTTTTCGATGAACGAAAACTCATATTTCTAAACCGTGTTGCGAATGAAATTCAAGGAACTTAAATGGTTTACGAATGGTTTCGATCAAACATACCGGTTTTACAAAACACATCCGTATATTTACGAAACGTGCATGATTTCTAATGGGTACGGGCGACACAGTCGAGGGTATTCGACACAGTCGAGGTGATTTGACACAGTCGAGGGTATTCGACACAGTCGAGGTGATTTGACACAGTCGAGGGTATTCGACACAGTCGAGGGGATTCGACACGGTCGAGGTGATTCGACACAGTCGACGTGATTCACACAGTCGAGATGATTCGACACAGTCGACGTGATTCACACAGTCGAGGTGATTCGACACAGTCGAGGTGATTCGACACTAAAAACCGTCTACACGGGTTGAGTACATCCTATGTCGCCGCATACGTTAATGTCCTCGCGAAACATTAACGATCAACCTGTTCATAGACGCTTTACATACCCATTTACAACACTAAAACTTTCATATATTCATAAGATTCATTTGATGGAAACTCACAAATACATGGGTTTACAAACTTTGGTAACGTTTTTCAAATTATACCTAAGTAAGAGGACGCGCTGATCCTGCTTACAAAGGTGCGTTTGGGCTCGGCCCATTCTCTCTCGTGCAATGCACAAAGACTATTGTGGGCTAGACTCACAGTTTTTCATATATCATGCCAAGAAAATGATTTTACTATTTTTTCTCAGCAACTTTAAAACCGGTTATCAAAAAGATTTATTTTAAATCTTTTCAAGACAAACTATGAACTCGCTCAACTTTATGTTGATTTTTCGCATGTTCTTTCTCAGGTTGCATTTTTAAAACTAAGGAACGGTTGGAATAGGAGAACCCATGGAAATTCGAGTACCTAGCAGGCGTTCACTGTTTAGAAGTCTTAACCTTTTGCTTCCGCTGTGCAATGAAGATACCGGTCCAGTCACGCCAAGCTCTGATATTTCGGGGTGTGACACTGACCACCTAAACTTTAATTTTCCAGGAAACAATCGAAGTCGTGAATTAAAAAAAGAACTTGATCTCCTATCCGAAATTCATTTTAATATGTTTATCATGCAAATTTTTCATTCTTTACTTATAAATTTCGGAGTTAGAATATGCATAATTCCTTAATTCGTCTAATTCATTTAATTGACAAAATCGATTTTTACCAGCAAATTTTAAATCTAAGTTTACATTTTTAATTGCCCAGTAGGCTTTGTGAGCTATTTCTACTGGCAAATGACAACTTTTTCCATAGACGAGCTTATATGGGGTTGTACCTATTGTTGTTTTATAAGCAGTTCGAAAAGCCCATAAAGCATCCTCTAATTTATCAGCCCATTCCTTTTTATTTAACCATACGGTTTTTTCAAGTATTCGTTTTAAACCTCTATTAGTCACTTCGGCTTGTCCGTTTGTTTGAGGGTGATATGCTGTTGAGACCCGGTGATAGACCCCATATCTTATTAAAAAATTTTCAAGTTGATGGTTACAAAAATGGGTACCTCTATGACTTATTAATGTTTTAGGTGTGCCAAAACGAGAGAATAATTTTTTTCAGAAATCTTACTACGACTCTTCCATCGTTTGTTGGAAGTGCCTCGGCCTCGGCCCATTTAGACAAGTAATCTACCGCCACAAGTATATATTTATTTCCTTTTGACGGTGGGAAAGGTCCCATAAAGTCGAGTCCCCACACATCAAAAATTTCACAAACAAGAATGCCATTTTGTGGCATTTCGTTTTTGGAAGAAATTTTACCTGATCTTTGGCAAGCGTCACATGTCTTTACAAGACTTTGGGCGTCTTTGCAAATGGTAGGCCAATAAAACCCTGAATCAAATACCTTTCGTGCGGTACTAGCGGCACCATGATGTCCTCCGTACGGACCTTCATGACAATGGCGGAGAATTCTTCTTGCTTCACTACCATGTACGCATCGGCGGATGAGTTGATCGGCACACATTTTGAAAATATAAGGATCTTCCCAAAAATAATGTTTCACATCGGCAAAGAATTTTTTTCCTTGATGATGTGGCCATCCTTTGGCGACTATACCGCTAGCTAGGTAGTTAGCATAGTCGGTGTACCATGGTTCTTCTCGGTATTCCACCATTTCTAGGGACTCCGTTGGAAATTTTCCGTTGATTTGCTCGTCCCTGGTTGCCTCCAAAGCTGGGTCTTCTAGGAGCGAAAGATGATCTGCTACGGTGTTTTCTGCTCCTCTTTTGTCTTTGATTTCAATATCAAATTCTTGGAGTAGTAGAATCCACCGAATCAAATGTGGTTTAGCATCCTGTTTTTTGAAGAGATATCGGATGGCTGCATGATCTGTATAGACTATTGTTTTAGAAAGAACAAGATAAGAACGAAATTTATCAAAAGCAAATACCACAGCTAGTAATTATTTTTTAGTTGTCGTGTAATTCTCTTGTGCATTGTTAATTGTTTTACTAGCATAATAAATTAGGTGAAAATGCTTTTCTTTCCTTTGTCCCAAGACTGCTCCAACTGCAAAGTCACTTGCATCACACATGATTTCGAAAGGTAATTTCCAATTAGGCGCTATCATGATAGGTGCATTGACTAGCATTTCCTTTAGGGTTAGAAATGCTTGATTGCAATCCTTGTCAAAGATGAAAGGGGCATCTTTTTCAAGTAATTTTGTTAGAGGCCTTGAGATTTTAGAAAAGTCTTTGACAAACCGCCTATAGAATCCGGCGTGTCCTAAGAAACTTCTGATAGCTCGAATGGAGGATGGGGTGGTAATCGAGAAATAATGTCTATTTTTGCTCGATCAACCTCCATTCCCTCGCTTGAGATTTTGTGACCGAGTACTATTCCCTCCGTTACCATGAAATGACATTTTTCCCAGTTAAGGGCGAGGTTAGTTTCCTCACATCGGGATAGCATTCGTTCAAGGTTATCGAGGCATTGGTCGTATGAATCTCCAAAGATAGAAAAGTCGTCCATGAAGACTTCCATTGTCTTTTCTATCATGTCATGGAAAATGGCCAACATGCAACGTGGAAAATGGCCAACATGCAACGTTGGAAGGTTGCGGGGGTATTACATAGACCGAATGGCATGCGTCGATAAGCAAAAGTTCCATAGGGACATGTGAATGTTGTCTTTTCTTGGTCTTCGGGTGCTATCGGGATTTGAAAGTAACCTGAAAAACCATCCAAGAAACAGTAAAATTTATGACCGGATAATCTTTCTAACATTTGATCAATAAAGGGCAAAGGAAAGTGATCTTTCCTTGTTGCTTCATTTAATCGTCTATAATCTATACATACCCTCCATCCTGTGACGGTTCTCGTTGGTATTAATTCATTCTTTTCGTTAGTTATTACCGTCATACCACCTTTCTTTGGAACTACTTGGACGGGACTTACCCAAGGACTATCGGAGATAGGGTAAATAAGTCCGGCGTCAAGTAATTTGATGACCTCGTTTTTAACCACTTCTTGAACATTTGGATTTACTCGACGTTGTGGTTGTATTACCGATTTGTAGTCATCATTCATTAAAATTTTGTGCGTGCACATGGAAGGACTTATTCCTTTAATATCTACAAGTTTCCAAGCGATCGCATTTTTGTGTTTTTCAAAAGTTTAATTAATTTTTCTTTTTCTAAACTACTTAACTTAGATGAAATAATTACAGGTGATTTACCATCTTTGTCTAGAAAAGCATATTCCAATCCTTTTGGAAATTCTTTGAGCTCAAGAGGTGGGTCCTTAGGAGACTCCTTATTTGGTTGCTCATTTTGATCAAGAACTTTAAAAGTTTGTTCTATGGCGACCTCTTCTTCAACAAAGTGGTCAATCTCTTGACTTGTATCGGGTGGTTCATCTTCATCTTCAATTAGGGGGTCATTATTGCCGAAATGATATTTCATTGAACGCTCAAGATCGATGCTCCTTTTAAATACCCCTAATTGAAGAGATAGATTGTTGTACTTCCGGTTTTTCAAGGCTTCGTGTGTTTTTACAAAAGGTCGTCCCAACACTAGAGGAGCGTCATCAAGGATGACAAAGTCGGTTGGGATTAACATTTGATTTGTTTGAACCAAGATATCCTCAACTACACCGATTGATTTTATTACTTTCCGATTGGATAGAAAAATGGGTATTTGAAGTGGAGGAAAATCACTAATACTTAATTTTTCAAAAACGTAATTAGGCATTATGTTAACACAAAGATCTTTATCAATCGTGACGTTACTAATAAAGGAATTTTCAAAAAAACATGGAACCGGTGTAATGTTAATTTCAAATGGGTCTTCTTTTATTAGCGAAGTTCGATCATTATTTAACTTAATATTTATTGTTTCGTTAATTTTAGTGTTAGTGTTTAACTCTTTTGAAAACTTAGCATGAGTGGGTACTAAACAATGATCTTCGAAAGAAGGTGACAAGAGATTAATTTCTTTAAAATTAGACTCTTCTTGAATTTTAACGTTGATGGACTCACCTTTTTCGTTGTTTAACTCATGTGTCGGTTTTTCACTTATTTGTTCTTCCATTTTTACACTTTTAACTATCTCTTTTTTATTTAATTCTTCTCTTGCGCGGGACTCCTCTTCCCTTGCGCGAGATTCTTTTATGTATCGCTCGATAGTTTTAAGGTGTTCTAGTATCTTTTCGGTTACTTTGGTGTTAGAGTAAGGATCGGGATTTTCAAAGCTTGAATCCGGATGTTCGATCCTTGGTTCCTCATAGTACTCATATGAAGTAGATGGTTCGCACCATTGTTCTTCATTGTAAGCATATGATGGATAAGGGTCGTAATTTTGTTCTTCATAATACTCATATGAGGTGGGTTGTTCACGCCATGGTTCCTCATAATAAGCATATGAAGGTGGTGGCTCATATCTTGGTTCCTCAAAGTATGAGTATGAAGGCTCATACCTTGGTTCATCAAAATATGAGTATGAGGGAGAAGGTTCATACCTTTGGTCTTCATAGGATGTGTATGAAGTCGATGGCTCATACCTGGGCTCCTCATAATAGGTGTATGAAGTGGATGGTTGAAATGAGTCATAATATTGTACCGAGTGCGGGTTACCACAATTAGTGCAATAGTCTCCCCTATAATCATCCTCCTCATCGGTGTAGTTGTAGCCTCCTGAGTATTGATCCATAAGAATCACTCAGCAGACCACAACAAAGTCTCGAGACCAGAAAACGAAAATAAAAACGGAAACCGAGGCTGGACACGGCCCCGTGTTCAGTGAGCACGGCCCGTGTTCAGGGTCTGTATCTGGGCATTTGAATAAAAGTTACTGGTTTTGTGCAGCACGGGGGCGTGTTCAGTGAGCATGACCCCGTGTTCAGACTCTGTATCTGGGTGATTTATGAAAAAAATGCAGCACGGCCCCGTGTTCAATGAACACGGCCCGTGTTCAACCTACTGTAAATGCAAAACTAAACTAAAATGCAGAAAAATGTGCGCGCGTTTTGAAAAAGTTTTGAAAAACTGAATAGGCCGTCGATTTTAAGCTTTCTTAAAATCCTTGTGTCGCCGGAAACGGCACCAAAAACTTGATGCGTGTGAAGTGTTATATATTTTTAATGTATATTTTAAGCCCTTTAACACTTTTTTTTGCCAAGTTTTAAATTTATAAAACCCGATATTTACTAACACTAAACACACATATGGGCAAGTGCACCCATCGTGAGCGTAGTATAGTGTTGGTAAGATACCGAGGTCGTCCAAGGACACAAGAGCTTTTAATACCGGTTTATCCTCAACATCTAATCAAATCAAAAAGTTAGAAAAATGTTTTTAAACTAGAAAAATAAAACTAACTAAAATGCTGAAAAATAAAATAAAAGTAAAAACAGATAGACAAGATGAATCACTTGGATACGACTCGCCTTTAGTGTAACCTTTGATTATTTCCGCACTTTTGCACTTTTTAGAGATTATCTTAGTTATTGTAGTAGGCACCTCTTTTGAAGGTGACGTTACCCTCAACCCAGTAGTTTGAGTCAGCAAGGATACAATCCTAAAGGGTCGGATTATTGAAAATATTTAATTAAGTTATTAATGCATAATGTGGTAGGCCCCTCTTTTGAAGGTGACGTTACCCTCGGCTAAGTAGTCTGAGTCGGCAGGGATACAGTCCTAAGTAGCCGGGTTAAAGTTCTAATAGTAGTTTATATATGAGGGGATCAAAGAGTTTGGACCCCCGCCATCCAATACCATTGGGTATTGAAGGAAGTCCTACTAAATTTGACCCAGGTCCTTTGCAGGATCTATACACTGAACAATGGCAAGACTCTTACCAAACCATTCCCTTAACCCCTGACCAGGTAACCAACATATCTCCATATAGACCGTGGAGATATGAATGGTGAAAATCTTTTATTTTATATAGACAGTAAAATAATGCCAAGACACCGCAGACAAATGATAAGGAAGAATCACCTTCAACATATAAAACTAGTTATTAAAGTCATTAATACATAACCAAATAAAAAGTGCGAAAAGATTAAAAATAAAAAGTATTACACTAAATTCTTGTCTTCACCAAGTGATGTAAGAGACTTAGGCAAACATGGCCTTTGATTGTCAAGAACTCTTACGATCAATCTTGGATCCCGATACGACTCACACACTCTATGATGGACAATGGATGATGGTGGTGGATGATGGTGTTGTGATGGTGGTGGGTGGTGGGTGAAGTGTGAGAGAGGTGGTGTGCCAAGGGATGGTTTGCAAATGAGCCAAGCACCCCTATTTAAAGCCTGAACAACAGCTCGGGCACGGCCCCGTGTCCATCCTCCTTATCTTTCTTCATTAATTGCAGTTTGTCTGCATTAGTTGACCACGCCCCCGTGTCCGCTGGGCACGACCCCGTGTGTAGAATCATATCTGTACTATCAAGATTTCCTCAGATTCTGCGAATCTTAGAGTTGACCACGGCCACGTGTCCGATGGGCACGTCCCCGTGGTGGGTGATAGAAGCTTCTACAACTTTGTCTTTTCTGCTGACACTTGGGCACGCCCCCGTGCTCATTGAGCACGGGGCGTGTTCAGCCTTATGTTTACTTGTTTTTGCTTGGGAAGATGCTGTCGGGGGGTCGGGCATGACACGTTTGTTCCTTTTCTTGTATTTATGTTAGATTTAGCTGTCTTTTTGTTTCTTTTGTTTATTTGAGCTCATTTAATCCTGAAAATACAAAAGGAAGACAAAAACACACTTTTTCCAACATTAGTACTAAAAAAGGGTTAGTTTTATGCCACAATTGATGTAATTTATATGTTGCATTTTGTGCACATCACCCCCCCCCATGTGCCTCTGGGGGCCCCTGTTACTAGTTTTTCATTTCGGGTCACGCCGTACATGTTCGGGGTCTCTATTAGGGTTCCTTATAGGGTGTTTTTTTTATTATTGTCACATAAATGGATTTCAAAAACAAAATGAAATGGAAGTGTGAGTGTGTGTATCTGTGTCGTGAATATGTATGTGTGTGTGTGTGTTTTGCCTAAATGTTAAAATGTGGATGTTTGAAAGTGTGATTCTTGTATGCATCGATGATCATAGATGGTTTTAGATGAAAATGGATTATTTGGATTATGGAAGATTGAAAAATGTATGAGTATATATGTGTGTGTGTGTGTGTGTATATATATATAGATGTTGTGTATATATATATATATATGTATGTATGCAAGAATGTTTAGTTTTGTTTAAATGAGCATAAATGTACTTAGATTCTTGCATGGAATGAATGTGTTTTGATGAATCAATGATTTGATGATAAGCACATGTTTGATTATGTGGAAACATGTTGATTATATAAGATTTGTTGCTGATGAAAGCCAAAACCCAAGAGTACAATCATCCATGCCTGGTGAAATAATTTAAAGTATAATCACAAGTCTAGCAATTTACCTCCCCTTGAAGGCTTCACAAAAAAGTTGCCCCAACTACTGCTGCATCAAACTACCGCCTTCAAAGAATCAAAGTTTTGAAGAACAAGTGTTGATTGTCAAAGTGCTAGTCAACAATCAAAGTCAACCAATGTCAAAGGTTAAAGACTAGAAGACCAAGTCAACAAGTCAAAGACAGAAGTTCTGGATTTCCAAAAGTGTTGGTCCTCAACCAGCGGTTGTGTGAAATCCAACAGTTCATACTAAACTTATAAAAGGAGCAACAATGTAACTATCCAGCAGTTTCACAACTACTGGCAGTTACATCATTTAATGAAGTTGTTAAGGGTTGCTGTCATGATGACATCACCACCAGTACACTCCTCTTATATATAGTTTAGCTTGTTCAATATAATAGGTAACACACTTAGAGTTATGAGCATTAAAACGAAGTAAGAGAGTGTTCATATGGTGAGGGGGAGTAGTGTATGTACCTTGTGATTGTATTATATTATAAATAAATTCAGTGAAATCATTCTGCAATCATTCCCAAAACCAATATTGTTAGATTGTTGTGTTTGATTATCACTGTTTGATTGAATTTTCAATTTGATTAACTGTTTTACCTAAAAAACACACACTAAATACACTCTCAGATCCAACAAAACATCTTAATGGCATGTATGTAAATATAGGATTAAATGATAGTACATGTGTTAAAACGATGCATTAAAAGGTTGTACATAGTATGTTGTAGTATGATCATGAAGGATGTTTATAAAAATGATTTGCAAACGGAACTTTTAAGAGATTATTTCTGTAAAAATTACGTACTTTCAAAGCATAAAAGCTAAGCGTTAATTTGGGAAGTTACCTGTTAAATTCTACGCTTAAAAAGTGGTAAAATGGTGTATAAACGCATGATTTTGGTAGGATATGTTAGACCTACACTAATATAGTTATGAAAATTATATTTTACAGTAAATAACATGGTTTATGCAAAAATATGAAGTCTTGATGATTTGGGTTGTTTATGGTATTGTTCGATACGAAACTAAACTTTAAAAATGGTATATTTAGCTTTTAAAACGATTTTTCCAAAACTGAAATTAAACAGGTTAGAAAATGGCATTTTTAAGAAAAATATGGATATCTAACTTATATTAAGTATTTTCAGCTTTGATAAACGATAAAAGTATAGATATATACCTAAATGGATTTTATGAGGTTTTAATCAAATATTTATGTGTATATAAAATATTTATAAAGTTTTATAAATACATAATTTAATAACTTATGTGAAATTCGATGTTTGATACGTAACTATGTGTGTATGTACTTGCGTTAGTATATTACAAGATCATGTAAACTTGAGTTGCATGTTAAATGTCTCACTAAAAGATAATAATATACGTTTAAAATATATGTGTGAATTTAAGAACGAATTTAATCAAACAAGGGTCACCAATAAATTGTTCGGATTGTGTAATTTTTTTTAAAAGATACACCAACATAACTAAAATAAAGACATTTTTGACAATACAAAGTATTTTGTAATAAATCATAAGTTAGATGAAGAACTTAGGATTTGTAGGTTATTTGGTCAATAAAACGTTCTTGTTTGAATTAGGACATGTCGATCAAATTTCATTTGTTGAATAAATTGCCAGAACTAAATGCTCCCGATGGTGAATTTCACTACCCCACTTTTTACTCTTTTGATAATTGTTTTGAGGGAAAACATGCTTGAAATCGTTTATCATGTTTTAAATTGTTAAATGCACGAGTCTTTGTGATCCCATGGAAATAAAGTTTTTATAAATCTTTTTTAGGGAAGACTGGTTGATTTGAAAAAGAGATATAATTAATTTTTTCGATTAAGTAGGAATATATATTGTTCATAAGGCAGGAATTGTTTGTATCGATGTGATACCCTTCACGAAACCCCCATCCGTCATAATCATTAGCTTTAAGTTGTAAACGGCGAAGAAGTGTTGATAGATCTATCGGGTTTGACTACTCAGCCACCAACCAGTCACAATGGTCTTGTGTGTGGTGAATTACTTTGGAAATTTTTGTCTTGTGTTGATTATGACCTTGTGATGTTTAGATATATGTCATATTATTAGCTACTTTATGAATCTGAAAAGTTAGCTTTAGAAAATTTAGCTTACCAATGTTTTATAACGAAGTTTAGGCAATGAGATCTTACCTAAATTGCTTTGCATCAGTTTTATCGTAGTGTGTGCACCATACACTGAAACACCAATGCAAAACGAGGCACCAAAGGCCCTCTTACGAAACCCTTAACGGACGTGATGTTCATATTGACCGTTGGGGAGGACGTCGACCTAGTTGAAAACAACCGTTAGGCTATTTTAAAAAAGTAACCACTACAATCTTGTAAAGATGTACTTTAGTTAAAGGCTATTTGTCTATGTAGCAACTGCATTTCCGATTATTAGTTAACCCAATACACTTAATGTATGAGAACAATTATATGAAAATATAAAGTTTTAACTTGTCACACCATCACTATTGTCTAAATGAAAAAAATTTGTGTAGTCTTTGTCATAATTAGCTTATTAGTATATTTTCACAAACTATCTGTAATTTAAGATAGTGATTCCAGTATAATTATCTCTATGGATCATGAAGTAATATAAATAATTAAGCGCATCAAATACACAACTAAGTTATAGTATAAAGAAACGTTTCCACATAATAGATTTGTATACAATATTTGAGAGATAAAGAGAAAGTAACAAAAAAAGCATTCGCCTTGTACCCTTTAAATCGTACTTTCTTTATAGATATAGAGGAAAAATAAAGAAAACAATTAAAATTAACAGACATTAGAGCCTCTATAATAGAGAAATTAATGTTAAAGAAAACTATATTGACTCACTATATTTAGAGGTTACTATTTATCAATCTATGTATTATTATGAATATATTAAAAAAAATAACATAAGTGTTTCTGAATAAGATAGAGATATATGTGTTTAAAAAAACCTTTAAAGAAAATTATGTTATTTAGTTAAAGAGTAAATTGCCAAAATCGTCTCTTAGGTTTTGGTACGTTTGTCATTTTCATCCAAAACAATTTTTTTTGTACTATATAGTCCTTCACTTTTGGATTTTTTTTGCTATTTTCATCCAAACATCTAACTTTTTTTGTCAAAAACAAATTTTAGTAATTTTAGGTAAGCAACTAGACAAAAATAAAACTAGTAGCTTTATTTTTAATTTGTTATATAAATGATTAAGTAACGATTTAAAGCATTCTCATTCTAGCCTTTTTCTTTATCTATATACTAGATTAGAACCCCGTGTATTACACGGGCTGAATAAATATGAATTTATATACTAAATAATAAAATAATGTATCTTTAAAAACTTTGTTTATTACATGGATTAAATACATATAATTTTATATACTAAAAAATAAAAAGTTATATCTTTAAAAACCCCTTGTATTGTTGTACAGGCTGAATAAATATAATTTTATATACCAAATAATGAAAAAAATACTAAATAATAAATTATTTATATATTTAAAAAACCCCGTGTATTGTACGGGTTGAATAAATCTAATTTTATATATCAAATAATAAAAAAAGTTATATTTTTAAAAACTCATGTATTACACAGGTTGTATAAATGTAATTTTGTATAGTATTTTATAAAAAAAGTTATATCTATAAATGTAATTTGGTATAGTATTTTATAAAAAAAGTTATATCTTTAAAAAACCCCGTGTATTACACGGGTTGAATTTATATATCAAATAATAAAAAATTATATTTTTAAATACCTCATGTATTACACGGGTTGGATAAATGTAATTTTGTATAGTAAATGATAAAAAAAAAGTTGTATCTTAAAAAACCCCGTGTCTTACACGGGTTGAATAAATGTAATTTTATATAGTAAATAATAAAAACTTATATCTTTAAAAAACCTCGTGTAATACACGAGTTGAGTTCTGATTAATTTCAGATTTTGATTTCCTGCATTATTTCTCCTATTAAATAATAATAATTTTTCTCTCCTTAAAATTACATCTTAAGTCATATTCTTATTTTATAAAACATATTTAAAAAATATATAATATTTTATTTAAAATAAATATATTTAAAACATTTACTGATTATAAAAAGTTTAATATATTTAAAACATATTACTGATTATAAAGAGTCATAGACAATTTAAATATGTTACCTAAATTTGGATGTAAAAGTATAAACGTAAATATTAAAATAAAATCTCTACACGATATAATAAAACTATAATGTAACCTATTCCTATATCTAAGGAAATTTATTATAAAAATAATAATTTAATATTAATAGTATATTTTCTAAATAAGTTTTTAATCTATGCTATATCTCTACGTATATCTCATAAATAATTATTTAATTTTAAAAAATAGATGGCTCCAATGAGTGACATGTGTCCCCAAAGTGGTTTCTTTTATTATATAGTATAGATTTTAACTAAGAGTAAATTGTGAAAATCGTCCCTGAGGTTTGGCCATTTTTGTCATTTTCATCAAAAATAACCTTTTTGTACAATATAATCCCTCACTTTTGAGATTTTTTTTTTTACATTTTCATTCAAACATCTAATTTGCTTTATTTTTTCTATCAAACATTTGGATGCAATTTGGAAAAAATCTCAAATCTCAGGGACGATTATATAATTCTTGTGTATTAATTTTATATTGAATTGATGTTAAGAATTAGGTTTTTGTATTTTTCTTAACAAACAATATTGATAGATATGTTTGAATTAAGTAACAAAAATAGTTTTTTTTTAATTTTATTATTTTTTTTAGGAAAAATTACAAGTTTTGTCCTTTATGTTTATACCACTTTTCAGGAGGTGTCCTTTTAACGAATGTTGACAGGCAGTGTTCTTTACTATGTATTTTGTTGCAATTTTAGTCCTTTACACCCAACCCAATTAAAAAACCCTGTTAATTGTTGGGTGTAAAGGACTAAACTTGCAACAAAATACCTAGGTAAAGAACTAAACTTGCAACAAAATACATAGTAAAGGACACCGCCTGTCAACAATTAACAGGGTTTTTTAACTGGGTTGGGTGTAAAGGACTAAACTTGCAACAAAATACTTAGTAAAAAGCACCGCCTGTCAACATTCGTTAAAAATGATACCGAATGAAAAGTGGTATAAACATAAATGACAAAACTTGTAATTTTTTCTTTTTTTATCGGTGAGAATCTTTAAATTGTTCTGAGAGATCTCACACCTTCCTAAACGGAGGGCCCTAACTCCACTGTAGCCAGACTATGTTGTTTTAACCGGGCCCACGCTGGCGTCAGAGTTTGGCTAACGACGTTCCACAGGAAACCATACCGCTCACTGCCAGTGGTAGGGGCTTGTGCCGCCACAAGAGAGAATCTCTCTGGCGTAACGCACGGTGGACTAAAACCCAGGGTGGCTCGGGCTCGAACGCTTGACCTAGGGTCTGGGAGAACTAGCCTTCATTGCCTTTATCCACCAAGTGTGGCACTAATGGGCATTGAACTTGAGTCTCTAAAGAGAAAATGAGTTTTTCCAACCACTAGACCACAAATTTGGTGGATACAAGAATAGTTAATCTGGTTTAAAGTTAAAAAAATATATATCGTTAATTGATAAATGTTCATAAAATCAATAAAGAACTGTAAAAAAGACGTGATTAGTGGAAAACCACTCGAAACCTACCAATATATATGATATGATTTTCTAACAAAAAATATAATATTCATACGCATTTAAAAGGAATCATAGAGGGAGCCTGGGAGGGGGCGCAAAATAGCCGCTATGTAGCTACGTGTCAAAGTATTATTGGAAAGTACATAGTGGACGTTATAATCATCTTGTTGTGGTACCACGTGTTGATATGACAACTGAACAACACTTACTCTGTCTTTGTCTACTTTACAACGTTGGCCCTTCGTAACTTTTCTTCTTCTCAATTAGTACCCTATCTTCTCTTTATTTTCATATGAGCCACATGCGGTCTAACACTTGTCAATACTTAAAAAATAAGATCCTATGCAAATAAGCTTATCGTACAAAACGTACGAATATGGTAAAAAAATAAAATATATATATATATATATATATGGTGACATTTTTGTAATTATTTTACTTGTAGGGTAATTATCAAAATTAACTTACAAGATCAAAATTACCCTACAAAATTATTTGTATAGTAATATGTTACCATACAAGATCAAAATTATCTTACAAGATCATTTGTAAAATATACAAGATCATTTGTAGAGTAATTTTGATAATTACCCTACGAGTAAATAATAAGTACGAAGATGGCACCACGTTTTTTTTTAACTTTTCTATTCAATTCGTATGTTTTGTACGATAGAATACTTTGTATCTGATCTTTTGCCTTGTTTTGTAATAACCTGGAATTTGTTATAGATAACCAATAGTATCTTGTGTAACTATCTTCCAGTGATCTGGTTCTCTTTTACCTGGTTTCACTTTTTAAAAATGATGACACTTGAGTGCTGATCATATATAATACATACTTCTTTTCTATCGATGTGACACAAATAACTACTTAGTGGATTTTTGCCTAATGTCTGATGATAAAAATAACTTTAAATTTGTGAGGATAAAAAACATGTTCATACATAATTTTAGAGAAAATAATGTTGGAAATTTAGATGGTGTGAATGGATATTAATTTAGTTTTTTTTTTTTTTTTTACCGGTAAAACTTCTTTTTTTTTTTTTTTTAAACTCATCCCGATATTTTTCATTCATATTTGCCAAGTTACATCAAAACAAAAGGTAGACGGGCAACAAGCTGCGCCGCCACCCCTTCATATGGGTGATAAACTCTTAAGTGAAGTTTTATGTCAATTTATTAGTTTTTATTAGATTTTATGTCTCTAATAAAATCTCTAATAAAGTGAGACTTTTAGTATAGTTTTTATGTCAATAAGTTAGTTTTTATTAGAGTTTATTTTTCTAATAAAATCTCTAATAAATTGAGACTCTTCTCAACCCCATATCTATTGTATGCAAAGTAGGTTATGTGACTAACTTGATGAAGCTAATTACAAGTAGAGATTTGAAAATGGAATTTTAGAAGAAAAAAATTAGAAGAGTTCTTAGAGATACTTGAAGACCCATGTGTTGGGTACTTAGAGAGATATGTTTTCTCTATTCGATTTCATCATCTTCATATCATTATTTTCCACAAGTTCTAAAACTATAATTTTATCTGGTGTAACCTCGGGCGCGTGTCCATCTCCGGCAGTACATACTGCTTCGGCTGTTGTACCCTAGGAGACAGACACGTCGTCTTTAGTAGAGGCGCGGAATCTGTTTTAGGGGAAGCGTGTTGAACATGTGCCGCAACCAAAATCGTCATCGTTTTAGTGTGCTCTTTGTTGCAATCAAGGAGTATTTTTTCAAGACTCAAGATGATGAATACTCGAGTCTATGATGCTATCAAATGCGCGTGAAGGACCCACCAGAGATGTGGCTTGAATTAAGATTGGTATATAAAATTATATTTTATATTCTTTTTATTTAGTTATTGCAACCGGTATTGTACTATGATATTTCCTCCGAAGAACGAGAGTCTCATTATTATATATTTTATAATTATATTTTATAAAAAGTGAACCTAATTCATATAAATAAATCAGATGTGTATAATAAAACCAAGGGTTTTTATAAGTAAAATAAATTATGGCTAGCTTTCCTTAAATATCTCTATGTAAGCATAATAAGACCATGCCTCTGTTGAAGGCGTTTTTGTCATAACATACTAGCTAGAGGGTATACTTGTAAATATGTTATCTGAAATATAAGGTAGTTATAATATAATATTCTAAGTTTATAGTAACTTTATTTATTCGTGGTTAGGTTTTTGCTAGGTCCCAAATTTAACTCCCATCACTAATATCACTTTAAAGAATATTGGTGGTGTCAATGAAGTTTAGAACTAAGCTTCTTAGGAGGTTCCTAGTTCAAAATCGAGTCGAATCAGGTTTTACCGTATTAGGTCTTTGGGCGGACGGGTTTTCCCCGAAATTGGTGGCTCGGGTATGCATCCAACTCTGACTGTTATAAATGAGGGGGTACATTTGCTTGATTGAGGGCATCTCAGGATGTTTATCCAATGATTTAGTTGGCCATTAAAAAATAACTTTTACTATTTATCTAGCATTCAATTTTATGAGAACTTGATTATAAATATATTTATATTTGTTAATATTTACATGTACTCCTTATTGATGCATAATACGATATGATGAAACAATCACCGAGACCCAAGTATATTGGTCGATGGTAGAAAACAGATATGTTACAAGAACCCAAGTAAGATTAACGTCAGGTTTGTTCATTAGATTGTTTATCTATGTATCTAATTAATCCTATTATGTTCGTAGTATAGATGATTAATTTTAAATTTGTATGTGATGGTATAACTCCGATATGACAGATTATCTAGAAAACTTAAATAAGTTAAAGATAATTTAAATTGATTCAAGACAAATACAGTTTGGTTATTTATTTTAAATAGTTTGATTTTCTAATAGATAGGTTTATCAAGTTAGTTTATTTATTTATTTTAATAGAGTTTTATTGGGTTAGAATTAGAATGAGTCTAGTATAGATAGACAGTTAGGTCTATTGTAATTTAGTGTACTTTTTATTGGTAAGTAATAAAAGAGTCGAACAAGTTCGTTTATATTGTGTTTGTGTGTTTGATCAAGGGCTTGATTTCCAACAATTGGTATTAGAACTTGGTGAAACAGTGGTTGTAGCCGTGGTGAAACAGTGGTGGTTGAGAAAGGAAAAGAGCTACGCAATCAAAGGTGGTGGTTTTCTAGAGGTGTTGCCATAATCACAAGAAAAGAAAGCAAAATTAATACGCTAGTTGAAACAGAAATTAGTTCCTCACAACATGGTGATTGCTTGTGTTCATGGATGCAACATATTTTATTTCAAAGAGATTAAGGGGCTGTTTGGCAGCTTCTGAATGGTTAAGTGCTGAACTAGTAAAATGTCTGAATCATTAAGTGCTTAACCAGTAAGAAGTCTGAACCATTAAGAGCCAGTATAATGCTTAAATGTTCAGAGACAAATGTCTGACCAATTCAGATTAGAGGTCTTAACCATTCGGACTCTGTATAATGGTTAACCATTCAGACATTTGCTCGTGAGATAAACAGTCTGAACCATTAAGTGCTGAACCAATAAGAGATCTGAACCATTAAAAACCCCATTAAGAGGTAAACAAACAACCCCTAAGTGGGCCGGTGAATGGTGAATGTGAAATTCTTTCGCAACTTTAATTAATTAAAAGTTCGGTGAAACAAAAATTGACTATTAGGTTAATCGAGTTTATTATGGTATGCACAAATTAAAGGGTGATTTGGACATAAAATAAAGTCGGTGGAAGACTCAATTAACAAAGATTATTTGGTGTGGTAATTAATTCACAACTGAAATAGTGAAGGGCTAATTGGGTAGAAGCGGGAGGTTCGAGGTTTGTTTGTGTTTTATTTTTTCAGAGACTCTTTATTGTCAAGGAGGAAAATCGCAGCAAGGAGTTCAATTTTTTGTGGAAACACCAACAGGCATGTCGCGGAAGAAACGAAAGTGCGAGGGGCCTAGAGATTTCTTTGGCGACTGAGGGACGGATCAACAAGTGGTTGTTTTCTTTATTGGTGGTTGATATTAGCATGGGCATATCAAGGATGAGTCCGACAAGATGGTAAAACTACAATCAAAATAAGGGTTTAATCTGTTTGACATAAAGTAAAAATAACGGTGGTTCGAGTCAATTGGTATAAACGTGGGTACCGTTTGGGACGACGGTGGTAACTAATGATCAATTCATTTAGATTTAGTTGTGATGTGTTTCACGCATTAACAACTTTCAATTTAGATAAGTTCAAGACCCGGTCCTTCCCGCCAAGGATAAGAATAGAGTAACCAATGTGGGTTTTTCTTTTGGCAGAAGATATCCGATCGGATTTGCAAGCAGGCGGACAGAAGAAGATTCGTCAAAGCAAGGTGCTTTGAATCTTGTCATGTCTATTCAGGGAAGAAGAAAAAGGTAGAAACGGTGAACTTGTTTTTTTCTTCGACAAAACGGGGGTTTTCTGAAAAGGGATGTCAAACTTGGTCAACAAATACCAATATCGCCACCAAAGTCGTGATATGACCAAAAGGCTACCGACACGTGTTTTACAATGATCGAAAACAATAAAAACAAATAATGATACCACTACCAACGTTGTTCAGTCAGTGTCGATGTAATTCGTTTCGTTACCTGTAAAATCTAGCAATCTAAATATTTAAAGAATACTATAGCAAACCCATGTTATCATTTGACATGTGTGTGTGTATATATATATATATATATATATAGGGTAGGGCTAGATAGAAAACCCTATATATATAAAAAACCCGAGAAAACCCAAGCTCCCGACAATTTTTTTTTTTTTTGAAAAAAATAACACATGTAATATACATGTTTTTAAGACTTTTGGGCCAAAAAAATCAAAAAAGCGCCGAAGGGATATTTTTTTAAAAAAAAAGCAAGTTTCAGCAATTTTCAGCGAAATTATGTCTTTTTTGCTTAACACGTGTTAGGAGCTGAAATTTGTTTATTTTTTTTAAAAAAATCCCTTTGGCGCTTTTTTGTTTTTTTTGGCCCAAAACACTCTAAAACATGTATATTACATGTGTAATTTTTTTCAAAAAAAAAAATGTCGGGAGGTTGGGTAAAAATGGCTTCCCATTTGGGTTTCCAGAGTTTTCTAAGAATTTTAGGGTTTTTTATCTAGCATTATCCTATATATATATATAATATTGTTTTAATTCATCTATATAGCCTAGTGGTATTTTGGTGGTGTCATAACTAGGGGTGTTCATCGGGTTTTTTCTTCGGGTTTTGGGTTTTTCAGGTCGAGATGTTCGGGTTTTTGTCTAGGAAAATTGACCCAATAACCGACCCATTTAAAGTTTGGGTTAGTCGGTTTTGGGTTATTCGAGTTCGGGTTAGTTCGGGTTCGGGCTGTTCGATTTTCGGGTTTAGATGTAAATTGAAAAATTAACGTTTTTTTTACAAGATATCACCAAAATTCATATTGCTACTTTAAAAATGTCATTAAAGTTCAAACATTTTTTTGACAATATGCTATTATATTTTTTAAAGACTCCAAACCAAACACTTCTATATGGAAAAAACAATAAATGTTCGGGTTTTTTTCGAGTCGAGTTGTTCGGGTTTTTGGTAGGGAAAGAGTGGGCCGATAAGCGAACCATTTAAAGTTCGGGTTCGGGTTTCTCGGGATCGGGTTTCTCGGGGTCGGGTTTCTCAGGGTCGGGTTTTTTCGGATATTCGCTAATTCGGGTTCGGGTGGCCATGGGCGTACCCACCCTAAGCCATGGGTGGGCAGGCGCCCCCCATGAAAAAATATATTTAGTGTTATTTTTCGCCGGAAATTCCGACCACACCCCTTGGAAATTTTCACCTGCACCCCTGAAAATTTTCCACCGCCCCACTTAGACAAAAAAATATTTTGAATTTATAAAAAAAATTAAACACTGATTATTATTTAATATATAAGTATATAACATAATTTATATAATTATTCTTTAACCACTTATTCACTTAATTACTTAACACAATCAAAGCCCAATTTACAATTTATTTTTATTTACTTAAGCCCAAACCCAACCCAAAGAAATATGAACTAAATAAAATAACCTAAACTCATCCACGCATTCCAATTCCAAATACCGCCCCGAAAAAAAATTCCCAGCGACTTAACATCACTGCTCACAACCGGACGGCTTTTTTTGCCGGAAAACCAAAATTCCAGCTGGACCGACCCATATTACGCCAGAATTCCGATATACAACTAGTATGGTTTCTTTATTTAATTTTCTTTTTGTTTTATGTGATGATTGGGAGAAAATATAGATGTCTAAGGGTTTGATCTTTTTATGTATTTTGATTTTTTTTTTTTATTGTTCTAAACTTGTAGTTAAATGATGTTAACTCCCACTTGATGCAGAGTTAGACATTGGTGGGCAATGATAGGAGATCCAGGGAAACCTGGGTTGGATCCTTGAGCCAAACGGGTTTTACCAGTAACTTCATCGTCGTGCCTACAGGCGGGTGGGTTACCGGGTTTTCCCCGGAATTGGTGGTGGACCCGGGTACTCTTGGAGTACTCCGTTTGGTCCAGTGGGTGCCCCGAGAGTGCTCGGGATTGATTCTGTTGGCCGTTCAAAAAAATGATTTTGTTGTTTAATTTATAGCTTTGTTTGTTTAAATGATTAGTTACTAGCAATCAACATTTAATACTAGGGCTTGAATGTTTAAAAATAAAATTGAAAATTATGGACTATGGTTGAACATGATTGTTTATTTTGTTTAAGTGTTTAATGCTGTTTTATGAACTTATGTAGTGAATTATCTGTGATAGGAACAGTAAGTAAGAATGTAATGAACTTATGGCGTGTTTAGTATCTTTAGATGATGTTTTGGATATTTCAAAAAATGAAAACCTGTAGGGCACAATTTTAAATACGTTTGTAATGATGTTTGACGTGTTTTTGATACTTTTGTAAATTTTAGTTTGATGTTCTTTTGTCTTACATAATTAGACCCCCGATGAACCGATTCTTTTTATATAGCTAGGAGCCTAAAATCTTTGAAAATATTCCGCACCCTCAGGAAAAAAATCATGGGTTCGCCACTGCGGGTGGCTTTGAATTCGGGTCAGGTTTCAGGTTTTGGATAAACATGAACAACCCTAGTGATAACTGGATTCGATTCCCATGAGAGGGGTTTTCCCAGATTTTTATTGGGTTTCCTCTTGAATTGTTGAAATATATAATCATCACTTTTATATGTTTTTTCTACTGTACAAGTATTATGCTTATATTATATTTTATGTTTTTTTGTGAGGCTATTATGTTCTGGGTTGGATTGGGCTTGTAGCTGTCTTGTTGGGCTGCTGCTGCTGGGCTTATGGATTTGCTTATGGACTTGTTGAGATGGGCTGTTAAGAGGTCAAAGCCTAGAGGCGTAATGGATCTTTGAAGGTGTAACGCCCTGCATTTTCATACTTTCCATATTTAGAAACCATTGCTTGGAACTCTATTTTTTTGGAAATCTTGCGTTCTTGTGATCGTTCTTTCTTTGTAACCATTGTAAAATCCGAGACTTGGATTATAAATAAAACTCATATTTTGTTAAATACATGTTACACGTACTTTGTGCATGCTCCTACATTCGATTTCGTGAAACAATTGATGCTTATTCGTAATTCTTGGAAACCTTATGCTAAACTTGTAAATACGTGAAACTTATGCACAAAACGTATTATGAACATATATGAAACTTAAATACGACCTTCATTATACTTTGATTATGTTCCTCATACTTTATTTGGCCTTAAACTATGCTTTTATGGCGAAACCAGCCCCTAAAACTCTTAAAAAACCCTAAACTATGAACTACATGGGCCAAATTGTCATTTTACAAACTTAATCCAGAAAATTGGACCCCGTCGCATAGCGCGACGGGTATGGGGCTTGATGCTCGCGCTACGCTAGCACCTTAATCGGGCAGAATGTGTTTTAAGCTCAAGGATTGGTCAATTTTGTGTTTCTTGGTTTGGTTTTTGTGTTTTCTACATTAAATACTCACTACCAACTAACCCTAATCCTTCCCTATAAAACCCAACTCAATCCCACACATTTTTCACTTTACAAACCCACAATTTCACTCTCAAAACACCTCTCAATCTGCTGGAAATGAAGAGTTTGGACAGATTCATTCCAAGTTACAAAAACTAGCATAACTTCTTCATTTCTTGGTCTTTTTCATTGATTCTTCTTCCTACATGCTTGGGACAATCTTAGGTATGTTTCCAACAGGTTTTCCATGGAAAATGTAGGTCCCTTGGAGGTTGAGGATGAACCTATTCCTTGTTATGTTTAACACTCTAGCAAGTGCGGAATCCAAGCTAGAGTGCAAACCGATAGTTTAGAAGAAAGCACAAGTTACAAAGAGAAAGAGTAGACAAGCAATATATCAAAGTTTTCTCTTGTATTTCAGTGGACACGGTTACAGCCCTTGACCAAACTGAAATGCTCTCTACAAGACCTTGGTTCACTCACATGCACTATCAACAACACTTTTAGACTTTTGTGAACTGAACCCATACATGGATATATATACCCGAAACAGATAATATGCTCGAAGGATAAGGAGTTCTGGTCGAAGGATCATCTATCGACCAGAATATCTACCGAAAGATTCCGAAGGATCCAGACATACCTCGAAGGATGATGTATCCTTCGAGGTCCATATGAATCCATCGAAGGTTTGTCTTTCGAGGTCATCGAAGGATACAAACCATCCTTCGATGACATCCTTCGAAGCATAACAATCTTACACACTAAGTGTTGACTGTTTGGCCAAGTCAAACCAGGAGGATGGTTGACTTGGTCAAACATACATTCCAACACATGTACAAATCAAACACAAAACGTAAACAAGACTAACAAAAGACATCGTTTTATACATTACAAAATACAGACAAAGTACAGACACAAGTGCACCAACAAACTCCCCCTTGGCTGTAGCTTTGTCTCGGTCTTCGTGTCTTTAAGTCTCGGACGTTCTTTCCACTGTCAAATGATGCGATGACCATGCACTTCCTGCGTTGACCAGCAAATTGAAGCAGTACAAGGCCATCTTCTGAAACTTCATAGCTTGATCTCGATCCCGCACCAAGTAGTTTATCTCATGATCCTTCAGAACAATAATATCCGACCTGGACATGTTGGTAATCCACATCGGATCTATTATTCTAAAATTCTCTTGACTATCTCTGAATAGGATCACGGCTTCACCAGTATCCGCGTCATAGACCCAGCAACGAAAATTTCCTAGAAAGTCAGTCTTCATCTTCAGCAAAGGTATCTTCTTCATCACTTTTGGAGGATCATACACCAAACGATAGCGAGCAGTGTTTGTTTCTGGATCAAGTGTAAATCTGATCTGCTCGTATCTGGGAAACTGTGGCTTGTATAGAGGATCCTTCCAACCCCTTCTCCTTTCCAACATGATTTTCTTAGCAAACAAATCCACCATCTTTTCTTCGTCTCGATTGATAACGTCTAGTTGAGCTAACACTGCAACATCATAGTACAGAAGTGAGAGAATACTGAGAAGAGTTCTGAAATACTGAAGACCATTTTCTCGTTTCACGACCATGCAGTGAAGGTCCTTAACGAACATCCAACTAATAATGCGACCTCGAGCCCGATTCTTTTCCAGACTCATATAGTTAACCTGATCCAACGGAGCGAGCGGAGGAGGATTCCTAGCAAGGAAATCCGCTCGCCATTCATTCACTGTCTTCTCACGGTTTTCTTGAGCTGTCGGAGAATCTGAAGAGAGATTGGCAAACTCTGCAGTCTTTTCTGCCACAAAATCATCATCAAGAGCATTAACCTCCGCATTGTCTTTCCCAACATATACAGGACGTTCAGGATCCGAACCGATGAAGATTTCATCAATGGAAGAGAAATCAGTTTGGTCCTGTTCCAACGGAGTAGCATCAATCATACTCACAGCAACATCATCTAATTCTGTCAGAGCCAGTATCTGTTCATCAGACATTTCAGAAACATGTTCTCCCTCTTCTAACAGTTCACCTGTGACTGGATGATACTTAGGAACACCTGAGGATTCAGGGAGGTCTGCAAACATTTCTGCTTCCAGACTAACATGCTCAAGCCCTGTAGAAGTTTCCAGAGTTTCTGTCTGCTCAGATGGGCCAGTAGTAGCTGTGGAAGGAGCAGTAGGAGCATCTTGAGATGTACCAGACCCACCTGCAGCCCCGGATGCAGTTGCACCGGAACCTGAGGCAGCTGGTTGATCTGGATTTGCCGCATCATCATCCTTGTCATCCTCACGTCTTGATGGAACAATACTAAGGCATTGCACCTTTCACTCCACAGCGTACCCACTTTCTGATTAGTCTTCTTGAAGTTTGCGAACACAGGCTTGAAGCTTTCTATTAATCGATCATCGCGATTTTTATAGCGCTCTGACAGCTCGTCATGCTTCTGCCTTAGTGCTTTTGCCTCATTTTCCAACACGGTACTATGCCTTTTCATTATTTCAACCTCCCTGTCTCGAGCCCTGTTCGCTTCCTTTAACCTTTCAATTTCCTCAGCCTGTTCCTTGATCTTAATATTCTGAGCATTAATAATTGAACACAGCGTGTTGTGTGCCACCACATCCTGTTTTCACTGCACACGATACTCTTCAATTGTTCTTGTATGCCGACCAACTATGGAACCCAATTCACTCATTTGTTCAATCAGGAATTGAATCTTTTCAGATTCAGATAAACCAGACAAAGTCTCTGCCAGAGTCGGTCGCGAAGGCTCAGGTCCTGAGGAGCCAGACTGACCAGCCTGACCAGAAGCACCTGTAGGACCAGTAATAACAAGAGTAGGTCGGGCATGTGTACCTGAGGCGGGAGTTGCAGGCGGCTGTTGATCAACAGTCACCGTGCGCGTCCCAGAGGACCTCTGAGGAGAAGACATTAGCTCCAGCGTCTCTTTTTCAGTCAGTTGATCACTAACAGGAGGAAGCTGTTGCTCAGGAGCAGATGAAGGCTGAATAGAAACTGGAATAGAGGAATCACCAGCAGTTTTCTTTGATGAACGAACACCCTGTCTTTTTGCTTTCCTCTTTCTAACGAAACCCGGAGAAGTAAGGATATAATCCTCATCCCTGTCAGATTCTCCATTTCTAACCGTCTTCTCTATTCGCTCAAAACGAGGATTCCCGCGACTATCATAGACCTTTTTCATTCCTGGAGGAGGAGGATTATCGTCCTCAGAAGATGAACCATCGTCACCAGAACCTCCTTCTTCTTCAGAAGATGAACTACTATCATCCGCTTGTCTCCTCGGCTCATCTACCTTTCCTTTGCCTTTGTCAGTCGCAACAGTACCTGACTGACTTGCAGCACCACCATCTCCACCTGCACTACCACCTGTTTCAACAACCACAGTACCACCATCACCACCTGCACCAATACGAGTATCAGGATCGACAAACTCTCCCTGAACTTCTTCAGCAGCAACATTAACGTCAACCTCAACACGTGCTGCAGCACTAGAACTGCCAGCAGACTTCCTTGTTGCTTTGATTCCATGTTTAGCCCCGAGCTGCGTGTCAGCCAAAGCGATTAACTTTGGCTCTTCATTATCAGAATCGCTCGCGTCTCGACGCCATCTGTTGTTCTGCGGTGCCTCGTAATCGGGAATATCAAGATGACCAATAAGTTTCCTAATTGGGTCCGATTCCTTATAGGCGGCCATAGACTTGAATATCAGCAGAGTACGCTCATTCATTGGATTAACAGGTAGAACATCTGCTTCAGCCTTTGGAAGATCAGGAATCTGATCATCAATCATCATCTGCAGAAATCTGGGATATAGCCAGAATTTGGTAGATGTTCGCTGTGTTGCTGATGGGAGTGGCCTTCGAGCGTTTTCCTTCAGATTGTCGAAGATATAGCGAGATATGTTGAACGGTTGTTCAGAATCAGAGCTGTAAACAATCCAGTCAAATCGATCGGTGACAGATCATATCCAGAACGCTTGTTGCTCAGGCAATGAATAAGGATATGCAACAAGAGCTTGTATCGAAGCGGCATATACTTCTTGTTGATCTGATTGGCAAGAACGTCGTCGCTGTACCGCAGCCTCATCAGTAACCCCCGCTGACATTGTAAATCTATAGAAGTAGGATCTTCTGGTTGATCTCCAAGCTGTAGACGTTCTCTGATAGTGTTTTCTGTAATAATCACGGGTTTTTCAGCAACTGATGCCCTGATCACTTCCTTATTCTCCACCGTTTCAATCACAGCTGAACTCCAAAACTCCTTGATGTGCGACTGATAGGCAATGTGCTGTGTTGTGATAGCATAATTGCTACGAGCACGATGAAGGTACTCCATAATTCCAGTAAACTCCGGACTGATCTTGCCTTCCGGTTGTAAATAAGCAGCCATGTTATGTCTAGATTCAGACATAGATTCAACCTCAGTTTTCTCCTTCTTTGTTGGCTTTGCCCGTTCCTTTCTCACTTTCGGTGCCATTTCTGTTCATCAAACATAGACACGTAATAAGAAAAAATCAAACAGTCAACAAGCAATTCCACACTTAGAAAATTTCAATTTCTTGAAAAATTACTAAGTGTTGAACTCTCGAAGGATCCAAATTATCCATCGAAGGATTGAACATGGCACGAAGGATGGCAAATTGTTCGAAGGATGTCAGTCTGTTCGAAAGATGTCACTTTTCTTGAAGGATGACAACCTTATCGAAAGATCATCTTTCGAAGAATCAAGAGTTTGAAAGATGTCTTGATCATTCGAAGGTTTGATCAATCGAAGGATGATCCTTCGAGAAATCTAACATCTTTCGAGTCTCAGTTCGAAAGATGTTGTTCAGCACATCTATCGAGGAGATAGTCAACATCCTTCGTGTTGACCTCCGGCAGTACGGTTCATCGGCGCATTTTCCGGTGGGCAATTTTAAGTTATTTCCGGTGAATGTTTTAAATGGATTTTAACTATGTGTTATACCAGATCAACAACAACATCAAAATCTATTCAAAACATCAACATTTACACCAACCCAAACACTAATCCACAACCCGGATACAAATCCAACACATACACTATGTTTATCCAAATCAAAACCCTAGACCCATGATTCAAAACTTTTCATGTTTCATTCAAACAAAACTGATCATCATAAAAACAAACTAACACTATGATTTCAACATTAGCACATTGTATGTAACACACACTTTATCCTAGATTAACAACTGAAAGTATGAGCAATAAACATGATCAAAATGAAGATTTCATAATGTTTTTGTTGGTGTTAATGTTTGTTCTGAAAAGCATGATCATCCTACCGTGTTTGATATATAAAATCCTGATATTTTATACTTCTTGAAATTTTGGCAGAGTTTCAGGGTGATGAGGGTTTTTGAGAGATGATTTTGAAACTGTTATGAACAAATGAAGAAGAAGACCCTTTATATACCCTGACCTCGAAAGTCCAACCGTCTCGAAGGACCCAAAACCATTCGAAAGATGTAAAGGTGTCTCGAAGGATGACCTTGGGTTCGAAGGATCCCTATTTGGCTCGAAGGATCCAGATATTTGAAAGATCTGGATCGAAGGATACCAGATATTTTTGGAATCCTTCGAAAGATATCTTTCGATCTAAACCATCTTTCAAAAGGATTTGATCAGCTCGAAGGATCAATTTGGTCAAATCCTTCGTTGACCAAATCATCTTTCGACTGAGATGATTGACTTTCGTTGACTTTCTTGACCATCTGATCTTTCGAGGGCCATTGCTTCCTCGAAGGATCAGATTTCCACCAACACTTTGGATTTTTGGGAATTTCCAATTTAAACCCTTCAAATTTTGGAGGTTTTCAGAAATGACCATTATGAAAAGTTGTCCGTTATGAAGTTCTGCAAAGGTTAGTTTTATGAAGTATATCGGCTTGTCAGGTATCGGATCGAGCACCAACATCAGTTAATCAAAAATAATATTAAATTGAAAATCTTTTTGGATTTTGAGGTTTGATAAAATGAAAGGCAACAATTTTAATATCCTTTGAATGTTATCAAACGACATCACCGCTAATGTCGTGCTGATATGCACCAAACGACAAAACTGTTTAAAATAAAGCAGTAAATAAATATGTACAACACAACAATATTTTTGCGAGTTTCTGGCGAAGAGAATCATATCAGCTTGCGGTCTTTTGTCAAAACACATTTCCTTTTAAAATTCTTTTACAGAAGTTGATAAGTATTCTACCACAATTACCGATATTGTTATCCACTTAAACTCAACAATCAAGTGTAATCATAATACAATGAGATACATTAAAGGTATGATTTATACTTACCGACCGGTGTTCATCCACTCACGACACATTCCCGTATCAAGGTATGCACGAGAGTTCATCTTACTGGGGAGTATACCATTTATCATCCGTTTTTAACGTATATATATACAATGTGAACAAGTCACTTATTTGAGTTTGAAAACAAGCCCTATGTGATAGAATCACTTATTGATGAGGAACTTGATTTTCGATGCATGAGGGCACAGGAGCAAGTCCGTGAACAGGTCAGTACTTCCGTACAGCAGAGAGACGAACTTGACTCCCAGATAAATGTGATATTTTATCACTTATTTTGTATGGACATGTGATTGTTTATCACTTATTGAGGTCGAATGCAGTATGAAATATGTACACGTATGTATGGTATCATGGAAGAACTTAGACTTTGTCTTTTATAGAAACAACCATGATACCCAGATGATAAACAGCATAAACCCCGAATATCTCAGAACCTCGGCAATCTATCAAACGAAATTTCGGTACCAAGACCATATGCCAATGAGCGGTTCCCACGCGGTTTTCAGTTTGTTATGTTTATATCTCCTGCATACTTTAAAATGATCGTGAGTCTACCGGTACATCATTAGTAGAGCTACTTATCATTTTCTTTTTCTTTTGATTTCTAGAAGCATGTTTCAACCGACCTCTGATGTAATATCACTTTCTCTTATATTACCAAGAAACTCATTTTTGATTTTCTATTGTTTTTGTGTTTTTCTGAATTTTCTCCCCCTAAAATGCAGAAAGTAGATAAATTAAAGACATATTTTTGTATTTTTGTGGTTTTTCAATGTTTTTGTATTTTTCTGGTTTTTCAATGTTTTTGTATTTTTCTTGAAACTTTCTCCCCCTAAAATTCAAAAATAAAGTAAAATGAAAATATTTTTGGATTTTTGGTTTTCAGAAAAATATTTACAAAAACGATTTCCTGATGTTGGTTACTCTTGCTTCACCTTAATGCCGTTTACCAAAAGTAAATAATCAAATCTTGATTTATCAAATGCTTTGGTAAAAAGGTCGGCACGTTGGTGGTCGGTATGAATATGAACCACATCGATAAGTCTCTTTTCAAAGCAATCACGTATGAAGTGATATTTAATATCGATGTGCTTCGTTTTCGAGTGCTGTACAGGATTTCTAGTGATCTGTAAAGCAGCTTCATTATCAACATAAATAGGAGTAGTTAGGAATTCAAAACCGTAGTCCCGCATCTGTTGTTGGATCCATAGAACCTGGGAGCAGCAACTAGATGCAGCAATGTATTCCGCTTCACATGTAGATGTAGCCACACATGTCTGCTTCTTGCATTGCCAAGTGACTAGGCGATTGCCTAAGAACTGACATCCTGCTGTAGTTGATTTTCCATCTTTCTTGCAGCCGCCGAAATCAGAATCACTGAAAGCTTTGAGATCGAAGTTATCATCCTTAGGGTACCATAACCCGGTGTCAGGGTAACCCTTCAGATAACGAAAAATCCTTTTGACAGCAGCATAGTGAGAGACCTTCGGATTCGCTTGATACCTAGCGAGAAGACAAGTTGGATACATAATGTCGGGTCTTGATGCGGTGAGATACATTAAGGATCCAATCATAGCACGATAAAGTGAAGAATCCACAACATCCCCTTCTTCATCCGGAGTAATCCCGTGATTCTGCGGAAGAGGAGTAGAAATTGGCTTCGAATCGGACATCTGGAACCGGCTCAAGATGTCTCCGACGTACTTGGTTTGATGAATAAAAATTCCAGATTCGGACTGATTAACTTGCAAACCCAAGAAGAACGTCATTTCACCCATCGCACTCATCTCGAATCGATCTTGCATCACCTTTTCAAATTCCTTGCACAGCTTATCATCGGTAGAACCAAAGATAATATCATCGACATACACTTGTACCAACAGAAGATCGTCACCTTTTTCTTTGATGAAGAGGATACAGTCGATCAAACCCCGTCTAAAACCATTGCTCAGCAGGTAGGTAGACAACGTTTCATACCAAGCCCGAGGTGCTTGATGAAGACCATATAACGCCTTGTTAAGAAGTAAAACCCTGTCAGGATGTAATGGATCTTCAAACCCCGGTGGTTGCTCGACATATACTTCCTCTTCGACTACTCCGTGTAGAAAATCACTTTTAACATCCATCTGGTACACCTTGAATTTCTTGAAGGATGCGTAGGCTAGAAAGATTCTAATAGCCTCCAGACGAGCAACAGGTGCATACACTTCATTGTAGTCAATGCCTTCAATCTGACTGAAACCTTGAACAACTAACCTTGCTTTGTTTGGGACAACAATCCCACGGTCGTCCTTTTTGCACTTAAACACCCAGCGAGTTCCGATCTTTTTGTAGTTGTCGGGCCTATCAACCAATTTCCATACGCCCAACTTCTCAAATTGCTGAAGTTCTTCTTGCATGGCTTCCACCCAGGAATCATCTTTCAATGCCTCCTTCTAAGATCTAGGCTCTTCTTGGCTAACATAGCAGGCGAAAGACCAATCATTTTGTTGTCCCGATTCTCGTATCTCAGCATACAAGCCAGCATTTTCGTTATTTCTGATTTGATTCCTTGTCCTTACACCACTGAGAACATCACCTATAATATTCTGCTGAGGATGAATGTTATGAATTCGGGTTTCAGAAACTGGAGGAACTTCAACATTTGACCTCAAGTTATTGATATTTAAATTCCCGATATCATTCTGAAGCTGATGAGTTGTAGAAGATGATGCATTTTCTTCTTGGATAATTGGTGCAGAGACTGGATCCGTTGCTTCTGAAGTACCTTGAACCGGACACAGTGCTTCACCATCATTTGCATCAACATACTCCTCATCTTCCGATGACAAATTGTAATCGACAGCATCATTAAACACCTCATTTGAAACGAGATTGTTGACAGAAGAAGATGCTTGTGAGTCAACAATGATTGGGCGAGCTAGCTGAGAGCCAGTCGCATTCTCGCTTTCAGACAACATTTGAGCAATTGCATTGTCATCATCAAATGTCGGCAGATTAAATGAGTCGAAAAGACCATCATAATCGAACATCCATGGATCTCCAGAAGGCTTCGGAGGATTAGAATATCTTTGAACTCTTACTTCACCCCATTCTTCAATCCTTTTGGTAGTCAGGTTCCATACTCGCAGATTAGGAGTAGCATACCCAAGGAAATAACCTTCGATAGCTTTGGCACCAAACTTCCCGTCAGGCTCAATCATGGTACATGGTGCACCAAAAGGTTCTAGATATTCCAAGTCAGGAGTCTTCTTGTGTAGGAGTTCGAAGCACGTTTTTCCATGTCTTTTCACTGTGAGGACCCTGTTTAACGTGTAGCAAGCCGAGGCAACAGCTTCAGTCCAGAATTGAACTGGAAGCTGAGACTCAACCAACATGGTTCTTGCAGTCTCAATTAAGGTTCTGTTCTTTCTTTCAGCGACTCCATTTTGTTGTGGTGTATACCGAGAGCTGTATTTATGAAGGATTCCTTTTGCAGTGCAAAATTCATCCATAACCCTGTTTTTGAACTCGGTTCCGTTGTCGCTTCGAATTCGCCTCACCTTTAGATTATAAAGATTTTCCAACAAAGTGATCAAATTCTTTAGAATTTCTGGAGTCTCACTCTTGTGAACCATGAAGTCAACCCATGAAAATCTTGAATAGTCATCAGTAACTACCAAGCAGAAAACTTCCCCATGCACACTCTTGTGTTTGACAGGGCCAAAAAGGTCCATATGCAGACGTTCGAGTGGCATGTTTACAGTGTTAACCTTCTTCAATGGATGTGATTTCTTGATCTGCTTCCCTTTCTGACACGGCACACAGACATCTTGAAGTTGAAAGTTCTTCACATTGACACCTCTCACCAAGTTGTTTTTGACAAGGTGATTCATTTTTCTGAGGTGAATATGACCCATCCGTCTGTGCCAAGAGATCGTCTCCTTTTCAGTGGCTTTTGAAATAAAGCAAGTAACTTGTTTTGACTGAGTTATTGCTTGGCTCATACCAAGGACATACAAATCATTAACTCTTGGTGCTGATAAGAGAATCCATTCTGCGGGAATCTTGAATCCTGGCTTCAGCACATAACAACCGGCATCATCAAAATGCACGGTGAACTTTTTGTCGCAGATCTGAGAAACACTCAGGAGATTGTGATCCAACTGTTGCACATAGTTGATTTTGTCAAAACTCACAATTCCATTTGAGATCATTCCCTCGCCGGTGATATACCCTCCTTTGTCTCCAGCAAATGCAACATATCCTCCTCTTATACTTCGCACATCGAAAAGAAGACGATAGTCGCCCGTCATGTGCCTGGAAGCCCCACTATCAACAATCCAGAGACTATTAATAGTTCCTCCTGGAGCCGCCTGCACATGCAACTAACTTATCAGTTTGAGAGGGGGACCCAAGCCTTTGTGGACTTGGGTCGTCCTTGATCATCAAGGAAAGTGATTTCAATCACTTGATGATTAGGAAATAAAACCTCTCGTGCTCCCCCTGACTGAATTACCTGTTTTTGTTTCCAAGCTTGTTGTCCCTTACCAGTATTTGAATTAATTGTTTTTGCATTTACTGGTTTTACAGTTGTGGATTTAGCTTGTACAGGTTTTTCTTCTTTGACCTCTGATTTTAAGGCCTTCTCAATTACCTTTTGGTTCTTTTGTTTTAACTTCTTTTCCCTTTCTTTCAAGACACGTGGGTCTTGTTTCGGGGAAACCGGTTGTTTTTGGTAATTGGTTTCTTGGGGAGCACTCGTTTTTCCTTTCAACTTTTGCAGGTATGGGCAGTATCTTACAATGTGCCCAACTGTGCCACATTCAAAACACATTCTCCGCTCTACAAACCTCGGAGAAACATGTTGATGACCAGACGGAGAACTAGACACTGAACTTTGTGATCTAGATGTGCTTGGACCTAAGTCACATCCATTGGTGTGTTGGGTATAATTGTTCTGATCATTTCGTTTTAAAATTCTAACTTGTTTTACAAAATCAATGTTAGATTTATTTTGAAATGTTTCAAGTTTGTCCGTACCCTTGGATCCAACAAAGTTCACTTTCTGTTCTCTTTTCTTAGCAGGAGCTCTTTTGTTTTGCACCTTTTGCTGTTGAACCTTAAATTGCTCAACCTCAGATTGTTGAATTTTAGGTTGTGCAGCCTTAGGTTGAGTAGCCTTAGACGGTTCAGCTTTAGGTTGTTTGTCACACCCCAATTTTCCACGTGTCACCGGCGGGCCCGGTGGGGAGCATAGTGACGTAGTTGGTCTCATCATAGACAAACAACACAATATAATAATGCACAGCGGAAGCAAAAGATAAATATAATACGATCCGAATATAAGTAATGTCAAGTATTACAACGGAAGGTAAAGGATCCACAGGCGGATCAATAAAAGATAACTGTTCATTAGACTTTAGGCATCTAGGACTTGCAAGATTCCCTAGTGACGCCCCGAGCTCCCAGCCAATTACGCATAGTACCTGTCACTTAACCTTTTGGAAAAATACGTCAGTTTACACTGGTAAATACAATTAACTGACTCATTTTGGAAAAAGAGTTTGAAAAGTAATTTGAGTGCAAACGGCACAAAATATCTTGACACATTGATTAAAATGCACAGAGGCAAAATTAATCTTTATACTTGGGACAATTTTATTAATAAAAATCTTGTATCCGATTTACATGGTTGTCCAACATTTAGGGCCGGTGATTATACAATACAAGCCGGACAAGATTAATCGACACACCACAAATATAATCTCACAAGAAGATAATCTCACGAGTGAGTATACGTTATACATATGCAACAGGAGGTGTTCTGCCTACACCTTGTGCTTACGTCGTGGCCATTCACTTTTTAAAATGAGCCAAGGATATCCAGGACACGGTCATTAACCCCCAATGTTATTTGTTATCAATCAATACAGATTAAAACAGGATTATGCAATTTAATCATCTCCGATTAAACAGTTTCTACACCCGACCAAGCGGTATTTTTATAATACCGTATCCCAAGCCCGTATAAGGGAAAATAAGTTAAAATGTATTTACCTGAGCTAGCTCCTGTCTTAAATAGCAAGAATAATAACTCAACCGTATTCCTAAGTAAGCGTAGGTACAATTTACTGGAAAGCTCTAGTCTGGAACGATGGTATAAATAACCAATTAGAATACTAACGGGTCTTTAATTAAGCCTAAGCTTTGACCGGTTAGTTTTAAGGATGATATGGTTAAACGCACGATTAAGCGAAAGACCGGATAGAATGTGATTTAGACCCGACAAGCTTGAATACTTGTATAATATGGGTATGCTAAATACATCCTGGATTTTGAGATAAAAATGATAACGTTTGACCCGTTTCGGTCAATTTACGTAAACTAGTTACGTAAACCGAACCGAACGCAAAAAGGGCGTTACGGGTAGCCAAAAGAGTCTAATGCAAGTTCCCTGAGATAATTATGCCTTAAATATGACATAATATCAGTAAGTTATGTTCTATATTGCCCGGAATAATTTTAAACTCAATTTATGCCTTAGAAGGGCATTTTGGTCATTTAAAAGATCATAAAAGAGTAAAATTAGAAATCTGAGTTTCGGGTCTGGTTCATACAGAAAATATACTTAATTTAACATGTTACAACAGTAGGGTATGACCCATATATCAAATTTATCATTTAAAACCAAACTATGCACCGTAGGGGTATTTTAGTAAATTTACAAGGGCTAAAAATGCCAAAACTGGAAATCTGAGTTCATGTACTTATACTTACTGTTTTTATATGAAAATATGCTATACACATCAGTAGGTATAGGTCTTATATAATTAAAACGAGTATAACGCTTACTATGCGCTTAAAACGCTAAATATGCGATTTAGAGGCGTTTTCGGGTTTTCGAAATAAATCTGAGATTTTTATGTTTCCAGAATACTTAAAATAATTTATTTAACTTATAAAATCAGTAGAAAAAGGTTTCGGGTCAAAAGAATGCGTAAAACTCATTTTATGGCTTAAACGGTCAAAACCGACATAAGCCGAAATAACTAAGCGATTTAAGATACGATCGGCCAAAAATTAATGAAAAATCATCTAAAATCCCAAAATATTATAATACATCAGTTGGTAAAAAGTTTTATACCAAAACGTGGCCAGAAATAGGTCATATGCGAAAAGGGGCGTTTATGTAACTTTATAATGTAGTTTTACGCTAATGGCCATAACTCACAATCTGGACCACCAACTGATCCGAAATTTTCGGTGCAAGTTTATATATTAGAAATAAAGATTTCTACTCTTTCACTTTTCCAAAAATCACGTTTTATATCAAAAAGGGCAAAATAGTCAACTTTATGCATAAATCGGAAACATGCATTCGAATCGGCTAAGCATAGACTCAATCAACAAAATTCCAGAAAGTTTTACCAAAATAAAAATGGTCAAAAATACTCTCCAATACAGATCTCAAACATGCATGTACGAATCCGAATCGATAGTCTACGAAATAGTCGTTTTATAAGACTTTCGGTTCCGATTCGTATTTATACTATAGATTGTCGAGTTGATGATGATAAAACTCATTCTTATATGTATTACAAGTTATTTATGATGATCAAACAGATTGCATGTCTATTATATTAACATTCAAGCTTATTTTCGCAAAAATCACTTCTGTTGACTTTTTAGAATCACGTTTGACTCGACAATTAACATGCATTTAGTGGGAATCAGATAATACCCTTTAGAGGGTTTGTTTCCCACATAAATACCAACCTATATCAGGTTTCAATTCGAGAAATGACTGAAAGAAATCCGTTTAATCAGAAAGTCAAAGCTTATGAACAAACAGTTTGACTTTTAGCAATAATCAAAGCAAGAACGGATTAGAGAACGAATTGGAAGCTTACAAAGGTCCTATAGGTGCTTAGATAACACTAGGATGTTGCCTTGATGATCAGAAATGCTCCAGAAATGCTTGAGAGAGTTTTGCAAGTTGAGAGTGTTCTTGATCACAAAAGGAAATGCCAAGAAATGGAGCTTTGATCTAATTTAAAGATGGATTCAGAGGTTTGAGGATAGGTTACTATTGCACTAGGCATGCATGGGGTTTTATTGGAGCTTGTGGAGGTGGAATGAGCTGTTAAACACTTCCAATTCGGACCAGAATTGAAATTTTCGCGAATTTTTGTTACTGGGGGTCTCACGCGGCCCGCTTGGGGGTGCCAGGCGGGCCGCCTGGCTTTGTCTGATCTCCAAAACTTTGTTAAATGTTGCAGTTTGGTCCCTGCACTTTGGTTACGAGGTTTTGGCAACTTTTGTTGACTCGTAAACCCCCAAACTTGGTTTCTAGGAACCTTGGGACATTTACCAACATGGAAATGTCCTCGGATAACTTTGCGCTCAACCGAAAAGCCATGAAATTCGACGTTGACGCTTTTAGTCCCTCAAGTACGGTTTTGGCCATAACTTTCTCATATGTTGACGAAACTTCATGAAATTTTTACCACATATTCTAGTGAGTATATTTTAGCTTTACAAAGCTTCGGGTCTGCCAAAAGTTCACTCAGAGGTATAAATTGAACATGTTGACACTTTTGGCCCCTATAGTTTACAATACTTCACTTTTGTGCAATTTCCGCGTCGTATGACCCATGAACCATCCGTTTAAGGTTATAAACATTATGTTGGGTTATTATAGAGTCTATTTATCCATTGTTGACACTTTGGACCCTTACGTTCCATAGTTTTCACTGTTTGTCACTTTTAGTCCCTCTAAAGTATGTTTTCACATACCGGAACCTTATGACACGTGTCAAGACATTATTGGACGGAAATTTTCGAGGTGTTACATCCTCACCCCCTTAAAAGAAATCTCGACCTCGAGATTTACTGAAATAAATGAGGGTATTTTTCTTTCATCGTGGATTCCACTTCCCACGTGTATTCGGGTCCTCTACGGGCATCCCATTTGACCTTAACAATAGGCACATGCTTCCTTCGAAGCTTCTTCACCTGTCGATCCTCAATCGACAAAGGTTTTTCCACAAACTTCAGACTCTCACCTATGTGTATATCTGTATGTGGTATCACCAGTGATTCGTCAGCGAAACACTTCTTCAAATTACAGATGTGGGACTCATTACGAATAGCGCTAAGTTCTTCAGGCAAGTTTAACTTGTAAGCAACTGCCCCGACACGTTCGATTATCTCGAAAGGCCTATGTACCTCGGGCTTAGCTTGCCTTTATTTCCAAATCGCATCACACCTTTCCAAGGTGATACCTTAAGTAACACTTTTTCACCTACTTTGACGTGAAAATCTTTGCGCCATGGATCCGTATTCGATACGGGTTTATCATTATATCACAAGTCTTCCAACCGTTATGTGATAGTGCTTCTTGACTTATTGGCGAAACATATCCCTTAATCCTTAGGGTGTAATACATTGCGAGTTCCACCAAGCTCCTTAAATAAGCTTTTAGCTCATAAGTTATATGATCTATGATACATTCGATTCCTTCGAATGATTTTTATAATCAGAGTTTAACTAGCCTGATACTTATTAATTTGGCACACCCTTCCAGAGTGATGTCTTTGATGAACCTTATTTCTTAACAAGGACTTAGGAGGGTTGCTATTTTCACAACTCTTTGATTTTTCTGCCAAAATCGGCAAGCTTACAGATGATCATGGATTTGCCTGATCTTATTCGATGTTTCCAAGGCAACTATCAGACCGGATGATTGGACTTACCAATCTTCTATTTAGCAATAGATAATTAACATTCCATCTAAGCAAGGTCTCCAAAGGAGTAGCCTTGATACTTATACATCACTATTATAGAAATGCTTATCTTAATGAGAGATGGTTCTTCCAACCATTACTTAAAACTAGTCTTAGGGATAGTTAATTCTCTCAGTTAGTCGAACAATCGACGATCCTGGGCAGCTGATGGAAATTCTTAATTGTTGCTTAATTTGGGTTGTGGTATTCAATGCATCAGCAGGATGAACCTTCTTTCTTAAATAACAATACCGATTTCTTCAGGATATCGAGTTAGGCTATATGAATCCTTTATTTTAAAACTTACTTAATCGGGGTTTCGATTCTTCCAATGATGGTACTAGCTACCTTGAAGGTTTCATAATAGGATAACCCGAAATGGGATATAGATCCTAACTCTACTTGCCTCGCAAGAGGTGAACATGGTAATTCTTATAAGGAAGCTAATTATGACACATAAAGATGTCAGAGATTTCCGTACTCTCAGGCTTTGGCTCATCTGTCGCTGTCGGTGTCAGATAATGACACATTCCTTTTACCATTGCAAAGATGCCCTAAGTAGAGATACTTATAAGGACATTTTTATATTGGATATCTTCTTTGAATACTACTAGTCGACTTTAGTACTATATGACTATTGGGATATCTTCGGGGATCCCATGCATTAAACCTCCATACTGATCAGGCATGGAAGCAATCTATGGGACACACTAGGATACGCAAATCCCCATATGGCACTTTTATCAAACATAGTTGGCATTCGCAGGCGATATAAAACATTGAGAAAAAAAAAGGAAAAATAATAATTAAAATAACATATATTGTCGTATTCTACGCGAAGAAAGAGTACCCTTAGATCTTTCGGAAGGATCCCTTGCCGATACGAGGAGAATCGGTTACTAAGATTTCCTTGGTAATTTATACCTTGGCTAATATAAAGTTTACTAAGCTTATGGTTTATGAAGGATTTACTGGTATCCGAACCAAAATAAAACTCTTAGCATTTAAATTATTGATAAAACGACAAGGAATTGTACCTGATGTCATTATTTATGGCCAGCTTAGGCATCTTAAGTGCTTTCAATTTTTTTTTGGCTTTACTTCCTCCGCCGCATTTCCCTTGACATATTTAGGGCACGTAGTCTTGATGTGGCCTTTCTCATTACAGCCAAAACAAACTGCATTCTTCATGTCCTTACAGTCCAATGCTTTATGTCCCTTAGACTTGCAGATCCCACAAACCCTGGGCTGTGATTTGGATCTTAGTTTGAGCCTGCATTTCCCATAATGGCGCTTCTTGCAGGTCTTACATACTGGTTTCTTGTCAGACTTTTTTTTGTTCTTTTTCTTAGAACTCTGGGAGTTATCTACCTCCCTTTTCCTTTTTAGTTCATCCTTTGCATCCGAGGCATGAACGAGATCCTCCTTAAGAGCAAGGAAATGTGGTCCTAGATAAAACTTGGACTGAGCAGCATGGGGCTCCTTTAACTTCTTCACGGCCTTCTTCACAGCTTTTCCAACGGCTGCGTCTATCATATTTTGAAGAACATCTTTGGAAATTCTAAGGTTTACAATTTCAGCATCATTAGCATGTGTCGCGTCATCAATGGCGCGATTGACTGTTATCTTACCCGAGTTTGCCATACTCGATATTGGTTCCTAATACCAATAAAACAATTTCTTAGTTGAAATCCAACAACTGCTATTTTTCACTCTGATGGCCTTAATATATACTAACCATGGTGTCAATCACCTATACAGGCTATTATAGCACTAACATTCTTAATGAACGTTATTTAAAATATATTAATATTACTTAGCCTAGGTCGCAAAAGACCATCAATGGCATTAGAGGTTTGGACCTAGTCCATTACCTTTCTGACAGAGGATCAAAACGTCACATCTGTCTTTATTGTATTAAAGAATTTAGGGAGCTTGAAAGCTTGCCATAGGAATATCAGAAAAGGGTGATTCCTATTTAGATATAAAATATCCATCTAAGGTTTGTTGGAGCATTTTCTAAGTATCATTGGCCAGTTCCTTCTTCGTATAAAATGACCGAAGTCCTACTAAGACGGAGACAACAGTTCTCAACAGTGATCGTTCATTATTGAATCACATGTGTCAGTATCAATTAAATTTCTGCATAAACTGCTTGATAAGGAAAAGTACCTGCTATATAGTTATCCTTCCTAGCATTCATCCGGAGGACTCATGCATTTGCTTTCCTGGCCTCTCAGGCTTCTTTATAAGCTTTGGGCAGTTGGTTTTGATGTGTCCTTCCTCGTTACAGTTGTAGCATGTGGCGTTCTTTAACCCCTTGCACTCTAAGGTTTTGTGGCCCTTGGTCTTGCAAATTCCACATAATTTAGCGCGTGGGTCTATTGTACATTTTCCTAAATGCTGCTTTTTGCAGTTATTGCATTTGGGTCTGTTATCAGACTGACTCGAGTTCTTCCTCAACTCGGAATCTTTCCCATGCTCCGAGCTTCCCTTCTTCTTCTTGTTCGTTTGATGAGAGTTTTCCTCCTCTCTTTCTCTTCTTCTCTCGCCAGAAGCCTTAACAGACTTAAGTCTGATTGCATCTAAGGTGAGAGATAAGGATAAGTCCACCGCGGACCTATATGTGGTTGGCCTAGATGCTTTAACATTTCCTTTTACCTCTGGTGCTAGGCCTCCAATGAAACGCGCTATGCGTTTAGGTTCAGGGGTGACTAAATAAGGAACTAGGCGGGACATAGTGTTGAAACTTGTCACATATGCCGGACAATTCAAATCTTCCATGACCAAGGTCAAGAAGTCTGATTCTATCTTTTCTACTTCATGCTGAGGGCAATAGTTTTCCTTGACTAAAGCAGCAAATTGATCCCAAGATAAGTTGTAGAGTAGAACTTTCCCCGTGGCTTGGAGTAATGATCTCCACCATGCCAACGCTTCTCCTTTAAATGATTGTGAAACAAACTTCACAACATCTTGCTCCGCACAACCGCTGATGTCAACAACAGCGTCCATCTCATCGAGCCATGTCATGCAATCGATGGCCCCATTTTCTCCTGTAAAGTCTCTGGGCTTGCAGGAGACAAAATATTTATATGAACAGGTCTTAATTGGTGCCTCTTGATGAAACACAACTTGTCTAGACGGAGCACTCCTTTGATTTGACAAGTTATGGTCATCGCCCTTCCTTGACTCATGTGTTTCAGGAGGGGGCTCACTACGAGCCATAGATAGAGTCTTGGAGTGGGTATCATTTGATTCATCATTCTGTCGATCAAGAGCTCGAGTAACAGCATAATCTATCATTGCCTGCAGTTCTGCTCCAGTTACACTAATTCTGGTAGTATCATTGCTCTCCTTCAAACGACTGTTAACTTCATCTAATCCAGCCATGTAGCTTGATTGCTACATAATTATTAACAATGATTTATTCAGAGATTGTTATGGAATCATCATCTCTGACGATTTATCAACCATGGTAATATAAACCATATTGGTTAACTTGTTAGTTATATTTAACTAGTATTTTCCATTATAATTTATCCTAGTTATAAAACATTAAGGATATTAAAGTGGCGCATAAGGCCTAGTCACAAGGACAGTTCTAAGTTTTTTTTTTTTTTTTTTTTTTTTTTTTTTTTTTTGTAAGCCATGATTTCAGAGAATCGAGGCATTTAAGGTTCGAACCACGTTCATTACCTTCTATTGACAGGGAGTTGTAGACTTCAACTGTCTTTTGTCCTTTAGGACAATAGGCATAGCCCGTGGGCGTTCCCCTCTTGAGGGATGGTTATAATATGATCATCTTCTCAGATGCTATTAGTCGAGATCGTATGGATCCTACCGACTATTATGCTTGGACCTGGTCCAACACTTTTAGACAGGAGGTCAAAGACCACCACTGTCGTTGTCTTATCGGACAACAAGTTTAGCCCGGAGGCACTTCATCACTATCGGATGTTTATAATGTGATCATCTTATAGGATGACACAAGCCATGATTTCTAAATCACTAGGCTAGATAAGAAAATTGGAAGAATCCAATGTAAGTTTGATTGTTGTGATTTATCGAATCACATTTGTCAGGAGTGCTAACACGTTCTTAGGTGTTAACAAGGATCTGAATCCCTTGGGTAGGTTTCACCATCTTGGCCGCGTAGGCTAGATTTCACCTTTAAGATTCTTTTTTAAAAATGCCTACTGGCAGGGAAGGAAGGATATTTATTTTATTCGGGATTTTATCATAAACCCTAATTTATAAGTTAATAATAGCACAAATGGCCTAGTCGCGTAGACAAGTTAATTTATAAGCCATGATCGTCTGGGATCGAGGCATTTAGTAATAGCACAAAAGGCTTAGTCACGAGGACAAGTTTAATTTATAAGCCATGATCGTCTGGGATCAAGGCATTTAGTAATAGCACAAAAGGCTTAGTCACGCGGACAAGTTTAATTTATAAGCCATGATCGTCTGGGATCAAGGCATTTAGTAATAGCACAAAAGGCTTAGTCACGCGGACAAGTTTAATTTATAAGCCATGATCGTCTGGGATCGAGGCATTTAGGTGTGAATCAAAATTCATTACCTTTTCTTAACAGGGAGTCATAGACCACCACTGCCTTTTGTCTTATATGACAATTAGTATGGCCCGTAGGCGCTACATCACTATTGGATGTTTAATAAGTTTGGCCCGTAGGCACTACATCACTATTGGATGTTTAATAAGTTTGGCCCGTAGGCACTACATCACTAATGGATGTTTTAAATAAGTTTGGCCCGTAGGCATTAAAAGATAATTATGTCCTTATAAGGACTAATAAGGAAAACGATTTTCAGTAAAAGGAGTTTCTTCTTCATCTTATTTCCGAATGCTTTCTCCTTGGATGTTCGTTCCATTTTAGCCGCGGTACGAGACTCAGCATCTCGGGCTCCGGCGTGGAGAACTCCTATTACGGCTTCTTCGCTTGATAACGTATCCAATATAAAAAAATAATCGGAAGTGGTAAATTCCAGATTAGAATCGGGAGTATTCCTATGTTAAGTCTAGACTCAAGTATGTGCAATTGTGTCACTGAGATTAAACACATTAGGATAGTGTTTAATTCACTCAATGTTGGCTCTGATACCAACCTGTCACACCCCAATTTTCCACGTGTCACCGGCGGGCCCGGTGGGGAGCATAGTGACGTAGTTGGTCTCATCATAGACAAACAACACAATATAATAATGCACAGCGGAAGCAAAAGATAAATATAACACGATCCGAATATAAGTAATGTCAAGTATTACAACGGAAGGTAAAGGATCCACAGGCGGATCAATAAAAGATAACTGTTCATTAGACTTTAGGCATCTAGGACTTGCAAGATTCCCTAGTGACGCCCCGAGCTCCCAGCCAATTACGCATAGTACCTGTCACTTAACCTTTTGGAAAAATACGTCAGTTTACACTGGTAAATACAATTAACTGACTCATTTTGGAAAAAGAGTTTGAAAAGTAATTTGAGTGCAAACGGCACAAAATATCTTGACACATTGATTAAAATGCACAGAGGCAAAATTAATCTTTATACTTGGGACAATTTTATTAATAAAAATCTTGTATCCGATTTACATGGTTGTCCAACATTTAGGGCCGGTGATTATACAATACAAGCCGGACAAGATTAATCGACACACCACAAATATAATCTCACAAGAAGATAATCTCACGAGTGAGTATACGTTATACATATGCAACAGGAGGTGTTCTGCCTACACCTTGTGCTTACGTCGTGGCCATTCACTTTTTAAAATGAGCCAAGGATATCCAGGACACGGTCATTAACCCCCAATGTTATTTGTTATCAATCAATACAGATTAAAACGGGATTATGCAATTTAATCATCTCCGATTAAACAGTTTCTACACCCGACCAAGCGGTATTTTTATAATACCGTATCCCAAGCCCGTATAAGGGAAAATAAGTTAAAATGTATTTACCTGAGCTAGCTCCTGTCTTAAATAGCAAGAATAATAACTCAACCGTATTCCTAAGTAAGCGTAGGTACAATTTACTGGAAAGCTCTAGTCTGGAACGATGGTATAAATAACCAATTAGAATACTAACGGGTCTTTAATTAAGCCTAAGCTTTGACCGGTTAGTTTTAAGGATGATACGGTTAAACGCACGATTAAGCGAAAGACCGGATAGAATGTGATTTAGACCCGACAAGCTTGAATACTTGTATAATATGGGTATGCTAAATACATCCTGGATTTTGAGATAAAAATGATAACGTTTGACCCGTTTCGGTCAATTTACGTAAACTAGTTACGTAAACCGAACCGAACGCAAAAAGGGCGTTACGGGTAGCCAAAAGAGTCTAATGCAAGTTCCCTGAGATAATTATGCCTTAAATATGACATAATATCAGTAAGTTATGTTCTATATTGCCCGGAATAATTTTAAACTCAATTTATGCCTTAGAAGGGCATTTTGGTCATTTAAAAGATCATAAAAGAGTAAAATTAGAAATCTGAGTTTCGGGTCTGGTTCATACAGAAAATATACTTAATTTAACATGTTACAACAGTAGGGTATGACCCATATATCAAATTTATCATTTAAAACCAAACTATGCACCGTAGGGGTATTTTAGTAAATTTACAAGGGCTAAAAATGCCAAAACTGGAAATCTGAGTTCATGTACTTATACTTACTGTTTTTATATGAAAATATGCTATACACATCAGTAGGTATAGGTCTTATATAATTAAAACGAGTATAACGCTTACTATGCGCTTAAAACGCTAAATATGCGATTTAGAGGCGTTTTCGGGTTTTCGAAATAAATCTGAGATTTTTATGTTTCCAGAATACTTAAAATAATTTATTTAACTTATAAAATCAGTAGAAAAAGGTTTCGGGTCAAAAGAATGCGTAAAACTCATTTTATGGCTTAAACGGTCAAAACCGACATAAGCCGAAATAACTAAGCGATTTAAGATACGATCGGCCAAAAATTAATGAAAAATCATCTAAAATCCCAAAATATTATAATACATCAGTTGGTAAAAAGTTTTATACCAAAACGTGGCCAGAAATAGGTCATATGCGAAAAGGGGCGTTTATGTAACTTTATAATGTAGTTTTACGCTAATGGCCATAACTCACAATCTGGACCACCAACTGATCCGAAATTTTCGGTGCAAGTTTATATATTAGAAATAAAGATTTCTACTCTTTCACTTTTCCAAAAATCACGTTTTATATCAAAAAGGGCAAAATAGTCAACTTTATGCATAAATCGGAAACATGCATTCGAATCGGCTAAGCATAGACTCAATCAACAAAATTCCAGAAAGTTTTACCAAAATAAAAATGGTCAAAAATACTCTCCAATACAGATCTCAAACATGCATGTACGAATCCGAATCGATAGTCTACGAAATAGTCGTTTTATAAGACTTTCGGTTCCGATTCGTATTTATACTATAGATTGTCGAGTTGATGATGATAAAACTCATTCTTATATGTATTACAAGTTATTTATGATGATCAAACAGATTGCATGTCTATTATATTAACATTCAAGCTTATTTTCGCAAAAATCACTTCTGTTGACTTTTTAGAATCACGTTTGACTCGACAATTAACATGCATTTAGTGGGAATCAGATAATACCCTTTAGAGGGTTTGTTTCCCACATAAATACCAACCTATATCAGGTTTCAATTCGAGAAATGACTGAAAGAAATCCGTTTAATCAGAAAGTCAAAGCTTATGAACAAACAGTTTGACTTTTAGCAATAATCAAAGCAAGAACAGATTAGAGAACGAATTGGAAGCTTATAAAGGTCCTATAGGTGCTTAGATAACACTAGGATGTTGCCTTGATGATCAGAAATGCTCCAGAAATGCTTGAGAGAGTTTTGCAAGTTGAGAGTGTTCTTGATCACAAAAGGAAATGCCAAGAAATGGAGCTTTGATCTAATTTAAAGATGGATTCAGAGGTTTGAGGATAGGTTACTATTGCACTAGGCATGCATGGGGTTTTATTGGAGCTTGTGGAGGTGGAATGAGCTGTTAAACACTTCCAATTCGGACCAGAATTGAAATTTTCGCGAATTTTTGTTACTGGGGGTCTCACGCGGCCCGCTTGGGGGTGCCAGGCGGGCCGCCTGGCTTTGTCTGATCTCCAAAACTTTGTTAAATGTTGCAGTTTGGTCCCTACACTTTGGTTACGAGGTTTTGGCAACTTTTCTTGACTCGTAAACCCCCAAACTTGGTTTCTAGGAACCTTGGGACATTTACCAACATGGAAATGTCCTCGGATAACTTTGCGCTCAACCGAAAAGCCATGAAATTCGACGTTGACGCTTTTAGTCCCTCAAGTACGGTATTGGCCATAACTTTCTCATATGTTGACGAAACTTCATGAAATTTTTACCACATATTCTAGTGAGTATATTTTAGCTTTACAAAGCTTCGGGTCTGCCAAAAGTTCACTCAGAGGTATAAATTGAACATGTTGACACTTTTGGCCCCTATAGTTTACAATACTTCACTTTTGTGCAATTTCCGCGTCGTATGACCCATGAACCATCCGTTTAAGGTTATAAACATTATGTTGGGTTATCATAGAGTCTATTTATCCATTGTTGACACTTTGGACCCTTACGTTCCATAGTTTTCACTGTTTGTCACTTTTAGTCCCTCTAAAGTATGTTTTCACATACCGGAACCTTATGACACGTGTCAAGACATTATTGGACGGAAATTTTCGAGGTGTTACATTGTTGAACCTTTGGTTGTTCAGTCTTAGGCTGCTGAACTTTAGGTGCTTGAACATTCTTGTTCTGAGCCTTCTTTCCCTGAACCTTACCCTTTCCGGAGTTGACTTGTTGTTTTCGCTCAATTGGTAGTTTTTGGTTTCCGTATTGTTTTCTAATTTGTTCACACGGAATTGGATCACATTGAGTGACTGTTACTTTTCCACCTTTGTTCCCCAAAAACTTATTAGTACATCCTTAAAAAATTTGCTCAATTAAATCTTGATTTACATTTTTAATTGGAAAATCTTTGTTAGAATAAATTTTGCTATCTCCTTTGAGCGTATACAACAAGTTATTCCCTTCAGAGCTAACTACAAGGGATTCCATTGTTTTTGACATTTCAGTCTTACTCGGTTTCACTGGTGGATCACACAGAATGTGATTCTCGATAGGAATATCTGTTGTAACCGAGTCAGACTGTTGTTTCACAATTTCTTCAGATTCATCGTCCGAAGAATCAGCATCCTCAATAATGGGAGGACTCTGTTCCTTAACACACGATGTATCTGTCACGTTCTCAAATTCTGAATGACCCGAGGATGATGTACCAGTTGTGAACCCGAGGCCTGCTGCAAAGTCATCTAGACCGAGTGGCACAGTAGGTTCAAAACGGGGCATATCCTCATCATTAGGCAATTTGGAATAATTGTGATTCATTGGGGGAGAGCATGATTTGTAACCAATACATTTTGCATCCCCCTTTTTCCTTTGGACATCAATAATGTGATCCAAAACATAGCGGGAATTGGAATAGCTTTCCAATTTCTGCTTGATTGTTTCACATTCGCATCGAGCTGTCGCTAACTCTACCATTTGTTTTTCAATTGTGTGAATTAGATTATTGTTAGCATGTTGTTTTCTCAAAACAGCCTTTTGTAATTCAGAAACATCATGTTTTAATGACGCAATTGTTGCTTTAAACTCCTTTTCATTTCTGGTTAAAAACAAGTTAGCTTCAGTTGCTTTAGAAAGATCAACAATCAATTCTTGATTGTGTTTGTGTGTGATTTCAAACTGAATTTCCTTTTCTGCATATTCTAAACATTTAGCACATTCAACAGACGCAGAAATAGAGTCAAAGTTAGAATCACATACCTGAGAGGTTTGACCTTCTACATGAGCCATAAAGGCTGTATGAAAAGAAAAAGATCCGTCTTCAGAGAAAAATTGAGAAAGCTTCTCGGAAGTTCCAGCAGATTTCTGGCAAAGAATAGATCTCCTCTTGCATAATGCTTCAGCGTCAGCCAAGAGCTCATCAACCTCCAAATCTAAAGCATCACTTGATAAATCACCAGCATCAAGTGATTCCCCATCCATGCTCCCACTGTAACCCGAGCTATCTTCATCTTCTGAAGATTCACCAGCAGACACGGGTTCTACAACTTTCTCAACCACTTTAGCATAACATGCTGTTCCACCATTTCCTCCTTCACCAAGCTGAAGATTCCAGTTGCAAATCTCATCAGCTTGAACCACTAACCCTCTGTGGGGATTAGTGTTTGTGGATCCAGATGTATTTCCTCCCACGGGAACTATTTGTCTGTCAGAATTGTTGTTCTGTTGTTGTTGAGGCTGTCTTTGATTCCTGAAAGGATTCTGATTGCCTTGCTTAGATGGCTTCTGACATTCCCGCTTGAAATGACCCTTTTCACCACAGTTGAAGCAGGTGACAGCATTCTTATCAAAACCATACTTGGTGTTGTTGTTGCTTTCCAAGTTGGTTCTCCCCGTCCTTTCCATGAACTCTTTTGCTCTTCGAATAGCACTAGCAAGAGCCCATTTGATATCCATCATCTCAAACTCTTCTTTATCCACTTGCTGATAATCTTCATTGGTTAGATTGATATTCCCAATCTGACCTGCAACTAATCCACAGTAAGCGCTAACCAAGGTATTCAACATCTCCATATGCTCCTTGGCTATTTCAACAGTGACTTTGGAAAAGTTGGAAGTGTCTAATCTGACTGTGTTCGGATTAGAAGTGGCTTGAAAGTTTGAAGAGTTTCCATAAAACCCTTGCTGTTGCGGTTGTTGCTGCTGAGCTCTGCTTGGGTCTAAGAAAGGCGGTGGTGTGAATTGCTGAGTTGTCTGTTGTTGTTGAGAAGAAGAATCTGGTCTTGAATACATCATCGTGTATGCTGAAGGATCAAACTGATTTGTTGTGGAAGGTCCTGTGTTTGAGATGAAAGCTGTTTGAAGCTTAGCATGCTGAGAGGCTGGCTTTTCTCCACTAATACCACCTGCAATCCCAAAATACATCTCTGGATTCTGAGGAGTTATTGTTCTTTTTGCCTTTAGCTTTTCTTCTACATCTTTGTTCTCCAATTTCTGAATTAGCTCATAAACGGTGATTGTGTCCAGAACACCGTTTTCTTTCAGAATCTCAAGATAACCGCTCCATTTTGCTGGTAAGCCATCAGCAAATCTCTTCACCATTTCTTGTGGAGTGGCAGTGACTCTGAAGGCAAACATTTCACTCAACAGATGATGGAATCTTGTAGATAATTCTGCCAAACCCTCGTTTTCCATACACGTGAAACCTTCAAATTCTTTCTTCAGCAGCTCTTGCTTGATCTTCCTCGATTGAGCGTTTCCTTCACACCGTAACGTGAGCATATCCCACAAGCTTTTAGTAGTTGTACAGTAAACGAACTGGTGGTATATGTCTCTGTGAAGAGCTTGTGTGAGAATCATGAATGCTTTCTTTTCTAACTCAAATTTCTTCTTATCATCATCAGACATTGTGCTGTAAGTTTCTGGATTCGATCCTGCAACTTCCAACTCGTTTTCAAATGGAGTGAAGAAACACATCCATAGATCTTGACCTTGCCCCTGAACATAAGTTCTCAGCCTTTCTTTCCACCATCCCCAATCATTGATGTGATTAAGCTTTGGCGGTTTTGTGCTTGTACCAGTTTCACTGTCGTTCTGCATCATTGCTTGAATGCTGCTGCTTTGATTTGTGACCAATGCCCATTGATTTGCAGTTATCATTGCAGCTTGAGGTGGGGCAATAGCCTGCATCCATGCAGTTTTGTTGAACTCTGGCGCAGATTGTGTAGCTGATGATTGCGTAGATGATGACTGTGGAGTCAAAGTTGTTGTAGTCCACGCAGATGGATCCCACTGACCGTTTGTTCCCATTTTATAAAAATTAATATATTAAGTGAAAATTGATTTAAAAATTTGAAAAACAAGTTTTTCCTTTTTGAAAATACAATGTTCACAAACTATGTTAAATTGTGGAAATGAACAAACAGTCGAAGGATACTGGATCGAAAGACCTGAAAATCACAACTTGTTAAACTTAAACAAATAGGACTCGAAAGATAACACTGGCCGAAAGATAACACTTGTTCGAAGGATCAACAGTGTTCGAAAGATCACTGTTGAGTTTCGAACAGTAACTTCGAAAGATTCTCCTACACGAAGGATCCTTATCTTTCGAAATGTAACAGTAGCTCGAATGATGTATCTTTCGAAAAGATTCCTTGGCTCGAAAGATTACTCACTGACTTCGAAAGATGTTCGAATGATGGGTATCTATCGAACCTCCTTGATCGAAAGATGATCTTTCGACTTCGAAAGGTATCTTTCGATGAGCTCTGACACACTAACAAAGGTTGACAGGTTGGTGAAAAGGTGATGTGGTTGGTGAACCAACTTTCGGCAGAAGGGATGTTCTGAAACCAACTTTTCACCAACTCAGATTTGACTTTCAAAAATTGCCCAAAAAGGAAGCTTCTTATCCAGAAACCAGTACCGGAGTTTAGCCGGAATATTGGCCGGAATATAACAAACCTTTTAGAACAAGATTTTTAAGTTACCCAAACCTTCCCTTAACACACCCGGTTAGTTTAGAACACGTTTTTAAGGCTAAAAATGCAAGAAACACACTAAAAACGGGTGCTAAACCAAGTGAGTTTTGTCCAAACACTTCCAAAGTCTTGTACAAACCCGGTTTTTAACAAGGAAAAGAGCCACGGCTCTGATACCACTTGTAGGTCCCTCGGAGGTTGAGGATAAACCTATTCCTTGTTATGTTTAACACTCTAGCAAGTGCGGAATCCAAGCTAGAGTGCAAACCGATAGTTTAGAAGAAAGCACAAGTTACAAAGAGAAAGAGTAGACAAGCAATATATCAAAGTTTTCTCTTGTATTTCAGTGGACACGGTTACAGCCCTTGACCAAACTGAAATGCTCTCTACAAGACCTTGGTTCACTCACATGCACTATCAACAACACTTTTAGACTTTTGTGAACTGAACCCATACATGGATATATATACCCGAAACAGATAATATGCTCGAAGGATAAGGAGTTCTGGTCGAAGGATCATCTATCGACCAGAATATCTACCGAAAGATTCCGAAGGATCCAGACATACCTCGAAGGATGATGTATCCTTCGAGGTCCATATGAATCCATCGAAGGTTTGTCTTTCGAGGTTATCGAAGGATACAAACCATCCTTCGATGACATCCTTCGAAGCATAACAATCTTACACACTAAGTGTTGACTGTTTGGCCAAGTCAAACCAGGAGGATGGTTGACTTGGTCAAACATACATTCCAACACATGTACAAATCAAACACAAAACGTAAACAAGACTAACAAAAGACATCGTTTTATACATTACAAAATACAGACAAAGTACAGACACAAGTGCACCAACAGAAAACCAAGGCTGGAACATCACCATATAAGGCTCCAAACTTTCTGTTTTGATTAAACTTTGTTAAACTTACTTAAACTTGAGTTATCTCATATACATTCCTATGTCCTTATGCCACTAATCAAGACTATGATTAAGTGTGCTTAAAAATAAGGTTGTAACATACAAATTCAGAGGTTTTAATCCTTTTAACTTTCTGTTTTTAAAAGGGTTTTAACCCACAAGTGTTGAACAAGACTTGAGCTTGTGTATGTGTGATTACTTGGAAAGCTTGGGCTATCCTACTTACAATCCACACTTCACTTGATGATTTCTCTTAGTTAGTGTGTATATTTTTTATTCTTTATTGTATGTTCATGACCCTCCTTGGTTGTTTTTACATCAAGTGTAGTGGTGAACACATAGAGGTGCCTAAATGGAAGACTTGATCTTCCTACCTCCTACATGATTTCTATGACATTTAGAGGTACCTAAATGAAGATTTTAATCTTCTACCTCATGCTTGAACTATTGGACATATATTATATAACCTAAACATATTATTCGAATAATCGAATCTTTGATGATGAACTAGTGTTCATATGTCGGGGTACTAGATTACATCATCCTAGACTATGATAACTTGTCACGATTCTAATGGAACATTGTTCCATGAAAACATCTAAACTCCTTCGAGTTTCCTAGTGTCAAGAACAAGCATCATATGTACTAAATGATTATTTTCACATGTTATTCTCATATCTTACTCTTATGTCATTTTAAATACCGAATCTCGACTCTAAACATACTTGAACTTTAACCCTTAAACATTCAACCTTCTAACCTCATCAACTTCGTCACATTGGATAATCGGAAAGCTTATGCAAATTTTGTGAGTATACTCGCAACCCCCTTTTTATTTTTACCACTTTTTGGGGTGTAACATGTTTTACTATTAAACTACACTTAAACTTATTCTTTATGCAATGCACAAAACAATCCTTATACATGAATACTATGTTATGATACTTGATGCTTACGTGGACCATACTTATGTGATATGTTTTAGTCATTAGCTCTAACGAGCCTCCCTTCGACATGTATAGCGCTATAGGAGTAACGCACCGTCCTCTTAAACTTGGGCCATGTTGAATTAATTAAACTTTCTTGCGTAAACAGAGGTTGGCTAGAAATATTGCATGCCACGATAGGTTGATCTCGTATAAACTAAGTTGCCATGTGGATTCGTTTTAAACTTTTATACTTATACTTATGCTTAAGCTTGTATACTCGCCTTTGCTTTTGCATTGAACTTTATTTTAAACATGTTACAGGTTGAGGATGATGATGCTATGAAATGAAGTAGCGTTGATGCCTAGATACACATATAGACGTTTAGGTTTAATCGTTGTATCAATTTTGATTATGTTGTATTGTAATTCCTTTGAACTTGACGTTATTTGATATCTTTGTAATGTTGACAAATGAATTATGAAATGAAATCGATTTATTAAATATTGTCACAAATAGCGTTATGATGTCTCTAGCAATCTTCACACTTCGTCTCATCCCGATGTTTTCGCCATTGGTTGGGGTGTGACAGATTGGTATGAGAGCCATAACTACAGGGAATTAGGAAAAGTAGGAATGCTTTAACCTAGTCTATAGTTCTAGAGCCTTATTTTTATGTTTTGCTTGAACCACTTGCATGATATATTATTTACTCCTTATTTACTTGCTTTTGGCCTTCTAAACATATATGCCACCCTTGTGTTAATACTTGCTTTGTTTGTTAATACTTGTTGCATTATTCCATCATTATGTGCTATCCTTGAAATGCCTTTTACGTATTATTTCTTGAAATGCTCATTATGCTTATACTTGTTATTATTATTTTGAACATACGTCTTTTACTCGTTTATACTAAAATCAAAGCCACTCGTAATACACAAACGAGACGACTTCACCAAAATAGGCGTGAAACCCACAATTTGGTGAATGACTCTTAATCCTTCTACTTTTCTTTCTTACCCGAAATTCACCACCAAGTTAGGAGTGAAATCCTCACCTTGATGGAGAAATTCAAATTTTGAATTCTAGTGGACCCTCGTCAATGTGTTGAAATCAAATTTTGACCCGACGAATACCAACCACACTTAGGATACTAAATCGCCAAGTTAGGGGTGAAACCCGCACCTTGTCGACTAGTTCCACTCCTTGATTTTCATAATCCCGCCAAGACTCGAAATTTCAATTGATTTGGGACATGTAGTAACCGGAAGGGTAAATACCGTTAACCGACTTGTCGGCGAGAGTATTTCACCTATTAGGTCAAAGCATGCTCCTCAAGATCGAAAGACTTTTCGACCACTTTGGTTAGTCAACGTTCCGTTTTGGAACCATCCCAAATTTTAATCGAACATGTGTTTTACTATTTATTTTATACGATGCAATCTTTCAAATTCGAATTTACTTTCGATGTTTACCCCTCACACGCACCCACAACATGTTAAATCTTTTCATACATTTATACATATGCATGGCTTCATACAATTTAAATTCATATTCCTTGTAACGACAAGTGGAGACATATCATCGAGATAGGAGTGACTTCCTTACCTTGACGATTAACTCCACTCCCCTTTTCTTAAAACGACCTCACCAACGAGTTAGGGGTGATTCCCTTACCTAGGTGATCGTTACCAAAACATCCATTCAAAATATCTTATTATGCAAACTCGATCATATTTTATACCTAAATTGTTTATCATTAACCAAATCCCTACTTATGCGATTTTCAAAATTTATTATTTTATCAAACGTATTCTTTATTCCATTATACATTTCACATAGATCATATACACGAGATTCTTAATCATGTCTTAAACGTTTTACTACACGAATTTCCAAACCTTACGAAATACTACCTATCAATTTAATCGGTCTAATGAATCTCTTGCCCATGAACTTCGCATCCGATTTACTAACTAAAACACGTTCACATTATATCATCATATTAGAGACTTCCACTCTTAATCGAAATCAAACTAACCTTTCTCCATTACTTATAAGATCTCATAGATGTTATATGATCGTTTTACCAAATACTCTTTTCAACATCAACAAATCATTTGTTAAAACTTTTAACAATCACTAAGTCCTTTTGTTAAATTTCTTTCTAAGGATCCTCGTTTTCACAATAACCTCCTAAATTCATAATTCCTTGTTTGATGAAACGAACTTACTTTTTATCGAAAACCCTTTTCCTACACCAATTTACCAAAACACGTGGGCAAGAAGACTTCATGGGAACCGACCATCCTCGAATTACATAAAATCTTTTAAACAAAAGTAGCATTCCATTCATTACCAAATATATTATGCATAACCAATGAGTACGTTATGTTCCCTTACATATGCAAACTATATTCTACCTTTCAAACCAAGCTCAACCTAATTTTGATTCGATAAACTCAACGTTTCATTTAAACAACTATACATGCATATCATCATACACGTTTTAGTCGTTGCATCGCGACCATTTCAGTTATATCATTCGTATTTACATACACAATCTTTTGAGTACTTTTACATGCTTAAGTTTGTCGTGTTTTCAATTAATACGATATATGCAATCATTAGTATTCATACCCACACTCATATTTATAACAATGCATTTTATGTTTATACTTATAATCGTATTCATACTCACACTCATACGATTTATGCTTTTACTTATACTCATACATTTAATGCTTATACGTATACTCACATTACTCATACGATTTATGTTTATACTAATACTTACGTGCATATTCATACGTAAACTTATAGTTATGCTCATACTTTCGTTCATACTCATGATTCATATATTCGTACCCGTACGTGAGCGTAATCCGAGTGATTCGCTTGTGTGGGTCTCATACATACTTAAGCATGGACTTGCTTATATACTATATTCTTATACGTACATGTTCTTATTTTTAAATTGTGTATACCCTGATTCATGCACAACTAGTACAAGCTATGCGGATCATGCGACGATCAAAATAATCGCGGGTGCACACGGGATTATAGTGATGGGCGTATGAAAACCATAGAGTGTACTACTGTGTACGGTAAGGCACGGAACGTAACATGACACCGAATACGAAACGGATGTAACATGGTCAAAACATGGTGGATACGCCGCTGGTACTTCCTATATATAAGTGTTTTCATCATGTTACCAAATTTCGTAAAATGTGCCATGAGAAATTCAGTGTTTTGCAGACCTTTTGGACCTAATACAAACTTCACACAACTCACAAACGCATTATATCCGATTATCCACGGCGAGACTTCATTCTTAATACACTACGTTCATCTATCCAACACTTATGCCATTCTTATGCTTGCATTCTTTAAGAGTCAATCGTTCACTTCTTTACTCGTATTATTCTTCATTATCCGTTTCTTTCATCCCAACCTCGTTCACAACCAAGCTTGTTTAAACATTCGAATCCTAACTTATCTCATTACCTTTAAAACCGTATGTCTATTCTTTATTCTTGTGTAAACGTATTTAGTAGGCCGTTAATACTTTATTTTACCAAATTTTCTCGTTCCACTCGAAAAGCAATTTTTATGAAAACGTGGTTTTATACTACCTTTAAAAACTTCCTATACAACCTACCTCACTTTTATTGATTTCAAACCATTATATAAAGACCTCCTTCGTAAAAACAACACATTTGTAAAACAACTCCAAATTTAGCTATTAAATAACGTTTTACCTATACACGTTCACCCATGCTTATGCCCCAAAACCATTTTAGCCAAACAAATCATTTTACAAACCTATTATGACTATTCTCCCAAGATTTCGTACTTTTCAAAACGTTTCAAAATCTCCAAGTCTTAGTTTTAAATAATCACTTTTTACCAAAACCCTTTCAACTCTCCCTCTTGAACAAATTTCGGGACGAAATTTCCTAAAGGAGGGGAGACTGTAACACCCTGCATTTTCATACTTTCCATATTTAGAAACCATTGCTTGGAACTCTATTTTTTTTTTTTTGAAATCTTGCGTTCATGTGATCGTTCTTTCTATGTAATCATTGTAAAATCCGAGACTTGGATTATAAATAAAACTCATATTTTGTTAAATACATGTTACACGTACTTTGTACATGCTCCTACATTCGATTTCGTGAAACAATTGATGCTTATTCGTAATTCTTGGAAACCTTGTGCTAAACTTGTAAATACGTGAAACTTATGCACAAAACGTATTATGAACATATACGAAACTTAAATATGACCTTCATACGCTTAATTATACTTTGATTATGTTCCTTATACTTTATTTGGCCTTAAACTATGCTTTTATGGCGAAACCAGCCCCTAAAACTCTTTAAAACCCTAAACTATGAACTACAGGGGCCAAATTGTCATTTTACAAACTTAATCCATAAAATTGGACCCCGTCGCGTAGCGCGATGGGTATGGGGCTTGATGCTCACGCTACGCTAGCACCTTAATCCGGCAGAATGTGTTTTAAGCTCAAGGATTGGTCAATTTTGTGTTTCTTGGTTTGGTTTTTGTGTTTTCTACATTAAATACTCATTTTACAAACTTAATCCATAAAATTGGACCCCGTCGCGTAGCGCGATGGGTATGGGGCTTGATGCTCGCGCTACGCTAGCACCTTAATCCGGCAGAATGTGTTTTAAGCTCAAGGATTGGTCAATTTTGTGTTTCTTGGTTTGGTTTTTGTGTTTTCTACATTAAATACTCACTACCAACTAACCCTAATCCTTCTCTATAAAACCCAACTCAATCCCACACATTTTTCACTTTACAAACCCACAATTTCACTCTCAAAACACCTCTCAATCTGCTGGAAATGAAGAGTTTGGACAGATTCATTCCAAGTTACAAAAACTAGCATAACTTCTTCATTTCTTGGTCTTTTTCATTGATTCTTCTTCCTACATGCTTGGGACAACCTTAGGTATGTTTCCAACTGGTTTTCCATGGAAAACCAAGGCTGGAACATCACCATATAAGGCTCCAAACTTTCTGTTTTGATTAAACTTTGTTAAACTTACTTAAACTTGAGTTATCTCATATACATTCCTATATCCTTATGCCACTAATCAAGACTATGATTAAGTGTGCTTAAAAACAAGGTTGTAACATACAAATTCAGAGGTTTTAATCCTTTAAACTTTCTGTTTTTAAAAGGGTTTTAACCCACAAGTGTTGAACAAGACTTGAGCTTGTGTATGTGTGATTACTTGGAAAGCTTGGGTTATCCTACTTACAATCCACACTTCACTTGATGATTTCTCTTAGTTAGTGTGTATATTTCTTATTCTTTATTGTATGTTCATGACCCTCCTTGGTTGTTTTTACATCAAGTGTAGTGGTGAACACATAGAGGTGCCTAAATGGAAGACTTGATCTTCCTACCTCCTATATGATTTTTATGACATTTAGAGGTACCTAAAGGAAGATTTTAATCTTCTACCTCATGCTTGAACTATTGGACATATATTATATAACCTAAACATATTATTCGAATAATCGAATCTTTGATGATGAACTAGTGTTCATATGTCGGGGTACTAGATTATATCATCCTAGACTATGATAACTTGCCACGATTCTAATGGAACCTTGTTCCATGAAAACATCTAAACTCCTTCGAGTTTCCTAGTGTCAAGAACAAGCATCATATGTACTAAATGATTATTTTCACATGTTATTCTCATATCTTACTTTTATGTCGTTTTAAATACCGAATCTCGACTCTAAACATACTTGAACTTTAACCCTTACACATTCAACCTTCTAACCTCATCAACTTCGTCACATTGGATAATCGGAAAGCTTATGAAAATTTTGTGAGTATACTTGCAACCCCCTTTTTATGTTTACCACTTTTTGGGGTGTAACATATTTTACTATTAAACTACACTTAAACTTATTCTTTATGCAATGCACAAAACAATCCTTATACATGAATACTATGTTATGATACTTGATGCTTACGTGGACCATACTTATGTGATATGTTTTAGTCATTAGCTCTAACGAGCCTCCCTTCGACATGTATAGCGCTATAGGAGTAACGCACCGCCCCCTTAAACTTGGGTCATGTTGAATTAATTAAACTTTCTTGCGTAAACAGAGGTTGGCTAGAAATATTGCATGCCACGATAGGTTGATCTCGTATAAACTAAGTTGCCATGTGGATTCTTTTATACTTATACTTATACTTATGCTTAAGCTTGTATACTCACCTTTGCTTTTGCATTGAACTTTATTTTAAACATGTTACAGGTTGAGGATGATGATGCTATGAAATGAAGTAGCGTTGATGCCTAGATACACATATAGACGTTTAGGTTTAATTGTTGTATCAATTTTGATTATGTTGTATTGTAATTCCTTTGAACTTGACGTTATTTGATTTCTTTGTAATGTTGACAAATGAATTATGAAATGAAATCGGTTTATTAAATATTGTCACAAATAGCGTTATGATGTCTCTAGCAATCTTCACACTTCGTCTCATCCCGATGTTTCCGCCATTGGTTGGGGTGTGACAGAAGGCTGGAAGCATATCTATATATAATAGTTTGTTAACAACAAACTCATAAATTCAGAAAAGATCATCACGTCATCACTTTCTCTCTCTAGTTTATTGCGATTAGGGTTTTGTCTAAGTTGGTCAGATTCATGTTGAATTTGATTCTATATGTTATTCTTCGTTTTTCATAGTGTAGATAATCAGTTTAATAATCTTCTTCGAATGATTGGAGAGTTAGAGTTGTGTGCATTTGTAAACAGATTCTGTATTTGTTCGTTTGGGTAATAAACATTCAGGTTTGAGTATTTGGTTGTGTTGATCTTTGATCCGTGGATGATACCTTGTTTTTGACATGAATTGGTGTAAGTGGAGATGAATATTATCGGGTTGTTTCGCTAGTGACACGATTCAAATTTTCTGCTTAAAAATTACTACTTCATGATTGATTTATTTTATGAATAAAAGAATGCACTTTCTAATTTTATATGAAGAGATGTGGTAGAAAATTAAATTTTATTTACGAAATCTACTATTAACTTATCGAGTAATTAAATGCTTTGTGAAAGTCGTAAATCATCCAACTAGGGGCTTTATCACGTTACGTTTGCGCCACGTCACATCTACGTCAGACAGGGGGCTTTAAGGCCCATTCCCTTAATTTGCAGGGTGTGGGATAAAGTCCCCGTCATCATTACCTAACTATTTTTTTATTTATATATCATATTTTTTTAATTAAATGCCAATTTTAATAACTAAAATATTTAAAAAACATAATTTCATTAAAAAAAACATTTCAAAGTCCTATAAAATGCAAAGTTAAAAAATAAGGTACTAGAAAATAAAAACTATATATAATTCGCCCAAATGAGTGCCTTATGAGCCTCCAAAATGACTCGGTCCTCCTCTGCTAGATGTGAAAGGTCTTTCGCGAGAAATTCCGTGTTTTTCTGGATTTATTTCCCCATTTTTAGTTCTTTCTCTTTTTCCTTCATCGAGATTATTTTGTTGAGACTTGCCTCGAACTCGTTCAACTTTGACGGGCCATCCGATGGCGTTGAAGAAGACTTTGCTCGTGCCGCCGCCTTACTTTTATCCCTACCCTTTGGTCGTGGCAGCTCTTGCGGTTGTTCAAATTCATCGAAATCGTCGTTTAGATTAATTGTTGTACGAGCATTGGACTCGGATGGTTCGGTAGTGGATGTTTATTTGGACCGTTTTGACATAGGGGCGGTTGGGTCGAACGGCGGTACACGATGCCACTTGGGATATTTGCGAAGAAGCTCCCACGAATTTACCATCGAAAAGTGATGCCCATGATACAATCTATACTCGGCGTGGACTTGGATCATAATGTCCACGTCGCTCGAACCACTTCTTCTTCGATGATAGTTGACGAGATTAGTATGTATATTGTTGAAATTGCTAACCTTCGTCCTCATAGCAGTCCACTTTCCCGAAAAAAGAGTCGGCCGTTCAATATTCGCCACGACCCATTGCGGCGAAAAATTTCTCGCGTATACGACCCCAAAATACCTTTATATCTTGGTCGTTTCCTATAAAAAAGTTTAATTATAAAATATATTTACAAAAGTATATGTTTATAAAAGTATGTAAAAAAAGTTTATGGAGATAAAATTTAGCAACAATCTCATCTTCCGATACGTCGAGCCATGCTTGTGCCAACGCAAATTCTTCCTTAGGTGTCCATAATTCAACCTTCTTGGGAGCATGTTTTTCGGTCTCATCCTTCTTTCGATGCCTTCTCGTTTTTGAGGAAGTGGGTTCGGCTTGGGTTTCGGGTACGGATTCGGTTTGGGTTGTGTTTTAGGTTTGGGGAAAAATGGAGGTTGGGAATAATATCCGTAAAAACCGGGAATCGGTGGAGTGGTCGGATGAGGAGAAGTTGGGGTGCTAGGTGGCATCGGATAATATCCAAGCTCACCCGTACGCGGGTCTCTTCGATAACGGTCTTCTTGCTCGTTGTTTGGCGCACTTTGCCAAAACGGATGGGTCGGATCCCATGGATTTTGGTTGTTGGGAAACATTGTGTGATTATATAAAAAAAGTGTAGAGATTTTGTATAAAGATTGAGGTAGAAGGGATGAAAATTATGGAAAAAAATGAGGTATTTATAGGTGAAATTTATAAAATTTGAAATTATTATTTTTTTTTAAATGTAATGTTACCGTTCAACGGTAACTTTTGACCAAAGCCACCTCGATCATGCCAATTTTTCTTCGTTACCATGCTGGCGAGAGACCCATGACGTCCCCCTTTAATTCGGTTGGTATGGGTGATCGCACCCCGGGGACGCTATCGGTGGTGAGGTGGCGGGGTGACGCCCTCCCATACCCTCCGGACTTTGCGTTTTTAAAAGAAATCCGGGCACATGTAACATGACAGCTTTTATGAAGCTTTCCATTGGTGATGCTCTTAGGTACAAAGAGCATGCTAAAGCTCAAGAGTTAACAGTCACTCTATTTCAATCATGAATTGGGATCAAAGCGTGCTACACATATTATTTCACTAATGTCTTTTATACAACAAACAAGCCAAAAAATGATATCTATTATTATCTGAATCATGCATATAGAATCTTCAACTTTTGAAATTTCTATATACTATGAGTCAAAAACATGGACCAAATGATTGTTCCATCACAGCTTGGTTTGGATGATCATGGTCCAGATTCCACCCAAAGCCACTCCATAAGCTATCTTCGGATACGTTGTCCCACCATTTGGCAACATCTTGGGCCATCACACATGAGTTTTGTTGTTGCTGCCCGCATGTGGCCACCTGGCCCGTGAGCGCGGTGGTTTCATGTGGTCCAGCTTGGGGTGGTTCGATGATCATTCCTACATCGTGCACTTCTGATTCAGATGATGTGGTAGTATTCATTGTTTCTTGAATGTTTCGGTCTTGATGGTAGCTAAATTGAGCTTCATATTTTTTGTTGTCTGCGTTTTGCAATGGTTTTCCTTTCTTCTTGAAATGAGTTCTCCAGTAGTTCTTTATTTCATTATCTGTTCTTCCTGGTAAGTATCTTGCTATCGTAGACCATCTACGTGTAACAAGATATATATTAATTTGGTTTTTAAAGATCATGTAATAAGTTAACAAAATTGAAAGAAATATAGTGGATAGAGATCAAGATGGATTACTTGTTTCCCCATAAAGCATGAAGTTCTATAATGATGCCTTCCTCTTGAGGTGACAATTGGCCTTTCTTGAGGCCCGGTCGCAAGTAATTCACCCACCTTAACCTACAACTCTTCCCATTCCTCCTCAATCCTAAACACGGATGATAAAATCAAGATTAAAATCCGAGAACAAGTAACTGTCACTGCCTTGTTGATCTAAAAGCATCAAGGAAGTGACAGGTACCCATGCGTGCATATCTGTGAATGCCTTGTTGGTGTATAAGCATTAAGGCAGTGTCATATGCTTGTGCATATCTCACAAATCATGTGTATGTAACAAAGTATGCATGTTTTCTTTGATGTTGATTTTTTTTAACTTAAAAATTACAAAACTTGATCTCTAGATCATACCTGAGCAACCGGCTACCGAGCTCCATCTTCCCTCCCCATGCAATGCAACATAATCCATAAGCAACTTATCTTCCGCGGGTGTCCAAGGTCCCTTCCTCCACCCTTCCTCCGCCACTCTCCACCCCATCATACCGTCCATTTCTGCTTCTAATTTTCACTACTATATTCTCTCTTAATTTTCCACTTATATATTCTCTTGTCTCCAATTCATGCAACACAAATTGCTCTTTAACTTGGAACACCTCCTTTATATATCCTCTAGCATCAGCAAATTTAGTGCCCCTTTTAAAAATATGCTGATCTCACAATCTTGATGACACTAACTTTTTTATTTGCAAATCTTATGCGGGCCGGATAGTATAGTTTATACGTCGACCCAGTCAGAATCGAGCAAGTGTCCTTACTACTTATACATCAAAGAAAACATTCCTGATATGATGACTACTTAACAAAGCTTAAGTCATACTTACAATGATAACACAGAATCTAAAAGAGAGCACTGTTTTAATATTAAAACTTGAAAAACTAACATAGTGGTTGTTGGTGTCTCCTTGAAAACAGCCCATGCCCAATCCCTTTGTAACATATGTTGATACACGTAACATGCCTTTTTTGTTGCTATTGATCTTAGCTTAGAAGAAGCTTCTGGTTACTATTTCGGGTGGTGGAATGTTAGAATAATTAAAAGGTGACGAGTCAGCTCGGCGACACGTGTCGTGGTCCTCGGTTAATTAAGCACTGTTAAGGCATTGTTTAATGGTGTAGCTCATTAGTTTAAGTGATTATGTGCCAATTTGGAGAGTGATGTGTTACACCTAAACTATATATTAATCAAAAGCTTTCCCGATGTAGAATGGGTGTTAGTATTATTATATGATCATATTCATAATTCTTTATTTGATGCTATGTACGTCAAAGGTGGAATGAATTGAATTTGGTCTGTTTTTTTTAAAGAACTTAATTAGCAGTTCCCCTTCAAACTTAAACGGCTCGAAAGGTGTCTACGTGGATTCGCAAGATGACGATGATGGTTAAAGATGATTAAATCAACGGTCGAAAACCCTTGAAACTTTCTCCTGGTGTTTTAGGTATATTACAGTAATGAAAACAGTCTTAATTAAGATATTTTGTTATGAAATGGCCAGCTTCTAGAATTAGTTCTTTCTTTGTGTTTGAATTGAAGGTAAAAAGGTGTATGCATATGACTCAAATCTTCTTTATGGTATGCAGATGTTGTTGTTGTTGTTGAAGGTTTTATTAAAATGGTAATAATAACTGAAGTAGAAAGTGACTCTTTTTTGTTGCTAAGATATTATTATTTTATAAATAATGAAAGGTATCTAGGTAAGTATAACATATTTTAATTTTTAACAAATGCATTGATCTATGCAATGTATTTATAAATTCACCTAATACGTGTACACAATTTATACAAGTTAACACTTAATAGCTTTGGATTTAATGTAGAACGCATGTTATTTTTGTATGTTGCATAAAACAGGACGTTCGTTGGTTAAGAAAAAATGTTATATCAGTCGGTACCCTTACAAAATATGTATTATTAATTACATGTAACCTCTTTATTAAGCAATGAAAAACCTCCTAAATATATAAGGATATCTATAGATAATTACAAACAAAACCTAATAAAAAAATAACCGGATTGGTAGTCCAACGACAAGGCAAAACATTTTAAAACACTTAAGTGTGAGGTTTTGGGTTCAAGTCTCACAAAGAGCAAAAAATTCAACGTTTAAAAAAGCATTAAAAATAATTACCATATACTAATCAAATCATCACTCCTATTTATGATATAGATGATTATAAAAATTCATAGTTAATAATATTTTATTTTATTTTAATACTCCCTCGCAGTCAGAACAAAAGGAAATCAGACTCTCAGCCTGGAACAAAAAATAATAAAAAGAACATGTAATTTGAAAAAATAAAAAAAAAACAATGATTTATAAAATTCAAGGATGGCGCCTAGTTTGAATTTGTTTTGGTTTTCTAAAACTTAGGGTGTGTATCTGGTTGAATTTGTTCAATCTTAACTCAAGGTCAGTGTCAGATTTGTAATTTGTTTCGTAGCGACAAATGGCTATATCGGCAGCGACAAGTGACACGATGGTAGAACTATGGTGATAGAAGCTACGAGTGTGGCAGCATAACAACGGCAAGGGAAAACAAAACCTAATCAATAGATGTGTACAACTTGTTCCTAGAACGAGGCGAGATGAAAAAGACAAGTGAGGAGGTCATTACACAAGGGGGACGAGGGGAGAAGAGTGACGAAGACCAACCAACATCTGACAGCAAAAGCCGCAGAGAAAGGTGTGAAAAGAAGAAAGCAAGAGTCCTAAGACTCTAATACCATATAGAATAATAAAAATCATCCAAGATATTTTGTATATATAACTAATTATATGCAGGATACAATGAGCATAATTATAAGGAAAACTAATCAAAATACAATGAGTGTAATTACAAATTAAACTTATTAAATAAGCGCTCCTGCTTACTATATAGATAACTACAATAAATTCTATCTAAAAAGATTTTCACTCTTTAAAATTCAGAAATAAGAACAAAAATGTCACTTTTAAGTTATTTTAAGTGTCACGATAAGAAGAGTTTAAAATCAAATCAACATGGACCAGCGAACTAAAGCTACACATTTTGGGTAGAAGTGTGTATAAGTGGACTCATATTTTTTTTTTGAGTTGGAAAGCTAGTGGTCCATGCCATTTGATAATTACAGGTCTACAATACAAACATAAAGGTTAACAGTTTTCTTCATGACATTTCTTTTGAGTTTTGAGGCAATGATAAATAATATAGTCTGCTTGTTATTATTATAAACTGGGATTCTCTCAGCAGAGAGAATTCTGTATATACGCAAAACATAAAATACTATTTAAAATGGTATCGACATAATCAAATAAAAGTTGTAAATATAAAGTTACGTTGTGGTACGGTACAATTTCAATACGGGTTGTGAAAAAATGTCGAAACCGAAGCGCAACGGCAAAATACATTGAAATGAATACCGATATTGATGTTGTTAAGTTGTATTGGTTCAGTTTGATTCATTAATAACAAAATAAAAAGTTTATATACAATAATTTAGGTACACAAAAGTCGTTTCATGTAAGCCAAAAAGTAAAATTGTGATATGTTAAAACCTATCTCAACGCACGCGTTATATCGATCGAAAACATAAAAACAAATATCGATAGCCGTCACGATTTTATTCGATCGGTATCAGTCTCGTTTTTCACGATACCGGCACTCGAAATAGCCCACGATACCTAAAAGTACTCTATTTCGAATGCAACTCCGTTTTTCAACAGTGAAACATCGAGAAAAATAATTAAACGCATCTACCTGCTCGGTTTTTTTTTAACAACTAACGAACGCAAGTTATTGTAGAAGTTAAAAAGTTAAATTAGTAAAAAAAAATTAAATGGGTTAAAGACGTATATAGTACAAGGAGGTAAAAATAAAACTTAAAAAAAATAATAAATCTATTGTTCACCGGTTGGTATATATTACATACTAGCGGGATTCCCTTGCGCTACGTGGTGGTAATTCGGTCGGCATTGATTCGATTTGCTACAATCCCGACACTCGCTATAGCATGAAAAAGAAAACTTTTTTGTTGTGAAATGCCTAAAAGGATATCAACACTACGTGTTTTACATTGATAAACGGATATGAATCCCGGTTTTGACAATACAAAAACCGTTACCAATCTTGTTCGGTCAAAGTTGGTTGTTCGTCACGATACCGGTACGGTGCCGACATTTATGTAGCGTATGATACTAAAAAGATACTTTATTTTAATAACAACTTCGTTTTCAACAATGTTTATATCGAAATGTCCATAGAATAAACTTATAAACAATTGCATATTCATTTTTTATAATTAACGAACACATGTTATCATATAAAAACCAACTTAGCAAAAAAAAAAAATAATGGTTAACGGTGTATATTATCAAAAAAATATAGAAAAAGGAAAATTAAAACAACCATCGATAATCCATTGCTAATTATCAAAAAAAATTACCAAGGGATAAGCAACCTGGGTAAATCCCCGAAACATCATCCATTGTGGGAACTCTTTGTCGACAAGCCATCTGTCAGTAATATGTCCCTATTTGGGGATAGATTCCATATGAGATTCAATCACATGTTTTTCGGTCATTTGTTGATAAGAGCCTATTTATGATGGGTATTTCCGTCACTAATTCAAGCATAAGATTTCTTAAGATTTATGGACAATATAAGTTGCTGTCACGTAGTAACCACAATGAAGTCTTGCTTCAATGGTCCCTGGTGTTATTGGATTGTTGTGTCCTTACGACAATAAAAACAAATGATGTTTGAGCGCTTTCGTGTAAATACATATTCAACGCTTATTAATGTATATGCGTATTTGGTTTTTTATCATTAACACTAACTATAAGTGAATACATGCGTATTTAGTTTTATATCAACATAGAGGACAAAGTCTACGCAACATGGAACGGCGTCATGACATGTTGGGTAAATGGCATTGTAAAGGATGCATTCACTTACACCTCAAGAAAGACAAACCATAGGGATGGTGGGGACTTTGACGTCATTCTTGACTTCAACATTATCATGACATACCCTCCATCGTGGATATCAATGATTTCCCCGAGATGATGCTTATTACAGACGCGCTCCCACTATTTTTGGTTTACGGTATATTTTTTTTTATTGTTTGTACATTTGATTTGACTAGAATGGCGGTGTTTGTTTTGTACTCTTATGAATATCCAATACGATTACAAACTAATGGTAGGTAGACGAGCAACAAGCTGCGCCGCTACCCCTTTCTGAATAGCAAACCCTACCCTGCTAAACACAAAATTCTGCCCCTTAACATGTGCAGTGTTACTGCTTACCACCTGTTGAACCCGCTTTAGGAACCGCACCGCGTCAGGGGCGAGAGCGCCAAATGTATCGAAAGCGAAAGGGACGAACACGTGCTGATTCTCGATGCAAGCTTTTTCGTGTTTAGCTACTTTGCCCGTCTCTGCCTTGGTTATCGCCTGTCCCGCCACAAACCCGTGGTCCCTTAGCCCAACGAGGGGGGACACACCTGTCAAATCGACACACGCGTGTTTCCCTCCTTCCCATCCAAAAACAAGAATGTCAACGGGCCGTAGCGTAGATCTCCCTTCTAATGGATCAGTCAAGAAGTTCACCGGAGCTTCCGTTTTTGCCGAGATCCCTACTCACTTAAGGACATCATACAGCACATCTCGAACTAAATCATGTCGATACTTAAAGCCCGGTAATTCTTTGCAATGTACTGCATGCTCCCCAAAAGAATCCAAGCAACACTTCCGACATACAGGACACGGGTCATCATCCGGGAAAAGGGGTATCATTAAACGGTACTTGAGGATAGCCCGGTATTCCACAGCCGACATACATTGCCCTAAACCTTCGATGGGAACAACAGACAGGAAATCCTGAGCATGGGGGGCTCGCAAGCACTCAAACACGGCTCGCTGGCGAGGGGAAAAGGCAAACTTCTCTTCAACTGTTTTGACGATTTCGCCATATAAGGCATTCGCCAGAATTTTCTAGGCTTTAATGGGGGCGGTGTCTTTAATGTAGAAACCGCCAAGATCAAGATCGGGAAGAGAACTATGCAGATTGTCCAACGCACCCTTGTAATCAGAGTCCAACAGCTCTCCCCCACATTCGCGAAGGATGTGGTCTTGAAGAACCCAAGATTGGGCCCTTGAAGCCACAAAAGCGTAGGAAGAGGCATCCTCAGCTAAGCAAATCCCAAGCCCCCCAAAACGTGTCGGGAGGGAAGCTAACCTCCATTGTAGGTCCCCGAAAAAGGCACCCCCACAAACAACAATGTCCTCGATCGTATTCCGAAGCCCCTTGTCAAAAACAGAGACGGCTTCCCCGACATAAGAAGGCTGACACGTTCTAAGCCCAAACAACAGTTTAGCAACCCCCATACACGAACGAAGCAGAAGGAGTTCGCTCTGAGGGTCCTTAAGGCGTTTGAGGCATCCCATCAGCTCAACCGCACATTTGGCTCTTTTGAGGGCCAACCCACTAATAAACTGCCCATCTCTACTGACAGCACCACCCAAGAGTTTCACACCATGCACCGGCCTACCAATCTCCCGCGGAAATAAACCCTCCTGAATCTTCACCCCATCGCATGCAGGCCAAAAAACTGCAGTTTTTTTAATGTTGAGAAGGAGGCCCAAGGAGGGGCCCTCCACTCTAATGATGTCTAAAGCCTTGGCAACCTGAGTAGCATCTCCAATAATGGTCCCGTCATCCAGGTACCAGGCGTGAAAAAGAAGCTTACAACGATCTCTGATTCGGAGAACAAGAGGGTGTAAAACAAGGGCAAAAAGAAGAGGCCCTAAAGGATCCCCTTGCTGAACCCCCGTGGAAGACCAAATATAATCATTCCCCACATAAAGCCTAGCTGGTTGCCCGTATAAAAAATCAACCCAAGCAGAGATGGATGGACACATTTTCCTTACCTCATTTAAAAGAGCAGTTCTATCCACAAGGTTAAAGGCATTCGAGAAATCGACGGTAAGCATAGCCAACGACCCGTCCCGGTGGTGCGCATTTAAGAGCCTGTTCGCACTATAAAGAACCGCCTCAGCCCCGTTTGGAACCCCGTTTGTACATTTTATTTATATTTACATTTACAGAAAATGATTTTTTTTTGTTTTTAAATAAAATAAAATTGAATGTTGACTGAATATTGCGTCAACAATTTTATTGCGTATTCTATCACTAGTCCGTTGGTGAAACTGTCATGGCAACACGCTTCGTTAGAAAGTTCTTCGCTAAATGCCCCCGTGAGTGATTCTTAAGTAGTAATATCGTCTAGATATTAGATATCCCACGCCGTAATTTCTTACACAATGTCATCAACGGATCTATTGGCACTCATCTTTACCCACAAATTATCCATTGGTGAAAGTAATTAGCTTTGTAGTGATGCAAGAATCATAAAAGAAAGGTTTTATATAATCATGTACATAACACAAGTCATCAGCAAAAATTTCAAGCCATACTATGTACAATAACACTAATTTTTTTTTTTTTTTTTTTTTTTGAATGACAAATCTTACATATTTTTAAATTACACCAAATAAATCCTAATTTACTCCTTGATTAACTCCAGACCTCCCACTAAGAGACAATAACAGTAGTATAACACTAATGTTGCATAAAGTTTATGATGATCCATAGCTTTCTCACACTATGGGAAGTCGACGGACTTTGCACTTTTACATGTCATAATAACTTGGTGTGTCCCAGGAAAATGGACACTTGCACATCTTTTATAACCAATATGGGGATGGTTTCGAGCCACACTGTGTACAATAACACTAAGGTTTTACCATAAATTTTCGAAATCCGATACCATGTAAAATTTACACGTTTTACATCATAACAACTTGTGTTTTTTGCCCTATCAGTCTTGAAACGTAAAGTTACAATGGGAAGACTTGATAGGCTTATGGAAAATGGAAATACAGTCCTTATGGCAAACTCAATAAAGGCAAACTTGTCTATAAGATGATCAATGCTATCTTCACAATTTCACACTTAGATTTCATTTTTGTTTAACAATGTTTTGAGTATGAATCTTGGAAAAATGGAAGTAAAACATGTAAATAATATAATTGAATGTAGTTTGGCCTCCTTATGTTTATGCATTCTCTTAGTCACACAAGTCATAGTTATTTTGGGTAAATGTTCTAACAGAGAGGGTAAAATGAGAACCACCTTGAGTTGTGAAAATCATGAGAACTAGCCTTTCCAAAAGGTTTTTCCAAAAAAACAATTATCTCAAAAATCTTAAAAAAACCACTTGTTCTAGCAAAAAAATAAAAAAAAATGTCGTATGCAAAAATTTATATCAAGTGTAAAAAAAATCAACACCGTGACAAAATTTACATTAGGCGTAAACAAAATTTACGCCGGGCGTAACTACCGACTCGAAATTTTTTTTGTTTTTTTGTTTTTACGGATGTGTTTATAATAGTTTTCATCTACGTTTGTGTAAAAATGGTGGTCTAACTCGCGCGGGAAGTAGGAGTTCTCATGATTCTCACAATTCGTGGTGGTTCTTAGTTGAACCGAACCCTGTTCTAATATTACAATATAGTTATTTTGATTAAATGTTCTAATATTACCATATAGATATAACACTCCATAAAAAAATACAATTGTTTTCAAGATTTGTATAATATATAGGCCGACTGGCCACAATTATTGTTTGTTCCACCCTTTGAATATGTAATTCCATTATTTTGCTTAGACAACATGTTCGGTAGAATCTTGATTTGGCATTACTCATTTAACATTTTAGGTAAGGACCAAGGTTACGAAATGGCATGATTCTTTCAAACTTTCCCATAGTTTTATTAGCTAAACAACCTAAACTTGAATCAATCCAAACAAAAACGCCAAACTTTAACACACATTCCCCTTGTCTCACTTCCACATTTTGCCTGGCACTTGTCGTAAATTTGGCCCGTTTGCCCAACTCTACATACACGCCCAAACACTTGGTGTTTGTTTATAGTTTTCATTATAACCCACAAAGTTGACCTGTCTTGTTTTATACACCATCAAGATTAAGACAAGTAACATGTATCCTAGAACTAGATGCCAATCATTCACTTTAAGTCTTGAATTTTACTCTTTGGTTTCTGAGAACCATCCTCCCATCAATGAAACCAATGAGTTCATCATTTCCATCAATGAAACCAGATGTGACCCTTTCTTTAACCATACCATCCTCTAATCCTTCACACTCGTTTAAGCCCGAAGAACGAAGTGTCAAACTCATCCAACTCTTGCTAACTTGTGCCAATCATGTAACATCTGGCAATATCCACCGTGCGGACACATGTCTCCGCCGCATATCACAGTTGGCGTCTGTCACAGGTGACTCCATGCAGCGGTTGGCTGTTAGGTTTGCCGTTGCATTGGCAAACAGGATAATTAGACGTTGGCCTGGGGTTTATAAGGCCCTAAATCATTCAGAGCCCATTAGCCCGAACCTAGGTTGGGCTCGTGAGGCTCACTCTATGTTTTCCAAATCATTTCCTTACATGACATGTTCCTATGTTGTGTTAACCCAAACCTTGTCTAAAGCTATGTCTTGGGACCGTGTCATCCACATCATTGACATGGGTTCTGGTGATCCACAACTATGGGCCCAACTTCTAACTAAGCTTTGTCATGGCCCAATGGGCCCGCCCGAGGTCAAGATCACTTGTGTTAGTATTAACAAGAAGTTGCTAGATGATTTGGGCATCATACTTATGAAAGAGGCTAAAAGCTTGGATATGATATTCCAATATAATCCTCTAAATGTCACACTAATGGACCTTACAAAAGACATGCTTGACATAAGGCCCGGTGAAGCGTTGGCATTTGTATCAATACTAAACCTTCACGTATTATTAGCGGATGACGATCATGTTGACATGCATTTCAAGGTCAACGGGGACAAAGATCCAACAAACGAAAATAAAAAGATATCAGAGTTCTTAAGTATGTTACGCTCGATGTCACCAAAACTAGTACTGTTAATTGAACAAGAGTCGGATCACAACTTAACGAGCTTAGTGGACGGCTTTGTTGAGGGATTACATTACTATAGTGCGGTCTTTGATTCAATTGATACCATCTTCAACATTGGTGAGATCTCGGGTGAAGATCGAGTCAGGCTCGAGGACGTTGTTGGGAAAGAAATCTTGAACATAGTAGCATGTGAAGGGTTGGAGAGAGTTGAGAGACACGAAAGAATAGCTAGGTGGGCTGTTCGATTATCACGGGCCAGGTTCAAGCCCGTGAACTTGTGGCTGGGAGCTATGGAGGAAGCCCAACAAGTAATAGAGGGTTGTGGGCCGGTTGGTTATAAAGTCGTTACTCACAGACCCGGTTTGATGATTTGTTGGCATGATCGGCCCATCTATTCAATTTCGGCATGGATTATTTAATTATACCGAGGTGATTGATGACCGTATTATTGAAAAATCGGTTTATGTGGTTGTTGGTTAATTAGTCAATCATACACACCTTTATGTATAAATTATTTTACTTGTATTTTTATTTTTTTAAATATCAGTTGTTCACCAACCTGAAAAAACATATTTATATTTAGGAGTAAGTTTAAGAGTGTATCTAATGGGTGTGTGCGTTTGTGATTTAATAAGGCAAGGCGTAATGGGGCAATATTGCGGCGTGAAGGAGTTTGATTACACTTTCAACATCGTTTCTGGGCATTACAGGAGCTAGGGGTGAGCAAGAAAACCGAAATAACCGAACCGTAACCGAATAACCGAAAAAACCGAACCGAAACAAAAACCGACGGTTCGGTTTTCGGATTTTTAATAACCGAAAATTTCGGTTCGGTTTTCGGATAAGCTTTTTCAATAACTGAAAAAAACCGAACCGAACCGATAAGTTATAATCCATATATTTTTATGTTTAAGTTTAAATTGTTTAAGTGTTTAACCTAATGCTAGTAGAAAATGTTTATTTTATTCTTGAATGTTAAATGTTTATAATAAAAACATTATAACTGAAATGATTTATTATTACCTATAAGATATAATAAAATTTAATATAAAAATTAAATATAATAAAAACTTTGAAGAAACATAAAAATAGATTAGAAGGTTAGGTGTATGTAAACAACGTTAACTAAAGAGGTTAACTATAGTAACTTAAATATAAACATATAAAAAGATTGTTATAATATAAATTATACTTTTTATTTTTTGAATCTTACATAATTTTGATCCAAAAACCGAAATAACCGAAAAACCGAACCGAACCGACGTAAAAACCGAAAAACCGAAACCGAAAAAAACCGAAACCGAACGGTTTTTAAAACCCAAAAACCGACATTTCGGTTTCGGTTTTGATTTTACCCAAAAACCGAACCGAACCGAACCGTGCACACCCCTAACAGGAGCATGAAGAAGGAGGGGTATTTCTAGTATAATACCCAATAGAGAGAAAACATAACGAAAATTAATGATTGAAAGAGGGTTAAACATTACAATTTTTTTTAAAGGGGTGCTATGATGTTGATGTAGCAGAAACTGCCCCTCGGAGTTTATTAAACATTAGACCATCCGTAATGGTTAATGCCCCTTAAGGGCATTTTTTCGCCACATCAACATTATAATACCCCATGTAATGGTTAAGGCCTCTTAATGACATTTTATTCATTAATTTCCATGTTTTTTCTTCTTAGTGAGAATTATTCTAGAAATGTTTCTCACTCTTCATGCCCCTATAATGCCTACGGAGGATGGTGTGGGGGCATTATTAAACCATTTCACATCCCTATAAGACCGGAGGGAATGGGGCTCGTCCCCCGGCCCGTCCCCATGTCGTTGCCTCATCTTCCCCACCCCTTGCTCCGGCGCCGGGCCAGGCCCGTGATAACCGGCCGCTGGTAGCCGATCTCGACGCCCCTCATTCCCTCACACACTCCTATACATACATACATACATACATACATACATACATACATACATACATACATACATACATACATACATACATACATACATACATACATACATACATACATACATACATACATACATACATACATACATACATACATACATACATACATACATACATACATACATACATACATACATACATACATACATACATACATACATACATACATACATACATACATACATACATACATACATACATACATACATACATACATACATACATACATATATATATATATATAGGGGGCCGCTAAAATGAAAACCACATCCAGTTGTAAGAACCGCAAGAACCAATATTAACCAATTAAAAATGGACATATCATTACACATGTGTGTATTATAGGGGGGTATATTTGTAAATTAAACAAACTGACATATTATGTCAGATCTTCTCTCTCCATCAAAAGTCATGTGTTCTCTCTCTCTCTTTCATGTCACAATTGTAATTTTGTGAATAAGGAAAAAATCCAAACCAAACACACACAAACAAGTCAGAGATAGTTGTTGTGGTGCAAGGTTACCGAGCAGTGGTGTAGAGGGTGGTTAATGGTGAAGGTGACGGCGAATGGAGATGGTCGGAGTTGTAGAGCAGCTTGATGGTGGTCGCCGGAGGTGATCAGAGATGGTGGTTCGAGGTGTTGTTTGGAGAGGTAATGGTATTGCAGGTGGTGGCTATGGTGGTTGTTGTTGGTTACCTGAGGTGAGAAGGATGGTCGGAGAATGGCGGTGGTCGGCGGTGAACGATGGCCATCGGAGAAGATGACCGGGAGTGACGATGAACGAGGGTGATAAGATAAGTGATGAAGTAGATCAGTGATGAAGATACCGCCGCCGGAGCCTCATCCGGCGAACCAGTTTCTTTCCAATTGGTTTTCCAGTAAGGTGGTCGGTGCCGGACTCCGGTTATGTTCACACGCTAGATGCAAAATCATTTATCTCAAATCAACAACCTCTTTGATTGAAAAGCCTTAAGTGATGAACACTATCTTGCAATGTCTCTTTAAAGTGCTTCACAAGATATAAGAGATACGTACATTTGTTTCTTACTAAAATAAATTTAACGACATATTGTGATAGAATGACCTCTTCATTATTGCAATTAAATTGTTTATATGACCACATTTTGGTATCAAACACCTAACAATTTGCATATATTTACTTTTAAAAAAATTGAAGGGAAGGAGGGGGCGGTTCCGGTGGTGGCGAGGAGCGACGATGAATGGTGGCTGGTGGCGGGTGGTGACGGTGTTGGTTGCTTATAACGTTGGGGTTGGTGGCGGCGGCATCTCCGGCGATTTTCTGTAAAAAACGTAAAAAACGGCGATTTTCTGTTGCGTTCGGTTTTGCGTAAAAAACGTTTTTGTAAAAAAAAATTAAACCGTAAACTTGTTAACGTAAACCGTAAACTTTTTATCATAAAACGGCGCGTTAAAACGTAAAAAAACGGCGATTTTCTGTTGCGTTCGGTTTTGCGTAAAAACGTTTTTGTAAAAAAAATTAAACCGTAAACTTGTTAACGTAAACCGTAAATTTTTTATCATAAAACGTAAAAGCGTGAAGCGTAAAAAGTGTTACGTAAATTTTTTCGTAAGTTTTACGTAAAACGTAAAAAGTTTTTCGTAAGTTTTACGTAAACTTTTTCGTAAGTTTTTCGTAAATTTTTTTCGTAAGTTTTACGTAAACTTTTTCGTAAAACGTAAAAAGTTTTACGTAAAACGTAAAAAGTTTTACGTAAAACGTAAAAAGTTTTACGTAAAACGTAAAACGTAAAAAGTTTAACGTAAAGCGTGAAAATTTTAACGTAAAACGTAAAACGTAAAAACTTTTACGTAAAACGTAAAAAGTTTAAATTTTTAACGTAAAACGTAAAAAGTTTTACGTAAAACGTAAAACGTAAAAACTTTTACGTAAAACGTAAAAACTTTTACGTAAAACGTAAAAAGTTTAAATTTTTAACGCAAAACGTAAAAAGTGTACAAAAAGGGGCGCGTTAAAAAGAGTGAAAAAACGGCGCGTTTAAAACGGCGTGTAAAAAAACGACGCATTAAAAAACGTGGAGAAACGGCGCGTTTTAAAAAAACGACGCTTGAAAAAACGGCGCGTAAAAACGCGTAAAAAAAGGGCGCGTTAAAAAACTTCGGAAAAACGGCGCGTTAAAAAACTTCAAAAAAACGGCGCATTAAAAAACTTCGGAAAAACGGCGCGCTAAAACGGCGTGTAAAAAATTTGGCGCGTTAAAAAACGTGGAAAAAAACGGCGCGTAAAAAACGTGTAAAAAACTGCGCGTTAAAAAAACGCCGACTGAGAAAAAACGACGACTTAAAAAACGGCGCGTAAAAAACGGCGTTAAAAAACGGCGCGTTAAAAAAAGCCGATTGAGAAAAACGACGCCTTTAGAAAACGGCGCGTTAAAACGGCGCGTAAAAACGCGCGTGAAAAACGGCGCGTAAAAAACAGCGCGTGAAAAACGGCGCGTAAAAAACGGCGTTAAAAAACGGCGCGTTAAAAAACGGCGCGTTAAAAAATCGGTGCGTTAAAAACGGCGCGTTAAAAACGCCGATTGAGAACGGCGCGTTAAAAACGGCGATTGAGAACGGCGCGTTAAAAACGCCAATTGAGAACGGCGCGTTAAAAACGGCGCGTTAGAAACGGTATGTTAAAAAACGTCGATTGAGAAAAACGACGTCTTAAAAAAACGGCGCGTAAAAACGGCGCGTAAAAAACAGCGCGTGAAAAACGGCGCGTAAAAAACGGCGTTAAAACGGCGCGTTAAAAAACGGCGTTAAAAACAGCGTTTAAACGGCGCGTTACGCTTGAAAAACGGCGCGTAAAAAAAACGGCGCGTTAAAAAACGGCGTTAAAAACAGCGCGTCAAAAAAACGTAAAAAGTTTAACGTAAAACTTAAATTGTAAAAAGTATAAAAATCTTTTAAAAAAAATCTGAATTTAAAAATGTTTTTAATAAAGAAATTATGTTTAGAAAATAAAAGTAATAAAAAGTAATTAATGAATATGACAAAAAAGGTTATTTAAAATTAATATATATAAAAAGACAAAATAGAGTTATTTTACTGAAATACCCTTTTGTATTATAATATTAAAGACATAATAAGACAAAAAAGCTTTTAATATTAATATTAACTACTTTTAATCACAACCATCCATCTAGTTGATCTAAGGGCCATAAAGTGGTTCTCATGGTTTTTACAACTAGAGATGGTTTTCATTTTAGCGATCCCCTATATATATATATATATATATATATATATATATATATATATATATATATATATATATATATATATATATATATATATATATATATATAAAGGGGTTCATCCCCCACCCCCTAGGTCCATCCCCTCCAAGCCGAGCCTACATGGTGCTGACGTGGCGGCCCATCCCCTTGGGGATGAGGCTCTCCATACCCACTAGTCTAATGTCCATTACGCATGGTCTTACGAATGATCTAATAATTTAAAAAAACATTTATTAGCATTCATTAAGTGATTATGAAAAATATAATTTAAAGTATATAACTAGCAATAAAAGCTATTGCATATTATATTACTAGGTTATAGACCCATATGTTACATGGATTTGAGGATAGAAAATGAAAGACTTTAAGATAATTATGAAATTGATTGAGATCTTTGAAAAAAAAGTGTTTTCAATTTATATAAACTTGAATGAGGTTTCTTTTTAAATAAATATATTATTGTTGAGGTTGGTTGCGTATGAAGGAAATAACGATTATAAATTTTGAATTGTTTTTTTATATTTCATATTATTGCTTGCATCACACATAATAAATATAAATATAAATTTTGATATGAATACATATAACCCTAATATGAACTTTACATACAAATTAAAGGAAAAATATAACATTCCTCATTTTAAATAATGCGTTTACCTTTTGAATACAAATGAATTAGTATATTTTATTTCAAACTAATATATTCTTATTTTAAAAAGTGTTATCAAAGTAGAAAATGGAATGGAATTAATTCATGATCTAAGATTATATATATTAAACACACACACACACACATATATATATATTAACATCTGTGAAAACGCTTTCTCGATCCTGGATTGATGAAATGTATGTAGTCTGTTTGTTTGTTTGTCTTCCTTGATGTATTTGTTCTCTTGATTTCCTGAGATGTACTTTTTGGTTCTATAGCACCTTGCTATGTGCCGGATTTTGAGGTGAATAAAGGTTTCGTTGTTGTTGTTCAAAAAAGAAAATTAAAAAAACATATTTGTTTGTGTTAATTGTTAAGAAATTAAAATCGATATATGGCAACACAATGTAAATCAATAAAATAAACCAAGCCATAAATATAAGATCTAAAAATTTCAAGAATTTTATTTATAACTTTGAAAAGAAGAAAACGAATAATTACAAAACTAAAGGGTCTAAAAGAGAGAAAAGACGATAGATGAAGGGGATGGTGTGTAAGTATTGATGAAGGAAAAAATAAAAACAAGAAGTTGACTCATAGTAGTAGGAGACTAAAATATCCGCAAAAATGAAGGGCAATGTGGACTTGAATTTATGTTTATGTCATTGTCAAAATCAATACGGTGGTGGACCCAAGATTTATTAAGATTTATTAGGGGAGGGGGATCGAAGATACATGCATGATCATATGACAATTGTTACACCCCAACCAATGGCGGAAACATCGGGATGAGAAGAATTGTGAAGATTGCTAGAGTCAGCATAACGCTATTTGTGACAATATTTAATAAACCGATTTCATTTCATAATTCTTTTGTCAACATTACAAAGAAATCAAATAACATCAAGTTCAAAGGAAATACAATACAACATAATCAACATTGATACAACGATTAAACCTAAACGTCTATATGTGTATCTAGGCATCAACGCTACTTCATTTCATAGCATCATCGTCCTCAACCTGTAACATGTTTAAAATAAAGTTCAATGCAAAAGCAAAGGCGAGTATACAAGTTTGATATGTACATAGCAAAAGATAAGTCTTGAACAATTCCTCATAGCAAGCATGTGATTCAAGATAAACATTTAAACATGGCATGTGTCTAACATATCAAACCAAGAAAACGCAATATGCTCATGACATAACCGATGATAAAGGGCGGGTCGTTAATCCTATAGCGCTACATATGTCACGGTTTGGCTCGTACGAAGTTAATGATAAATTCAACACATAAGTTTCACCCAAGTTTAAAGTATCAAGCCATCACGTATACAAGCATGTTATAGGAATGTTCATGTGTTTAAGCAAAATGTTCATGTGTAAGTTTGTTGATAGATAAACATGTTACACCCCAAAAGTGGTAAAAGTAAAAGGGGAAAATACGAGTATACTCACAAAGTTTGCATATGTTTTCCGATTATCCAATGTGACAAAGTTGCCGAGGTTGGAAGGTTGAATGCGTAAGGGTTTAAGTTCAAGCATGTTTAGAGTCGAGATTTGGAATGAAAGTGACATGAAAATATTATATCAAAATATTCATCTTCACACATAACACTTGTATGACACTTGGTAACCTCATGGGTTATAATGATTTTATGAGTTGAACACCCATAAGAATCATAACAAGGTTTAGGTCCTTAGATGATAACCTACTACTTTGACAAATGAATATGATTTCAACATCAAAGATTCGAGTGTACATAGATAGTATGTAGGCCGTATATTATACACATATTATTAAGTCCAAATGTTCAAGTATTCAAGTAAGAGGTAGAAGATTACATCTTCATTTAGGTACCTCAAGTTGAGTCATGGGTGTCATGGATGGGGTAGGAAGACAAGGCTTCCATTTAGGTACCCCTTTGATGTTCACCACTACACTTGATGTAAAAACAACCAAGGAGGGTCATGAACTAAGGTCTTTACATGTATGTAAAGTAAACTAACTAATAGAAATCATCAAATCATGTGAGGATTGTATGTTTGGACAACCCAAGTTGTTCCATAATCACTCATGTATCAAAGACTATGTTTGACATGATTTGTGGGTTGAAACCCTAGACAAAACACCAAGTTTATGAGTTTTAATCCTCTGATTTCAAATGTCTCAACCTTATTTTTAAGCTTAACCAACCATGGGATAAGTTGTAAGCATTAGGACATAGGCATGAGATGTGTTAGACACAAGTTGCATAGGTCTAAACAAGTTTTGAAGAACATAAAAATCAAACAGAAAGTTTATGGACTATTTCGGGGCATTTCCAGGTCTGATTTCTCCAAGGAGAAGTCTAGGAATCGAATCCCATGATTATCCAAGCAAGTAGGAAAAAGAATCAAGTGAATCGGATAAGAATTGAGTGAGTTATGCTCATTTTCGTGAAGGGGTGTCAATCTGCTCGAACCTTTGCTTTCAGCTACGGTTTGGAGGATGTTTTGAGAGTTTTTAGTGTTGCAAAAGTGGTAGGGAGGCTGGTTATAAGTGGTATTTATAGGGGGAAGGATTAGGGTTTCAATGGGTTGGGCTTTGGAAGTGTTTAGAAGGGGTTACACCTTGAAACTAGCCCACAAAACCCAACTATATGGGGCTGAATTTTGCTGAATTGGGGCTGCCATATTTCTTTATTTTTTTTATTTTTTAAAACATTATAATGAGTAATTTTGTTAGTTAAGTTGTGTAATAATATGCAACAATGTTTCCCCTAACTTGTAACAAGGTGAAATATGAAATAAAACATGATTTAACTAGGTAAAAAGTGTAATGTACTAGTATGTAACATGTTTGTAAGTGACAAGTATATGTCACATATTTACAAGTTCAACATATGTTTGTAAGTATCACAAAGAAGTATCAAATGATCTCATGATTAATCGTATTATGGTGTATGTATAGTATGTAACAAGGAAATGCAAGTTTTCATTCATGATCAAAATCTCGAGTTTACAACGGGTACTAGAAGGAACGAGTACAATGATACAAAGCTTCCAAAATTAGAAACACGAGTAAGACAAGCTATAAATAGAAAGTACAAAAACACAGGGCGTTACAGTCTCCCCTCCTTTAGGAAATTTCGTCCCGAAATTTAGGAAGACTCAGGGAAAAGATGAGGATATTTCGATTTCATTTCGCTTTCGAGCTCCCAAGTAAATTCAGCGCCACGTTTTCCTTCCCATCGAACTTTGACAATAGGAATTCGACTGCGCCTCAATTGCTTGGTTCCTTGGTCCATGATTTCGACCGGTTTTTCTACAAAGTGAAGCGTTTCGTTGACTTGCAAGTCTTCGAGAGGAACGTGGAGTCCTTCGTCAGCTAAACATTTCTTTAAGTTGGACACATGGAAGACAGGGTGTACATTGCTGAGTTCTTCAGGCAGGTTCAGTCTATACGCAACCTTGCCAATCCTCTCGAGAATTTTGAAAGGACCAACGTAGCGAGGTGCGAGTTTCCCTTTCTTGCCAAATCGAACCACGCCTTTCCAAGGGGATACCTTGAGAAGCACGAAGTCACCTGTCTCGAATTCCATAGGTTTGCGTCCTTTGTCAGCGTAACTCTTTTGTCGGTTCCTGGCTTTCAATAAGTTGTCTCGAACCTGTAAAATCTTGTCCGTCGTCTCTTGTATAAGCTCGGGACCGGTGATTTGGGCTTGACCAATCTCGTGCCAACAAATAGGCGAACGGCACTTGCGACCATACAATGCTTCGAAAGGTGCCATTTGAATACTCGGGTGATAACTGTTATTGTACGAGAATTCGACCAAAGGCAAGTGTGAATCCCAGTTGCCACCAAAATCTATTACGCATGAACGAAGCATATCCTCTAAGGTTTGGATAGTACGCTCGGTTTGACCGTCAGTCTGAGGATGGAAGGCAGTGCTAAGGTTGAGTTTAGTACCCATAGCAGATTGAAAAGTTTGCCAGAGACGAGACGTAAAACGAGCATCACGATCAGAAATGATGTCAATGGGAATACCATGACGACAGATTATCTCCTTCATGTAGACCTTAGCCAATTTCTCGACTTTGAAATCTTCACGAATAGGGAGGAAGTGAGCTGACTTGGTCAATCGATCAACGACTACCCAAATGCTGTCATGACCAGCAGTAGTGCGAGGAAGCTTAGTGATAAAATCCATGGCAATGCTCTCCCACTTCCAAACAGGAATTTTTGGTTGTTCGAGTAAGCCAGAGGGACGTTGATGTTCAACTTTCACTTTGGGACATGTGAGACATTTTGAGACGAAAGTGGCTATATCCTTCTTCATTCCAGGCCACCAATAGAATGTACGCATATCATGGTACATCTTGTCGGCACCAGGGTGAATAGAATACTTCGTGTTATGGGCCTCCTTCATCAGGAATTTGCGAAGATCATCACGGTTAGGAATCCAGATACGATCGAGATAGTATAAAATACCATCAGATTTGGACACGAGACTATTTTCAGCACCACATTGCATCTCGTTGTAGAGGTTACCCTCATTAACGGATGTATACTGAGCGTTGCGTATACGATTTTGAAGATCGTGGACGAGTTGGAAACAACGAATACCTTTGACATGAGTTTTACGACTAAGAGCGTCGGCTACTACATTCGCTTTACCTGGATGGTATTTGGTTTCGCAGTCGTAGTCGTTTAACAATTCCACCCAACGGCGTTGACGCATGTTCAGTTCCTTTTGGTTGAAGATGTGTTGGAGGCTCTTATGATCGGTGAAGACCACACATTTAGTACCATAAAGGTAGTGTCGCCAAATCTTCAATGCAAAAACGACTGCACCAAGTTCAAGGTCATGGGTAGTATAGTTTTTCTCATGAATTTTGAGTTGTCTCGATGCGTAAGCGATAACCTTGTCACGTTGCATAAGGATACAACCAAGGCCAAGGTTTGAAGCGTCGCAATACACGACGAAATCATCGTTACCATCGGGAAGCGTTAGGATAGGAGCATTGCAAAGCATATCCTTGAGCGTTTGAAATGATTCCTCTTGTTCGGGACCCCAAACAAAAGGTCTCTCTTTTTTAGTCAAGGAGGTCAAAGGAATAGCGATTTTTGAAAAGTTGGAGATGAAACGACGATAGTAACCAGCGAGACCAAGAAACGAGCGAACTTCAGACGGAGATTTAGGTGCGATCCAATTTTTCACAGCTTCGATTTTAGCGGGATCAACGTGAATTCCAAGTTTGTTGACGGTATGACCAAGGAATTGAACCTCTTTTAGCCAAAATTCACACTTGGAGAATTTGGCGTATAGACGTTCAGTACAAAGGAGTTCAAGGATAAGGTGCAAGTGTCGCTTATGCTCTTCTTGCGTCTTGGAATAGATGAGAATATCGTCGATGAAGACGATCACAAAACGCTCCAAGTATGCTTTGCACACGCGGTTCATTAAATCCATGAAAACAACGGGTGCGTTGGTCAAACCAAAGGGCATGACCACGAACTCGTAATGACCATAACGTGTACGGAAGGCGGTTTTAGGTACATCTTCTTCGAGTACTCGAAGTTGATGATACCTAGAACGAAGATCGATCTTTGAAAAGCAGGTTGCGCCTTGCAATTGATCGAAGAGATCATCAATGTGAGGAAGAGGGTATCGGTTTTTGATGGTGAGCTTGTTGAGCTCACGATAATCAATACACATACGAAATGATCCATCTTTCTTTTTGACAAACAAAACGGGAGCGCCCCAAGGAGAAATACTAGGGCGTATAAAGCCTTTGTCAAGAAGCTCTTGGAGTTGACTCGAGAGCTCTTGCATCTCAGAGGGTGCTAAACGATAGGGGGACTTAGAGACAGGCGTAGCACCAGGCACTAAGTCGATGCGAAAATCGACAGAACGAGCAGGAGGCGGACCAGGGAGATCGTCGGGAAATACATCCGAAAAGTCACGTACGACGGGAACATCACTTATGCTTGGGCCTTTGTCCTTCTTTTCCACGATGTGGGCGAGAAAGGCGAAAGTACCCTTGCGTAAGCATTTGTTCGCTTGGATACACGACATAAGCTTGAGACCTTGAGAAGGTTTCTCGCCATACACATGTAGAGAATCACCATTTGGAAGAGGTAAGCGAATAAATTTCTTAGAACAGACAACTTCAGCACGAACTCGCCTAAGCCAGTCCATACCTACTATGACTTCGAAACTACCCATTTGCATGGGTATGAGATTGATTGAGAACGTATGATCGTTTAGAATCAACGAGCAATTGGAGAGAACAGAATTGACAACGACGGTTTTACCATTAGCGACTTCGACAGCGAAAGATTTTGGTAACTTAGAGCGTTTACACTTGAGCAAAGACTCGAATTCTAACGACACAAAACTTTTATCGGCACCAGTATCAAATAAGCATGAAGCATAGACATGGTTCACGAGAAACGTACCAGTAATGACGTCGTTCGCGTTCTGAGCCTGAGCAGTGGTGAGGAGGAAAGCTCGACCTCTAGCGGGTTCTTGAACCTGTTGCTGTTGTTGTTGAAGCTGCGGTTGCTGCTGTCGAGGTTGTTGTGGCTGGTAACGTTGAGGGCACACGTTGGCCATATGGTTAGTATCACCACACGTGTAGCATGCTCGCACAGGAACGACTTGATTGGGAGCTAGAAGGGCTTGGTTTTGGTAAGCCTGTGGTGGGACGCGGCAGTATGGAGAAGTATGCCCACTTCGGCCACACTTGTCGCACTTTCGGCAATGAGCGTTTAGAGGGTGATGATACTGGCATTTGCCACACTTCGGATGCGTTCCAGTGTAAACGTTGCGTGGAGTTTCATTGTTGGTAAAAGCAGGCACGGTTTGTAGGGGTTGTGGGTTTGGCGGAGTGACGACCGCACAATTTTGGCTCGAAGCCTTCCGCTTCTTGCCTTGGTTTTTCTTAGACGGCTGGGAGGGTTTGGGCTCATCAGAAGTGTCAATTGTAGCTTGGCGTGCACTCTTTGTTGAAACATTGTCAAAGGATCCATGAAGAACGCAGTTGTTGTTAAGTTCGGTGGCTATACGAAAAGCATCTTCAATGGTTTGGGGATTGGCAGAGGCAAGGTGGTTTGTCAGGGAAGGTGCAACACAACGGACGAATTTGGCTACGGTTTTGGGTACGGTTTCAACTTGTCCAGGACAGAGAACACTGAGTTGTTTAAAGCGCGTAATCAGGCCATCCATGTCGCTCCCCTTCTGAGTAAGGTTCCAAAATTCGTTCTCCAATTTTTGGAGTTCATGAGGAGGACAGAAGTGGTCTTTCATAAGCTGTTTGAGATCGTCCCAAGGCATAGCATGTGCAACCTCGTTTCCCCTTTTGTTGCGTTCAGTCGTCCACCACTCGAGTGCCTTTTCACGAAACACCCCAGTTGCATTCAAGGTTCTTAGTTCGTCAGGGCAACCACTTTGCAAGAAGGTAAGCTCGATGGCATCAAACCAGTTCATCATGGCGGTAGCGCCATTCTTGCCAGTAAATTCTAAGGGTTTACAAGCCATGAAGTGCTTAAATTGGAAGGTTGATTTGGGTTTGTCTGCCTTTGAGTCAACAGAGCCATGCGGTGAATCGGTTTGAATCTTGCTAACGATGTCGGGTAGGACTTTAGCAAATTGCTTGGCCATAAATTTCATGCAATCTTTTTGGGACATGGCGGTGGAAGTCGAACCCTTCTTTGACTTGCGTCTCTTGGAGGAACTAGACGACATCTAAAAGATTGAAAAAAAGAAGGAAAGGATGAGACTTGATCATTAATTGAAAATAAGGTTTGTGTATGTAAAAGCAAGTAAGTGTTCATGTATCAAGTAAAGTTCACATAGAGCATAAGTTTCCAACATACATTCAACAAGTATAACACATAAGTTGCGTAAAGAGGTATAAATTTAGTTTGTTCACGAGAATTATTATTGTTTGTGATTGCGGTAACGTGCGAAATGATTAAAACGACATTTCGAAACGAATGAACGTTCAATTATAAAATCACATATAAATTGAGATACATAAAAGAGAGGCTCAATAAAACATAGGATTGTTTCGGGTAGAGAAACGTCGACAATTCCAAAGTGGGTCGAAAGTCCTTTCGATTTAGAGATATTGTGCTTTGGCCTATAAGTAAGATACTCTCGTCGAGAAGCGATTAACGGTATCTTACCCTTCCGGTTACTACACATCTCTAAATGATTGGAACATTCGGGACTTTGGCGAGAATAAAAATCAAGGAATGGGACTTAATCGACAAGATGCGGGTTTCACCCCTAACTTGACGATCTCGTACCCTAAATGTGGTTGGTACTTGTCGGCCAAAAATAAAATTTTGGCACTTTGACAAGGGTCCAATAGAGTTGAAATGGAAATTACCATTAAGTTGTGGATGTCACTCCTAGCTTAATGGTGAATTTCGTGCAAAAATAGATTAAAGGTAGAGTGAGAGTCGTTTACCAAATTGCGGGTTTCACGCCTATTTTGGTAAAGTTGTCTCGTTGATGTTACAAGAGTATAAAATAGCATAAGTGTATTCGTGTTAGCCTTAGGAAAGGCATATAATTTTAATAACAAGAAGTGTAGCTAGGAAGCACGTAAGGTAGAGTACAAATGTTTTAAACAACAAATAAGAGACAAAGTTCCTAAAACTATAGACTAGGGCAAAAGCATGGCAATTTTCCTAATTCCCTATAGTTATGGCTCTGATACCAATCTGTCACACCCCAACCAATGGCGGAAACATCGGGATGAGACGAAGTGTGAAGATTGCTAGAGTCATCATAACGCTATTTGTGACAATATTTAATAAACCGATTTCATTTCATAATTCTTTTGTCAACATTACAAAGAAATCAAATAACATCAAGTTCAAAGGAAATACAATACAACATAATCAACATTGATACAACGATTAAACCTAAACGTCTATATGTGTATCTAGGCATTAACGCTACTTCATTTCATAGCATCATCGTCCTCAACCTGTAACATGTTTAAAATAAAGTTCAATGCAAAAGCAAAGGCGAGTATACAAGTTTGATACGTACATAGCAAAAGATAAGTCTTGAACAATTCCTCATAGCAAGCATGTGATTCAAGATAAACATTTAAACATGGCATGTGTCTAACATATCAAACCAAGAAAACGCAATATGCTCATGACATAACCGATGATAAAGGGCGGGTCGTTAATCCTATAGCGCTACATATGTCACGGTTTGGCTCGTACGAAGTTAATGATAAATTCAACACATAAGTTTCACCCAAGTTTAAAGTATCAAGCCATCACGTATACAAGCATGTTATAGGAATGTTCATGTGTTTAAGCAAAATGTTCATGTGTAAGTTTGTTGATAGATAAACATGTTACACCCCAAAAGTGGTAAAAGTAAAAGGGGAAAATACGAGTATACTCACAAAGTTTGCATATGTTTTCCGATTATCCAATGTGACAAAGTTGCCGAGGTTGGAAGGTTGAATGCGTAAGGGTTTAAGTTCAAGCATGTTTAGAGTCGAGATTTCGAATAAAAGTGACATGAAAATATTATATCAAAATATTCATCTTCACACATAACACTTGTATGACACTTGGTAACCTCATGGGTTATAATGATTTTATGAGTTGAACACCCATAAGAATCATAACAAGGTTTAGGTCCTTAGATGATAACCTACTACTTTGACAAATGAATATGATTTCAACATCAAAGATTCGAGTGTACATAGATAGTATGTAGGCCGTATATTATACACATATTATTAAGTCCAAATGTTCAAGTATTCAAGTAAGAGGTAGAAGATTACATCTTCATTTAGGTACCTCAAGTTGAGTCATGGGTGTCATGGATGGGGTAGGAAGACAAGGCTTCCATTTAGGTACCCCTTTGATGTTCACCACTACACTTGATGTAAAAACAACCAAGGAGGGTCATGAACTAAGGTCTTTACATGTATGTAAAGTAAACTAACTAATAGAAATCATCAAATCATGTGAGGATTGTATGTTTGGACAACCCAAGTTGTTCCATAATCACTCATGTATCAAAGACTATGTTTGACATGATTTGTGGGTTGAAACCCTAGACAAAACACCAAGTTTATGAGGTTTAATCCTCTGATTTCAATTGTCTCAACCTTGTTTTTAAGCTTAACCAACCATGGGATAAGTTGTAAGCATTAGGACATAGGCATGAGATGTGTTAGACACAAGTTGCATAGGTCTAAACAAGTTTTGAAGAACATAAAAATCAAACAGAAAGTTTATGGACTATTTCGGGGCATTTCCAGGTCTGATTTCTCCAAGGAGAAGTCTAGGAATCGAACCCCATGATTATCCAAGCAAGTAGGAAAAAGAATCAAGTGAATCGGATAAGAATTGAGTGAGTTATGCTCATTTTCGTGAAGGGGTGTCAATCTGCTCGAACCTTTGCTTTCAGCTACGGTTTGGAGGATGTTTTGAGAGTTTTTAGTGTTGCAAAAGTGGTAGGGAGGCTGGTTATAAGTGGTATTTATAGGGGGAAGGATTAGGGTTTCAATGGGTTGGGCTTTGGAAGTGTTTAGAAGGGGTTACACCTTGAAACTAGCTCACAAAACCCAACTATATGGGGCTGAATTTTGCTGAATTGGGGCTGCCATATTTCTTTATTTTTTTATTTTTTTAAAACATTATAATGAGTAATTTTGTTAGTTAAGTTGTGTAATAATATGCAACAATGTTTCCCCTAACTTGTAACAAGGTGAAATATGAAATAAAACATGATTTAATTAGGTAAAAAGTGTAATGTACTAGTATGTAACATGTTTGTAAGTGACAAGTATATGTCACATATTTACAAGTTCAACATATGTTTGTAAGTATCACAAAGAAGTATCAAATGATCTCATGATTAATCGTATTATGGTGTATGTATAGTATGTAACAAGGAAATGCAAGTTTTCATTCATGATCAAAATCTCGAGTTTACAACGAGTACTAGAAGGAACGAGTACAATGATACAAAGCTTCCAAAATTAGAAACACAAGTAAGACAAGCTATAAATAGAAAGTACAAAAACACAGGGCGTTACAACAATAAAGTGATTAATATTTCTGTATGGACGAATGAATACAACTGATCACAACCAACCTATTTATACTTGTCGGAACCTACCGGAGTACCGTCGCACTGTTGCATCAAAGAATGTGACGTGTCGTTTATAATTATAACCAGTTAAAATATTAGCCCAATGTTTCATATATTTACATTTAGGGCACTAACTACACTACCAATATGGCGAACCTAGGGGAAAGCTTTATTGGGACCGCGGGTGCCCGCCCCCACCAATTTTTCGCTCGTAGTATCAGTTTTACCGAAAATTTTTGAAATTTTTTTTGTAGTATAAAATATTAGATTTTTAAAAGTTCGGCCATGGATTTGGATTTTGAAAGTCCGACCCCCACTAAAGTTTCGTTCAAACTCTGTCACTAGGCGGACCCAAGATTTATTTAATGTGGGGAGGGGTGGATCGAAGGGCATAACCATACTCTTAAGGGGGTGATCGGGATCTATGGGTAATAGTAATTTTTTAGGCTTAATATTGGTCATTGATAGTTAATAAGGGCTTAAATAGTGTCCCCTTCCTGAGGTCGTGGATTCAAATCCTGTTGTGGACTACATAATAGATTTAGGAATAGGTTAGTTTGTCATATTTAAAAAAAAGTTAATAAGGGCCAATGATGGTCAATGTTAGATGGGTTGTAATGAGTAGTACTGTGTAATCACGAGAAATACTACATTAAACTTGTCATCATAGACTTTATTGGGCCTTAGTAGTCATGATATATCCTAGCTAATAGGTCAAAGTTGAAATTATTATTATCCAGTTTCCTTAAAAGAAATAAAAAAATAAAAAAAATATATGTATGGAGTGACCTGGCCACGCCCTTCAAAGAGGGGATCGGGCCCGTGTGCAAGGGCACCTTCAGGCGAGTTATGTGAGACCTGGCAGCGACGAGACAAGACACACCATCTCTCAAAAATCTAAAAACAGATTAAAAATTCAGCAACACCTTTATCGCTGTCGCTGGCAGGTCTAATAATCAAAGTCCAACGACCCTTTAGATTGTCGCTAACTGATAAACATAACTGTCATTCAAAGGGACACTACTGAAAATTGCAATCTCATTTTGAAGCTACAAAGTATAGCAAAATATGTTGCATATAAGAAGCTGTTTACGCACAGGGATAAGACGGTTCAGCTGATCCATGTAATTTTGATAGCTATAAATAATTCAACAATTAATGAATCCATAAAAAAAAGATACTAGAAAGTAAAAAGAATTATAAGGCAGAAGATCTTAACAGCATCAAAATGTGGCACTGGATCTCCATCTCCTCACACTAACTGAAAAATCAACAAAAAAAAAGGGAAGTGAGTGAATGCCATATATTATATTTTGCTTCTTATATGTGTTTTCCAATGGTTATAACATCAAACAGTGATTTCAAACATGTGTTTTCAATTGAATATATATTCTATCTTTCCATAGAAATATCAACCAAATAATATCACAACTTACTGAAATACGTGTGAGCTAAGTAATCGGTGCTTTAGGGACATTGAGCGAAGGATATGAGACCGTATAACAAGTTTAGAAACCATAAATCACAACTTACTGAAATACATTAAACACACATTCCTTAAATTAATCATTCAACAAGCTACTACAAGACGGTTTCATACCGCAACGCTCTTTCATCTTGAAAAAGTCAAGATATGCACTATACTTTTTCATCGGCCATATGACAACACACTCCTCTTGTCCTACATCGGCCTCCCATTAACATGGGGAGATACAAGGCTTTGCACAAATATAGGGGCATCAACGTATAACGTGCCGCAAAAAAGTGATTCACCAAGATGGAAGAAACTATCATTTAACATACGATTCTTCGGCCTTCTCAAGTACTGTATACTTTCATAATTCATGTCAGAATTACGTCGCAACAATTCACATGACTGTTTTACATTGTACTTTTTCATCGGCCGCCATACGACAACACAAGAAGACAAAGACCACCAAAATATGCATAGACATTCTTCCATAACTCCCAGGTAGCTATGAGAAGAACTTTCATATCTTGCATCATCAGGTAGTAAGGGGATTTCTTTAAATTCCTCTCTAGATAAAACATAACAAATAATTAGCTTTTTCATGTTTTCATTATCTCCTACAAGCCAGTGAAGCGCAACATTGCATAAGATACCAGCTTTACTAATTAATCTATACTTCAGTTCTCCGATAACTCTCCACACATTAGATTTCAAACTCAACAAGTGAAAAGATGCTTGATTCTCGCCTTTCTTCTCCCCCACGACAACAGTGTAATCTTCTTTGGATAAATCATAACCAAAACCCAAACATAATGATCTATCTAGCAAAAACGACGGAAGGTTCAATCGTCTTACCTCTCTAGTCATTGGATTGCCTACTAAAATTGTCCATGTTAAATAAGAGAAGATGCATACCAGTCCGTTACATGAACCAACAAGCAGGTAACCATAACAAGACTCACTATATGATAAACAAATTCTTCTGTTGTTAAGTTCATTGTTGCAGCAATCTTTATTATAACTAAGCTTAAGGTGACGATTAACGAAACGAGGACTTGTGATTAAAGAATGCCATGACTTATACACACTCTTGAAATGGATCAGATCCTTCACTTCTGATCTTAAGAGTATCTGCTCAACCAAATCTTCATGAACAACCTCTGCCATTGAAACCCTAATTACTGAAAAGCTAACGTAGACGATATGGAGTATATATATTTTGAAATAATTTACATTTTCGTACATGCAGTTTAGCTAGAATTGCAGATTTGGTCCATCGTTAAAACTATTTATAACTTATAAGTTTGGCAACTTCATTTTTTTTGTTCTTCTAGAAATAAGAGGATAATAAATAAGATTGTACATATTTGTTTGTGTTCATGGTTAAGAAATAAATATCGATATATGGTAAAGAATATAAATCAATAAAATAAACCTATCAAGCCATAAATATAAGAGAAAATTTCAAGAATTTTATTCATAACTTAGAAACCTATCAAGCCATAAATATAGATCTAAAAATTTCAAGAATTTTATTTATAACTTAGAAAAGAAGAAAACCAATAATAACAAGGGTCAGAAAGACAATAGATAAGGGGGGATAGAGTGTAAGTATTGATGAAGGCAAAACTAGAAACAAGAAGTTGACTTGTAGTGGGAGACTAAAATATCGGCAAAAAAGAAGGGCAATGCGAATTTGGATTTAGGTTTATGTGATTGTCAAAATTGACACTGTGACAGACCCAGGGCGAAGCTTTATTGAGGCCGTGGGTGCCTGGCCCCACCGATTTTTTCACCCGTAGTGTTAATTTTATCCAAAATTTTCTGAATTTTTTTATAGTGTACCATATTAGATTTTTAAGAGTCTCGCGCCCTACTGAATTTTCATTCAAGCTCTGCCACTAGGCGGGCCCTAGATTTATTTAATTGGGGGGGGGGATCAAAGGGCATAACCATACTCTTAGGAGGGGGGGGGGTCGGGATCCATGGGTAAAAGTAGCTTTTTAGGCTTAATATTGGTCAATGATAGTTAATAAGGGCTTATATGGTGTCCCCTTCCTATGAGGTCGTGGGTTGATGTCCCGTTGTGGAGTAGGTTTAAGAATAGGTTAGTTTGTCATTCTTTAAAAAAAGTTAACACGGGCCAATGTTGGCCAATGATGGTCAATGTTAGATTGGGTTGTAATGAGTTTCCACTGTACAATCATGAGAAATAGTATATCATACATGTCATAATAGACCTTATTGGGTCTTAGTATGAGTAGCTCTTAATGGACTACTAGTTGTAACACCCTGTGAATACACGGGTATGTTTAATAACGATCGAAATCAAATACTAAAAAACAGATTATAATATATCATTTAAATACTAAAAAACAGATTATAATATATCATAGGTGGACGCAGGTACATCGTAAACATTGAATGTAAGCCTACGTTTATATGTAAAACTAGGCTATCACCCGGGAACATCCCGGGATAGGAAAATTTATATTTCAAAAAAAATACATAGATAAAATTTATAAGCTAATTAGTGTGTTCTTTCCCTTCGTGACAAAATCTTTTATTCGGTTTGAATAATATCCCAAGTTGGCCTCTATGAGTGTTTAAAAGTTTCATGTAGAATTATTAACTTTTAAGTTAAGACTGAAAGACCAATATAATAATGTTTAGAGATGGTGAAGATATCTCTTTGTGATGATTGTGTGAAGTTTTGAGAAGTGATAGTTGTTGATGTTTTTTCATGCTTTGTAATAGCTTGGATATTCGGTCGAGATAGCAAAGGACTAAAAACAGATTTACATAAACCCCCGTTAACTTCTGTAAAACGTACATAGTTATAGTCAAACTCATTTAGTATGATTTTTTTTTGTAAACCTTATTAATTAAATGAAAACAGAAAAAACAAAAATAATTATTAAATTGATATATTTTTAAAGCTATGACTGGTATTTTGAAAAGATTGGGGTATTTTTGGATACACAGTTATAAATTGTGTATAAAATCTTTGAAATTACTAATACAAATATTAAATTCAAAAGGAAAGTTGTGTAAACGCATATAAGTAAATTTCAATAATATATTTTTTAATGACATATGGTATTATAGTAATAGAAAATGTAAATATACCAGGTTAATTTAAAACCAAATTACCTTTACATGAGAAGTTCAAAGACGTGAAATTTAAACTCACATTTACATCACAAATTACACAAAATGTCTGACATCACTAATTATACTAATCACGTATTGGGCCGTTTGATTTAATGGGTCTGTCAAACAATGAGTGGGCCGCTTTATAAAACATAATCCAAAATCACATATACCAACAAATTCTGGCCGACAAATTTAATTTGAAAACTCCCATTGGGCCGTCCAAAACAACTAATCACAATCCCTGATTTTAATTGGGCCGCAATTATGAACCAATACATTTATTGGACATAACAAAAGATGAAACAAAATACAAAATTCTTGTATTATTATAGTAACGAAAGGATAAAATTTCAGATAATTGAAACAAATTAGATAGTTCGAAAAACAAAACAAAACATGAAAAGATGAAATAGTTAATAGTATCTGATTAAATCATAATTTCTAATCGAAAGGCGAAACGATTGTCTCCAAAAATAATGCACCTTTCGGTCCGTTGTAGTTGTCAACATGTTGGATGTAGTTGAAAGAATCATTGCAAAGGACAACTTCAACAGTATCTCCCCAAATACTTGTTATCAACCACTTGTTCTCTTGAATTATATTTGTCCTTTGCTGCGACTCCAGATGATGAACTATGCGAGCCCTATTGAAAGAAAATACCTTGATCCAGTCATCATGTTCATATTTGACCAAATCTGCAATTAGTTCACCAGCATATTGAACGACAATCACATGCAGCTTGTTGGAAATTGTTAGAAAATGTCCTTGACAAGGATTGACTTCCATATGCTCCGGAAAACGAAGTATACTGAAAGATTCAGAGATAACATCGAAAGCAACTATGTTCCTTTCACCGGGTGGAATCCAGTAGTTGGAAACCATGAAATATATTTTTTTATCGGAATAAATTCCAGGAGACCATGAATAAAAGTTTGAAGCTAATTGAGTTCCGCTCAAGAAATTTATTTGTCTCCATGTGTCATGACGTCGTGAATATACACGAGCAGTAAGTTTGTCAAAGTAACAATTAATATGAAGCACTTTTAGATCGTTGTCCTCGTCAAAGTACATACCACCTGTATCATTGGGTCGACCAAAATGACGAATAAAGTAGTCGTCCGATATCAACTTAAAACGCCTCGTGGTTGGATTCCAAAGGACGAGCTCACTGTAACTCCTTTTAATGCAAACTAAAATCAGTCTGTTGAACGAACATATAATGCGTAAAAAGGAAGGATGGACATCGTATGGAAAAGTAACGATTTTGCTTGTATCTTCTTCTAAGTTGCCAGCTACTATGTCGTCAACGACAATGGAATTTTCTTTCAAGGAGAGCAGCTTTTTTTGTATTGAATTTCCAACTCGCCGAGCATGGATGAAAACAAACTTTGGTGTAGATAATTCATAGCACCATTGTTTAGAAACACATTTGAAACGACAAACTACCTTTGCAGGTAGTCTCGATAAGATCTCTTCAAATATCATGTCATCCCCAACACGTTCCATGATTCGTAATACTCTGAAAAAAATTTATAAAAAAACGATTGTATAAGCTTTTTCAGGTTTATTAATTATGATTTAGTTGTAACAGTAACATTTGTAATATAAAATAAAAGAAAAATAAAGTATCATATTCTGAATTACAATAAAATAGTTAAGCTTCATCTTTTTGTGAGTAATACAAATTGAATCATAAAGCCTCATATACATAAAATTGCTAACTGTATAAAAACTTGAAAATTATCAATGGAACATTGAACATTTATAATTTATAATACATTATACAGCAACTAACCGTGTAAGTGGAGGTGTTATGTATAAGACTTGAAGAATGAGAATGAATTACAGGAAATATGGGTATTTATCATGGTTGCAAAAGTCGCTAGGCGCTCCCTAGTCGGATTCGGGAGTACTCGGGAAGTACTCAGCTTAGGCGGAGATTACTCGGGGAGTAATTGGCCTGGGAGAAGAGTACTCGTGCCTCGGCAGCCTACCTTGTAGCGAGTACCCGGGGAGTACTCGGAGCCTAGGCGGGACTTTTACAACCATGGTATTTATAGGACTTTCATAATATAGTGGAAATCTATTATTATTAAAAAAAAGATGTCAACTTTAAATTATAAAATACGTAACATATATATCATCCATAAATAGATTTTGTTCCATACACATGACTTCAAACGTATATTCTGTTAATTTCATAATGTTAGTACCGAATAATGCAATAATATTTAACAAATCTTTGAGGAAAATTAAAGGCAGTTGAACATCTATTTAAAGAATGATTTTATATATTTTTAATCAAATAATGCAAAAATTATGTAAGATTCATCGATTTGTTTTTCAAAATTTGAATTATGAATTTTATTGAAAATTTGATTGCAAATCAATTGGAAGATTGACTAAAATTGGTTTGGTGATATATTTAAGTATATATTTAAATGTAAATAAAATGTTGCTATTAAGTGGCCAGAGATTAATCAATCTTTTGTAATGATTATACGGAATAATTGTTTGCTATAATAAAAATATAAAAATAAAATTAGATATCTTATTATTTTGAAAAGCCTTTAGTGCGGCTAGTTTAAAAAAATAATCTTAGATAATGGGTAAATTAAATTGGTTGGTCAATGTGTTTATTTTTGGTACTATTGGATCAAATGGGTCAATTTACATACCTTGGGCTACAATTCATTATGTATAGACGTTCTAAATTCAAAAAAAGTGTTTTCATATTGGCCCAACTTCCTTTTGACCCACACAAAAATTGATATGCATTATTTCTTACTTTATCATAATTATGTATTAGTGAAATAACATATATGTAAACATCGTTTAAAAAAACAATATCACCCGGGAACATCCGGGTTAGAAGAAGTTAGAGCTCGATACTAAAATGTATACAAAGAACACAATAAAAGTCGTTAATATCTTCTTTCATTTTGACAATAATTTGTTTTGTTTTTTTGTTTTATCAGTCTCCTAATTTTGTTTACATGTGTATTTATATTTTTGATGTAAAAGCTATTATCTTTTAATTCATATTGACATCTGAATTAAGAATTGTTCTGTAAACCGATATAAAATCTGAATTAAGAATACCTTTTATATTATTAATAAAATATTAAAAAAAACATATAATGATCAAATACCCACATCAAACATACTAAAAATCCAAAATACCCCGTGTTAGAAATGTAAATATCATAAAAACTGATTTAAAATAATAGAAATATGAGCTAATTTAATTTCTTGCTAAATTTCTCCAAAGTCTTGAAAGTACTTGAAGTTGAAGACATGTAGACGTCATCCACTGTACGTTTTTTTATTTTTATTGGTATCACAACTGGTGTTAGCATCATCGTCCTTCACACTTGGGATGTGACTTTTCTTTTTGATAAATTCTTTATCATTTACCTAAAACAAATGTGAAAACAAATTAAATAATAATAGAATTAAAAATTAAGTAAATATTAATTTATTAATATGAATCGTGTATTGAAAAAAAAAATTACCTCAGTAATCTTCATTTTTTCTTTGAGCTCATTAATAATTGACTCATCATCAGTCAAGTTCGTGACAAAATACATCTCATCAAAGTTCGTAAGATTATAAGTTGTTATCTCAATTTTAAAGCCAAACTTCTTTCCAATCAACTTGTTTAAATCCACGGGAAAGATTACTTTTTCAACAACCTATAAATCAAAATATTGTACGATAAAGTTAATAAGAAATTTTTAGAAAATATAATGAAAAAAATTAGACAAAGGGAAAAATGATTTATACATACAGGTGTTGTATTTTCTTGAAACAATTGTTCAGCCGACTTGAGAACAACCTTTTCAATGATTTCATCAAGCAGAGGATGAAATAATATTAGTGGAACATCATCACTATTGTCTTCCACTTGAACTTTTATTTTGAATCTAATTAAGTTAAATAGAATCATACATATATAAAAATTTATTATTTTAGAAAATATATAAATATTAAGGAAGAAAACAAATGATCATATTACCTTGGAACTGGATATATAACACTTTCATCACAATTAGGATTCTTGCACACATGGAAAAATTGTTCCTCCATACTCGGGCAGTCTTTAAAATCTGTACCAGCCTCGATTAAACATTTAGGACACTCCATATAGTGCCAACCAAAATGCTTATCGATACCAATAATAGTACCAAGTATGATAACAAATTGAGGCTGTATAAAATTAAATTTATGAAAATAGTTAATTTAAAGACAATGTTCATCTACTTTTGCCATTATAAAACTATATACAAACCTTCATAATTTGCCAAAGATCATATATATTTCTCAAAGGAGTATTCATGATAAATTCATCAGTTGACATCTACAATAATATAAACGAAAAGTTAATTTTGTATGTACAAAATAAACTAAAAAGTGGCATTAATAAATGAATAGAGTCCTTGTAGATTACAGTAAAAAATAAAAAATTAAACTCATACCTTCTCAAATTCAAGGTCAAATAAAGTTTTTTCTCTTCTAATGTATACATTTCTAACAACTTTGAACATGTATTTATAATAACGTTTTAATTTAGGAAGTTGTTTCATTTAAAATGTTATATTACGATTTAAATTTAAACTAAATGTATATATAAAGTAAATACTAAGATGATTGTATTTATTTTTGGATTTATGAATTTTATATTTAATATATATGTTTTTTTTAGAAATAGTTTGACTATTATGTTTTTGGAATGAATCGCTGCCTAGATAATTAATACACTTAATTTAGAAAGTTTAAAACTATTTTAATAATGTTTTAGTATTTTTTTAGAAATTTAAAACAAATATTAAAATTATAATAATTAACAAAGGGTAACTAAATATTTTTCCGCATACTTAATAAATTCTAAGTTAAATTTAATAAACATAATATATTGCAAAAAACCAAAATTTACAATTTTTATTAACTAAATTTACGGCCAGAATTTAATTTTATGATATCGCTAACATGTATATGCATATATTTAAATAATGATAATAAACTTTTAATTTTGGAAGTTGTTTAATCTAAAGTGATATGTAAATTGTTTTGGAAGTACTGAAATTAGTTTTGGTAATTAATCCAAGAATATCAAATTCATATTAATTCTGTATTCAAGAATATCAAATTTAAAATTGAAATAATGAACTATGGATTTTATAACACATTAAACTATCTTTTAGTATACATCATAAGTTTAAAACCTATATTATAATAATTAACAAACTATAACTCAATATATATTATTCAAACCGAATAGAAAATTTTGATAGGAAGGGAAAGAACACACTAATTAGTTTATAAATTTTATTTATGTATTTTTTTTTTCAAATATAAATTTTCCTATCCCGGGATGTTCCCGGGTGATAGCCTCGTATTTTTATATACTCAGTAATTTTTAACCTATATAAAATAACTTCCTTATATGCTTTATAGATTATTTATATAGAAGATCAAACTGGGGGAATTATATAATAAATTTGGTAATTATTCTATTAATGGAATTTTGATTGTATTTTTATTATTTGATTTTTTTAAATAACCAATTATGTAAATAAAATACATAAAATCATCCGTTTTAATAGTCGCCTGTAAAAACATTTTAATAATACACAAGGATTTAAGATTCACGCGCGGATCCCGGTTTTATATAACCGACCCGGAAAAGGAATAATGATATAAAATTGTTTTATTATTTTTTGTACAAAATCTTTTAACACATATGTCTTCTGTATATTCAAAGATTTTCTCCCACTTCCCAATAACCTCCATCTTCTTCATCGGTTACATCATCTTCGTCTTCTTCACGTAATCAGATCATAAAGGTATGATTCAATAACTTAAATTCTGAATTTCATTGTACTGTTCTTGTTAAATCTTGCAAAACATTGTTAAGTTTGCAGTATTCTTCGTCCATTGAGGATTTTCTTTTCTATTCATGTTTGTAGATCTATTTATCACATTCGGCTGTTTATTAATGATATTAGTTGAACGATATGTGTTATTTTGATGTATTCCATGTAATATATGATAAAAGACATGTTAAAGGTAAGATTCAAAAATTGTGATGTTGAATTTTGTTTACTATTTTTTGATTAAATGTTGCAATCGATTTGTAGATTTTGATTTGGTTGTTGATGTAGGCCACAGTGTTTTTTATGTCTTATTTTGAAGACTTTTACTTATTACATGTGTTACAGTAAAGGATTATTTTGTATTAGACATGTGGAAGATGTTATATTCGTAAGTATATGTTGGATTACTGTTATTATATACTGCATGTTTATGGTATTAGGTCTTAGTTTCTAGATATGTTAATTTGATTATATTAGGTATCATCATCATTTTTGGATTATGATTATTGTGAAAATCATTTTATTATGTGAATATGTTATTTAAATTATGTTCATTACATTCATTATGTTTTTTATTCACCGGAAGACCTAATCTAATTAGTTCATGTTTGTTCAAACGCAGATCAGTATGACGTCTTTTTATAAAATATTTTCCTCCGAGTCTTCAGAATATCTAGTAAGATAATTAATCTTATAAGTACAACATTTTTTTCCTCATTTATTTATGTTAATACATGTTATTTTTTTACAGGAAATACCAAATCAATATAGCAACAGATTCCTATTGAATGCTGAACCAAACCTCAAGCCATTATCAAATGTGTGAACGGTAAGGAATTTGAAGTTCTTTTGACTAAACATAAAGATGCGTTTGTGTTCATGGATGGTTGGGAACATATTGTAGCCAAACTATCGTTTACGGACGGTTGTTTTTTGATGTTTAAGCAAATTGACTTGTATTCGTACTTGTTAACACCCTTTAATAATATGCAAGACCATCCGATCTTCGGATCTAATGTTCCTTTGTTTACCTCCATGTCTACCGAGAAAACGATAAGCAATGTTGAGTACTTCTGTCAACGCTTCACACAAGAGTCCAATGATAATTTGGTGAGTATACAAACAATATTTTTTTATGGTTTTCAATAACAAATTTAAGTTATTTCACCTGCATGAATATTATACGCAGATAATTCCTGCTGATTTCGTTGAAGATACAATACGTTTACCATCTATTAGCAAGTTAACATTCAAGGTCCATGGTAATTTGTGGGACAGTTTTGATGTGATGATTCAGAAAGACCGTAATCTTAAGGTGTATCTTCTCTACGATTCATGGGACAATGTTGTGTCTTACGTACCTATATACCCGGACTATTACGTTGTGATGAGGTACATTTTTAAACAAAATTTCCAGCTGGTTGTTTATGACTTGAATGGTTGTGAGATTCTTGTGCTGAAGCGTGTATATACGATTGCTGCTGTAAACATACCTAAGCCAGGTACTTTAAATATTGAAATACAAGACACCGATGATGAAACCAATCATGAAAACGATGAGGATGAATCTGATCCAGATTATAATGAATCAATGGATGATGATTCTGTTGATGTTTCTTCTATCTTAACTAACTCTGATATCGATGGAATGTATAATGAGGAAGACGTTGAAGTTTCAGATTGTGAAGAAGATAAAAAGGGTGATCCGGACTACAATCCTATTGAGTTTGAATGGAAGTACGACAGGCGTTTTGTAAGTTGAGTTATTGTTCATATTTTACATATATTGAAATAGTAGAAAAACCAAAATTTGTTTTTAGTATTTAATTTTGCAGTGTTATACCACTCATAATCTAATATTTTGTTTTAATTATTTATCTTAGCGTCTAAGTGCTGATCTTGCTGAAGCATCAAGAATTGACGTGACTATGGAGATGTATGTACAGAACTTGGATGGAGTGGATACGTTGATTTCATTTCGTGGTGAGAAAAACGGTGGTGGTTTTCGATATGAGGCTTTGGAATGGCGTACGAAATTTACCAAACCAAATGGTATCATTCCTCCTGCTAAGTGCACGTTTGTTTATTGCCCAGTTCAAAAGAAATTGATTTTGAAGAAGGTTGTCAAATAGTTCCTTTCAAACTTAGGAATTTTGTTGGTTGGCTACTTTAGGTTCATCTCATTTTGGGACTTTATCTTATAATGCTTTTTGAACGTATTAACAGATGATGATGTAAACCTTTTTAGACTACTAAATGATATAAAACTTATTTTGTGTTTTTATTGATACATGTTTAATGTTTAATCTTTAATATTTACTAACTGTTATTTAAAGATGATTGTTGCTTATTCATTATAGTCAATATATTAAAAAAGTTAGGTATTTGATGTAAGAGTACACAATATATTTAAACAACAGTTAATATATCCATTTGGGCCTTCAATCAAATGTTAACAAATGAGACCATATAACCGATGATTATCTATATGTGGATAAAAAATATATGATTTAATGATAACATTGTACTAAATTAATATATGGAAATTTAATAAACAAACTCAAATAATTAAGGAATGTTCATAATAGTATATTACATTAAAAAAATGCATCAACTTTTATTAAAAAAATAATAATATACAAAATTATTTATTAGACTTAACATAGGTGCGTAAAAACTTCTTTATAAACAACATTCGTTGTAGTATCTGTCGGTTTACCTTCCTTATCTAGAATTAAGATCTTAACCCCTTCTCTTGATTTAACTCTTGATAAGGCTACATATAACTGACCATGTGTAAAAACTGGCTCTTTTAAAAAAAGTCCAACCTTAGACAAAGACTGTCCTTGACTCTTATTGATTGTCATAGCGAAACACACAGCAACAGGAAACTGTCGTCGTTGAAAAGCAAAAGGTATTTTTTTGTCCGACGGTATCATGGTAATTCTTGGAATAAACGTTCTAGTTCCAACATTAGCACCTGATATAATTTCAGCTTCCATAACCCGCTTCCCAAGAAATGTAACCTGCAACCTTGTACCATTACATAATCCATTTTGTTGGTCAATGTTCCTAAGAAGCATAATTGGAACACCGACTTTCAAAACCAGACGATGATTTGGTAAACCGGATATCTTTAACCCATTCAGAACATCAGGTGAATACAATTCTTGCTGGAAGGAATCATTAACTTGTTCGGTTTGACATATACTATCAGAGCTTAGGTACTCTGTTGGTTCACCAGGAAACAACTCTAACAATCGATCATTGATTTCATGTACGACCTCATTTTTTGGTGTAAGAATGGCCCTTTCTGAAAAATAATCTCGATCCATATATCTTTGTAAAACGGATGGATATACAAATTGAATCAAGCTTTCAATGGGATCCAAACAATCTGTGATTAGAAGATCAGAAGGTATTTGTACAGTTGCCACACCATCATTGTCGCCTCCTACTTTACCCTCACCAATATCGAGAAGCCATTTGGCAAATTTGTGCGTCTCCTCCAATCTAGATTTATCAGCACCAATAGTCAATCTCATGTTTTTGGTCAAAGTAAGTAACTTACATTGGGACCATATATAAGATGAACTCAACGAAGCGTTGACAATTTGTTGCCTACTGCCGTTTGGAATTACTGGAAGAATCTGTCTAAAGTCACCACCAAAGACGATTACTTTACCTCCAAACAAACTATCCGAATTAAGATTGCTTTTGTCGATCAACACATCTTTAAATGTTCTGTCTAAAGCTTCGACAGCATGTCTGTGTACCATAGGTGCTTCATCCCATATGATCAACCTAGTATGTTTAAGTAAGTAAGCTACATCACCATCAGGCCGTATGTGACACATAGAACTCTCATCTAAATTTATGGGAATGTGAAATCTAGAATGGGCTGTTCTACCTCTAGACATTAGTAAGGAAGCAATACCACTGGAAGCAACATTTAGAACAATCTGCTCTCTAGACCTAACCGATAAGGCTAACGTCCTCCACAAAAATGTCTTACTTGTGCCTCCATAGCCGTAAACAAAAAAATACACCTCCTTTATCACCTTCAACGGCTGCCATTATTTGATTATAAACGGAGAGTTGTTCATCAGTTAGAGAAGATTTTAGAGTAACTAACTCGCTCTGCATTTGAGGAATATCGAAAGATAGTTCTTCGTCAACCAAGCGATTGTTTCCAACAGCAAATGAATCATAATCAGGATAAGGAATTGTTGACCATCGTTTCAATGACGAACCATTTCTAATCAAGTATTTTTCAATCTCCACCAATGTTTGATTCTTCAATCTCTCATCCGACATTACAAGTTCTGAAATAATAAAAATAAATATATATAAACAATATGAATAAAATGTACTGAATAATAATATGTGTCATATATTAAAAAGATACCTTTGTTTTTTGTCGCTTTTCTTTTGTTATATAAAATGTCATCACCCAAGTATTTCCATGTTTGTTCAAATACATATTCGGGTCTTGATAATGTGTTTGACAAAAGCAAAGTAACAAACAGTGCACGAGTAGAACGACCATCTTCCACAAAACTGGCTTCTTTGATAGCTTCAATATATTCCATGTCATCATCCAACAAACCCATAGCGTAACACGCATCTCTGAAAGTTGGAAACAACTGACCATCAACCGTTCTAATTTCTTCAAATGATCTTGGTCCTTTTACTTTGTTTAACAGAATTCTAAGAAAATACGGTTCACCCAGTGCAGGGGACACCGAATGAATGCGTCCGAGCTGTAACAGTTTTCTTTTACGTGGTGCCCATCGTCTATCTTTTAATTTCCAACAGAATTTAGTAGGAAACTCAACATAAGTAAGTTTGCGGGCTTCTTCATCTTTTATGTTCATCTCAAACCACTTTAGAAAAATCGAAGACGAGACTGATGGCTTTTCCAAAACAACCTCTATATCGTCTTCAGCTCCAAACACAACATTTTGTTGACCTTCAAGATGAAAAGGAAGTCTCATAACTGGAGGAAACCTGTAGTGAACTTCATTTGCAAATATCCTCCAAGAAGCTTCACAGGCGGAAACATACCTACAATCATAATAGGCTTTGATCTCATCCTTTCCCTTTTCTTCATTTTCTATACCATCTCTGTTTGACACGACAAGCGAAGCTCTGTCTGCACCTTTATTAATGTACTTAAACAGATATTTGATAGAACCAGCTTGATTGCACCATTCAACATTAATGTGGGCATGGTATCTTTTTAAAAGAACCGGACTATAAGGAACAACACTTCTGTTGTCTAATTGAACTTTGGACTTTATAATAGTCTTACCATTGTCTCTTCTTCTATATACAGGGAAACCATCAGCATCAGTGGTTGTTTCCGGGTTGAATTTTTTTGGATAATTCTTTGAACATCTACTATCAACCATACAGGGACAATTGGGATTTGCATTCCCACATGGACCATGAATCATAAATTCAGATACAAGGGCATAGAGGCTAGGATCTTCCATTTTATCCGGTATCTCAGCAGAAACAAATTTGTCTAAATGATCAATGGACATAAGTTTGGATTCCGGTTTCAAGAAAATGCAAATGTGAGCATGAGGCAATCCACGTTTTTGAAATTCGACAGTATAAATGGCTACAATAAAAATTACGATATTCAAAAGATTGTAAAACATAACATTATAAATATTTTTGGTATTATAATAATGATATGAAAATAAGATTTATACCTGCACTTAGTTCTCCAAATATTTTTTTGTCCTTCAGATCCTTTGTAATTGAATCTAGCTTTATCTTAAACAATCGACACAAAATGTCTGGTCTATCCTCAGGGTTGATTGAAGTATCTCGAAGATATCGTTTAATCTCTGGCCACTTCGGATTACATGTAACCGTAATAAAATAATCCGGATATCCAAACCATTTACATATAGCCATAGCATCAAGATAGTTTTGCTGCATATACCGAGAACCACCGGTAAAAGATGATGGTAAGACTACCCGTATACCGGTATTAGATAAATCATTTGTTCCTTGATTGTTCAACTTTTGCAGATTTTCATATGTTTCAGACCTAAGATGTTTCCGCTGAAATCGGATATAATTAAGCCTTTCACTCTCAATCATGGTGTATGCATCTACTAAAAATTGTTGGAACAGTCTCCGAGCATTTAAAATTAGAGAAAAAGAAGTTGATCGATCCTGAATTCTATAAGCAAAGAATTCTCTCATTGTACATTTGGGTCGAATTTTTTTTAAGGTACGTACACCGTCCCTATGTGGAATGTCTATTCTATATCCGTCATCACCATTGGGAAAAAAGATTGGATACTGAAGAGCTAAATATGATGGATGAAGTTCACTAATTCGTTGAAGACCGTCAGTGTGCGACTCAACAACAATATCACGATGATCAATTATTCGTTCGAGATCACCAACAATCAATGCAACAACTTCTGAAGTTGAGGGCAAATTGTAAGTACGACCATCAAGATCTCTTTTGTAAATGAGACGAAGCTTGAAGTTTTCATTAGGATTGTCATTGAAGTGGTTTCTTGCCATTCTATAACTTTTAACCAACTCATTATTACGATCCAAGAAGTCTTTTATAAACTTAATTAGATGAATATCTATATGCTTTAAATGCCGATCCGACTTATTCGTAGAATCACTGTTAAAAAAAAGGTATCAAGTAAATACAAAATAATATGTACCATATAAATATTTGTATATTTAAAAGACTAAATGAATAAATACTTTGGTATGATATTACCTGAACAACCTTTTTCGGTTTGAAACTTCATTATCAGTATCATAAATATAAAGCTGAGAAAACTTTGGATCTTTTCCAGGTGCAGGTACCAAACCACCTAATGTATGAAAATTCTGTCCACTTATACGAAATACATAAGGTGCTTTACCACTATTGATGCTCGAATCCACTTTTCCACCCATCGATGTGAAAGAGAACATAGAATTGTATCGACGGATATTTTTTAGAAAATACTTGTTGTTTTCATTACAATTTACAAATAGATCCTTGTATATTGAAGGAGGCTCTTTCAAATCTGGAAGCTCCACTTTTCCATAACCACAACATAAGTAATAAGTTAATTTACCAAATGTAATTCTCCCTTTTCCACCTTCATCAGACCATAATAATGAGTGACACATCTCACATTTAAGGCTTTGATTACCATGATCCAAGTACTCTGAAAGCATAAAATTTATTGACCAATAAATAATAAATTAATAAATAACGTTTATTTAACTACAAAGATTTCTAGTTTTATTATTACCTGTGGATACACCTTTAAAAGGGTCTTGAATGCAATGTAACTCTTCATTCTCATCATCAGAAGTAAGATCTACCATTGGAATAGGTTCGATAACGCGTTTTTTAGGTAAAATATTTTGTTTACCAGATTTAAGCTTTGTCAATGAAGAAGCTTGAATAGAGTTACTATTCTGTGTAACAATGTTTGAAAGCACAGAAAATGGATAACTGGTAGAAGTAGGGGTTAATTGGTTATCCAAATTAAGAGTACCTGTAAAAGACACATATAAACAATACTACCATAAATTAGGATTACATCTATATCTATACATATATGTAGATTGATATAAAACATTTTTTGAGAATACGTACCATTTGTTATGCCACTTAAGGGTGTTGTTGTGGTTAAAGATTTCACACTATAAAGTGTGTGGAAAGTATTAGATGATGAAGGAATATTAGGATTATAATTCTCTTGGTTGATGACGTTGGATCTGTTAACAACTTTAGATGAGCCTCTACCACGGGGAACATTATTTTGTTTATTTGAAGTTTTTCGCCTACCATCGAGATAAAGCTTGCGCATTTTCCTTCTATGAGCGGCAAGTAATGCTGAAATGTAGATATTTTTAGATTCTATATAATTCATATTAATCTATATATAGACTTATAATATACAAAAAAAATTAAACAAAAGTGTATCAATTATTTTTGGTCATAACACATTACGCTAAGTTTTCACATACCATTTGAGTTAAAAGATAATGGAACTGCATCATTTATACCTAAAATAGTAAATATATAAATAATTTGTAAGTACAATACACAATAGACGATAATATATAACAAAAACAAATGAGGAAATGTAAAATACCGATGGATGATTCAGTTGTCGTCCTGGATGATATACCTTATTCAATTGCTCAAAAAAAGTAACAAATTAGAAATAGATTTTAAATGTACAATAAAAAAATTAATGTAACATTCTATAATGTAAAATGTAAAATTTTACCATTGGTGATGTTTGACAAAGGTGATCTTCTAACTGTACCTGAATTATTATTTCATAACAAACAGTTATTAACTTATATTAATTTAAGATGCTAATGCTATAACTGTTAACGAAATACTAAACGTAAAAATAACTTACTACTCGATGATTCTCCAACTGAAGAAGAACATATCATCGGTGTACTTTCTAATCTTCACTTATTTGATATTTTCTATATTAAATAATCCAAAAAAAACAAATATATAAGTCTTATTTTAATTATTAATATAAAAATATAAAAAAGAAAAATAGGCAACAACACATAGCCGTTGTATATACCTATAACATCAAATCAAGATATATTTTAATTGAAAAAAATGATGACAATGTATAAGACACATTTCTCAACACATTTACCAAACAAAATTCATCTTCATCTAAGGCAAGGGTTTTCAACCTCCATTTCATATACTAACTCGAAGATAATCAAAGGGTTTGGACCGTCTGGGTTAATTTCAAACAAAAAGGTACGATTTGCATCTTCGATTATCATCATCATTTAGAAATTTCGAATTTTAACAACTTCATGAAATCGATTTACATGTTAAAGTGTAATATAGTATGAACAGGGTAATAGTTTGAAACTCGAAATCAGTAATATTAATAGCTTTCATGTTTGAAATATCTAAGAATTAGGGTGTTGATGAAATTTACATGTGATCTTCCTTAAAAAAAAGCATAAAGATTAGGTAAGAAAATACATTTACAATAGACGGAAGGTAGAAAGAAATGTGGAAACAAAACTTCATATTTTCAAGAAATATTCATAATTTTTTGTTTTGGTATACATATTATATTGAAATACTTTGATTAGTAAGTAAATAAAGTTTGTTTCTTAGATACTCATAAGAGTGGTATGAAATGTAATTTAGTCACTGAACGAATGTAATCTGAAATATAGTAAATTTGTGTCTTATTTATTATAAATTCATAAGATACAAAAGATATAAAAAACGAATATGAAATAATAAGTTTCATACATTGCAGTTTAGAAGATGGATTTATCATTTGTTCAACGGATGGATGAACCTAAAGACATGTCATTGGTATGAGTACTTTGAGTATCTAAGTTGATTAAATAAAATGTTGTAAACATTACAGTCCATATTTAACTTTTTGTTTATGTATAATATGACATTGTTAATGAAGGTGGTACCTGTTGAATTTGTTAAAAAAAATGGGGACAAGACTGGCAACATATGAACATAGAGGTTCATCGTGAAGACGGTAGACATTGGATGGTAAGACTTAGACACATGGATAGCCTACCAGTATTAACCGATGGTTGGAGGGCTGTTGTTAATCATCTTCATTTGCCAAAAAACACTTGGCTGCCCTTTAAAAGCATTGGAGACAAAAAATTGGAGGTTTATCCTTTCCTAAACGATGTGTGTGGTCAAACTTACATAACAATGAACAACTACACAAAATTGGGTCTTACGGTAAGCGTATTCTTTGTAAAAACTTTGTTAGTAACACATATGTTACTAATTATATTTTTATACTATATTATATTAACTTGCAAGGTAATTCCAGATGAGTTTATTAACATGTTTTACAAAAACCACGAGTTAAACGGAAATTACAAAGTATACGCAGGTGGTAAGTACTGGGATGTGATGGCAGGAAAACTTCATGTAACATATGCTTTTACAGGAGGATGGTCGAAACTGTGTGAGAGTCTGAAAATTATGAATGGTGACACAATGACGTTTGAGAAGATTGATAATGTTGTATTTCAGTTGAGGATATTCAGGAATGGCGTTGATGTTGAATTGGGTTTTAAAGAAGAATCACAAGACAGTGATTCTTGTGAGTTTATATCCCGACAGACATTCCAAGAAAGTGTTTATTTTGTAAGTATCTTTTATTACGGAAAGATCATTTAAATAAAAAAGATTACTTATATTTTAAATATTTAATTACAGAACTATGATCATTCTGATAATGGAACGGATACAAGTGGAGATACTTTGATGCATGAGGTAGTGTATTAGAATAAGTTTGTATTATTTAGAATAAATTGATTAATAAATTCACATAACTGTTTAAATTTTGAAGTGCATAAATGAAAGTTGAACTGACATTAAATAGCAGGAAAAAAATTCTGGGAATGAAAGTGACGAAATGTTGAATATGACCCATCAAGTTCAAAAACATGAAGACTTGACACCACCAGCTAAAAATAGTTCCAGTTCTAAAGTTCCCGTGAACGAAGAGGTAATACTAACTGAATAAACGTTTATATGACATTATATATGTTAGTATATATAAGAATTCAGCTGAATCATAGTTATATACTGAACTTATTTTTATCATAGATTGGAAAAAAAGGCAAAGAGGTTGCTCAAGTGATTTGCTCAACATCAAAAAAAGAAAAGTAAGTGACCAAAGTCCAGAAGTTGTCACACCTTCAATTTCATATTGTCTTCAATCATCAATCAAAAGAGAGGTAATTTTGACTAAACTGACAAGTGTAATACAATTATCAATGCTTAATTTTTGTAACTCCAATTATATAAAGATTTAATGTTTTACATTGATATTGAAAATTGAAGGTAAAAAAGTACAATGAGAATGCACGTAAAGTTGTGGGTGAAAAGCAACTGAGATGTGATAGAAAAAAAACAATAAAAGCTCAACTTGATCCTGAAAATTATGAGTTTAGTAAAAAAGGAGAACACAGATTGGTATGAAATTATGTAACATAAATTATAAAAAGTTTTGTATAATTTATAGGGAAATGATAATAATGGTATGTTTCATTTTTTTGGTAGCGTCTACCAATGGAGGTTGCAAGGAGATCAGGTCTAATAAAGGCACTATATTCATTGAAGATTCAGACACTGGATGGAAGAATGATCGATAACAAAGTGGACATAGAGAAAAATGGTCTAAAACCACGTTACTCAATGGTCAAGTGGGGGAATTTTATGTCTGCAAATGGTTTGAAAAAAGGTGATATTCTTCACTTCAACTTTGTTACTTCAAAACAGGTGCTGGAGTTAAGAAATGTGGATCGAGTTTAAGACAAATGTGTTGAATGATGCTAGTAGGTATAACTCTTGATATATGGGATGTTAATGATTATGGTTTTTTTGAAATATGCATATATTTGCATATGAAAACGTTGGTAGAAGTTTGGTTAACTATATGCTTATGTAATATGTGCATATATCTGCATATATGGATAATGTTAAGTTTTTGGAACAATATATGTTAGTATGTTATGAATGTTAATCATCTAATTTATCTGTTGAATTGAATAAAGTAGAAATAATTAGTCTAATAAAAACAAACACCATTAAAAGTTGTATAAAATGAGGAAGTAACATATAAAATGAATAAAACATACCTGATAATATGTATTCACTAAACGGCTTGATATGATTAGGAACAAAAGACACAGAGATTAGGGAAATGGTAGTAAATTAGTCTTGTAAGTGATTAAGAAGGAAAAACCAGAAAGTATAGTGTTTATATGAAACAAAACACAATGAGAGCCAATATACTTGAATGTATGACTTTATATAAAACAATATCAGTATTTATAGAAAAACACGATAAGTTTGGAATATCATTATCAATTTCTAAAATTGTAACAATTAGAACATAAATTAAGGAATATACCGTTTTAATGAGTTTTTAGGAATTTAATAAAACATTCCTAATATTAAGAAAGGAAATAAATATATATTATTTGAATTATAAACAACAATCATATAGGGATGATTTTAATTAGAGAAGGACGGGAAAAAAAAATCTCATGATAAACCATATTTAAAATACGATTATTCCATAGTGAAATCACAAATTATTTGATGTGAACAAAACTGCTAATTGTCAACATCATAAACTTGATAAACAAAACGATGGCCATTCTGAACAATCACCATCTCCTCCAAAACATTTGCATTAGTTTGAGTTAAATGATAATCATCACCAAAATATAGTTGACTGAGTTCACGCGGCCACAAATCCATCAAGATAGACGAATTGATGAACAAACCTTGGTCTTGGAGCATTTCCTGGAAAACATATCATAAACAAATGAGGTTGAAAACACAAAAACTTAATAAGAAAAGTAATTGTGTTGTCATGTAATCAATATAAGACAATAAATAGTACCATATAATCCTCAACATAAGAACCACGTTGTTCAGCAAATTCTTTGGAGGACAAACCATCACGCCATTCTTTGCATACTAACTTGAAACGATGTATAGATTTGGTATCAATTTTGATTAAAATATTGAAAAGTATCAGGTGAAAAGGAAGCTCAACCATTGTATCTCGAATACCTAAAACATTTTAATCATTGCATAGTATCATTTGGCGGTATGAGAATGAGTTGTGAAGAATGAATATATATAACACTATTATGAATTCATGAAGATATTAAGAGTAATACCTTACTGACCTGCTTAGATGTTATAGAATAAGTGTTCTAAAGACAAGGGTCTTCTATATATAATAATAATAATAAAGATATCAAATATGGAATGATAATGAGAAGGATGTTTTCCATTATTAAGAGATTTGAAATATTATATTAACTTTTAATATTATACAATGTTATTTTTTTAGAAATATTATATGTAAACGATTAAAACTATACCTCAAAATAAAATATTTTAGTTAGAGTAAATAAACAAAAATATTTAAGTGTCATATCATTTGGATATAGTATGTTATTTTTAGAACATGATCATTATGAAATAATGTTTCACAACGAAGATATAAAAAATAGATAACATTATGATTATATTATTTTGTTCATTATGATGAGATTTAAAAAGATAACATGAATATCACGGACTTTGAATTGTGATCTGTGTTTAATATACTTTGATAATAACATTAAATACCGTTATAGATTTAAATATAATATTTTCTGTTCATGTAAAATTATTTACCAAATATATACAAAAATTGATGTTTATAAAATATAGATAAGGTCAACAATTCTTTATTACATAAAAATGGATACTTATGTTGTTATAATAAATTTGATGTTTAGCAAAGTAAATAAGGTCAACAATCCTTTATAACATAAAAATGGAGACAAAGATTGTTACATGATAGTAAATTAAACCAAAACAATCAATGGAAGAAAAAAATTGTGTTTTTCATCATTAACATTAGAATCATATTAACTAACAATTAAATACGTACTGGACTAACTAATATTATTTACAAATTATTCACCACAAAACAAACCAACTAACAATATAATGTATATTAGGAAATAATAATATCCATTTAAAAACCAGATCAATATTCAAAACAAATTGTCAAATGTCTTCTTGAGAAACACCAAACTTAAAAAAAAAATTGGAAATTAAATTTGACACGACACGGATATTTCTTTATTTCTCTAACTTTGGGGTGATCAGGTCCAAGTTGACATCATTGTTGAGTTGCTCATTCCCAGGACTGTTTCGACGTTTAGTAGACGAACTTTGAACAGCATCAACATCATAAACATCTTGAAGGTTACGTTTAATGTTGTCGAACTTTGACTGATCTTGATCATTAACATCAAAATTATCTGGCGTAACACTATCGCCGATCACAGATTGAGACCCCTATAAAAAAGTGAATATAATAATATATGATAAACATAAAATAGTTATTTTTCTATTAATACAAAATGACGTTAAATAAATAAATAAAACAACATACCTTTGAGCAACATTTAACATTTCCAACAGAATCGGACAAGCATTGAACATTTGACTCAGACATATCAGACTGTAAAAAATATACAAAGGTCGGTTAACTTGTCACAGCATGACTAATAGGATATATATAATAAAAAAATATTTTGAAAATAAACACTAACATCATTAATTTTCCATTTATTCTCCAGAGCAGAAAGTATGTCATCATCAAAAGTTAACATTGAAATTCCATAGTTTTCTATCTGGTGTATAATGTTAAAACTGGAAATTTTGATTTGAAATGCAAACTTTTTGTTGATCAAGATATCAAACTCAGATGGAAGTGACTGAAAGGAGCCTTTGGTAGAATTGTCAACCTATACACAATTACACAAGCTTAGTATATATAAATACATATTGATTGAAAAACAAATTAATTTCACCTTTGAGTAAACATCAAGAAGCTCTTTGGAGGTTTTTTTAATAAGCTTAATAGCTTCATAATCAAACAACGTACAAGAAACAGTCCCAGTAGAGTCCTGAACCCTTAGAGGAATCTTGTAACTGATAGATGAAATAAAGTAAAATATTAGAAAGTAAAAAAGAAAGAGTATAGACTTTTTTGGTACAAATTTAATTAATTAAAAACAAACAATACCGATAAACAGGAACAACATCAACAGCATCACAATCAGGGTTTATACACTCAAAAGTCTTCTCATCCAAAACATCAAAACTGCCGTCATCTTTTTCAACCAATGTTGATTTCTCTTCAATTTGCTTCTTATAATTATTGCATGATAAATAATACCAAGGCGTATCATTTGAAATTGCTATAACAGTACCAACAATGATAACCTTTTTCTCCTATAAAATTTATATTATAATAAATAAGATCAATACCATAATGTACCAAATATCGGAAGTAAACAAAAAATAAAATAAATATAAATTTATTAAAAACTTTACCTCAGAAATTGATGCAATAAAAGCAGTCAACACAAAGTCTTCAGCATTAAGAAACTCATCTTTCGGACTGGATATAACTTGAGAGCATGACTGTTTAATGGAAGATGAGTTAGAAAACTCCTTCTCAAGATACCTATAACAGTAGAATATATTATACAACCGGAATGAAAATTTAACATGGGAATCATTAAAAGATATATTATTATACCTGTCTTTGAATTCTTGTATCTGATCCAGATCTGAATTTATGAACACACGACTTGCTTCAAACATATTAGTAAGGCCAATTTTACCTGAATAGAACGTCAAAGTTTACTAAATGATTAAAAAACGATATAATTTTGTAACATCATATAAGGAGGTACATATCGTTACAAATATTTAATACAGCTTTCTGAACTAATTTTCAGAACTTAAACTTATACCTTGATAAATGTTTACTGTGCCAAAATGGACGAGAATAACAACATGATCAGGTCGGTTTTTATCATTCATGTACTCTGACAAAGTGATTGCATAGTTTTCCCATAATGTAAGACTAATCTTCTGATCTCTGTATAATGAATATTTAAAAAATTAAAATAAAACATATAAACTAATAAAGATGTACATACGCAAATATAAAAAACTCCATATATATATATATATATTTATATAGTCAATACTCGAGATCTTTAAGAGTTATGTTCATTCGTTTGGTTTTAGAGCCATCCTTCCTGTTTGCATCTTCAATAGGATAAGACACAACAACAGAACCGATGAAATCTGTATGTTTACAACAAATTGTCAATAGAAAGATCTGAATTTATTTAAATGTTATAATAATAGTGATACAACCGTAAATACCTATTGGAGTATTGACTTCAACTTTTTTACTCAACACTGATTTAAAATCAGTGAAGCGAAAAAAGTACCGAGGACCAGACCAGTTTTCAGTTTTCAGAACAGAACTGAATGCGTACAGAGATAGCTTCTGATCATTTCCAGTAACCTTAATCTTGGTTGTATCTTTGGCTAGTGATGGCTTGTGAAACAATAAACAGTCATCAACAACCAAAAATTTAAGGAACCGTTTGAAAAGTTTATGTAAACAGCTACATTGAATGAATGAACCCTGAAATAGTAATTATATAATGTGCAATTTAGATAAACAAAATGGATAACAATTGTTAAAGAGGAATATAAATAATAGTTAAAAATCTCTAAATTTGTTACCTCCTCATCCATCAACAACATGTCAACTCGATAGATCTGACTATCAGAACCATTCATTTTTTTATTCCACATGGATATGATCTTCGCCTTGATTGTGTAGTTCGTAGAATGAGCATTAAGTGAACTGAACATAGTAATCTTATTGTTCTCCATTTCACTGTTAAACGAAGAAAAATATGATCAGAGACTTATGATGTTTTTTATGATATTAATATCAGAATTGAAAAACTGTTAACGGTTGTACCTTCAATCGTAAAGAACAGGCTATGAAAATTGAGAACAAATATGAGTGACAAACAATAGAGATGACTTCTATACATATATATATATATATATATATATATATATATAAAACAAAAGAGAAAGATATGGAATGATTTGAAGTTGTTTTTGGAAGTTATAAATTAAAATTAATATTTATGGCAAATGACAGGAAGAAATTTATGTTTCATTGGTGTTTCCTAATATAATAGTATTGGTAAAAAATTTGAAAATATTCAAACATAGTCTTTTGCCGGGTGAAATTATTCAAACCCAGGAATAAATGTAACAAAATAAAGCCAAAAATTGAAGGAATAATAAGTTTGATGTGGTAAGGATGAGTGAATGAAAAACGACTAAATTTAGGGTTATCAAATTATTAACTAAGCTTGTGTAAGATTTTAAAGAAATGGATACAACCATATAATTGACACATAGACCTCGGTACCCACTACATACGACAATTGACAATTGGATATTCATCAACATGAAAAAAATAATCGTATGCATAAAACAGAGACAAGTATGACCATAAATAATATAAATTGTAATCTTAGAATAAAAAAAATGAAAACTTACATTTAGTCATATCCGGCTTTGGTGTGTTTAAATACCTGAATATTATGCAAATGAAAAGAAAATCACCAAATTAATACAAAATTAAGGAAGAGCACGATAAGAACCTACCAAATAAACATAAAAAGATTGAATAAAACGAAGCAGCAGTTTACGATGGAAAAAAATGGATCAAACCTTGTAACAAAATTCCTAACCCTAGCTTCTGTAATTCAGAATCCGCATGTATCCCCAATGTTTCTTCCTTACAATCCAACAAAGATCAAGTTACGGGAGATAAATGAAATGAAAGTAATACAATTGAACTGATTTTTGTACCAGAAACACAATAAGAAGGACAGATGGTACAAAAAGCACAAAACCTAGGTTATGAAATCCCAAAATTGCTTATATATCCAATGTTATATGTTATAAACACAAATCAAAACCAGAATCAAACAATACATCTCGAGAAACCGTTCATGTAACATAGTAGACAAACCGATTTTTGGAATTAAGAGGTTGATGATGAAAAGTTGTTGTTCAATCACGTTGAAAGGGACTCGAAAAAACTGTATCGTTGAAGAGTAAGGAACAAAAGAAGGAGAAGTTAGACAAATTAGGGTTTTTTTTTCTTATATACCCGGGTCAAAAGTATGCGGGTTTGGATAGCATAACCGGATCCCGTGTAGAAACATCAAGATTCCCTAAGTTTCCCGCCAAAAACTTTGTGAGGTTGCACCACATAGGGACACGTGTCCCACATCTTGTTTATTTATTATATATATAGATATGATGTGAAATTATTTAATGAATTCATATTTGTATTATACATTAAACTTGTTCGACTATTATACATTAAACTTGTTAGACTGATTAACAATAGTACATAAAAAAGAGTATCTAAAATGCATAGATGCACTGAAACCATAAAGTAGCCCCAGCCTAGGGTCAATCAACTTGACCAAGTCAACTTTTGGATCTATCTAACAAAAAGATTGAACTCATCAGCATCTTATAATAAATCAAACAAAGAAAAAATAACATAAACCAAGGCAATAAGGCCCTTTGGTTCAGCATCAGGCTCACTTGTTCTGATAATGGAGTCCTTAGCTGAGATAAGTTCATAAGGTACAACCCCAAATGCATTTTTATGTCTTCCTGAAGCTCTTCCATCTCTTTAACAGTTAAACCCTGCATTAATCCGAAATTAAACTTGCAAGAAAAAGGCGTTCAAGAATACAAAAAAGTGAGAAAAGAAGGATCGGAAGCGGAGAAACAACCAAAAATGTGTAGATACCTTAAAAACCATGTATGGCTCCTCTATCTCGATATCAAATTCACCGTTAGCATTAAACACCTAAAACATATTTTGGAGGGTACCGAACCGAACCGTACCGGGCATATTCGATACCGGTACGGGTACCCACTTTCACATTTTTTGGTACCAGTATTTACCGGTGTACGGTGCCAGTATTTACGGGTAAAACACCGGTAAAAACCGGTACTTACGGGTAAAACACCGGTAAAAACTGGTACTTACGGGTAAAACACCGGTAAAAACCGGTACTGGTACCCACTTTTCCCGTTTTTCAATACCAGTACCGGTTAGGTACCAAACGAGTACCGTGCTCATCCCTACACAGAAGTATGTCGTTAGACTAAATATACATTCTATGATTAGTGACATCACAAAATTAGTAATCGAACATTCCTTATAAAATGGATATGATTTGTATAACCATGAAATTACTTCACATATAATAAGATACAATATGCATGAACTCATTCAAAACAAAAGACAGTGAAAACAATACTTTACTATACTAACGCACCCTGATCAACAAACACATGAACAATATTTAGCAAATTCTTTATAGAACAACCAAATACATACCAAAACCTCATTTTAAAGCTACTGTACTTAGAATGGTAAGAGATACAGTTACAAATTTTTGGGAACAAACCTTGTGCAACAACAGTCGTTGATAGTTTTAGTTCTTCAAGTTGAGGGGCGGTTAATTTTCGGGCAGGTAGTTTTCACAAAGGACTCGATTGTTGCGCCAATAAATATAACTGCTGCATCAGATATGTTGTCACCCATTAATGCAGTACCTAGAAAGCATATTTATTATGTTTAAAACGACATGGTTTCACATAGTAGTTGAACTTAAGTAATCAAACTTTAGCCCTAAATAAGTACAAACGTCCATCCTTTCAAGACCATGCGTTCCATCCAAATAAAACACCAGATCTCCTTCACTTTGAATATCACAAGCCCAGCCAGCGATAATTTGGGCTCATCCTTGTACACTTACTGTTGTAAAAAAAAGGCAGAGGTGGCCTGGGTAATCTGTAAAGTGGGTACAGGTTAAAAAAAGACATTTCAAACTTTTTAATAAAAAAATTCTCACTTTTTGAATTAAACATTTAAAAATGCTTGTTCAAATGAACCCCGCACACTAACTTGGTCTTATAGCCTTTCCCTGAGCTGCAATACCTGGGAAACATGGAAAAGGTTGAAAAGTTTTGATAAAAAATGAGGATTAGGAAAATTATTGTTATTAACGTCATGAATTTATATATATATATGATTTTCAACCCGTTTGATCCAGTTCCTTGTGAGTTACTTTTAAAACTTTTGCAACTGAAGTTCCATGTAAATTACTTTTAAAACTTATGCAAATGAAACATTAGAGACGAATTATATCCTGAACCACTTGTACTGGTACCCACTTTCACGTTTTTTGGTACCGGTATTTACCGGTGTACGGTACCGGTATTTATGGGTAAAACACCGGTAAATACCGGTACTGGTACCCACTTTCACGTTTTTTGCATCAAACCATTCAGATCAGGGCGATTATCTATCTCGGAACTCAATGCTGCTTCAGCCCTAGCAAACTTATTCTTTTTAAGAAATTCGAGTATGGCATCGACCTTCAAGTCTGCCATATCTGAACTGCATTAGAAATGCAATAAAACCCTTATGCATACCAGAAAAAAAACCCCCTAAATAATCCATTATATTTCCAGCAGTAAGACACATATATAGGTTAAATACCTTTCAGAGGTTACTTTCAAAGTCGAAAACTCAATCTAAATTCTCAATCATCCCCTATGAATTATAAATTTGAAACTACCAACCCTAGAAGAGGAAATTAAAACAGGAAACTGACCTTCTATAAACCTATTCAATATCAAATTTAGTCAAAATCACATATTGTAGAGCTTCACCAGGTGCAAGAGATTAAGCAATTTAAATCCTATATACACCCCCCCCCCCCCCCCAAACAAAAAAACCATCCTACAGAACCCTAACAATATTAATAGCAAGGCACAAGGTAATTCCCAATTTCAATTCTAGGTTAAATACCTGTCACAGAACCATAGAGGTTACTTTCAAAGTATAACACAACATGTAGTACAAACAGTAAAGAATAAGAAACTGTACCTAAATCCCCATAAATTAGGTGACGGATCGTACGTATAGGTTAAATACCTATCAGAGGAAGTGGATAAGTGGAGGCCTGATCGGAGATGAAGAGCAGCATGAGCAAGCCGGATCGGAGATCGCTTCGATGTTCTTCTCGTCTTGTTCAGAGTATTAAAAATTACCATAGTGTTGATTACAGACGATATGAAAAAAAAAATTATTTAAAAATTACCATCCTGTTGATATAATGGTAAATAGTATTGAGAAAGTACAATATACAAAATGGCTTAACCTACATTAACCTACGCGACAAAAAACATAACGTGCGTGATTATTTTTTTTACCATCATAACGTGACGTGCGTGATTATACTTTCCATGCGTGATTATCACCCCCCCCCCCCATGAGTGATTATCACCAAAAAATGGATCCCATGCGTTATTTTGTGTCTTATGCGTGATTAGTGCCCTGATCCGACGGTTACTGGTGTCGCGTACGTGAAGTACGATAAGGCTTAATGTATGTTAACCGCACTCAATAGTATTAAAGTAAAGGAAAACCCGCAAAGCACAAAATAAGCCTTATTTACTAGTTCAAGGAGATTGATAACGACGTTACTCTGCTAATTAAGGCTTGTCTAGCTCCAGCTACAGCACTCGAAGAAAAGCTGTAGAATTTATAACAAATATGTTATCAATGAAAGTACATAATGTTGAAAGTAATTTAAAACGAACTCATGATCATTTGTTATCACTAATATATAAATCGACCGCTTACATATCATTGCCACAACTTGGACCCTTGTTAACTCCAACGATTACCTGTTTGTCGTGCCAAAATACAAGCATAAAAATGAATTAAAATTTACTACAATCACGACGACTAATGGCACCGAACAATTTATTAAAATATATTTAACAACAAAGGCTTTGACCATGCAAACAATACCCCAGATAACGCTAACGAAACATAATCCACAGGGTACCTACATGTAATAACTTTATAAATCTATTAAGAACTAATAACCATGCTTCACCATGATAAAACATAAGGAAAAGTTCTTGGTATATGTATAATTATTACATTCAATATAAGAACATATAAAACTGGTGTGCAGTAATCAATGGCAAAGAAAGTTGATGTTACCAGAAACCTCATATGCAGTGGCACCTTTGAGTTCAGCAGAGCTTACCGAAGTGGATTCTTGGTACGTATACGAGTGGCCAAAAAATGATTTATCCCTGCAAAACCAACAGTAATAATCTTCATGATTTCACCCAAAAAATAATCTTTTAACCTTGATTGTAGCAACCCATATTTTAAAAGTAATTATCTGATATTCAATTTCAAATATTTAGATACACCTAAATTATCACCATCAAATCATCCACAACGAATTCCCTAAAAACCAAACCAAACAAAACATCAGCAACTTCACAACAAAAGTTGCACCATAAGCTTATATGATGCCAGTTTATCAGATACTAAAACATCCAACAAAATTTCCAAACAGCCGATTTCAAATCACATCCAAGGTTCGAAAACTACATAACATCTAACCTAAACAATCAAAACAACAAACATCCACACCCCATTTCATGGTTCCAACAACATCCACACCACATTTCATGAATCCAACAACATCCGTACACCATTACAAAACTTATCAGTTATCAATCGCATGCACGACTAAACATAATCACTCAAAACGCGCAATCAACTGCAACGGCACAAGACATTTGCCCTAGATCTATCCTAACAAATTTCGATCTAACTACCAAAAGCCTAACACATGAATCGTACAAAATTACTTCGAACCGTAGAAGAAATTAGATATTCGGAAAACGTACCGGATTCAGATCCGTGATTACGGATCAGGTTCAAGGATTAATAAACTCGAAGAACAACTAATTCGGTCCGATTTTTAACGCAGATCTCATTATAGCAGAAGAAACAGAGGTTTGTGATAAAAAAATGATTTGAGAGAGAGAGAGGGGGGGGGGATTTAAAGAATGGTTTGAGAGAGAGGGGGATTTAAAGAATGATTTGAAATTTAAAATTTTGAAAATGGAGCCAGATTTCAAATTAAAATGGTATCTATATAATAATAGTTTATATATATATATATACATATATATATATATATATATAAATTGGATTTATGACATCAGCACATCTTACATGGCATGCCTAGATGGTTGACACGTAGGCAAAATTACGTCATCATCTAAGCTCCTTTTGTCACACCCCAACCGATGGCGGAATCATCGGGGCGCGGCACTAGGCGAATCAGATTGCTCAAGAGAATCCATAACAACTATATTGCGATAATATTTATTACATTCGTTATCCCATACTAACAAATAACACAATCACATAGTTATCACAGATTTCTTGTCCTCTCGAACAATTCAAATCCGACAACCTAGATTTTAGGTGAGTTTCTAGACTTCCTAGCTTGATTTGATGAAGACTTCAACTAAACTTGCAACATACGTTAAAATATTGTCAATACAAAAGTATTGGCGAGTACACAGGTTTGATGTGTAGTAGTATAATAGATTAAAAGTGCTGCGAATTTCCATATGCATAAACGTAATACACGACATATATACTCACAAAACTAATACTACCAGCTAAGTCCTCGATGCTCGATTCTTCGATGGCATAACTAGACCCCGTCGGGCGCAATAGTACTATACTAGTCGTGGTGGGACGTCACGAGTATAAGTCCTAGCACATATGTAACTAGCATCATGTATATCTATGCAAACAGTCATTCGCAAGTGATAAATTGATTGATAATTCGTTGATGAGTTCGATTTATAAGGAACGTATGTTACACCCAAAATTCGATAAAAAAGGGTCAAGTATACTCACAGTGCGTATTTGGTTGGATTGACAGGATAATGCCTGAGAATGCCTGATTTCAGACTGATTATATGAGTATTGGATTACGCGTTAAATGGTATCGGAATACATGAAATTGGACGAAAATCAGATCGAAGGTTGGCCCATTCAGATGGGCTGTCCGATCGAATAGACTGTGCGATCGGATGGGCAGCCCGATCGGTTGGGATGTCCGATCGGCAAGCCTGTCCGATCGGCCAGCCTGTCCGTTCGGTTGGGCCGCCCGATCGGCCAGCCTGTCCGATCGGCTAGCCTGTCCGATCGGTTGGGCTGTTCGATCGGCTGGCCCGCCCAGCTGATTTCGACAATTTTACATGTTTTCTGTGGTTTTTGGTCGAGACGTTTTGCTGTGACGTGTTTAACAACTGAAATTCCATCAATTCCAACTTGTTCTAACGGCCGGGAATCACCCCGTTCCATCAGGACTTGCCGTTCTTGGCGGTTTTCCTTTGTTTAACCCGAATTTGGTTGTTTCATCGCTAGAAATCAAATCTTTGACCAACACGACACTAAAAATGAGTAGAAGGTCGGTATAAGCCCTGATTCTACCGTTTTTTAATACCTTGAGAGTAAAAGAGTTGAAAGAAAGTTGGAAAACCATCCTTCGATCCTTTTATTCGTGATTATGTATAGATCTGATGTGAAAACCTTGTTTATTCGTGTGGAAATCCCTTAGATCTGAGTTGTTCTTGGTGGAATGATGCCAACACTTGAAGTTCATAAGAACTCCATGATGACATCACCCTAGAACACCTCAAGTCCATTGATTTCACGGTTAAAAGTCAAAAATTGAAATATAGAAAGGTGAGGGAATGCATATAGATCAAGAAAGTACAAGATTTGAGTTGAAAACTTACAAGAATCGCGAGAAATCGAGAGATAAAGGGGTTGGAACGTCTGGTCGAGCAGCAACAGTGATAACAAGTGACAACAGTGATACTGGATCGGACGGCCCGTTCGATCGGCTGGCCCAGCCGTCCGGCTGGCCTGTCCGATCGGCCGGCCCAGCCGATAGGCTTGCCTGTCCGATCGGCCGGCCCAGCCGTTCGGCTTCGATCCTCGTTTTTGGTGCGTTGCGATAGTTTGGGCCACATTTTCATATATTTATATTATTATTTATTTATTATAATTAATCACAAAGGGTCATATATACGTATCTATATAATCAATATTCGGTGCGATGATCGAGTTACGCATGCCTTCGAGTGCGTTCTTCGATGTGATGTGCCACATTGATTATCGGGGTACTACTTGCTTATATTGCCGTCATCGTCACGAAGGCTGGAGACATGGTACTCTCCCGAGAGTCTTTGTTAGCGTTGTTTGTTTACGTTTTGACACCTCACGATTATCGAGGAGGGTAGACTAAGCCCTCACTCAACATCATCGTGAGTGTTATGATTTATGAAAATAGCTTTGTAATAGCGATAGAATATGCATAATTATTCGATTATACTTCGATTTAGCGATGTATCTGATATCGCTACATTATGATCCGAATCTCTAGTGCCAGGCGTAACGAGTGTAACGAGTAGTAACAACGCACGAAGGTGCGGGTTGTTACAGTCTCCCCTGCTTTAGGAAATTTCGTCCCGAAATTAATCCATTAGTAGGATTGTAGGAGTTGATACGAAAGAGAGCAGCGATTAAAAGCGTCTAGATAAGCGAGTGATCGATTAAGATTTGACGAGCGAGAGCGGGGAAAGATACGATTCGAACAACCAAAGGCGATAACACACACAAAAGCGATTCCGAGGCGTTTTAAACTCACAAATAGTCGATTAATCTTCGAAGATGCTTTAAGAAAATCTCCCCATGGAGCGGCGTTCACTGCATCGATGTCCACACCAGCGCTATGGGAAGGGTTTTTGTTAGTTTGATAAAAGATTTATACATTTTGAAAGTGATTTTAGGAAAACTCTCCCATAATCGAAGGTTCGAGCTAGAAATCGATTGTCAAACCATCGTTTTTGGGAAGATTCCTTTTCGTTATTGCAAATGTTTTAAGGAAAACTGGACTTATGAAACTTCCATTGGGCATGCGGCTAAACTGATTCGATGTTTTCTCCATGTTGTAAGGAAATTTCACTTGTCCAACGGTTTTGATAAAATTTTATAAAAACTGGCTTTCTTTGACAGTACGGAAAAATAATTTACATCGAGCCCCACGTGGCACTTTCCCACGAAAGTTTGTTAATATGATTAAAACACTTATATATAGGAAGTACCAGCGGCGTATCCACCATGTTTTGCCCATATTATCTCTGTTTCGTGAGGCGGTGTCACGCGCGCCGATAAGACACAGATAGAATTTCATTCCGTCGGTCCAAGCGATAGGATGCTAGACCGAGTCGTGAATAGGAGCGAATTGGATGCAGACAAGCGTTGATAGCGAGTGCGAGTAGTTCGACGACACGAAACACCGATACGATGATCGTTAAACGATGGCGAATAACGCGATTTCGATTACGAATAATGCAATTTTTCGATTCGATTCCACATAAAACCCACATGGCATGTTTCCACGAGAGTTGCTAATACGGAAAACGCCACGCTTCCCATATTAGTTTCGTCTCGTGAAGCGATGTCATGTGCCCTAATACTGCACAAACTGTGGTGATTCCCAAGCGATAATCGATGATCTGAATAGCGATAAGCAATAGACTCTAATAAATGATAAGTGACAATTGTTGCGTTGCGAGCGATATGCGATTCGATTGAGTCGAATATACCACGAACAACAACTAATGCTAGCCCACATGGCCTTTTTCCACGAATGTCGGCTAATATGGTTAAAACACCACCATGTTTCGACCCTATTAGTTTTGTCTCGTGAAGCGAGGTCGTGCGTGCTAACATAACACAGATAACACGAATATCGATGAGTGATAGCGACACGCGATAAGAGTATCGAGTTGAGGAAATAGGCGCGAAATGCGTTAAGGCGAAAAGCGGCGAGTGGTTTTCGATACTCGTCTAGCGATCCACAATAAGCGATCCACACCAGGCGGTAGAAGTGCACATAATGGTTGATAACCATCGGTAGAGATTGCGAGATAAACACAAGATGTGATTGCGATTTCGAGCCATATATTTGAGTGATTTAGATTGTGAGATAGATCTAGCAAAACTGCGATCGAGTTGCGTTATAGACTTACGACCAGTCTTGCGTTGCTCCAATTGCTCTTCGGGGTGAACTTACCCAAGTCCACCGATGTGGCAATTGCGTTGCGTACGCAGACTTACGAGAAGTCTCACAGTGATGCGATTTTGTCACACCCCTAATTTTCCACGTGTCACCGGTGGGGAGTATCGTGACGTCATTGATATCATCATAGTCAAACAACACAACATATAAAATGCACAGCGGAAGCAAAAGATATAGATTTATTTCAACTGAACAAAATGTAATGTTTAAGTATTACAACACAGTCGAAACAGATCCACAGGCGGATCAAATAAAAAGGAAGACTGTTCAACAGACTTTGACATCTAAAGCTTGCGAGACTTGAGTAATGATGCCTGGAGTAGCCAGCCTATTTCGTCTAGCACCTGCACTTAGCCTTTTTGGAAAATACGTCAGTTTGCACTGGTAAATACAACTTAACTGACTCATTTTGAAAAGAGTTTGAAAATTTATTTAAATGCACTTCGGCAAAAATATTTTATAACTTGGGACAATTATTCAAAATAATCTTGTATACAGTTTTACTCATTTGTCGTCCATTAGGGCCGGACTTAAGTTAACTGACACGCCACAGGTATAATGCCCACAAGGTCGATTCCTTATAGTGGGATACCAGTTTTTACATAATGCAACTGTCAGGTGTACGCCTACACCCCGTGCTTAGGTCGTGGCCATTTCATGAATGATGCCAAGGATATTCGGGACATGGTCATTTAACCCCCAAGGGCCATACACCAAATAATACATATCAAACAGGTTATGTAAATACATCAATCACAATACGATTTAAATGACTACATACACCCGACCAAGCGGTACTTTTATAGTACCGTATCCCAAGCCCGTATAGGGAAAATAAGTTAAGGGTATTTACCTGAGCAATGTATAAATCAAATACAGCAAGTGCACGTATCTTTTACTGGGCTCCTAATCTGGAACGAAGGTTTTTAATAACCTACTAGAATCCTAACGGGTCTTTAATTAAGCTTAGACTTAGACCGGTTAGTTTTCAAAAGGAAGACACGGTTCAAACGCATGATAAAGCGAAGACCGGTTTAGAATGTGGTTTTGACCCGACAAGCTTGCATACTTGTTTAATATGGGTAATATAAACACATTCTGGGTTTTGAGATGAAAACGATATGGTTTAACCCGTTTCGGCTAATATATGCAAACTAGTCACATAAGTCGATCCGAAATAGTGAAAAGTGCGTAACGAGTAACCATAAGAGTCATATACAAGTTTCCTAAGTTAACATGCCTTAAATATGTTGTGACATCAGTAAGATATCTTCTATTATGCCCATAACGAATTTAAAACCAATTTATGCCCCGTAAGGGTATTTTGGTCATTTAAAAGGTTATAAAAGAGTTTAAATATAATTCTGAGTTTCGGGTCTGATGAAATCAGTAAAAATACTTAATTTACTAAGTTATATCAGTAGGGTATAACCTATATGTGAAATTTTATCATTTCTAACCATATTATGCTCCGAAGGGGCATTTTTGGTAATTTCACTTAAGGTTCAAAGGTCAAATCTGGAAATCTGACTTCAAAACTTCTACTTACTGGTAAAGTATGGAAATTTACTTAAAACATCAGTAGGTATCAAGTCTTATATGTCTAATATGGTTTTAATACATACTATGCGTTTAAAACGCTTAAAAACGCTTAAAACGGCGATTTTGAGCTATTTCCGGGTTCTTAAAGGAAAGATGATATTTTTACTATTCCAGAAGGCTTAAAATATTCTATTCATCATATTAGATCAGTAGAAAAAGGTTTGGTGCCAAAAGGTTTGGTAAAACTCATTTTATGGCTTAAAAGGGCAAAACCGACAACTACCGAATTAAGCTTAGAACTCTAGGTTATGATCAGCCTAAAAATAAATAAAAATCTCCAAAAATACCAAAATATTATTTTACATCAGTAGGTATAAGGTTTGGCATCAAAAATTGGGTTTAGATAGCTATATGCTAATTATGCCTTTTAGTTACTAAAAAGCTTTCTAATTACGCTATTGAGCGTAACTCTTAATCTAGACCTCAAACTGATGTCAAATTCTAGGTACGAGTTTATAAATCAGTACCAAAGGTTTCTACTCTTTTACATTTTCAAAATTCATGCTTTAAGGTCATAAGGGCATAATAGTCAACATTTAGGCGATTAACGGAAACATGCATATAAGTTGGATAACTAATGAACCAAGTTGTATAATCACAGAGGGTTATACTTATAGGTAACCTGGTCCTAATAAGGCTCTAAGGCATTCCTAAATTATGCACAAATGGGTCAGAACTGAAAGTCAAAGCATAAGTCAAACTATGCGACTTTCGGTCCCGAATCGAGCCTAAACTGAAAATTGTCGAGTTGAACATGTTTAGACATGTTCTTACATTAATTACCAAGTTATATTAATGTCAAAACAGGTTGCATAGCTTCTATATTGCTAATTATGCATTTATTCGAAAATTAGCTTTCTGTTGACTTTTTATAATCAAGTTTGACTCGACAATTGACCTAATTAGAGTGGAAATCACAGGGTGACCTTTTAAAGGTTTAATGCCCACATAATTAACAACTCATAGGTACTTTCAAATTGAATTTTGACTGGAGCAATTAAGGTTAATGACGAAGTCAAATCTTAATTACGACGGTTTGACCAAACGCTAATAAGCTAAGCAAAACTGGATTAAAGAAGGATAAGCATACTTACAATAGTCCTAAGCACGACTAATGAACACTAAGGATGAGCCTTGAGCTCCAGGAACCTTCAAGCAAAGAGTTGTGAAGTTCCAAATGAATGAGCAATCAAGAACCCAAGATCATGGCCCTTATATAGGCTTCTTTGATCATCAAGATCATGCCAAACAAGGTCTATGGATGATATGGGATCATTACAAGTGTCCCTAGGCCTTAATATACCAGCAAACAAGCCCATAGAATCAAAAACAACCATTTTAAGTCGCTTACAAAGCTTTAACAGCCAGCTGTCCTGATTTTCTGCATCTGGTAGTCCCAGGCGGCCCGCTTCAGGATTCATAAGGATCTTACGCGGGCCGCGTGGCCCCTCTGATCCGGTTACAAAGTTTCAATAATTGCAGTTTTGGTCCCTAGTCCTTCCAAACTTGATTTTAAGGTGGTTTCTTGCACTATAAACCCCCAAACTTGACTTTTAAGGACCCCAAGTCATAAACCAACTTTGTTTAGTCCCCGGTTATTCATACGTTCACCGAAAAGTCCTAAATTTCGATATTGACGCTTTTAATCCCTCGTATACGAATATTGTCATAACTTTCTCATACTTAATCGAAACCTTGTGAAATTTTTATCACACATTCTTGTGAGTATAATTTATCATTACAAAGCTTCGGGTCTGCTAAAAGATCACTCAGAGGTATACTTTAAACATGTTGACACATTTAGCCCCTGTAGTTTGTAATTCCTCACTTTCTTTCACAATTAGCTTCGTATGATCCATGATTTATTCGTTTAAGGATATAAACATCATATAGGGTTATTGAAAGATATATTTATCCGTTGTTGACATTTTGAACCCTTATATTCACATACTTTCCTTGTTTGTCAACTTTAGTCCTTCATACGTAATCTTTCACACGTTCAAAGCTTATGACACGTGTCAATACATTATTGGACATGAATTTTCGAGGTGTTACATCCTCACCCCCTTAAAAGAAATCTCGACCCCGAGATTTACTGAAACAAATGAGGGTACTTTTCTTTCATTGTGGACTCTACCTCCCACGTGTACTCGGGACCTCTACGGGCATCCCATTTAACCTTTACAATAGGCACATGCTTCCTCCGAAGCTTCTTAACCTGTCGACCCTCAATCGACAAAGGTTTCTCCACAAATTTCAAGCTCTCATCTATATGCACATCTGTATGTGGGATGACTAGTGATTCATCAGCTAGGCATTTCTTCAGATTGCAGATGTGGAATACATTATAAATACCACTGAGCTCTTCAGGTAAGTTTAACTTATAAGCCACTGATCCTACACATTCGATGATCTCGAATGGTCCTATATACCTCGGGCTTAGCTTACCTTTCTTATCAAATCGCATCACTCCCTTCCAGGGTGATACTTTAAGCAGAACTTTATCACCAACCTCAAACTTTAGAGGTTTTCGCCTTTTATCCGCATAACTCTTCTGCCTATCCCTGGCAGCTTTCAGGCGATTACGAATCTGGACAATCTTGTCCGTCGTTTCCAAGACTATATCTGGTCCTGATAATTGAGCTTCTCCTACTTCTGCCCAACAAATAGGCGTTCTGCATTTCCTACCATATAATGCCTCAAAAGGCGCAGCCTGAATGCTTGTATGGTAGCTATTGTTATAGGAGAACTTGACCAATGGCAGGTGCTTATCCCAGCTACCTCCTAAATCAATTACACATGCACGAAGCATGTCTTCCAGAGTTTGAATTGTACGCTCACTCTGCCCATCCGTCTGAGGATGGTAAGCCGTACTGAAATTTAAATGCGTGCCCAAAGACTGTTGGAAACTTTTCCAAAAGTGTGACGTATATCTGGTATCTCGGTCAGAGATAACAGCCACTGGTACTCCATGTAAAGACACAATCTTATCAACGTACAATTGGGCCAACATGTCAGAACTGAAAGTTTCCTTAATGGGTAGGAAATGTGCTGACTTAGTCAGTCTATCTACTATCACCCAAATAGTATCATTTCCTTTCTTAGTCTTTGGCAACTTAGTGATGAAATCCATTGTCACCATTTCCCATTTCCAAGTGGGAATTTCAGGCTGTTGTAGCAAACCTGACGGCTTTTGATGTTCAGCTTTAACTTGAGCGCATGTCAAGCATTTAGCCACATAGACAGCTATAGACTTCTTTAAGCCTATCCACCAATAGTTTGCCTTCACATCCTGGTACATCTTATCCGCTCCAGGATGAACGGAATACCTGGAACTGTGGGCTTCCTGAAGGATGACGTCTCGAAGTCCTCCATAAACAGGAACCCATATTCTTCCATTTAACCTCAGGATTCCGTCCTTGCCATAGGATAACTGTTCTTCAGTTGCTCCTAGCTTTTCATCAGGATAGTTAGCTTCCAACACAGCTTCCTTCTGTGCAGCTAACTACCTTTCATTTAAACTGTTCTTTATCTCAATGCTCTTGGCATTGATTCTTATAGGCTTAACCCTTTCCTTTCTACTTAAGGCATCGGCAACCACATTTGCCTTGCCTGGATGGTATCTTATTTCACATTCATATTCATTCATAGTTTCCATCCAGCGTCGCTGCCTCATATTCAAGTCCTTTTGATTAAACAAATGTTGAAGGCTCTTGTGATCTGAATAGATCACGCACTTAGTTCCATACAAGTAATGCCTCCATAGTTTTAGTGCGAATACAACGGCACCCAATTCCAAATCATGGGTGGTGTAATTCTTTTCGTGCACCTTTAACTGGCGTGAAGCATAGGCAATGACCTTGCCTTTTTGCATAAGCACACATCCCATACCTGTGTGCGATGCATCACAATACACTACAAATTCCTCTATTCCATCAGGTAACATCAGCACAGGAGCGTTGCTTAACTTCTGCTTCAGAATGTCGAAAGACTCTTGCTGCTTAGGCCCCCAATCAAACTTACTATTCTTGCGGATGAGAAGAGTCAGGGGTGCTGCAATTCTTGAGAAGTTTACGATAAATCGCCTGTAGTATCCTGCCAGTCCTAAGAAACTGCGAATCTCCGTAGGCGTCTTTGGCTCTTGCCAGTTCATGACAGCTTCAACCTTAGCGGGATCTACTTGGATACCACGCTTGCTAACCACATGTCCAAGAAATTGGACTTCACAAAGCCAGAATTCACACTTCGAGAATTTGGCATAAAGCTTCTCCTGCCGAAGTAGTTTCAGAATACAGCGTAGATGCTTCTCATGACCAGCTTGGTTCTTTGAGTAGATGAGAATGTCGTCGATGAAGACGGCGACAAATTTGTCCAAGTATGGCTTGCAGACACGATTCATGAGATCCATGAATGCGGCAGGTGCGTTAGTGAGCCCAAAAGGCATCACTAAGAACTCATAATGACCATAACGAGTCCTAAATACAGTCTTATGCACATCTTCATCTCTAACCTTCAACTGATGATAGCCTGACCTCAAGTCGATCTTAGAAAAGTAGCTTGCTCCTTGCAGTTGATCGAACAGATCGTCGATCCTGGGCAAAGGGTACCTATTCTTGATAGTGACCTTATTAAGCTCACGGTAATCGATACATAAACACATCGATCCATCCTTCTTCTTGACAAACAAGATTGGCGCTCCCCAAGGAGATGAACTAGGTCTAATAAAACCCTTGGCTAGCAAATCATCTAGCTGCGTCCTCAATTCCTTCATCTCTGTTGGTGCTAACCTACAAGGTGCTCTCGCAACAGGCGCTGCTCCGGGGATGATGTCAATCCTAAATTCCACTTGCCTATCTGGTGGCAAACCAGGTAGTTCTTCCGGAAAAACTTCAGGGTATTCAGAAATGACTGGAATATCTCCAATCTTGGGCTTTTGCTCATCAACCGTTACTTGTGCCATATAAATGACACAACCCTTCTTCATGCACCTAGATGCCTTGAGCATAGACACTTGCTCCGGCAATCCGTGTTGGGTATCTCCTTGAATGGTAAGTGACTCACCAGACAGAGTTTTAATCACCACTTGCTTCTTGTTGCAGATGATCTGGGCTTGGTTATGCGATAACCAGTCCATGCCCAATACTATATCAAATCCGGCTAACTTCAAAGGAAGTAAGGACAAAGGAAAAGAGTGGTTCCTAAAAGACATAACGCATCCATCTAATATGGTTGAGGCGGTTTCTAAGGTTCCATCGGCTAACTCCACCTCATATTTCACACTTAAGGTTTTAACAGGTATATTTAGCAACTTACAAAACTTGTTATCTATGAACGACTTATCAGCGCCAGAATCAAACAATACTCTAGCATATACATCATTTACGAGGAAAGTACCTGTGATCACATTGTCGTCCTGAATGGCCTCCTGCACGTTCATTTGGAAGACCCTAGCATTGGTCTTTTTGGCTTCCTCAGGCTTCTTGGCGTATTTAGGGCAGTTAGTCTTAATGTGCCCTTTCTCGTTACAGCCGTAGCAGGTAGCATCTTTGATCCTTTTGCAATCAATAGTCTTATGCTCCTTAGACTTGCATAACCCACATGCAGGTGATCCTGATTGAGACTTGGTCTCAAGCCTGCATTTTCCAAAGTGGCGTTTTTGGCAAGTTGAGCACTTTGGCTTTTCCTCTGCTCGCTGACTACCTTTTCCAGACCCAAACTTCTTGGACTCAGGGTTTCCCTTGTGCTTCTTCTCCGACCCTCGTGAGCTATCCTCCTCACGCTTCCTCTTACTCTCTTCAGAGTTCTTGAGCGTTCTTAACCTGACCGCATCCAAGGTGAGGGATAGAGATAGATCAGCAACTGATCTAAAAGTAGCAGGTCTCGAAGCCTTAACACTGGCTTTGATTTCTGGGGCTAATCCCCTAATGAAGTGAGCAATCCTCTTGGGTTCTGGTGTCACAAGGTAAGGGACCAATCTGGACATGGTGTTGAAGCTGGTGAGGTAAGCTTGACAATCTAAATTCTGCATCACCAATGATAAGAAATCCGATTCAATCCTTTCCACCTCACGCTGTGGACAATAGTTCTCCTTAATGAGAACAACAAACTGCTCCCATAACATATTATAGAGTGGGATCTTCCCAGCAGCTTGAATGAGAGACTTCCACCATGCCAGTGCCTCTCCCTTGAACGATTGGGACACATACTTCACTATATCCCTTTCAGCACAACCGCTGATATTAACAACAGTGTCCATTTCATCTAACCAGGTCATACAATCTATTGCCCCTTTCTCCCCAGTGAAATCCCGGGGTTTGCAGGAAACGAAGTACTTATAAGTACAAGACTTGGTACGTGGCTCATCCTCGAACACTATTTTCTTACGTGGAACACTGTGTTGGTTTGAGGAATGTTCGACATCCTCTTTCTTAGGTCCATCTTTCTTAGAGGGTGGTTTGCTATGCGCTTCCGAATGGGTTTTAGGAACAGATTTAGAGTGGGGTACCGAAGAGGTTCTACTATGAGTTCCACTATACTCCTTGAATTGCTCCTTTACAGCTTTAGATACAGCTGTATCAATCAGTGTACGGAGCTCTCCCTTGGTTATATTAACCCTATCATCATCGTGGTTTTCCAAGGAATGACTGTTCACTTCTTCCGACCTAGCCATGTAGCTTTAATTGCTACATGAAATCAAATGAGGACGAGGTTTATACGGAAGCTTATACAGTTCTATCGTCTTATACGATTTATTAACTATGGTTTTAATACACATTTTAGTTAATTATTCAGGATAACCCTAAATTATATATAATAGCACAAAAGCCTAGTCACGAAGACAGATTTGATTATTAACCAGGATTTTATAGAATCGAGGTATTAAGGTTTGAATCAAAGTTCATTACCTTTTCTTGACAGGGAGTTGCAGGCTACCACTGTCTTTAGTCCCAGAGGACGTTAATTATAGCCCGTGGGCACTTCATCCTTAAAGGATGATTATAAAATAAGGGAATTTAGAATAACCCTTTTTATTAATGACTGATGGGATTTTAGCGAATCACACTTTGTCAAGCATATAACATATCAAATGTTAATAAGGGTTGAATCTTTCGAATAGGTTTTACCATTTTGGCCATGTCTGCAATGACAATTAGGCTAGGTTTTACCTTTAAGATTCTTTTAATATTTAAACGCAGAGCAAATCATAATTTGAGATGTTAACAAGGATCTGAATCTAATTGTGGAACTACCATCTTGGCCTGCCTTAAGGTGACATATGGCTAGGTCTTGTCCTTTTAGATTTTGCCATTTTATCATAATGGTAGATCTTATAAAAGAAAGATATTATAATAGGAATGGTTGCCCTAAATGGGACTTCTAACAGAAATGACTTGCCCATGCAAGGACTAGTCAGAAAAATAAGAAATAAAACAAATAAAGGAGAAATAAAACGAATTAGGATCAATCCTATGTTCTTTGTCTAGACTCAAGAATGTGCAATTGTGTAACTGAGATTAAACACAAAAGGCTAGTGTTTAATTCACTCAGTGTTGGCTCTGATACCAACCTGTCACACCCCTAATTTTCCACGTGTCACCGGTGGGCCCGGTAGGGAGTATCGTAACGTCATTGATATCATCATAGTCAAACAACACAACATATAAAATGCACAGCGGAAGCAAAAGATATAGATTTATTTCAACTGAACAAAATGTAATGTTTAGGTATTACAACACAGTCGAAACAGATCCACAGGCGGATCAAATAAAAAGGAAAACTGTTCAACAGACTTTGACATCTAAAGCTTGCGAGACTTGAGTAATGATGCTTGGAGTAGCCAGCCTATTTCGTCTAGCACCTGCACTTAGCCTTTTTTGGAAAATACGTCAGTTTGCACTGGTAAATACAACTTAACTGACTCATTTTGAAAAGAGTTTGAAAATTTATTTAAATGCACTTCGGCAAAAATATTTTATAACTTGGGACAATTATTCAAAATAATCTTGTATACAGTTTTACTCATTTGCCGTCCATTAGGGCCGGTTTGTAGGGCCGGACTTAAGTTAACTGACACGCCACAGGTATAATGCCCACAAGGTCGATTCCTTGTAGTGGGATACCAGTTTTTACATAATGCAACTGTCAGGTGTACGCCTACACCCCGTGCTTAGGTCGTGGCCATTTCATGAATGATGCCAAAGATATCCGGGACATGGTCATTTAACCCCCAAGGGCCATACACCAAATAATACATATCAAACAGGTTATGTAAATACATCAATCACAATACGATTTAAATGACTACATACACCCGACCAAGCGGTACTTTTATAGTACCGTATCCCAAGCCCGTATAGGGAAAATAAGTTAAGGGTATTTACCAGAGCAATGTATAAATCAAATACAGCAAGTGCACGTATCTTTTACTGGGCTCCTAATCTGGAACGAAGGTTTTTAATAACCTATTAGAATCCTAACGGGTCTTTAATTAAGCTTAGACTTAGACCGGTTAGTTTTCAAAAGGAAGACACGGTTCAAACGCATGATAAAGCGAAGACCGGTTTAGAATGTGGTTTTGACCCGACAAGCTTGCATACTTGTTTAATATGGGTAACATAAACACATTCTGGGTTTTGAGATGAAAACGATATGGTTTAACCCGTTTCGGCTAATATATGCAAACTAGTCACATAAGTCGATCCGAACGCGAAAAGTGCGTAACGAGTAACCATAAGAGTCATATACAAGTTTCCTAAGTTAACATGCCTTAAATATGTTGTGACATCAGTAAGATATCTTCTATTATGCCCATAACGAATTTAAAACCAATTTATGCCCCGTAAGGGTATTTTGGTCATTTAAAAGGTTATAAAAGAGTTTAAATATAATTCTGAGTTTCGGGTCTGATGAAATCAGTAAAGATACTTAATTTACTAAGTTTTATCAGTAGGGTATAACCTATATATGAAATTTTATCATTTCTAACCATACTATGCTCCGAAGGGGCATTTTGGTAATTTCACTTAAGGTTCAAAGGTCAAATCTGGAAATCTGACTTCAAAACTTCTACTTACTGGTAAAGTATGGAAATTTACTTAAAACATCCATAGGTATCAAGTCTTATATGTCTAATATGGTTTTAATACATACTATGCGTTTAAAACGCTTAAAACGGCGATTTTGAGCTATTTCCGGGTTCTTAAAGGAAAGCTGATATTTTTACTATTCCAGAAGGCTTAAAATATTCTATTCATCATATTAGATCAGTAGAAAAAGGTTTGGTGCCAAAAGGTTTGGTAAAACTCATTTTATGGCTTAAAAGGGCAAAACCGACAACTACCGAATTAAGCTTAGAACTCTAGGTTATGATCAGCCTAAAAATAAATAAAAATCTCCAAAAATCCCAAAATATTATTTTACATCAGTAGGTATAAGGTTTGGCATCAAAAACTGGGTTTAGATAGGCTATATGCTAATTATGCCTTTTAGTTACTAAAAAGCTTTCTAATTACGCTATTGAGCGTAACTCTTAATCTAGACCTCAAACTGATGTCAAATTCTAGGTACGAGTTTATAAATCAGTACCAAAGGTTTCTACTCTTTTACATTTTCAAAATTCATGCTTTAAGGTCATAAGGGCATAATAGTCAACATTTAGGCGATTAACGGAAACATGCATATAAGTTGGATAACTAATGAACCAAGTTGTATAATCACAGAGGGTTATACTTATAGGTAACCTGGTCCTAATAAGGCTCTAAGGCATTCCTAAATCATGCACAAATGGGTCAGAACTGAAAGTCAAAGCATAAGTCAAACTATGCGACTTTCGGTCCTGAACCGAGCCTAAACTGAAAATTGTCGAGTTGAACATGTTTAGACATGTTCTTACATTAATTACCAAGTTATATTAATGTCAAAACAGGTTGCATAGCTTCTATATTGCTAATTATGCATTTATTCGAAAATTAGCTTTCTGTTGACTTTTTATAATCAAGTTTGACTCGACAATTGACCTAATTAGAGTGGAAATCAGAGGGTGACCTTTTAAAGGTTTAATGCCCACATAATTACAACTCATAGGTACTTTCAAATTGAATTTTGACTGGAGCAATTAAGGTTAATGACGAAGTCAAATCTTAATTACGACGGTTTGACCAAACGCTAATAAACTAAGCAAAACTGGATTAAAGGAGGATAAGCATACTTACAATAGTCCTAAGCACGACTAATGAACACTAAGGATGAGCCTTGAGCTCCAGGAACCTCCAAGCAAAGAGTTGTGAAGTTCCAAATGAATGAGCAATCAAGAACCCAAGATCATGGCCCTTATATAGGCTTCTTTGATCATCAAGATCATGCCAAACAAGGTCTATGGATGATATGGGATCATTACAAGTGTCCCTAGGCCTTAATATACCAGCAAACAAGCCCATAGAATCAAAAACAACCATTTTAAGTCGGTTACAAAGCTTTAACAGCCAGCTGTCCTGATTTTCTGCATCTGGTAGTCCCAGGCGGCCCGCTTCAGGATTCATAAGGATCTTACGCGGGCCGCGTGGCCCCTCTGATCCGGTTACAAAGTTTCAATAATTGCAGTTTTGGTCCCTTGTCCTTCCAAACTTGATTTTAAGGTGGTTTCTTGCACTATAAACCCCCAAACTTGACTTTTAAGGGCCCCAAGTCATAAACCAACTTTGTTTAGTCCCCGGTTATTCATATGTTCACCGAAAAGTCCTAAATTTCGATATTGATGCTTTTAATCCCTCGTATACGAATATTGTCATAACTTTCTCATACTTAATCGAAACCTTGTGAAATTTTTATCACACATTCTTGTGAGTATAATTTATCATTACAAAGCTTCAGGTCTGCTAAAAGATCACTCAGAGGTATACTTTAAACATGTTGACACATTTAGCCCCTGTAGTTTGTAATTCCTCACTTTCTTTCACAATTAGCTTCGTATGATCCATGATTTATTCGTTTAAGGATATACACATCATATAGGGTTATTGAAAGATATATTTATCCGTTGTTGACATTTTGAACCCTTATATTCACATACTTTCCTTGTTTGTCAACTTTAGTCCTTCATACGTAATCTTTCACACGTTCAAAGCTTATGACACGTGTCAATACATTATTGGACATGAATTTTCGAGGTGTTACAGATTTAGTTTTTTTTTTGTTACGCCTTGCGATCGATTTGTATTGTGTCGAAAATATCCATAATAATATAATAGGTCTAATAACGTCCAACTCTTCATGGCACTTTCTTCACGAAGCTTCGGTAGTATGGTAAGGCACACCTTGCGTTACCCCTACTACTTATGTCCCGTGATTTGGTGTCATGCTTTGTTGACATGGCCAAGACGCTTATATATAGGAAGTACCAGCGGCGTATCCACCACGCTTGACCATGCTTTTAAACGTTATGGCACCATTAGAATTTTACTACGATCTCCGTGCACTGACCAAAATAATCCCGTGTGCACCCGCGATTAGTTGTTCCTTGCACGTCAATCGTACCTCGTTCTAAGAGTGTTGTAAGGGTAAAAATACATTATATAGTACATAGTGCTAGCGTTTAAATGGTGCGCGAGTATAAGAGAAATAGAATCCACATGCGACGATAGGTGAAATGAGTTCCACACATAAAAGAAAATGACGGCGATAAGTCGTATTATTACAACAACATTAGAAACAAAATAACGTTGTTGAGGAGTACTTCTGCGGAAACTGCGGTTGTTGCTGAAATTCCTCAAAGCTGCGGTCCTGCGCGGCAGTGCTGTGTTTGATGACCATACCAGTTGCAATTTGTGCAGTAGCGACAATCTGCTTCTGCCGGGTGATGATACGTGCACGTGAAACACAGGGGATGGGGTCCATTGTAAGCACGCTTCAGTTGAACTGGGACTGCTCGGAGAGGTTCTGGTTGCGACAGTCCAGTTGTGGCAGAGTCTGGGCTCACGGTCCTTCGTTTGCGGCTAGGTTGTACTTCCTGAGATGATGCAGTGTCGTTGTCGGATTCGCCTGATGATTTGACGGAGACATTGTCGGAGCAATCCTTAGAAGAACCTTTAGAGGAGTTGTCAGATGAACCATTGACCGATTCACCAGAGGAATCGTCGGATGAGTTGATGATGATTGCTTGATGAGCTTGTTTGACAGGCTTCTTGGAGAAGGATCCGTCCAAGACTCGTTTGTCGTTGATCTCTGCAGCTAAACGGTAGGCTTCTTCGATGGGAGCAGGTCTTGCAGCTTCGACAAAATCACCCACACACTCAGGTAAGCCGCGGATGTACTTTGGAATGGCTTTCTCTGAAGTGTTAACTTGACTTGGGCAGATTGTACTAAGCTGCTTGAACCTTGCTGTATAGCCAGCATTGTCACCTTTGGTTTGCTTGATTTCCCAAAATTCGTTTTCTAGCTTCTGGACTTCGTGAGGAGGACAATATTCTTCCTTCATGAGTTCCTTCAGCTCGTCCCAAGAGAGGGCGTAAGCTGCGGAGATCCCACGTTTGTTGCGTTCGACGGTCCACCAGTCGGTAGCACAAGTAATACGGAAACTATCAGGACACCCACTTTGACGAAGGGTAACTTCAATAGAATCGAACCACTGGAGTAGTTGGGTCACACCTCCTTCACCTGCGAATTCCATCGGGTCACAGGCTTTGAAGTGTTTGTAGAGGAAAGCAGATTGCGGCGCTCCCGTCTTAGAGTCCTTCGAGGCTCGAGAGTTGCTGAGAGAGTGCACTTGAGTGACAATTTGAGGAATGAGCTTGACCACTTCCTTGGTCACAAGCGAGGCAATCCTCTTATCGGCGCTTTGTTTGGCTCTCCTCCTAGCTGTTCGTCTCGAGGTAGAGTTGTTGGAAGGCATCTAGACAGAGAGAGATTTGGAATGAGATTCGATCATAATGATTTTGAGTTTACGATGCGATTGAGCGCGATCGAAACTTGTAATGTGCAATATAAATAGACTTCACATAGGAGCCACATAGGAGACATGAAACTTCCTAGATTCTCACACGATAATTTGGTTGTACGTAGATATAGCTAGTTGTAGTTTATTCTTACATACATATATTATGGTTTAGAATGCGCGAGGACGCGTTGAGAGAGAGAGAATATGAGAGGAATCGGACAATTAGACATTAGTTTTGTTGCGAACATTCGGTCTTTGTTTTGGATTGCGATGGCTGTGCGAGTTGTGCGTTTTGTAAAATAGGGGGCGAAAATTGATAATCGTAAATTAAACACATAAAACGTAGCTAAGTTCATCAAAACGTAAAATCCGGGGAGTCATAGGCTTAGTAAAGTACTCGGAGTGCCTCGGGTGTTTAGGCGTCGACTACCCAAGGTAACCCAATCACACCCAACAAGTTCGTGCACGCGCGTTGACGTTGGAGACTTATGCTTCCACTGGGATGCAGCTCATGGCATTCGTCCTCTTAATTTTCGCGTGGATTGAGTCATTGTGGTGGTCGAGTCCTTGGTGAGAGCTTTTTGAAAACTATTTTTAGGGAGTGGAACGGTTCATTAAGGTGCGGGTTTCACCCCTAGCTTAACAGTTTCGTTCCCGATTATGGTTGTGCTCATCGAATAAATCCGAGAGTTCCACTAGAAATTCGAAATGGAGACTTCCATTGAGATGTGGATATCACTCCTAGCTCGATGGAAGGTTCTCGTGCTAGAAAATGCGCTGAGTGAGCAATCCCATCGAGAGTTATTGGTTTTCACACCTGGTCTTGACTAGATCGCTCGGTTGTGAGATGCGAGTATTTTCGAAAACATGTGTATTGTGTCGGCCTTAGGAAAAGGCTAGGTAGTATTCCAGCCTTAGGAAAGGCTTCTTCGTGTGAAGTTGTAGTATGCGGGGTTCACACAAAGTCGTAGTTTTTGCAATTTCGATCGAAAGCATCAGGTAGGCGCAATACAAACCCCACTGGGTTCATACGAGTCAGCCTGTGGGTGCTTAGACTATAGACTAGGTCTATTTCTAAGACGTCAACCCGGACTAGGTCGAGTCTTGCCTAATTCCCTATAGTTATGGCTCTGATACCAATCTGTCACACCCCAACCGATGGCCGAATCATCGGGGCGTGGCACTAGGCGAATCAGATTGCTCAAGAGAATCCATAACAACTATATTGCGATAATATTTATTACATTCGTTATCCCATACTAACAAAATAATACAATCACATAGTCATCACAGATTTCTTGTCCTCTCGAACAATTCAAATCTGATAACCTAGATTTTAGGTGAGTTTCTAGACTTCCTAGCTTGATTTGATGAAGACTTCAACTAAACCTGCAACATACGTTAAAATATTGTCAATACAAAAGTATTGGCGAGTACACAGGTTTGATATGTAGTAGTATAATAGGTTAAAAGTGCTGCGAATTTCCATATGCATAAACGTAATACACGACATATATACTCACAAAACTGATACTACCAGCTAAGTCCTCGATGCTCGATTCTTCGATGGCATAACTAGACCCCGTCGGGCGCAATAGTACTATGCTAGTCGTGGTGGGACGTCACGAGTATAAGTCCTAGCACATATGTAACTAGCATCACGTATATCTATGCAAACAGTCATTCGCAAGTGATAAGTTGATTGATAATTCGTTGATGAATTCGCTTTATAAGGAACGTATGTTACACCCAAATATCGATAAAAAAAGGGTCAAGTATACTCACAGTGCGTATTTAGTTGGATTGACGGGATAATGCCTGAGAATGCCCTGATTTCAGACTGATTATATGAGTATTGGATTACGCGTTAAATGGTATCGGAATACATGGAATTGGACGAAAATCAGATCGAAGGTTGGCCCATTCGGATGGGCTGTCCGATCGAATAGACTGTGCGATCGGATGGGCAGCCCGATCGGTTGGGCTGTCCGATCGGCTAGCCTGTCCGATCGGTTGGGCCGCCCGATCGGCCAGCCTGTCCGATCGGTTGGGCTGTTCGATCGGCTGGCCCGCCCAGCTGTTTTCGACAATTTTACATGTTTTCTGTGGTTTTTGGTCGAGACGTTTTGCTGTGACGTGTTGAACAACTGAAATTCCATCAATTCCGACTTGTTCTAACAGCCGGGAATCACCCCGTTCCATCAGGACTTGCCGTTCTTGGCGGTTTTCCTTTGTTTAACCCAAATTTGGTTGTTTCATCGCTAGAAATCAGATCTTTGACCAACACGACACTAAAAATGAGTAGAAGGTCGGTATAAGCCCTGATTCTACCGTTTTTGAATACCTTGAGAGTAAAAGAGTTGAAAGAAAGTTGGAAAACCATCCTTCGATCCTTTTATTCGTGATTATGTATAGATCTGATGTGAAAACCTTGTTTATTCGTGTGGAAATCCCTTAGATCTGAGTTGTTCTTGGTGGAATGAGGCCAACACTTGAAGTTCATAAGAACTCCATGATGACATCACCCTAGAACACCTCAAATCCATTGATTTCATGGTTAAAAGTCGAAAATTGAAATATAGAAAGGTGAAGGAATGCATATAGATCAAGGAAGTACAAGATTTGAGTTGAAAACTTACAAGAATCGCGAGAAATCGAGAGATAAAGGGGTTGGAACGTCTGGTCGAGCAGCAACAGTGATAACAAGTGTTTTGGGGGTGAATGAGGGGTATTTATAGGCAAGGAGGGAGGAAAGGAGGGCAAAGTGGCCTGGATCGGACGGCCCGGCCGATCGGACAGGCCAGGAGGGGGGAAAGGAGGGCAAAGTGGCCTGGATCGGACGGCCCGTTCGATTGGCTGGCCCAGCCGTCCGGCTGGCCTGTCCGATTGGCCGGCCCAACCGATCGGCTTGCCTGTCCCATCGGCCGGCCCAGCCGCTCGGCTGGCCTGTCCGATCGGCCGGCCCAGCTGTTCGGCTGGCCTGTCCGAACGGCCGGCCCAGCCGTTCGGCTGGCCCGTTCGATCGACTGGCCCAGCCGTTTGGCTGGCACGTCCGTACGGAGGCCTTTCGATCCTTGTTTTTGGTGCGTTGCGATAGTTTCGGCCACATTTTCATATATTTATATTATTATTTATTTATTTATTATAATTAATCACAAAGGGTCGTATATACGTATCTATATAATCAATATTCGGTGCGATGATTGAGTTACGCGTGCCTTCGAGTGCGTTCTTCGATGTGATGTGCCACATTGATTATCGGGGTACTACTTGCTCGTATTGCCATCATCGTCACGAAGGCTGGAGACATGGTACTCTCCCGATAGTCTTTGTTAGCGTTGTTTGTTTACGTTTTGACACCTCACGGTTATCGAGGAGGGTAGATTATGCCCTCACTCAACATCATCGTGAGTGTTATGATTTATGAAAATAGCTTTGTAATAGCGATAGAATATGCATAATTATTCGATTATACTTCGATTTAGCGATGTATCTGATATAGCTACATTATGATCCGAATCTCTAGTGCCAGGCGTAACGAGTGTAACGAGTAGTAACAATGCACGAAGGTGCGGGTTGTTACACCTTTAATAGATAGTATAGATGATAGACTTTATCAGGTCATATCTAGTCTTACAAAATCAGCGACGAGACAAGACACACCATCTCTCAAAAATCTAAAAACAGATTAAAAAATTCAGCAACGACACCTTTATCGCTGTTGCTGGCAGGTCTAATAATCAAAGTCCAACGACCCTTTAGATTGTTGCTAACTGATAAACATAACTGTCATTCGAAGGGACACTACTGAAAATTGCAATCTCATTTTGAAGCTACAAAGTATAGCAAAATATGTTGCATATAAGAAGCTGTTTACGCACAGAGATAAGACGGGTCAGCTGATCCATGTAATTTTGATAGCTATAAATAATTCAACAATTATGGAATCCATAAAAAAAGATACTAGAAAGTAAAAAGTAATAGCATCAAAATGTGGCACTGGATCTCCATCTCCTCACACAAACTGAAAAATCAACAATAAAAGGGAAGTGAGTTAATACTTACTGAAATACGTTGCGAGTGTAGGCTAAGTAATGGGTCCTTGTGAAACATTGAGAAAGGATATGAGATCGTATAACACGTTTAGAAACCATAAATCACAACATACTGAAATACATTAACTGCAAACTAAAAATAGTTGCAATTGAAGGACAAACCAAGAAGAGAAGTGAATGAAGGCCAAACGTATGAATGATATGAAATACATAATATTACATATGACCCACCTTTGCATTCACTGTCCTGCATCGGCCTCGTGTAGGTCCACCCGGAGGATCGAGTTAAACCTCTATTCCCTGTTTTCCGACGAACCCGAGAGTGCGGAATCCAACGGGTAAGTTAAACCAAGTTCGAACACGTAAGCGACAAACACGAGACTCAACGATTTACACTCAATGTATTAATACTTGAAACGGTTACAGTACAATGTTTACAAATAATCTCTGTAAACTCTCTCTGGTTCTCTCGTGTCTCACTGGATTTTTTCTTGTGTTTCTCTATGGTCTCTGTCTTCTGTCTTCAGTCCACTGCTGCTTATATAAGGGACATGACGACGAAACAGGCTGGAACTTGACGAAAGTTCATGGACCCGACGAAACTTCTCGGCGAAACTTCAATGTGACGAAACTTTAGGAGTTTCGTTAACAGAAAATTGGTCAGGAGTTTCTCCATGGGTCTTCAAGGAGTTTCGTCGAACAGAAGGTAAGGAGAGTTTCGTCATGTTCACATGCAGGAGATGTTCTTTGTCATGTTGATATCAGCTATTTCATCATGAACAAGACAAACAGAGAATAGATTTCTGAATTCACGTTGTTTAAATGCAATCTTCACATGAAATGTCTTCATATGACATCATCATGGTGATGTCATGATGATGTGTCAGCGGGAAACGCTCACGGCTCTTCGTGCTTCGCGTGTCGAATTCTATAACAACCCTCGGTAAAACCGACATTCTCATAAAAATTCCGACACCCTAATACATTTTTAAATATATCAACTTGTCTTTATATGCACCCCGTATGTGAAAACCGAGCCCGAAAATAAATTATACTATATAAAATAAATAAAAAACAAAATTTGTTAAACTGAGGCGGGCCGCGTAGGGCCTCACCTCAAGTTCATGCGGGCCGCGCGAATAGGAAAACCTGATATCACCAAAACCATAAGCCCAAGCGGGCCGCGTACATGTTTGGTCTAGTTGATGCGGGCCGCGAGCGACCCAAATTGTGGCATAACCCGGTGCGGCCACGTGTCCAACTCGTGTCGAGCCTATAGGGTGACCCAGCCAAGCTACGCCATTGACCTAAGTCAATGCGGGCCGCGTAAGGCCTGGCCAAACTTCACGCGGGCCGCGAGAAACCTCGGATCAGACACTATAAATAGAAGGCAACGGCCTTCAGTCCGTTTCGTTCAATTTTCTTTCTGTCTCTCTACACTTTTAAATAGTGGGCATTATACCCGAGTTCAATACCCCCTAAATTAGCGAGGTTCTGCTACGATGTAAGTATTATAACCCCTGGAGACGTATTAGATACGCTGCCCGATTGATCTAGGGTTCCGTAACGGCTGTCGTGGTTCTGCCCGACGTAGTCGTTGGAATGCCGTCCCGGGGAGGGTATTACTAATGTTAAAATGGGTTATTATACTAACACACGTGCATTTGTGTAAATTATAGATATTCACCAGGAAATCATAAAGGACAACCCTAAAATAGCAATGTGAGTAATCTCCTTTTTGTTAACAGTTTTTACAAAACCTTAACCTTTTTACAATGCGATTTAGCAGTGATTGAGTCTTTGTAATTCTACAATTACTGCCGGTATGTTGGGGTTTTGTATACAAAATGTGAGTAACGTTACCATTGGACGAAGAGTTAGCCAATGGGTAATATGACCCTCAGTCAGACGTGACACTACTGAATGAGTAATTGGGTAGATGGAAACATTGTAATCGCCCTCAATACTGTTTAAAGTTAAATTAATAATTCTTGATTAAACTGAGATTCATTCACCAGTATTTTCCACTGACAAAACCTTTTTAAAATGCGTTTCAGGTAACAAAAGGTGAAAGCCAAACTAGAAGCCAGCTGGACAGCACTGAAGGCTTGGAAAAGTGGCTATAAAAGTTACCTAAATAAAAGAAAGCGTTTATTTCAATAAAGTGGGATTTATCCCTATAATTCAGTGTGTAATAAAAACTTGGGTTTCACCCATGTGTTTGATATTATAAAATAAGGTGGTTTACTCTGATTTAAACATTTCCTAACTACGGTCCTGATGAAATTTCCGCTGCCAAATAAATTAATAACGTGATACCACCGCAACTGGCTCACGGCCGCCCGTTCCCGGGAGAGAGGGATCGGGGGTTGTGACAGGAGGTGGTATCAGAGCTATGCCACTGATTCAGCCACAGAAGTGTTCTGCTGACATCAAAATTCAAAGTGTTAGGAAATAAATTATGGAAATACGTGTATAATTGTATTTCTTGCTATGTGTTATCTGACTATTTGTTAGTTTACAGTATGAGTGACCAAGGACCTTCTGACGCCTATCGTCAACTGTCTGGTTCGCCTAGGAGTGAAGGCACCTCCTCTTCTCAGCCTGCCCTCTCAGGGTATTCTGCTGACACAGAAGAAGGGATCTTTGTGTTTAAGGCTCAGTCTGAAGAGCCATTTCCTCAGAAAAAGAGGGGATGGTTCAGTAGGGGAGCGCACGAGCGTAGGAAAAGAATGAAAAAGTTGCAGGAACAGCGAGTGTTAGCCGCAGCAAAAAGAGAAACTGATGCTTATAATCAGGATATGCTCAATAGGGGTATCGCTAATATCCATATTTTAGCAACCACTGCTGCTGACCTAAACCTGGAACAAATGCTAGCACCACAACCACAAAATCCTGACCAACCCATGGAAATAGAAGACCAGATAGAAATACCTGATTTCAACCCGGAGGAGATACCTAGGGTACCTGCACCTGATCCTCTAGACCCAAACAATTACGACCCCTGGTGGGACGATGTTAGGGACTACGTGCAACAAAACCCAATACAGGAGAATGTGCCAATGCCCAACTTAGGAGCTTATCCAGGGTTAGATCCTCAAGATCCCTACAACATTAGTGATGCATACGTTAGGGAAATTTTAGAGAACCCATATCCTTACCAGGCTCCGTATCAGGAACCCGTACCTCAGTTTCCAAACCCAGTCCTAGAACCTGCACCCCCAATGAGTGCAGAAAATGTCCAAGAACTTAGGACTTTCGGGGAGGAAATTTTAGAAAGCAGTGATCGAATGCGACAGGTGGGAGAGCGTCTCGTCTGGAAGTACGACGAGCGCAATATGGATTTCTGGATGAATCCATATCAGTGAACGTGATGACAATACGGTAGTAATAATAATAATATAATAATATATGTGTGTATATGTTAAAAAAAAAAACTACGGATGCATACTATTAGTATTGTAGCTTTACATTTCAGTCGGTACTGTAATTTTTAATTCTGTACTGGTGTGTATTGATGCATACTATATAAATAGAGTAAATGTCGCAATGCTTGACGCTTTTGGTTAAAAAGTGCGTGTCATGTGATTGGCTATATATAAATATTATTTGTGATATTAATATTTGGTAAATGTCTAAAATTCAGATGGCCGACGCGGGAAATCAAGAAAATCTGAATAACGATAACCAGAGTAACATTAACGTGGTTAATGAGAATTCGGACAATAATAACAACGGAAACCAAATGGATAATAGTGCCGTTCAGCATATTGTGGCACATGGAATTATAGATGCGATGCCATTTATTATTCAAACAGTTCAGGAAGCGAATAATAAAAGTAAGCATAGCAGTAAGCGACCAACTGAACCAGAAAACAGCGTGAACAATGGACCCATACTTCAAGCGCCCGTTCCCAAAAGAAGAAGAACCATGCCCCATGGTTGTTCTTACAAGGAATTTTGGTCCTGCAAACCAATAGAATTCTCGGGCAATGAAGGACCCATTGCAGCTTTACGCTGGATAGAGAAAACTGAGGCAGTTCTGAAAATAAGCAAGTGTGCTGAAGAAGATAAAATAATGTTTGCTTCAAATCTGTTTAAAAATGCAGCCTTAGAATGGTGGAACACTATCCTCCAATCCAGAGGAAGTGATAGAATTTATAATATGGAATGGGAAGAATTCAAGAACATGGTAGAAAGGAAATTCTGCCCTCCCAATGAAAAAGAACAGATAGCAAATAAGTTCCTAAATCTTAGAATGACCGGGGTAGACAGTAAAGGTTACACTACCACATTCTTTGAATATGCTAGGATGGTACCAACCCTTGCATCACCAGAACCAGTGTTAATCTCCCGTTATATCTGGGGATTAATTGGGGAGATTAGGCATGTAGTCAAGGCAGCTAGACCTCAAACCATAGAAGAAGCTGTAGAACTAGCCAATACCTTGACAGATGAGTTAATCCGTACTAGGGAAGAAGATCAGAGGAAAAACTTATCCCAAAGGCTTACCCAAGAACTCCGTTCTAAGAATTTCAACCGTAGGAATGTAGGTTCTACATCTGCACCTTATTGCAAGTATTGCAAAAGGAAGCATTCTGGAAAATGCTCCATATACTGCAATTTTTGCAAAATCTCAGGTCACAAGGAAGAAGATTGCAGGAAGAAAGCCAATAGCAGGGTATGCTTCAACTGTGGGGAACCAGGTCATATCAAGACAAACTGCCCAAAATTGACCCCAGCTGCAAACAACCAGAACACTAGAAATGCTAGAGCATTTGTTTTGACTGCAGATGAAGCCAAGATGATCCCAGACGTCATTGCTGGTACGTTTTTAGTTAATGATATTTTTGCTAAAGTATTATTTGACTCTGGTGCAAACCAAAGTTTTATTAATACTTCATTTTGCAAACTCCTAAATCAATCATTAACTAAACTACCACAAGAATGTCTAGTGGAAACTGCAAATGGAGAAACTGTTAGGATTTCTGAAATCTTGCAGGGAGCAAGAATAGAAATTTTTAATCAAAAATTTATTGCAAACCTTTACCCAATGAATCTGGCTGGATTTGATGTTGTGTTAGGAATGGATTGGTTAATAGCCAATAAAGCCAGTATTTTATGTGATCAAAAGATAATTCAATTAAAATCACCAAGAGGTGAAAAGATCTCAATTAAAGGAGATAAACCTTTTAGATCCACTAAATTCATCTCTGTGATGAAAACTGCAAGTTGTATAAGAAAAGGATCTATAGTGTATTTGATTTCAATAATCACTAACACTAAAGGAAAAGAATTAAAAGATATCCCAGTAGTATCCCAATTTTCAGATGTCTTTCCAGAAGAATTGCCAGGACTACCGCCAGACAGGGAAGTCGAATTCAGAATTCACCTATTACCAGGAACAGCACCAATTGCTAAAGCACCTTACCGTTTAGCACCCGCTGAAATGCAAGAACTGAAGAAACAATTAGACGAATTATTGGAAAAAGGATTTATACAACCAAGTTCATCGCCATGGGGAGCACCAATATTATTTGTCAAGAAAAAGGACGGATCGATGCGTATGTGCATTAACTACCGTGAATTGAACAAAGTCACGATTAAGAATCGGTACCCATTACCAAGGATCGATGATTTGTTTGATCAACTTCAAGGAGCTCGATTTTTCTCTAAAATCGATTTAAGATCAGGATATCATCAATTAAAGGTACAGGAAGAGGATATTCCTAAAACCGCATTCAGAACGAGGTATGGTCATTATGAATTTAGTGTCATGCCATTTGGTTTAACCAATGCCCCAGCCGCATTTATGGACATGATGAACCGAATATGTAAGCCATATTTGGATAAATTCATAATTGTCTTCATAGATGATATTCTCATTTATTCTAAAAGCAAAGAAGAGCATGCAAAGCACTTGCACTTACTTTTAAGTTTATTAAGAAAAGAAAAGCTTTATGCTAAGTTTTCAAAATGCGAGTTTTGGTTAGAACAAGTGCAATTTCTCGGACATTTGGTGAATCATGAAGGAATTCATGTAGATCCAACAAAGATCGAAGCAATTACTAAATGGAAAACCCCTGAGTCACCAACTGAGGTTAGAAGTTTCTTAGGATTGGCCGGTTATTATAGAAGATTTATTCGAGATTTTTCTAGAATAGCCATTCCTTTAACTAAGTTAACCTGTAAATCTGTTAAGTTTGAATGGGGACCAAAACAAGAAGAAGCCTTTAGAATCCTTAAGCAAAGATTAACCCATACACCCATACTAGCATTACCAGAAGGAACTGAAAACTTTGTAATCTTTTGTGACGCTTCTAAGTTAGGTTATGGATGTGTATTGATGCAACGTCAAAAGGTTATAGCTTATGCATCTAGACAACTTAAGAGTCATGAAGGAAATTATTCGACCCATGATTTGGAATTAGGAGCCATAATTTTTGCCCTTAAGATTTGGAGACATTATCTTTATGGTAGTAAGTTTACCATATTCACTGATCATAAAAGTTTAAGATATGTTTTCGGGCAAAAAGAGCTGAATATGAGACAAAGACGTTGGATGGAATTGCTTAGTGATTATGACTGCGATATTCAGTATCATGCAGGAAAAGCCAATGTGGTGGCTGACGCTTTAAGTCGAAAATATTATGAAAAGCCAAAAAGAATACGTTCTCTTAAATTAAATCTACAAGTAGATTTAAACGAACAGATTAGAAAAGCAAAAGAATCAGTAATCAAGGAAGATACTGAAAAATTAAAAGGAATGATTAAGGAATTAGAACAAGGAACGGATGGAATTTGGAGGTTCCATAAAAAGAGAATGTGGATACCTAAATTAGGAAATTTACGTTACCGTATATTAGAAGAAGCTCATAAATCTAAATATACGATGCATCCAGGAAGTGATAAAATGTACCAGGATTTAAGAAAAAATTTCTGGTGGATAGGAATGAAAAAGGATATAGCAGCTTATGTTTCTAAATGTTTAACTTGCTCACAAGTTAAAGCTGAACACCAGAAACCCTCAGGTTTATTACAACAATTAGAAATACCAGTTTGGAAGTGGGAATTGATAACAATGGATTTTGTTACCAAATTGCCTAAAACAAGGAAAGGAAATGATACAATCTGGGTGATTGTAGATAGGTTAACCAAGTCAGCTCATTTCTTACCAATAAAGGAAACCTTTAGTATGGAACAATTAGCCAAATTGTATGTAAATGAAATCGTTTCTTTACATGGCATACCTTTATCAATTGTTTCTGATAGAGATAGCCGTTTTACTTCTCATTTTTGGTCAAGTTTTCAAAGAGCAATGGGAACTAAGCTAAACCTAAGCACCGCTTATCACCCTCAAACGGACGGACAAAGCGAAAGAACAATTCAGACGATGGAGGACATGCTTAGAGCTTGTGTAATTGATTTCGGAGGTAATTGGGACGAACACTTACCTTTGATAGAATTTTCTTATAATAACAGTTATCACACAAGTATCAATGCTGCACCATTCAAAGCACTTTATGGACGAAAGTGCAGAACCCCAGTCTGTTGGGCAGAAATTGGAGAAAAGCAACTATCTGGACCCGAGATAGTACAAGAAACAACCAATAAAATTATTCAAGTCAAGGAACGACTGAAAGCAGCACGTGATCGACAAAAGAGTTATGCCGATAACATACGCAAACCCTTAGAATTTCAAGTAGGAGATAAAGTATTATTGAAAGTTTCACCCTGGAAAGGAGTGGTAAGATTCATCAAAAGAGGAAAGCTAAGTCCCAGGTATATTGGACCTTTTAAAATTATCAGAAGAATAGGACCTGTAGCTTATCAGCTACAACTGCCAGAGGAGATGGCAGGAATACATGATGTGTTTCATGTATCCAATCTTAAAAAGTGTTTAGCTGACGAATCGCTCGTAGTACCTCTCAAAGATATAGAGATAAATGAGCAACTCAAGTTTGTGGAGAAGCCTCTACAAATTGAAGATAGGAAAATTAAGAATCTCAAACATAAAAGACTAGTTCTGGTCAAAGTGAAATGGAATTCCAAAAGAGGACCCGAGTACACATGGGAACTTGAATCGGAAATGAAAAAGAAATATCCACACTTGTTCCAGTAGATCTCGAGGACGAGCTCTAAAACAAGGTGGGGAGGATATAACAACCCTCGGTAAAACCGACATTCTCATAAAAATTCCGACACCCTAATACATTTTTAAATATATCAACTTGTCTTTATATGCACCCCGTATGTGAAAACCGAGCCCGAAAATAAATTATACTATATAAAATAAATAAAAAACAAAATTTGTTAAACTGAGGCGGGCCGCGTAGGGCCTCACCTCAAGTTCATGCGGGCCGCGCGAATAGGAAAACCTGATATCACCAAAACCATAAGCCCAAGCGGGCCGCGTACATGTTTGGTCTAGTTGATGCGGGCCGCGAGCGACCCAAATTGTGGCATAACCCGGTGCGGCCACGTGTCCAACTTGTGTCGAGCCTATAGGGTGACCCAGCCAAGCTACGCCATTGACCTAAGTCAATGCGGGCCGCGTAAGGCCTGGCCAAACTTCACGCGGGCCGCGAGAAACCTCGGATCAGACACTATAAATAGAAGGCAACGGCCTTCAGTCCGTTTCGTTCAATTTTCTTTCTGTCTCTCTACACTTTTAAATAGTGGGCATTATACCCGAGTTCAATACCCCCTAAATTAGCGAGGTTCTGCTACGATGTAAGTATTATAACCCCTGGAGACGTATTAGATACGCTGCCCGATTGATCTAGGGTTCCGTAACGGCTGTCGTGGTTCTGCCCGACGTAGTCGTTGGAATGCTGTCCCGGGGAGGGTATTACTAATGTTAAAATGGGTTATTATACTAACACACGTGCATTTGTGTAAATTATAGATATTCACCAGGAAATCATAAAGGACAACCCTAAAATAGCAATGTGAGTAATCTCCTTTTTGTTAACAGTTTTTACAAAACCTTAACCTTTTTACAATGCGATTTAGCAGTGATTGAGTCTTTGTAATTCTACAATTACTGCCGGTATGTTGGGGTTTTGTATACAAAATGTGAGTAACGTTACCATTGGACGAAGAGTTAGCCAATGGGTAATATGACCCTCAGTCAGACGTGACACTACTGAATGAGTAATTGGGTAGATGGAAACATTGTAATCGCCCTCAATACTGTTTAAAGTTAAATTAATAATTCTTGATTAAACTGAGATTCATTCACCAGTATTTTCCACTGACAAAACCTTTTTAAAACGCGTTTCAGGTAACAAAAGGTGAAAGCCAAACTAGAAGCCAGCTGGACAGCACTGAAGGCTTGGAAAAGTGGCTATAAAAGTTACCTAAATAAAAGAAAGCGTTTATTTCAATAAAGTGGGATTTATCCCTATAATTCAGTGTGTAATAAAAACTTGGGTTTCACCCATGTGTTTGATATTATAAAATAAGGTGGTTTACTCTGATTTAAACATTTCCTAACTACGGTCCTGATGAAATTTCCGCTGCCAAATAAATTAATAACGTGATACCACCGCAACTGGCTCACGGCCGCCCGTTCCCGGGAGAGAGGGATCGGGGGTTGTGACAAATTCTGGGGTGCACGACGGAGGAATGTCGTGACATCGGGCTTGAGCTGAACCTAACCGAGTCGAACCAAACCGAGTCGAACCGAACTGAGTCGCGTCCACATAATATGTATCAACAACCCCCCCCCCCTTGGACGCTGCTCGTGAGGATTCATCTTCCATGTCTATCATGTCGGAGGATCTTTACAGTCTTCACATGTTGTAAGTAGAAAGTGTATCAACAAACTCCCCATTTCATTTAGGAAGTGTGTTAACAAACTCCCCCTTAACTTAAGCTCACCCTTGAGTTATGATCGTGAATCTGTTGATCTTCAATTTTTGAGATCCTTGTGGTGTTGATGATAGGTCAACGGCAACTCGATCATCTTTATCCTTTGAGTGCCTCCATGTCGTGTCTTCATTCCGAAGCTTGTCATCGAACATGTTCTCTTCGCCTTTAGCATCTGCACATGCAAGAAATCTAAACGCATAATGAGAACAACCGCTTGGAATATAGTTAACATAAACAAACGACACACATGTGACCATTTTTCAACTACCGTCCGACAGTTTGGAAGTTTCACGAATTGTTCAATTTTAGTCTTTAACTTTCAAAACTTGCAAATTTCGACCGTTTATGAAGTTTTAGTTGTTTTGGTTTTCAGTCAGGTTTCAGGTAACGAAGACTCGAGATCCAACATTGGGCAATCGAAAATAAAACAAAAGTAAAATCTTTTTGGTTTTTATAACGTTTATATTAAAACACACCTAAAATCTTTTTGGAATTTTTTCATTTTTGAAATGTAAAGACTGAAAGCGGTAAATAAATATATACAGTGATGCAGAAACTGAAAGCATTAAATAAATATTTACAGACAATCTTTTTGCGAGTTTCGAGGGCAAGAGAATCATATCAGAGTACGGTCACACGCCAAAACGCTCTTGTTGTTCAGTTAGTTAACATTTAGATAAGCATTCTATAACGATTATCGGTATTGTTGTCCACTTAAGCTCAACTTATCAGATGTAATCATGGCGAGGGGATGCATTGAGGTATGATTTATACTTACCGACCAGTGTTCGTCCACAAACGACACATTCCCGTATCAAGGTATGCACGAGGGTTCATCTTACTGGTGAGTATACCATTTATCATCTGTTTTGACGTATATGAAAATGTGAGATACTCACTTATTTTAATTTGAAAACAGGCCCTATGTGATAGAATCACTTATTGATGAGAAACTTGATTTTCAGATGCATGAGGGCACAAGAGCAAGTCCGTGAACAGGTCAGTACAACGTACATCAAAGAGATGAACTTGACTCCCGGATAGATTGTGGTATATTATCACTTATTTTCTTTGGACATGTGATTGTTTATCACTTATTGGGGTCGTATGCAATATGTACACGTATGTATGGTATCATGGAAGATCTAGACTTCGTCTCCGTTGTATTCGGTAAAAGAAACAACCATGATACCCAGATGATAAACAACATAAAGACCACATATCTCAGAACCTCGGCAATCTCTCAAACGAAATTTCGGTACTAAGACCATATGCCAATGAGTGGTTCCCACCTGGTCTTCATTCGATTTAAGTTTATATCACCCTACACACTTTAAAATGATTGTGAGCCTACCGATACATCTTACATAGAGCTGCTTATCGTTTTTCATTTGAGGTTTAAAGAGGTTTGGACAGATCACTGATATCATTTTGTCTTTTGCTCGCCAGGAAACTCATTTTTGTTTTTCTTTTGTTTTTGTGTTTTTGAAATTTTTTGATGTTTTTGGATTTTTTAAAATTTTCAGTGTTTTTGTATTTTTCGTTTTTACTCCCCCTAAAATGCAAAAAGTGTGAGAAATTAAGAAAACACAAACAAATATTTACAAAAATGATTTTTCGATGTTGGTTTTACTCTTGCTTGACCTTAATGCCGTTTACCAGTAATAAAAAGTCAAATCTTGATTTGTCAAATGCTTTGGTAAAAAGGTCGGCACGTTGGTCATCGGTGTGGACTTTAACTACATCGATAAGCCTTTTGTCAAAGCAAACACGTATGAAGTGATACTTAATTTCGACGTGTTTGGTCTTTGAATGCTGCACAGGATTTCTAGTGATCTGTAAGGCAGCAGAATTATCAATGAAAATAGGAGTAGTTAGGAATTCAAAACCGTAGTCGCGCATTTGTTGTTGAATCCACAAGACTTGGGAGCAACAACTTGAGGCAGCAATGTATTCAGCTTCGCATGTTGATGTAGCGACACAAGTCTGCTTCTTGCACTGCCATGTGACTAGGCGATTTCCTAAAAACTAACATCCAGCCGTTGTTGATTTGCCGTCGATTTTGCATCCGCCAAAATCAGAATCACTGAAAGCGATCAAGTCAAAGTTATTACCCCTGGGGTACCATAGACCGGTGTCAGGGTAACCCTTCAAATAACGAACAATCATTTTTACAGCTGCAAGATGTGAGGCCTTCGGGTTCACTTGATATCTGGCAAGCAGGCACGTTGGATACATTATGTCTGGTCCTGATGCTGTGAGGTACATAAGAGATCCGATCATTGCGCGGTAGTATGAGGGGCTAACAACTTCACCCTTCAAGTCCGGATTAATTCCGTGAATTTGCTGCAGTGGGGTACCAATGGGCGTTGCATCAGGCATCTGGAACCGGCTCAAGATGTCATTGACATACTTAGTCTGATGGATGAATATCCCAGACTTCGTTTGTTGCACTTGTAAGCCCAAAAAGAAAGTCATCTCCCCCATAGCGCTCATTTCAAATTTCTCCTGCATAATACGCTCGAAATTCCTACACAAAATATCGTTAGCAGAACCAAATATAATATCATCAACGTATACATGTACCAATAGAAGATCTCCATCTTGTTCTTTGATGAAAAGAGTGCAGTCGATAAGACCTCTGCGAAATCCATTCTCCAGCAGATAATCAGATAAGGTTGCATACCAAGCTCGAGGTGCTTGATGTAGACCATAGAGAGCTTTGTTCAGCAACCAAACCCGATCAGGGTGAATAGGATCATCAAAACCTAGAGGCTGTTCGACGTACACCTCTTCGTCAACCACACCACGTAAGAATGCACTTTTCACGTCCATCTGGTAGACCTTGAATCCTTTGAAGGAAGCATAGGCTAGAAAAATCCGAATAGCTTCGAGACGTGCAACTGGTGTATAAACTTCATTGTAGTCGATCCCTTCAATCTGACGAAAACCTTGAACGACTAATCTGGCTTTGTTTCGAATGACTACTCCACGGTCATCCTTTTTGCACTTATACACCCAACGGGTACCAATCTTCTTGTAGTTCTCAGGTTTCTCAACGAGTTTCCAAACACCTAGCTTCTGGAATTGCTGCAGTTCTTCCTGCATAGCTTCCACCCAAGAATTATCTTTCAAAGCTTCTTTAATAGATTTTGGTTCTTCTTGTGATACGTAACACGCGAATGACCAATCATTTTGTTGACCAGATTCTCGAATCGCCGCATACAAGCCTGCATTGTTGTTGTTTCGCAACATGGTTCTCGTTTGTACGCCACTTTGTACATTACCGAGGATGTTTTGTTGAGGATGGGTATTGTGAATTTTTGTTTCTGGATTATCTGGAACTGGAATGTTCGTACCCAGATTGTTGAGATTGAGATCAACAACCAATTCAATACCCGGAACTGTCGAAGAGGATGATGCAGTAGCTTCAGCTGTTTTAGGGGCATCCACTGGAGGTGTAGCCTCTGAAGTACCATGAACAACTTCTTGGTCTGCATCGAGAAATTCATCATCCTCTGAAGATTCGTTCAGTTCGGTAGCATCGCGAAAATCCTCATTGTCGAGAGTATTATTGTTCACTGAAGATGGTTCTGAATTGTTGACAATAATTGGACGAACCAACGGTGAATCTGTTGCGTTGTCACTCTCGAAAAACATCTTTGCCGTAGCACTTTCTTCCACTTCTTGAATATTTATCGAATTGAAAAAGTCATCGTACTCAAACATCCAAGGCTGACCAGGACATTTGACTGGCAATGTGTGCCTTTGTACTCTGACTTCAGACCATTCCTCGGCCCTTTTTATCTCTAGATTCTAGACTCTTAAGTTTGGGGTGGCATAACCAAGAAAGTATCCTTCAATTGCTTTTGCCCCAAACTTTCCATTAGGATCGATCATTGTGCAAGGAGCTCCAAACGGTTCAAGATATGACAAATCTGGTTTCCGTTTGTGAAGAAGCTCGAAGCAGGTCTTGTTGTGTCTTTTGACTGTAAGGACTCGATTCAACGTGTAACAAGCAGAGGCCACAGCTTCAGTCCAGAAGGGAATCGGCAATTGTGACTCTACCAACATCGTCCTAGCAGTCTCGATCAATGTACGGTTTTTACATTCAGCGACGTCGTTCTGTTGAGGAGTGTAAGCCACACTAAATTCGTGAAGAATACCTTTTGATCTACAGAACTCCTCCATGGCTTTATTTTTAAACTCAGATCCATTGTCGCTGCGAATCCGTTTAACCTTCAAAGTATACAAATTCTCAATCTGAATGATCAAGTTTTTGATAATACCAAAAGTATCACTCTTTTGAGCCATGAACGCCACCCAAGAAAATCTTGAATAATCATCAGTCACCACGAGGCAGTACTGATCATTCCTGATGCTTTTATGCTTGACAAGACCGAACAAATCCATGTGCAAACGTTCAAGAGGAATTGCCACGGTGTTAATATTCTTTGTAGGGTGTCGTTTCCTGCTTTGCTTTCCTTTTTGGCATGAAACACAGACGTCTTGAAGATGGAAATTTTTAAGAGGAACACCATTCACTAATTCATTCGACACCAAATGATTCATTTTGCGTAAGTGAATGTGACCCATCCGTCTATGCCAAGAGATCGAGTCTTTTTCAGTGGCTTTGGTAATGAAACAAGTTGCTTGTGCAGATGTTGTAATAGCTTGGCTCATATCAAGGACATACAAATCATTAATCCTTGGAGCAGATAAGAGAATCCATTCTTTCGGAATCTTGAAGCCGGGTTTCAGCACATAACATCCATTTGCATCAAAGTGTACTGAAAACTGCTTATCACGGATTTGTGAAACGCTGAGAAGATTGTGATCAAGTTGTTGCACAAAGTTGATCTTATCAAAGCTTACAACCCCGTTGGATATCATTCCTTCACCAGTAATATATCCGCCTTTATCTCCAGCAAAAGCAACATAACCTCCTCTAATAGATTTGACGTCGTAGAGAAGCTTCATGTCGCCTGTCATGTGCCTGGATGCCCTACTATCAACAATCCAATGACTGCTGAAAGTTCCTCCTGGAACACCCTGCACATGAACTCACATGATTAGTTGGAGATGGGGACCCAAGCCTTTGTAGTCTTGGGTCTTCCACTTTCATCAACAAAAGTTATTTCAACTTCTCGATGGTTAGGAAATTGTGATGCTCCCCCTGAAGTTGTGGTCATTTTAGGTTTCTATGTCTGTTGAGTTTTACCAGTTTGATTGTTTGAAACTTTAACTTCGTGATTGTTTGAAATTTTTGAAATTATTGAAGTTTCTGGTTTAACCGAAATAGATTGTTTTTGAACACATCGGTTTTAAGTGCTTTCCCAATTACCTTGACTTGTTGGCGTTTCTGTTTCTTTTCCCTTTCTTTTACAAGACGGGGATCTTGTTTTGAAAAAACAGATCGCTTTCGGTAATTTTGTTCACGGGTATCATCAACTTTAGCCTTTAATTTATGAAGATACGGACAGTTTCGAATGATATGTCCAATTTCACCACACTAGGGGTGTTCATCGAATCGAATATCGAATTTTCGAATTATTCGAATCGAATTATTCGAATAATTTTTATTTTCCCTTGAATTCGTATTCGATTCGTATTCGATTAAAACTTACCGAATTCGATTCGAATTCGTATTCGAATAAAAAACCCAATTCGTATTCGATTCGTATTCGATTAACAATTCGAATTCGAATCGAATTCGAATAAATTCAGTTTAATTCAGATTCTTTAAAAACATGTAAAAAACTATCAAAATGAAACATAAATTTTAATGTAGCCATAAAGCACGATATCACATTAAAAAGTTCCAAATAAAGTACCATAAGTCTAAAATTACAAGTTAATATTTTTAGGGTTATAAATCTGTTGATAGATTTGTTACTTAGGTTTTAATTAGGTGCCAGGTTTGGTAATGGGTAATTTAATACGTTGAAAAATATTTGAAAAAAATTTATAGTATAGCTTAATAAAAGATATATATGCATTATATATAAAAATAATAAATAAAAATGTACAATTTTTATTCGAATTTCGAATCGAATCGAATTTGAAATTATAAATTCGTATTCGATTCGTATTCGATTTACTTGACTCGAATTGAATCGAATTCGAATTCGATTTCTTTTAATCGAAACGAATTCTTGATAATCGAATCGAATTTAAACGAATTTCGAATTTTTCGAATTCGAAACGAATTCTGAACACCCCTACACCACACTCAAAACATGATCTTCATTCAACAAACCCCGAAGTAACATGTGATTGTCTTGTTGATGAACTTTGTGATCCCGAGGTACTTGGTTTTGAACTGTTTTGTTCATTTCTTTTCAAAAGTTTAACTTGATTGATATGATCTAAGTTAGATTTATTTGCAAAAGTTTCCAATTTATCTGTTCCCTTTGATTTCACAAAGTTCACCTTTTTGTTCTTCTTTTGGTTCGGTTCCGTTCGACCTTGAGTCGTTGATTTACCTTTTGGTTTGGTATGATTTTGCTGCTTTTTCACTGTTGGCAATCTTTGATTTCCATATTGTTTTCGAACTTCAGCTTTTGGAATCGAAGGACACTGTGTTACCACAACGTATGAAGCTGACTTTCCCAAAAACCTACTTGTCGAATCTTCAAAAACTTTACTGATTAAAGATTAATTTACATTTTTAATCGGAAATTCTATGTTAGAATAGATTTTATCATCACCAACAAAAGTGTATAGCAAATTCACACTCTCAGACTCTTTTGCAGATGTGGACTTGACCTGAACAGTCTTAGCAGGTTTTGCGGGAGGATCACATAAAATATGATTTTTTAGAGGTATGTCCTCTTCTTTGATTACCACATCAGACTGTGCTGAGTCAGTATCATCGGATTCATCATCTGAAAAATCAGCATCCTCAACAATGACCGGAGGATCCTGATTTTGTTCAGCAGTTGATACTTTCGTATCTGCTGACACATCTGAATCTGATGATATTTCCGTTTTGTATCCGAGTCCGGTTGCAAATTCCTCAATGTCTAAAGGAACTGATTGCTCAAAATAAGTTCTATTCTCCTCATCAGGCATTGCATCATAATTTTGTCTAACAGGCGGTGGACATTTTTTGTATCCAATGCGCGTGACATCTTTTTTCTCTTTTTGTATGTCAATGATGTGATCCAACACATACCTAGAGTTTGAATAACTATCTAGGTTAAGCCGGATCGCCTCACTTTCACACTTTACACAGGCTAACTCTTTTTGCATGATCTCGAGACGATTGATATAACAGTTTATGTCAGTTTGTTTTCTTGAAACCATTTTTGTTAGCTCGGTTTTATCTTTTCTTAAATTTCCAATCACCGTTTTAAACTCCTTTTCATGGTTTTCATAAAACATGTTAGCCTCTTTGCATTTCGAAAGATCCACTATCAACTTTTGATTGTGGATATATGTCACGTCATACTTGCTTTGCAAATCATCATATTTGCTTTGCAAGTCCAACAATTTATCACCTAAACTAACACATTTATCACATTCATCAGAAATTGGTTTATCGACACATACCTGACTTGATGAACCGCCAACATTAGCCATAAAGGCTGAATGAAGAGAAGAAGAAGAATAACCAGCTTGATCCACCAATATAGATCTTCTATGATTCCTTGCTACAGCTTCTCTCAACAATTCATCAACATCTGCGTTGACTGACACACTTGACGTTTCATCCAAATGATCATCGCCTGAAGTTGAGGATTCTTCATCTGAGCTTCTACTGTAACCAGAACTGTCTTCATCTTCAGAAGATTCACCACCACTGGCGGAAGATTCTCCACCACTGGTGTGTTTCAGGTCCTTGACAACCTCAGCAAAACAAGCTGTTCCATCCTGAACTTCACTTCCCAACTGAATCGACCAGTCACAACCTTCATCGACTTGTACAACAAGAGCCTGATTGGCATTTGATGCTCCTGCTTGATTTGGGTTGTTCACAGGCATCAGCGTGCGCTCGTTATTCCTGTTTTGATTCTGATTCTACTGGTTGCCTTGATTCCTGAACGGATTCTGGTTCCCATGCTGAGCTGGCTTTGTACATTCTCTCTTGAAGTGACCTCGTTCACCACAATTAAAGCACTTGACTGATTGTTTATCGAACCCATACTTGGTATCTTTCTTGCTTTCCAAGCTGGTTCTACCAGTCCTTTCCATGAAGTCCTTAGCTCGCCTAACAGCACTAGCAAAAGCCCATTTGATGTCCATCAAATCCATTTCCTCCTTATCAATCTGCTGATAATCTTCTTGTGTCAGATTGATGTTTCCAATCTGACCTTCTACTAACCCACAATACGCGCTCACCAAAGTGTTCAGTAGCTCCATATGTTCTTTAGCTTCAACACTTACTTTCGAGAAGCTTGAAGTGTCGAGCCGAACTGTATTTGGATTAGATGACGGACCAGCAGATGAGGTGCTTCCATAACAGGCTTGTTGTGAAACTGGTAGAGGATTTTCGTACATATCTCTTGCTACAGGAGAACTTTGGGTTGCCAGTTGAGGAACTGGTTGTATTGGATTTCCATACAAGTCAGTGCTTGAAACAAAAGCCGTTTGTAACGGAGCATGTTGAACGGGTCTTGCAGCAGTACTAGAACCTCCACAGTTTCCATAATACCTTTCAGGATTCTGTGGCACTGGAATCCTTTTGGACTTCCTGGTTTCTTCTTGATCTTTGTTCTCCAAGAGTTGAATGAAATCATTAATGTTTGTCGCAGCCAAAGTGCCGTTGTATTTCAAGATTTCCAAGAAACCATTCCAATGAGCTGGTAATGCGTCGGCAAACTTGATAACAACTTCTTCTGGAGTCACTACTACCCCAAAGTTACTTAACTCAGTCAATAAGTGATAATATCGACTTGTCAGGTCTCCCAAAGATTCCCTTTCCATACACGTGAAGCCATCAAACTCCTTCTTGAGTAGATCATGTCGCAATTTGCGTGACGCTTCATTTCCTATACCCCTCGTCTTTAACGCATCCCACAACCGCTTAGTCGTCTTGAAGCTGACAAACTGATGATATATATCCTTGCTCAACGCTTGAGTTAGAAGAGAATATGCTTTCTTTTCTAAATCATATGCCTTTTTCTCGTCTGCCGTAAGATCTGCAAATGCCGCGGTAGTTGAAGCGGCAACCTCAAGAGCTTGATCGAAATCTGTAGTAAAACATAACCATAATTCCGTGTTTTGCCCAAGGATATACGTATGGAATCTGCCTACCCATCCAGGATATTCATTTATGTGCATCAGTTTCGGTGGGCGATTAAGGCTTCCGGTCTCGTTTTCGCTTAAAAGTATACTTTGAATACTTTGATTTTGATTTGAAACGAACGACCATTGACTTGACGAAATTTGATTCGCTTGCGATGGAATAGACGAAGATGATGTTGCGGGAGATTCGGCCCATGATGGCGATAAACACGTGCTTCTATACTTACTCTCCATATTAGACGGAATACCCCACCAATCCGAACTCATTTTAGATGAATAAAAATGAAAACCTGCTTAAAAATCTCAAAACAAACAGTTAAGATTGATTTTTAATGCTTCTGTTAAAAATTGACAAGTGATGTTGACGAAACAAGGGGTCTTGATGAAACAATGGGTCTTGACGAAACAAGGTAGAGTGTGATGAAAAATGGAAGTTTTGTCAACAATAGGTGTGTGACGAAAGTTGTAAGTTTCGTCAAAGACAAGATGTGACGAAAGATGAAAGCTAGTTGATAAAATATGTTCACCAACTTGTAAGATATTTTCACCAAGTTGTAAAATATTTTATACTTTAAAACCTTATCCTAACACAAACCTTCTATTGTCAAACCCACCTTACTTTGGAACTCCTTTTTCAACTTTCATCATTTCAAAGGACAAGCTTTTCAAACAATTAATATTACAATCAACTTCAATAATTCAACTAAATCAACAAAGCAGACTATAACTCAAAACCCAGATTATATGAAGAACAATGAAGAACAACTTATGAACTCAGATGAGTTTATGAGTTTACCGTTGACCGATAAATTTTCCGAACACAAATTTTGCAATAAAGTTCAATGAAAACCCAATCTATCTTCTATAATAAAAGAAACCAACTTTTGGACACGTGTCATTCATTGAAGGCATCCTCAAATATATACTTATCATATATTAACTAAATAAATAAATAATAAATTAATATTAAATCTTATCATACTTTAATAAAAATATTATCCTCAAATCTAAATTGTTAATTTAATATATTTTTAAAACAAATACCTCTCTTTCCTACTTATCTTATATTAAATATATAAATAATAAATTAATATTAAATGTTATCCTAATTTATTAAAAATATAACTTTTTTTATTATTTGGTATACAAAATTATATTTATTCAACTCGTGTAAAACGCGGGGTTTTTAAAATTTAACTTTTTTTTATTGTTTACTATACAAAGTTTGGGGGGGGGGGTAGTGCACGGTCCTCCCAACCGCAGGAGTGATCTCACTCCGGGAGCCGCTACCCGACCAAGCTAGCTCCGCGGTGACTTCCCCATGCCGAGTTCTTACCCTGGGCGACATATGCCACTCCCAAGACTCGAACCCGGTACCTCTGGGAAGAGGTGGGTGTCGGTGGCCAACTGGGCTACCCCAGTTGGTTTATTTACTATACAAAGTTACAGTTATATAACCCGTGTAATACACGAAGTTTTTAAAAATATAACTTTTTATCATTTGCTACGTAAAATTAGATTTATTCAACACATGTAATACACGGAGTTTTTAAGGATATATTTTCTTTTATTATTTGGTAGATTTTTCAACCCGACTATACACGGGTTTTTTAAAGATATGATGTTTTTAGTATTTAATATAAAAACTTACATTTATTTAATCTGTATAATACACATGGTTTTTAAAGATATAACTCTTTTTTAGATTTATTCAACACGTGTAATATACGGGGTTTTTAAGGATGTAATTTTTTTTATCATTTGGTAGATTTATTCAACCCAATTATACACGGGTTTTTTAACGATACGACGTTTTTAGTATTTAGTATACAAAATTACATTTATTTAATCTGTGTAATACACATGGTTTTTAAAGATATAACTTTTTTTATTATTTGATATATAAAATTACAATTATTTAACGCGTAAAAAATACGAGTTTCATAAAAATATAACATTTTATTATTTATTATATAAAATTACATTTATTCAACCCGTGTAATACACGGGGTTCTAACCTAGTCCTAACATATATGTATGAGTTTTAAACAAGGTTTTGTATGAACTAACAAGAAAATAACAAGATTTTCACGGATTAAAGACCTGTTTTTCCAGAAAACAAGATTTTCGAACTTTAACTTTTAAGAAACAAATCTGAAAATCTTTGAAAAATCAAGAAAAACAACTTGGTTTTAACAAGGAATCGAGCCAATGCTCTGATACCAATTGTAGGTCCACCCAGAGGATCGAGTTAAACCTCTATTCCCTGTTTTCCGACGAACCCGAGAGTGCGGAATCCAAACGGGTAAGTTAAACCAAGTTCGAACACGTAAGCGACAAACACGAGACTCAACAATTAACACTCAATGTATTAATACTTGAAACGGTTAGAGTACAATGTTTACAAATAATCTCTGTAAACTTGTAACACCCGTTCATATAAACTAAGGTTTAACGTCTCATTTACGAAAAACAGTCATGTAATTAAGATTACATATGCATTGAAAATTCCGGGTTTATTAAAACTTTTTAAGATTTAAAAAGTCTATAACATATCATGTGTACATTCGTCGTTTAACATAATAACAATACATAGTGCGGAAGCTTATTTCGTAATCGTGTTGGGTTCTTGCTCGACGCTTGATCTTCATCCGTGCACCCTTGACGTTCACCTATGATCAAAACCAACTTAAAAGTTAGTTTTGATAGTCAAATATTTAGTTCATACAAGTACAGGGGTTAAAAATGACAAAAAATTAAAAATTTTCGGAGTTAGGGGCGTCGCGTGACGCCTAGGGCCTAGGTGTCACGCGAGCCCCCCTTTTTCACAGCAGGTTTCTTCAGCTGTTGCTGTACATTCCCAGCTCAACTCGATTTCACGGAAACGGCCATAACTTCTTCGTTATTGATCCGTTTTACGCGATTCTTTTTCCTACGCATCCATAATTAAATCCTCCATCTTATGGAGTTAAAACCCAACATCCAACTTAATAAAATTTCAGACTTTTAATCCTCGGCTTATTACCCTTTATACCGACTTTTAACCCGTTTATGCATTTTATCAAACAAACCTATTTATTTGATTCCTATATCTCATATACTTTTTCTAATTAATGTTACCTACTATATTAGGTTCTATTCATAGGTTTATTAGACAATTTAAACCCGTTTTCGCTCGTATGCTTATTTTGACCCGTTAAGGATATTTAAGCACTTTAAAGCTTAAAATCGCTTTCATTCATTTCTAGCATGTTATTCCTACATTTCTCAACAAGTAATCTCCCACTACAACTATATATGTTTTGAGTTTAATGTGGACTTCTATGTGTTCCGAGTTATTACCCCTCGGATTACCCTTTTACGGCAAAGACTCATATAAAGCCCTTCGACCAAAGAATTTATGTTTTTCACTATCTAACGTATCCTAAGCATTTATATAATCATAAAACTTATTTCCGAACCACCTTTAAGGGTCGTTCGTCTGAATTAGCTTACAAGGGCAATTTGGTCAATTTTCATCCTTCTTTAACTACAGGGTCCTTTAAATACTTGATTGACCCAAAATCCGACCCTTCTAACTATAATCTTATTTATAAACCCATGTGCTTCTAAAACACCATGAGCATAATTAAATTTATTCGGTTTACCTTAAAGATAGCCGAATATCTACACTTTAACATTGTCTAACTCTTATAGAACTCCAAACTCTACATGATGAGTTGTGTTATTAAACATACCTGGCTCGGATCAATATATTGACCCGTTTCAATACCTTGACTTAGTAGCCGCTAAGCAATAGCGATGTGCGTATCCGTTTGATATTTATTCCTATAAACAAGTAACTCGACAAACCATTAGTCGATATTGTCAAAGGGTGATAATTTCACCTTTTGACCCGTTTATTTACCTAGTGATCTTCGTCACTTCCATTAAATGTCAATTTCATATATTATGCTAATTTGAAGCCTAATAACGAAAATACGAATTTAAGCATAATGTAACGGAACCGTAGTTACGTACCTTTAAAGCACACCTTCCAAGCGTGTATCACCTCCGGCTTGTCCGTTTGACGTTCCGGATTCTTTGCCTAAAGAGTTCAGTCATAAACATGTTTAGAACTCCTTTTTAAACCATTTGTCGCATGATACACCGAAACATCATAATTATGCGTTTAAACTTCAATTTCGGTTTTTAAGCCTTCTTTGAGGCGTTTTCACAAACACCTTATGGGCAGATTTTTACATGATTAAACATCAAGTCTCTAGTTCATCACTTAGCCCTAATTTCACATCAATCAACCATTTTACATAATTGTTAGCTTTTACAATTCTGAAATCACTTCATAATTGTCAAATTACACTAGAACAATACCCAATTTCCTAGTGTTTATCAATTTCTACATAAGCCACTAATCACCTATAAGGGTGTTCATGGATTTTGCTAAATTACACATGATTTAAACTCATAATCGTCTAGGGTTTGTCCCTACACACGATATTGTTCTTAATCCATCATAAAACAGACATGCAACCATAAAAATCAGATTTTTCCCAATTTCATGAGAATTTCGAGTTGAGAATTTTCATCAAATTTTACATACCTTGTAATCCTCTTGTGATGAGGATCAGTAATCTATGCTCGATTTTTGTTTTTGATCAGATTTGGACCTTCAGTTTGGTTGTTTTGTAGATGCTTTAGGGTTTTGGAGAGTGGGGATCGCCCCCTGCTTGTGCTTGTACGACCAGACATCCCCAAATGGGGTGTTTGGTTTGTTTTGTTTTTTTTTTATTTGTTTTATCAAATTAAGTTTCATTTTTAACAACATTGGTCCCTCCTCTTTTGTTTAACATTTAGTTTTGGTTATTCTAACCTTATCTCAAGTTATATCTAGACTTGTAGTTAACTAGGTTATAATTCTCCTAGTTATTCATTTTGTTCAAAAACCCGCTTTATTTTAAGTCCCGTTAAATCTCGAGCCTTTTTATTATACTTCGCTTTCACAAAGTATTCCCCCTCCTTTTAATAAATATAAGACTTATTTATTTAAATCCTAATATTCACCGGGTTAATTTTACCACTAACGGTATTTTACCCGTTTTTACTATTAACGAGGTTTGATTACCAAACCCATTTTCGGGATGTTACAAGTCTACCCCCCTTAAAGAGGTTTCGTCCTCGAAACCTTTTCTTTCGTAATTTATCGAGTTTAACTCCATGCATATGCTCTCGATAATCAATTGAGCATTGCTCATATTTTATTCGATTACTAATATTACCATAAAAATTATGGTAATACCTTTTTAGTTACAAAACATCTACGGGCCTCATTCGACATAAAGCAACTTGAAATAATGTAATTTCGTTATTTCTACTAGTTCAATTAACTTAGCGATATCCATATTACCGAACCCTTTGTGAATCCATTACCTTGACCCGTTTAAAGATCTTTGGTGAAATCTTTCACTTTTAGCAACAAATCCTTTTATTTTCAAATTTAGTTATTCGGTTCATTTATACCGAATCCACTGCTTACAAGCAAACCAAATTTATTTAAATGACCTTAACCGGTCTCACCAACTAGACTTATTGGTCCAGTTACTTTCTTCCCTTATTATTTGCTATGGTTTGCCTTATAAGGTAACCATTTAAAAACTCGTTATCTTTTAGTTAAAAATTTTCATGTATACTGACGCGTACGACATTCATGTGTAAGGCCTCGCGGGCCGTTACTTACTGCTTATAACTCTTAATCTTTATTGACTGAGTTGTAACTTGACCACTCAGTCTCGTTAGTCTTTTAACAGGTTTATCACGCGCTTGTCTTATATTAACAAGCGTTTTGTATTCGTCATGACATTTTTCTTAACTTTGAATAGTTTTGGCGGCTAGCCTAATTTGCCACCGTCACTTCATACCCCGTCACACGGGTATACTAATTTGCCATCTCCGGCCTTACGTGTGTCTAAGATTTTCTAAACCATCTCATACTACTTATGTTTGTTAAAACATTGATTTTGGCCAAAAACTAAATTTTTAGTTTACATTTTCTCCTTGTCTTATATCTTTTTCTCATGTCTAGGAATTTCCGTTTCAAGTTTTATTCCTGACAGTTATTATTTTACACGGAGAATTGTAACCAATTTCCCTTGCTTTACAATATTGACCCGTAGGTTTCTTCACTTAGCCTCATGGGTTATTTCTTTATATGTTTTACCCCTTTTAAGGTGAGACCCAACAGTTCATCTCTTCCTATTTATGACCCAACGGTCTCCTTGGTCTCGTAGACCTTATCACTACATTTTACCCCGTAGGTTACGATGATCCCATAGATCGTCTTTTATTCACGTCTACATTCATATGTCTATTTATATATATATAACTTTAAAGCATCCTTTGTTATGTTTGGAATCATTCAATTTTGCTTTTGAACTTGGTTGACCTTGACCGTAGTCTAAGGTTCCATTTGTTTACTTTCGGGCTATCTTTCCGACTTTACGACTTCTGACGTCATTTACACGTCGGTTTGTCTTACGCTTACCGTTACCCGGTTTATACTTATACTCCTTTACAACCCATTACCCGGGTTCTTTTATTTTAATGTTTTTAACATTTTTTTTCGCTAGTTTGCGTTTTTCCTATATATATTCCTTTATGAGTCATCACGTAGGTTCATTAATGTTTCGCGCTTCCATTATTCGGTTTGCGCTTACTTGCACTACCAAGTTTTTATACTTTATCTCGTTTGACTTGTTCGTGTGAAATTTCATCACTTATGAACATCAAACTATGTTCTTTATTCGACCCGTTCAACTTAAAAATAGTTGAGCGTAGTTATTAACATTTCTGTTTGCAATTTCTCATTGTCTTTTAGTCATGACTCATATTCCGAGTCTTTTGACTTTCTATTTCGCGTTCCCGTCTCTTGGTTTACGCATTCTTTCCAAATCCTACCAATTCATCGGGTATCTTTACCATAATCATTCTCAAGTAACCATTTCTATATGGTTTTAAACATTATTTTAATTTATTTGGTCGTCTTAGCGAGATCCATCGCTTTTATTCGATCAAGTCTTTTATTTTTTTTTTATTCAATTCGTTTGACTTGTCCATGTGAATTTCATCACTTGTGACAGTCAAACTTCCATCTTTATACGTTAGCATTCCTATTAGTCAGTCTGTATTTCCATTTACTTTAATCTTTGTCCCTTCTCTCGGGCTCGTTATTCTAACGTAATACGCTCCCGTCATCCGACTTGCGTTTACGTTTACTATCAAACATCTTACTTGTTTGATCCATTTGGGTACCTTTTTAATTCGTCCCATTCACCCCGTCCCTACAACATCAAATGTAAGTATGGCTATCATAAAAAGTTCATGACATCATGTGTTCACTACTTACTTGGCCAGAGTAAGCGATCAACACACGACACACATGACCTTTTCATGATTTCCGAACTACACCCCATGTAAGTGACGCCTCTAATCTTTCTATATTCTTGACTTTCATTGGCAACCGTTTATTTAGTTACCATTTAACAGTTATTTGATTTACATGTTTCATTCATGAACATATACAATGTTTTTCCTTTTTATCAAACTAATCTATAATCACATTTGTTAATGTGATTGCTACTTTTCTTAATAGGATTAAATTGAGAGTTTTCCACTTGGATAATTACCCTAATCCAAGTTTCCATATGAACCAATCTTGTTACTCATTTGTTATTCATCATCATGAATAACACATTTTCTATTAAATTTCTCTTGGAAATCAGGTTTTCTAAGTTCTGTCATATGAGTATGCAACCGTCATTACTTACGTGTTTGTTGCATATTACTACTTGTGCAATTAAGTCTAAAAGTGTGCACCTGGTAATGCTTGCCCCGATGGGCGTTTCTTGCCTTTAACTTTGTTCACGGTCGTTACGCGATTTAGTCCTTGGTGAGCATGCTTCTCTTGTCATACTTCGGACCGTTCTTCTATCACATCCGTAATTTGTTAAGCTCTCGTTATCCTCATATGCGAATGTCCTTCAACTAAAGCACATACAATGTTAATAGTTTAAATCATTAAAAGATGCCTGTATTATAATACAAGGCTTTTCTACTATACGCATCAACGCGTGTAATTTCATTGACTATATCTATTCTATATCGACTTTATTGGTGTAACGTGTATTTACACGATAACTATATGTGTTGTTCTCAACACTTTAATCATATTAAACCATTGGTATACATGTACTTACTGGATTTGCGATCAAGCCTCGAACCGAACACCAATCTTTATCAAGAGCGTCAGGTCTAAGTCCAAGCATAGCTTTCCCGCCATACTTGAATCTCTTAAACCAAGGCTCTGATACCAACTTGTAACACCCGTTCATATAAACTAAGGTTTAACGTCTCATTTACGAAAAACAGTCATGTAATTAAGATTACATATGCATTGAAAATTCCGGGTTTATTAAAACTTTTTAAGATTTAAAAAGTCTATAACATATCATGTGTACATTCGTCGTTTAACATAATAACAATACATAGTGCGGAAGCTTATTTCGTAATCGTGTTGGGTTCTTGCTCGACGCTTGATCTTCATCCGTGCACCCTTGACGTTCACCTATGATCAAAACCAACTTAAAAGTTAGTTTTGATAGTCAAATATTTAGTTCATACAAGTACAGGGGTTAAAAATGACAAAAAATTAAAAATTTTCGGAGTTAGGGGCGTCGCGTGACGCCTAGGGCCTAGGTGTCACGCGAGCCCCCCTTTTTCACAGCAGGTTTCTTCAGCTGTTGCTGAACTCGATTTCACGGAAACGGCCATAACTTCTTCGTTATTGATCCGTTTTACGCGATTCTTTTTCCTACGCGTCCATAATTAAATCCTCCATCTTATGGAGTTAAAACCCAACATCCAACTTAATAAAATTTCAGACTTTTAATCCTCGGCTTATTACCCTTTATACCGACTTTTAACCCGTTTATGCATTTTATCAAACAAACCTATTTATTTGATTCCTATATCTCATATACTTCTTCTAATTAATGTTACCTACTATATTAGGTTCTATTCATAGGTTTATTAGACAATTTAAACCCGTTTTCGCTCGTATGCTTATTTTGACCCGTTAAGGATATTTAAGCACTTTAAAGCTTAAAATCGCTTTCATTCATTTCTAGCATGTTATTACTACATTTCTCAACAAGTAATCTCCCACTACAACTATATATGTTTTGAGTTTAATGTGGACTTCTATGTGTTCCGAGTTATTACCCCTCGGATTACCCTTTTACGGCAAAGACTCATATAAAGCCCTTCGACCAAAGAATTTATGTTTTTCACTATCTAACTTATCCTAAGCATTTATATAATCATAAAACTTATTTCCGAACCACCTTTAAGGGTCGTTCGTCTGAATTAGCTTACAAGGGCAATTTGGTCAATTTTCATCCTTCTTTAACTACAGGGTCCTTTAAATACTTGATTGACCCAAAATCCGACCCTTCTAACTATAATCTTATTTATAAACCCATGTGCTTCTAAAACACCATGAGCATAATTAAATTTATTCGGTTTACCTTAAAGATAGCCGAATATCTACACTTTAACATTGTCTAACTCTTATAGAACTCCAAACTCTACATGATGAGTTGTGTTATTAAACATACCTGGCTCGGATCAATATATTGACCCGTTTCAATACCTTGACTTAGTAGCCGCTAAGCAATAGCGATGTGCGTATCCGTTTGATATTTATTCCTATAAACAAGTAACTCGACAAACCATTAGTCGATATTGTCAAAGGGTGATAATTTCACCTTTTGACCCGTTTATTTACCTAGTGATCTTCGTCACTTCCATTAAATGTCAATTTCATATATTATGCTAATTTGAAGCCTAATAACGAAAATACGAATTTAAGCATAATGTAACGGAACCGTAGTTACGTACCTTTAAAGCACACCTTCCAAGCGTGTATCACCTCCGGCTTGTCCGTTTGACGTTCCGGATTCTTTGCCTAAAGAGTTCAGTCATAAACATGTTTAGAACTCCTTTTTAAACCATTTGTCGCATGATACACCGAAACATCATAATTATGCGTTTAAACTTCAATTTCGGTTTTTAAGCCTTCTTTGAGGCGTTTTCACAAACACCTTATGGGCAGATTTTTACATGATTAAACATCAAGTCTCTAGTTCATCACTTAGCCCTAATTTCACATCAATCAACCATTTTACATAATTGTTAGCTTTTACAATTCTGAAATCACTTCATAATTGTCAAATTACACTAGAACAATACCCAATTTCCTAGTGTTTATCAATTTCTACATAAGCCACTAATCACCTATAAGGGTGTTCATGGATTTTGCTAAATTACACATGATTTAAACTCATAATCGTCTAGGGTTTGTCCCTAGACACGATATTGTTCTTAATCCATCATAAAACAGACATGCAACCATAAAAATCAGATTTTTCCCAATTTCATGAGAATTTCGAGTTGAGAATTTTCATCAAATTTTACATACCTTGTAATCCTCTTGTGATGAGGATCAGTAATCTATGCTCGATTTTTGTTTTTGATCAGATTTGGACCTTCAGTTTGGTTGTTTTGTAGATGCTTTAGGGTTTTGGAGAGTGGGGATCGCCCCCTGCTTGTGCTTGTACGACCAGACATCCCCAAATGGGGTGTTTGGTTTGTTTTGTTTTTTTTTTATTTGTTTTATCAAATTAAGTTTCATTTTTAACAACATTGGTCCCTCCTCTTTTGTTTAACATTTAGTTTTGGTTATTCTAACCTTATCTCAAGTTATATCTAGACTTGTAGTTAACTAGGTTATAATTCTCCTAGTTATTCATTTTGTTCAAAAACCCGCTTTATTTTAAGTCCCGTTAAATCTCGGGCCTTTTTATTATACTTCGCTTTCACAAAGTATTCCCCCTCCTTTTAATAAATATAAGACTTATTTATTTAAATCCTAATATTCACCGGGTTAATTTTACCACTAACGGTATTTTACCCGTTTTTACTATTAACGAGGTTTGATTACCAAACCCATTTTCGGGATGTTACAAAACTCTCTCTGGTTCTCTCGTGTCTCACTGTGTTCTTTCTTGTGTTTCTTCGTGGTCTCTGTCTTCTGTCCACTGCTGCTTATATAAGGGACATGACGACGAAACAGGCTGGAACTCGACGTAAGTTCATGGACCCGACGAAACTTCTCGGCGAAACTTCAATGTGACGAAACTTTAGGAGTTTCATCAACAACAAATTGGTCAGGAGTTTCGCCATGGGTCTTCAAGGAGTTTCGTCGAACAGCAGGTAAGGAGAGTTTCGTCATGTTCACATGCAGGAGATGTTCTTTGTCATGTTGATATCAGCTATTTCGTCATGAACAAGACAAACAGAGAATAGATTTCTGAATTCACGTTGTTTAAATGCAATCTTCACATGAAATGTCTTCACATGACATCATCATGGTGATGTCATGATGATGTCATGATGATGTGTCAGCGGGAAACGCTCACGGCTCTTCATGCTTCACGTGTCGAACTCTGGGGCGCACGACGGAGGAATGTCGTGACATCGGGCTTGAGCCGAACCTAACTGAGTCGGGTCCACATAATATGTATCAGTACCTCGCATTAACATGGGGAGACACAAGGCTTTGCACAAATACATGGGCGTCAATGTCTCCCAACGTCCTACAAAACCGTGATTAGAAACTCTCATTCAACATATGATTCTTATGACTTCTCAAGTAGTGTGTAATATCAAATTTGAAGATAGGATTCCATTGTAGCAGTTCCCATGACTGTTTTACACTATACTTTTTCATCGGCCGTACAACAACACAAGAAGACAAAGGCCGCCAAAATATGCACAGACATTCTTCCATAACTCCCAGGTAGCTATGAGAAGAACTTTCATATCTAGCATCATCAGGTAGTAAGGGAATTTCTTTAAAATCCTCTTTTGATAAATCATAACAAATAAGGCTCTCACTATCTGCACACCAAGCCAGGCTATCTGCACATTTAGGGTTTAGATACGCTGCGTATTGGTCAATACGCAGCGTATAGGGTTACCTGAATACGCTGCGTATTGGTCAATACGCAGCGTATATAAGTGGTAGGTACACGACCAGACAGTCAAACCTAGTACCATGTCAAATCAGTCTTAAATAGGGTGCGTATTGATCAATACGCAGCGTATTGCCAGACTGATTTGACCTGATACGATGTTGTCCAGCGCACGTGAATAAAGTAATACGGTGAGTAGGGATCAATACGCTGCGTATTGACATGCCAGATGAAAGTCTATTTATCCCTCCATTCATGTCTGTTACCCATCATCCGACATATACTTTGCTTTCCTTTTCATATACTTTGCTTTCCTTCATCTTCTTCTTAAGTAAATTGTTTGTTTTTTGTTCAACCTTGTTAAAATGTCATCATTTTGGAAGGATAATTATTTCGGTAATCGCTATTCTAACGACACATGGGGATCAAATGCTGCCAATGAGGAGGAGGAGGTTGTGTCTGGAGTCCCTGTTGATCAAGAAACACAGTTGCCAGACTTGAACAAGACTCCCACTCCACCTGTTGATGAACCAAATTACCCGGTGCATCAAGTGTGTCCAGATTACGGATACGGGTATGAATCTCCGTACGTGCAACAAAGTGGATACGGTGCTGAGAATGCACCTGTTGATGAACCAAATTATCCGGTGCATCAAGTGTGTCCAGATTACGGATACGGGTATGAATCTCCGTACGTGCAACAAAGTGGATACGGTGCTGAGAATGCACCTGTTGATGAACCATATTACCCGTCGCAGCCATCGTATCCGGGTTATGGGGTATACGGGGACGAAGGTGGATACGGAAGTTACAGTGGATACGGTGGTGATGGTGGATACGGGGGTGAAGGTGGTTACAGTGGATATGGGGGCTACAGTGTATACGACAGTGTATATGATAGATATAGGGATGAAGTTGGATATGGTTATGAGTCCCGTAACACATCACTTTATGAACCATCTACCCCGAGCAATCCATTTCAAGTAAATGAGGTATCATTATTATTATAGTTAAAAATGATATAATTATAATAATTATTATTATTGTTAAAATACTTTAATTATAAATATAATTATAAATATTATTATTATTATTATTATTATTATTATTATTATTATTGTTGTTGTTGTTGTTGTTGTTAAAAATATTATAATTAATTAACAAAATAATTATAAGATTTAGTAAATAAACAAGTTAAGAAAGTTAAGTTAATAAACAATTTATTTTTCTTCTCTAAATAAATAAATTAATAAAAAATATTTTAAATAAATTAGTATTGTAAATAAATAAAAGAATCATGAAATTGATTTTTAGTTAAAATGGTTAGTTTAAACCTAACTTAGTTAGTTAAATCATAGTTAAAATGGTTAGTTTAAACCTAACTTAGTTAGTTAAATCATAGTTATATCCTAACTAGGTTAGCATTTAATACAAGGGACCACTAACTGAGTTAGAGAACTCAGTTAGTCCAGTTAAGTGCCAAAAACAAAAAAAAGTCCCTGAAGTTTCAAATTTTACGAAAATAGTCCCTGAAGTTTCCAAAAATTGACAAAACAGTCCCTGAACTTTCGAAAATTGACAAAAATGGTCCCTGAACTTTCGAAAATGGACAAAAATGGTCCCTAAACTTTCAAAAATTGGCAAAAATGGTCCCTGAACTTTCGAAAATTGCAAAAATGGTCCCTGAACTTTCGAAAATTGACAAAAATGGTCCCTGAAGTTTCTAAAATTGAAAAAAATGGTCCCTAAAGTTTCTGAAATTGACAAAAATGGTCCCTAAAGTTTCTAAAATTGAAAAAAATGGTCCCTAAAGTTTCTAAAATTGAAAAAATGGTCCCTAAAGTTTCTAAAATTGAAAAAAATGGTCCCTAAAGTTTCTAAAATTGAAAAAATGGTCCCTAAAGTTTCTAAAATTGAAAAAAATGGGTACAAGAAACGGGAAAGGATAATGGTTACGTAATATTATTATTATTATTATTATTATTATTATTATTATTAACGTAACCTTTTTTAGCGTTTCATGTCTCTAACTGATTTGAAGAATTGGGTACAAGAAACGGGAAAGGATAATGGTTACGTAATTGTTACCCGCCGATCAAAAAATATTGGCGGTACTACTGGGATGGTATGGCTTGTGTGCGACCGTAGTGGTGAACACCGTAGTAAAGCAACAGTTAGGAAAGCTGGTAGCAAAAAAATCGGCTGCCCGTTTTCATTACTCGCCATCCGGGACGTGACGAACGACACGTGGGAGTTAAAAGTGGACTGTGCGAACCATAACCACGAACCTACGACGAGTCTGTTGGGCCACGCTTTTGTGCGAAGATTCACTAAAGCCGAATACAAGCTAGTGGAGCAGCTAACTGCTCAAAACATGGAGCCACGTATCATATTTCAAACCCTAAGAAAGCAGTTCCCCGACAGCCTGCACGTTCAGAAAGACGTGCAAAATGCGGTACAAAAAATTAGAGCGACAATAATGGACGGAAAGAATCCTATTCAGGCACTGGAAAGCCTGCTGCATGACCGCCGATTCATTTACGACACCCGACAAGATCCCAAAACAGATGTCGTAACAGAGATTTTCTTTGTTCATCCTTATTCAATCACTATGTGGCGTGCATTCCCGCACGTGATGTTGATCGACGCGACCTACAAAACAAACCTCTACAACATGCCATTTGTCCAGGTTGTGGGTATGACGTCGACTGGGAAGTCTTTTTGTATCGCACATGCCGTTATTTGTAAGGAACGAAGGGGTAACTACGTGTGGGTGCTTGAGCGGATCAAGTCAATATTGCATGAATGTATGATGCCGCGTGTGATAGTCACGGATAGGGAGCTTGCCCTGATAAACGCGTGTTCTAAAGTATTCCCGAACGCAAAAAGGCTTCTATGCCACTTTCACATCCAACAAAATATAGCTAGAAAGTGCAAGGAAGGGTTCGATAAAGAAGATTGGGGGAAATTTATGTCGTACTGGCGGACATTGTGCGAATCTTCATCAGAGCCCATGTACAAGTACAACTTGGAGAAAATGTATAACCGACTCGTGGTTGCCAACCGAGAAAGTAAGTGTTCCTTCAACAAACGACTCACCCAATCTATTATATTTCACACACGCTTTTACATTTCATTATTTTATTTTTACAGGTGTCTATGATTACGTCTACGAAAACTGGCTCAAAGACTATAAAGAAATGTTCGTTTATGCGTGGACCGATAAGTGTCGCAACTTTGGTCAGCGCACCACCAACAGAGTTGAGAGCCAGCACGCAAATTTAAAAAGATACATTACGCGCGGGAGTTCATTGGAGCGAATAGCAAGATGCATCATTGATATAGTTGAAACTCAGTATGATGAAATACAAAAAAGTTTCACTGAGAGCATCGAAAAAACGATGAACCACCATAGACACCGAATGTTGGACAACCTACGTGGAAAGGTTTCCCATGAAGCACTTGATTTGCTGGAAAAAGAGCTACTGAGGAAGATGGATGTGTTGCGGAAACTTAACGCATCATGTGGTTGCCATATGTGGCTTAGCAAAGGATTGCCGTGTGCTTGTAGACTGGAAAACTACAACCGTACAGGTAAAAAATATTAAAACAACAAACCTTTTGTTATTTTGTACGATTTAGCTGTTTCTCACACCGTATTAACTTAACTGTGCAGGGCGTATAATACAACTCGACGAGATAGATGTATTCTGGCGCAAGCGAAATATCTGCCGTTTGCGGCTGCGTTTGCAGCCGTTTAAACGCCCGTTAGGGACCTACGCGACTTACGGTTCGACTTCGACTAAATATAATTTAACGACGACGATCATAGTTTTGACGCTCGTACGGTCCTAACGAGCGTCGAAACTAAGTTCGTCGTTAAAATATATATATTTTTTTATTATTTAGTCGAAGTCGAACCGTCAGGCGCGTAGGTCCCTAGCGAACGTCGAAACTAAGTTCGTCGATTAAAATTTTAACGACGGGCTTAGTTTCGACGCTCGTTAGGCCCGTACAGCCCTTACGGACGACGTCGACTAAATAATGTACGCGCCTTACGGATGACGTCGACTAAATAATAAAAAAAATATTATTTAGTCGACGTCGTCCGTAAGGCGCGTACGGCCTAACGAGCGTCGAAACTAAGCCCGTCGTTAAAATTTTAACGACGGGCTTAGTTTCGACGCTCGTTAGGCCCGTACGCGCCTTACGGACGACGTCGACTAAATAATAAAAAAAATATTATTTAGTCGACGTCGTCCGTAAGGCGCGTACGGGCCTAACGAGCGTCGAAACTAAGTCCGTCGTTGCCCGTTAGGCCCGTACGCGCCTTACGGATGATAAATTTACAAAAATGGTCCCTGAGGTTTGATGTGTTTACAAAATTGGTCCCTGAGGTTTGATGAATTTACAAAAATGGTCCCTGGTGTTTCCAGGATTTAATAAAATGGTCCCTTGTGTTTCAGAAATTGACCAGGGACCATTTTTGTAAATCCTGGAAACACCAGGGACCATTTTTGTAAATTCATCAAACCTCAGGGACCAATTTTGTAAACACATCAAACCTCAGGGACCATTTTTTTAAACATAAACTTAAATTGTTTTTTTTTAAATACAGAAAAATATATATTTTTAAACAGAAAATATAAATTTTAGTCGACGTCGTCCGTAAGGCGCGTACGGGCCTAACGGGCGTCGAAACTAAGCCCGTCGTTAAAATTTTAACGACGGGCTTAGTTTCGACGCTCGTTAGGCCCGTACGCGCCTTACGGATGACGTCGACTAAATAATAAAAAAAATATTATTTAGTCGACGTCGTCCGTAAGGCGCGTACGGGCCTAACGAGCGTCGAAACTAAGTCCGTCGTTGCCCGTTAGGGACCTACGCGACTTACGGTTTCCATTTAATCGATGTTGACTGATTATTATTTACTGACTGGTTTCCATTTATGCAGGTATTTGCACAAGATGATTTCCACTTCGATCACTGCTCGAAACAAAAGCCGGGAGTGGTGTACGAGTGGTGACTTATTCTTTTTGTATTGCCTCTTATACAAGAGGCCGTGCGCTCTCGCCTACGGGTTGGCGCAGTATTTCGCCTCCGCGCATCATCGACAGGAGCGCGGAATACTATTCGGCGGCGCTTACGTGACCAAGATAGCCCATTCGTTGGGCTATCATCCGGAGAATGACCGCGGCCGTGTAGGCCCGGCGGCACAGCCAAAGCGGATGGGGATGAACACAATAAACGGGATGCATATTACCAAAGACTTTCCATGCGGGAAGCGGTTAAAGAATCTGGACGGCACGCAATACGAGCTTAAGGACCTGCCAGAAGACTTCCCTCTGATTTATCCCCCGCGGGATCCGGAGCCGCCAGAGCCGCATCAGCCGGTCGCCGTTTTTCCGCAGCCACCACAGCCGCGTGGACCACCCGGGGCGCCCCAGTTCCCACGCCATGTTATGCCCGGTCCTGACCCGTCACATGAGCGGCTGCTTCGAAACGTGGAGAGAAACAATTATTTGTTAGAGTGGGTGGCTGCGGCGCTGCAGCAGCAGCGACAGCATGACGGGTTACCTCCACTACCCTTCATTGCGGATGCGGACTGGGATCAGCATCAGCGGCAGCAGCAGCATCAGCAGCAGCAGCAGCATCAGGAGCAGGAGCAGCAGCAGCAGCATCAGGAACAGCAGCAGTAGTATTTTATCATTTTGTTATGTATGTACAAACTTTGTAATGTATTTTGTAATGTATGTATCAAACTTCGGTGTAAACAGTTTCACATATTTTGAAATGTTATGTTTTGAAATTCAGGCAGGTTATAAAAAATTCTGGCAGGTTATTTAAAGTGTTTTGTCGTTACAAACTTAGTTTCGACGCTCGTTAGGCCCGTACGCGCCTTACGGACGACGTCGACTAAATAATAAAAAAAATATTATTTAGTCGACGTCGTCCGTAAGGCGCGTACGGGCCTAACGAGCGTCGAAACTAAGTCCGTCGTTGCCCGTTAGGCCCGTACGCGCCTTACGGAGGACGTCGACTAAATAATAAAAAAAATATTATTTAGTCGACGTCGTCCGTAAGGCGCGTACGGGCCTAACGAGCGTCGAAACTAAGCCCGTCGTTAAAATTTTAACGACGGGCTTAGTTTCGACGCTCGTTAGGCCCGTACGCGCCTTACGGACGACGTCGACTAAATAATAAAAAAATATTATTTAGTCGACGTCGTCCGTAAGGCGCGTACGGGCCTAACGAGCGTCGAAACTAAGTCCGTCGTTGCCCGTTAGGCCCGTACGCGCCTTACGGAGGACGTCGACTAAATAATAAAAAAAATATTATTTAGTCGACGTCGTCCGTAAGGCGCGTACGGGCCTAACGAGCGTCGAAACTAAGTCCGTCGTTGCCCGTTAGGCCCGTACGCGCCTTACGGAGGACGTCGACTAAATAATAAAAAAAATATTATTTAGTCGACGTCGTCCGTAAGGCGCGTACGGGCCTAACGAGCGTCGAAACTAAACCCGTCGTTAAAATTTTAACGACGGGCTTAGTTTCGACGCTCGTTAGGCCCGTACGCGCCTTACGGACGACGTCGACTAAATAATAAAAAAAATATTATTTAGTCGACGTCGTCCGTAAGGCGCGTACGGGCCTAACGAGCGTCGAAACTAAGTCCGTCGTTGCCCGTTAGGCCCGTACGCGCCTTACGGATGATAAATTTACAAAAATGGTCCCTGAGGTTTGATGTGTTTACAAAATCGGTCCCTGAGGTTTGATGAATTTACAAAAATGGTCCCTGGTGTTTCCAGGATTTACAAAAATGGTCCCTGGTCAATTTCTGAAACACAAGGGACCATTTTATTAAATCCTGGAAACACCAGGGACCACTTTTGTAAACACATCAAACCTCAGGGACCATTTTTGTAAATTTATCATCCGTAAGGCGCGTACGGGCCTAACGGGCAACGACGGACTTAGTTTCGACGCTCGTTAGGCCCGTACGCGCCTTACGGACGACGTCGACTAAATAATAAAAAAAATATTATTTAGTCGACGTCGTCCGTAAGGCGCGTACGGGCCTAACGAGCGTCGAAACTAAGTCCGTCGTTGCCCGTTAGGCCCGTACGCGCCTTACGGCTGATAAATTTACAAAAATGGTCCCTGAGGTTTGATGTGTTTACAAAATCAGTCCCTGAGATTTGATGACTTTACAAAAATGGTCCCTGGTGTTTCCAGGATTTACAAAAATGGTCCCTGGTCAATTTCTGAAACACAAGGGACCATTTTTGTAAATCCTGGAAACACCAGGGACCATTTTTGTAAATTCATCAAACCTCAGGGACCAATTTTGTAAACACATCAAACCTCAGGGACCATTTTTTTAAACATAAACTTAAATTGTTTTTTTTTTAACGACGTCGGGCCTTACGGGCAACGACGGACTTAGTTTCGACGCTCGTTAGGCCCGTACGCGCCTTACGGACGACGTCGACTAAATAATATTTTTTTTATTATTTAGTCGACGTCGTCCGTAAGGCGCGTACGGGCCTAACGATTGTATCTGGAATACAACAGGTTCTGTGTGAATTTAAAGTTCAGAAGGCTTTATACGCCTCGTATTGACCAATACGCAGCGTATACAAGGTGTCAATATACGCTGCGTATAGGCCAATACGCAGCCTATTAATAGTTACTGCATATATGAATTAAGTTCTATGTTCTAACAGCTCCGGAACGGAGGATAAACTGGTTAAGGCTTTACGGTTCTAAATGATAGGTCACGAGTTCGATTCATGATAAGGGCCGGTTCTTTAAAGAAGACCCCCTTTTATACTGATTTTATATATATTTACATTTTGGTCCCTGGTGTTTCATTTTTTATAAAAATGGTCCCTGAAGTTTCATGAATATACAAAAATGGTCCCTGTTGTTTGATAATTTAGATAAATGGTCCCTGATGATTCCAGGATTTACAATAATGGTCCCTTATGTTTCTGAAATTGACACAAAGTGTCAAATTTTACCAAGTTTATATACGCTTCGTATTGGTCAATACGCAGCGTATAGAAACCTGGCAAAAATTTGACACTTCAAACCTACCAAAATGACCCCAAATGTGCATCAGTTTTCTATACGCTGCGTATTGACCAATACGCAGCGTATAAAGCCTTCTGAACTTTAAATTCACACAGAACTTGTTGTATTCCAGATACAATCGTTAGGCCCGTACGCGCCTTACGGACGACGTCGACTAAATAATAAAAAAAATATTATTTAGTCGACGTCGTCCGTAAGGCGCGTACGGGCCTAACGAGCGTCGAAACTAAGTCCGTCGTTGCCCGTTAGGCCCGTACGCGCCTTACGGACGACGTCGACTAAATAATAAAAAAAATATTATTTAGTCGACGTCGTCCGTAAGGCGCGTACGGGCCTAACGAGCGTCGAAACTAAACCCGTCGTTAAAATTTTAACGACGGGCTTAGTTTCGACGCTCGTTAGGCCCGTACGCGCCTTACGGACGACGACGACTAAATAATAAAAAAAATATTATTTAGTCGACGTCGTCCGTAAGGCGCGTACGGGCCTAACGAGCGTCGAAACTAAGTCCGTCGTTGCCCGTTAGGCCCGTACGCGCCTTACGGAGGACGTCGACTAAATAATAAAAAAAATATTATTTAGTCGACGTCGTCCGTAAGGCGCGTACGGGCCTAACGAGCGTCGAAACTAAACCCGTCGTTAAAATTTTAACGACGGGCTTAGTTTCGACGCTCGTTAGGCCCGTACGCGCCTTACGGACGACGTCGACTAAATAATAAAAAAAATATTATTTAGTCGACGTCGTCCGTAAGGCGCGTACGGGCCTAACGAGCGTCGAAACTAAGTCCGTCGTTGCCCGTTAGGCCCGTACGCGCCTTACGGCTGATAAATTTACAAAAATGGTCCCTGAGGTTTGATGTGTTTACAAAATCGGTCCCTGAGATTTGATGACTTTACAAAAATGGTCCCTGGTGTTTCCAGGATTTACAAAAATGGTCCCTGGTCAATTTCTGAAACACAAGGGACCATTTTTGTAAATCCTGGAAACACCAGGGACCATTTTTGTAAATTCATCAAACCTCAGGGACCAATTTTGTAAACACATCAAACCTCAGGGACCATTTTTTTAAACATAAACTTAAATTGTTTTTTTTTTAACGACGTCGGGCCTTACGGGCAACGACGGACTTAGTTTCGACGCTCGTTAGGCCCGTACGCGCCTTACGGACGACGTCGACTAAATAATATTTTTTTTATTATTTAGTCGACGTCGTCCGTAAGGCGCGTACGGGCCTAACGAGCGTCGAAACTAAGCCCGTCGTTAAAATTTTAACGACGGGTTTAGTTACGACGCTCGTTAGGCCCGTACGCGCCTTACGGACGACGTCGACTAAATAATATTTTTTTTATTATTTAGTCGACGTCGTCCGTAAGGCGCGTACGGGCCTAACGGGCAACGACGGACTTAGTTTCGACGCTCGTTAGGCCCGTACGCGCCTTACGGACGACGTCGACTAAATAATATTTTTTTTATTATTTAGTCGACGTCGTCCGTAAGGCGCGTACGGGCCTAACGAGCGTCGAAACTAAGCCCGTCGTTAAAATTTTAACGACGGGTTTAGTTTCGACGCTCGTTAGGCCCGTACGCGCCTTACGGACGACGTCGACTAAATAATATTTTTTTTATTATTTAGTCGACGTCCTCCGTAAGGCGCGTACGGGCCTAACGGGCAACGACGGACTTAGTTTCGACGCTCGTTAGGCCCGTACGCGCCTTACGGACGACGTCGACTAAATAATATTTTTTTTATTATTTAGTCGACGTCGTCCGTAAGGCGCGTACGGGCCTAACGAGCGTCGAAACTAAGTCCGTCGTTGCCCGTAAGGCCCGACGTCGTTAAAAAAAAAACAATTTAAGTTTATGTTTAAAAAAATGGTCCCTGAGGTTTGATGTGTTTACAAAATTGGTCCCTGAGGTTTGATGAATTTACAAAAATGGTCCCTGGTGTTTCCAGGATTTACAAAAATGGTCCCTTGTGTTTCAGAAATTGACCAGGGACCATTTTTGTAAATCCTGGAAACACCAGGGACCATTTTTGTAAAGTCATCAAATCTCAGGGACCGATTTTGTAAACACATCAAACCTCAGGGACCATTTTTGTAAATTTATCAGCCGTAAGGCGCGTACGGGCCTAACGGGCAACGACGGACTTAGTTTCGACGCTCGTTAGGCCCGTACGCGCCTTACGGACGACGTCGACTAAATAATATTTTTTTTATTATTTAGTCGACGTCGTCCGTAAGGCGCGTACGGGCCTAACGAGCGTCGAAACTAAGCCCGTCGTTAAAATTTTAACGACGGGTTTAGTTACGACGCTCGTTAGGCCCGTACGCGCCTTACGGACGACGTCGACTAAATAATATTTTTTTTATTATTTAGTCGACGTCGTCCGTAAGGCGCGTACGGGCCTAACGGGCAACGACGGACTTAGTTTCGACGCTCGTTAGGCCCGTACGCGCCTTACGGACGACGTCGACTAAATAATATTTTTTTTATTATTTAGTCGACGTCGTCCGTAAGGCGCGTACGGGCCTAACGAGCGTCGAAACTAAGCCCGTCGTTAAAATTTTAACGACGGGTTTAGTTTCGACGCTCGTTAGGCCCGTACGCGCCTTACGGACGACGTCGACTAAATAATATTTTTTTTATTATTTAGTCGACGTCCTCCGTAAGGCGCGTACGGGCCTAACGGGCAACGACGGACTTAGTTTCGACGCTCGTTAGGCCCGTACGCGCCTTACGGACGACGTCGACTAAATAATATTTTTTTTATTATTTAGTCGACGTCGTCCGTAAGGCGCGTACGGGCCTAACGAGCGTCGAAACTAAGTCCGTCGTTGCCCGTAAGGCCCGACGTCGTTAAAAAAAAAACAATTTAAGTTTATGTTTAAAAAAATGGTCCCTGAGGTTTGATGTGTTTACAAAATTGGTCCCTGAGGTTTGATGAATTTACAAAAATGGTCCCTGGTGTTTCCAGGATTTACAAAAATGGTCCCTTGTGTTTCAGAAATTGACCAGGGACCATTTTTGTAAATCCTGGAAACACCAGGGACCATTTTTGTAAAGTCATCAAATCTCAGGGACCGATTTTGTAAACACATCAAACCTCAGGGACCATTTTTGTAAATTTATCAGCCGTAAGGCGCGTACGGGCCTAACGGGCAACGACGGACTTAGTTTCGACGCTCGTTAGGCCCGTACGCGCCTTACGGACGACGTCGACTAAATAATATTTTTTTTATTATTTAGTCGACGTCGTCCGTAAGGCGCGTACGGGCCTAACGAGCGTCGAAACTAAGCCCGTCGTTAAAATTTTAACGACGGGTTTAGTTTCGACGCTCGTTAGGCCCGTACGCGCCTTACGGACGACGTCGACTAAATAATATTTTTTTTATTATTTAGTCGACGTCGTCCGTAAGGCGCGTACGGGCCTAACGGGCAACGACGGACTTAGTTTCGACGCTCGTTAGGCCCGTACGCGCCTTACGGACGACGTCGACTAAATAATATTTTTTTTATTATTTAGTCGACGTCGTCCGTAAGGCGCGTACGGGCCTAACGAGCGTCGAAACTAAGCCCGTCGTTAAAATTTTAACGACGGGTTTAGTTTCGACGCTCGTTAGGCCCGTACGCGCCTTACGGACGACGTCGACTAAATAATATTTTTTTTATTATTTAGTCGACGTCGTCCGTAAGGCGCGTACGGGCCTAACGGGCAACGACGGACTTAGTTTCGATGCTCGTTAGGCCCGTACGCGCCTTACGGACGACGTCGACTAAATAATATTTTTTTTATTATTTAGTCGACGTCGTCCGTAAGGCGCGTACGGGCCTAACGATTGTATCTGGAATACAACAAGTTCTGTGTGAATTTAAAGTTCAGAAGGCTTTATACGCTGCGTATTGGTCAATACGCAGCGTATACAAGGTGTCAGTATACGCTGCGTATAGGCCAATACGCAGCCTATTAGCAGTTACTGCATATATGAATTAAGTTCCATGTTCTAACAGCTCCGGAACGGAGGATAAACTGGTTAAGGCTTTACGGTTCTAAATGATAGGTCACGAGTTCGATTCTTGATAAGGGCCGGTTCTTTAAAGAAGACCCCCTTTTATACTGATTTTATATATATTTACATTTTGGTCCCTGGTGTTTCATTTTTTATAAAAATGGTCCCTGAAGTTTCATGAATAGACAAAAATGGTCCCTGTTGTTTCATAATTTAGATAAATGGTCCCTGATGATTCCAGGATTTACAATAATGGTCCCTTATGTTTCTGAAATTGACACAAAATGTTTCCAGGTATGAAGTGTCAAATTTTACCAAGTTTATATACGCTGCGTATTGACCAATACGCAGCGTATAGAAACCTGGCAAACATTTGACACTTCAAACCTACCAAAATGACCCCAAATGTGCATCAGTTTTCTATACGCTGCGTATTGGTCAATACGCAGCGTATAGGGCCCTTGTTTTCTGTGCAATGATTGGTAATCAGGCACTGAGATCTATGGTTTATCTACGCTGCGTATTGGTCAATACGCAGCGTCTAGGGTTAACCTTATAGGCTGCGTATTGACCAATACGCAGCGTAGATAAACCCTAACTTTTGCTAGGGTTTGGTGTGCCAATAGGCACTTTAGTGTGCCAATAGGCACACTCACAAATAATTATCTTTTCGTGTTTTCATTATCTCCTACAAGCCAGTGAAGCGCACCATTGCATAAGATACCCGCCTTAGTAAGTAATCTGTACTTCATTTCTCCGATAACTCTCCACACATGAGATTTCAAACTCAAGTACTCAACAAGTAAAAACATGTTTGATTCTCGCCTTTCTTATCCGCAACGACAACTGTGTAATCATCTTCGGATAAATCATGACCAAACCCCAACATAATGATCTAAAGAGCAAAAACGACGGAAGGTTCAATCGTCTTACCTCTCTAGTCATTGGATTGTCTACTAAAATTGTCCATGTTAAATAAGAGAAGATGCATACCAGTCCGTTACAAGAACCAACAAGACTGTAAAAACACTCCTCATACGCTAAACAAATTCTTCTGTTAAGTTTATTGTTGCAGCAATCTTTGTTGTAACTATGGATCAGGTGACGATTAACGAAACGAGGACTTGTGATTAAAGAATGCCATGACTTACACACGCTCTTGAAACGGATCAGATCCTTCACTTCTGATCAACCACATCAGCATGAACAAACTTTGCCATTGAAACCCTAATTGGAAAACGGAGTAGGGTTAGACGATATATGTTCAGTCCCTCATTACGGGTCATATAGCTATTTTGACCGGGTCATAACCCTACGTATAGTGTTTATTTATGAAAGCAGTAGCTAACCTTAAAAGACTGAATAAACAACAATTCAACATAAATTGAAAATATATGCTTAAAACTAAATTCAGATAAAAGTATAACAATCACTTTATTCATCAGAAACAAGATACAAGAAACGTCAAACACAAGAACAAAATATAAGTATAAACAATCACTTTTTTCATCAGAATGCGTCTGGCACATGTTGGATTAATCGGTTCGTTTACGGGTCACGGGTTAACACGTTATCGAGTCACAGTTAAAATGGTTAATTGTTTACGGGTGACGCCAGTCGCGGGTCACATGTTGCAACTCAGGTAAGCTGGTTGCGGATCAGTAGAGCAAATGCATAAGGGTTAAAAGAGTCAATTAGCACGTGTTAGTGTACGTGAGTTGATGAAGAATTAGTCAAGTTTAACAAACTTCATGGAAGTGCACGTGGGATGTGGAATACTTGACCATTGCTTATTATTAGGAATTTTAATTTGTTAGTTTGTTAATGCACGTTTGTATTTTCATTATAAATAGAGGTAGTCTGCACTTGTTTTTCCATGTTGTAACTTTACGTTCCATTTAATTAAACAAAGCTAGTCGAACCAGTTTGGGTTCAAGTGTGTTTATTGGGGCCTGTAACCAACAGCACATGATCCTGATTCTCCCCTCATTAAATGAAACATTAGAAAAGGGTACAAATTCAATTCCTACAATCACTAATATGAAGGATATCTGCTTCTTGTAAGTATTTTCAAACAACTAGCTACATTTAAAATCACATTCATAATATTCAACAATATATTATAAAAGTATTAAACAGTTACTGAATGCATCAAACGCAAGATAATATAAACCAGAATCCAGACACCTAAATGAACAAGCAAAACTCATAACCCTACAATCTTCAGCTTTAACACTTGTCCGATATTATTGCCAGTTACAAGTGGAAGTCATAGAAAGAAGACAACTGAAATTATTTTCATGCTGCAACATTTGTCATCTTGACTGCTTCTTCAAATGGTCCCCTTCTTATCTGCATAAGAATAACAAGAAGAGAGGTGAATGAATGATAAGAAACAAAAAGGAAAGGAAAATCTATAATCTATACTATCTGTTAAAAGAAAAGAAAAGAATAGAACTCACCTTGTCGGGCTTTGGCCTCTCATTATAGTGGGGAGATACAAGGTCCGGTGGAACATCAATAGTACTCCCATTATAACGGCGATATCCAGGGTCCGGGGGAGTATCAATAGAACTCCCATTATAACGGCGGAGCATCAACAGAACCCACCCTAGAATTCCTCAAGAGATTAATAGCACTAGCTGGCCTCCCATTTACATGTGGAGATACAAGGCTCTGCACAAATATCGGTGCGGCAGTATTCTTCCAACCGCATTCACAACCCCAATGATGTTCCAGGGTACTTGACGGCCATGATACATTTCCCTTCAAATGGTGTACAATATCATGCTGCATATTATGAATATGCGGCAGCCGTTCCCACGATCCTTTTACATTGTAGCTTTTCATTATCCATAAATTGTCAAGCAAACAACAGTTTGATCGACGAAATATGCACAGACATTCTTTGACGATTCCCAGCCGGCTACTATAAGTACATTCATATCCTGCATCGGCAGGTTGGGGAATTTCTTTAAATTCTTCTTTGGATAAATCAAAAGAAATAATCAGTTTCTTACAATTTTGATCTCTTACAATCCAGTGAAGTGCACCATGGCTTAGAATACCAGTCTTACTAATAAATTCGTACTTCACATCTTCAATAACTCTCCAAACATTTGATTTCAAGCTCATCACCCGAACACATGTTCGATTTTCGCCTTTTACAATGACCTTGTAATCATCTGTGGATTCATCATAACCAAAACCCCAAAATAACCACAAACAAATATAAGGAGAACGCCTCAGCTGTGTTACCTCTCCTGTCAAGGGATTGACTACTGAAAAATGAAGATAAGCAGACTCGACGCAAACCAGGCCATTGGAAGAACCAACAAGATTACGAGGACGATGATCATCATCTGCGAAAGTAATTCTTCTATGTCCAATCTTACTGTCGTTGCGATCTTTATTATAACTATGCTTAAGGTGACGATTAACGAAACGAGGACTTGTGATTAAAGAATGCCATGACTTACACACGCTCTTGAAACGGATCAGATCCTTCACTTCTGACCTTAAGAGTATCTGCTCAACAACATCGGCATGAACAAACTTTGCCATTGAAACCCTAATAACTGGAAAACCTAGTAACGTAGATGATATGGGGTAAATATATTTTGAAGTAATTTACATTTTTGTGCATGCAGTTTGGCTAAAATTGCAGATTTGCTCCCTCGTTAAAACTATTTATAAGTTTGGCAACTAGTGTTGGGGTTGAGTTTTGAGAATAGATTATGCGTTTTGAATAATCAGAAACAGATAATTAACTAATTAACTGTAACAAAACGTGATGTTGAAAGATAGTGTTTGGATTTGATTATGTTGCTTGATATCACAATAATCAGATAATCAACTATTTGAGTGTTTGACAAATATATATTTAAAAAATAAACAAGTGAAAATTCTTTTCTAAACGCAAATAATCAATTTTTGGAAAACTATGTTTTGTTGCAGAAGGGGGAGCTGCTTTTAGAAAACTGCGTTTTGTAACTTTCTAAACGGAGATAATCAATTTATTAAATTTTTTTACCCAAACACTCAAAACTGATTATTTACGATTTCAAAACTCAATAATCTAAAAATCTCTTTCAAAACTCAACCCCAAACACCCTTTAAAAAAATAAGATTGTATATATGCGTTTGTGATCATTGTTACGATTGATATATGGTAACAAAATATAAATGAATGAAAAACACCTTCAAGCCATAAATATAAGATCCTATATTATAAAGAATTTTATATATAACTTAGAAAAAAAGAAAACCAATATAACAGAACTATAGAGTCTAAAAAGAAAATAAAGAGAAGAGACAATAAGAAAAGAGTGTTTTATTAGTTATTGGAATGAAATCGCCTATTACACAAGGTATTCCATTTCCTAAAAATTCCATCCGCCCCATGTTTTTTTAATTCCGTTTCCTCTTATACTCTTCATTAACAACACTATCACCCACCACCGTTGCCACCACCCACCACCGTCATCCACAACCATCGTTTTCGGCACCACCCACCATCACTGTCGCCACCACCCACCGCCACTGCCACTGCCGCTACCACCAGCCACCGAAGTCTACCACAACCACCCACCATCATCGCCGCCGCCCACCCACCACCCGTCGCCGCCCACCCACCACCCGTTGCCGCCCACCACCACCAAGCACCAGCGTTTTTATTCCTTTGTTTTTTCTTTCCTACCAAACAACACAAAATAATGATTCGTTCAATTCCTACATAATAACCAAACAAGACATGAAATGATAATGATCTATTCCATTACCTCGTCCATTCCATTTCCTTACTCATTTCATTCCTTCCTTCATTCCATTACCTCATACCAATCAAGAAGTAGAGTTGTAGTAGGAGATTAATGTTGGAAACTAAATTATCCGCAATGAAGAACCGTGGTGTGGATTTCGATTCGGGTTTATATGATTTTCAAAATCGACATCTTTCATCAAACAAACTGTCAGTGGCCATGTGATTGATGTTAACCTTTTTGCTATAGTTAAAACTAGTGGTTTTTCCCCGCACTATGCGGCGGGAACTCAGTAGGTATCGATTGTGTTTGTTATGGTACCGACATTCGTTATATATAGCAACTGAAAGAGAAAACTAAAAAAATAAAGTCATTATATGCCCAAAAGGAAATCAACATGTGTTTTACATCAATCGAAAACCATAAAAACGAATATCGGTTCCCATACTACCGGTATCGGTACCGATGTTGTTCGGTCGAAATCGGTTTGGTTCGTCACGTATCGATACTCTTGTATAGTTTACGAAACAAAAAATACGTTTTCTTTTTAATATTGTTACCGGCAGTCGTATAGTTTACGATACAAAAAAATACATTGTTTTGAATACCAAAAAATAAATTAGTATTCAAGGTCGGTTTTTTTTCGATTTGGTAGGATAGCGGCACGGTATTCATTTTCAATAAAATTTATATCGCATGTTGGATAAAAAATAAACATACTGCAGAGTTAGATTTTAAAAGGTTAACGTACGCAGTTTATTAAAAATATCAAACTAAATGATGAATAACATATTATAATTTTTTTATTAAAAAGTAAAATATATATTTAAATGTTTTAATAATAAATATTTAAATATTTACCTAAAATTAAATATTTAAATGTATTAATAATAACATATGATTAATTATTTTTTATTAAAAATTAAAAATAAATATTTAAATGTTTTAATCACTATTAATAGTCACTTCAAATTCATATCAATAATATCATGAAAACCTTGGTTGCGTGCATAACGTAATTGAAGATGCATTTCCGTGAAGTTTTACACATTTCTTAAAGCCTCTTAAGAGTTAAGGTTTATTTGGTATGAAGTAATGAAACGGACAAGAGAATGAAATTAACTAAAAAATGGAATGACAACGAATGAAATAGACTAAGGAATGGAATAGATGACGAATGAAATGTATCATTCCATTTCATTGTGATGTTTGCTTATCTACATGTGAATAGAATCAATCATTATTTTATACAATTTTATACGGAAAAAAAAAAAGATGAGTAACAAATACAACTGATAAAATAATAATAATAATAATAATAGTAGTAAAAAAGTGGCCACTATTCACTAATTAGGAGGATATTTATTTTAAAGTTTTCTTTTAATTATTCTGCATAAAACAAATATACATTATTTCATTAAACTTAATGTTTTTTTAATGTATAAAGCATATGGTCTCATTGTTTATTTTAAACAAAAGCATTTTACTATAAACGATGCCTTGTATTTATACTTCCTAGTTCATGGATCATACATACACTCTTAGATTTAAGTTTTTAACATAATATTGATCAGGAGTTGATTTGAGATTGATTTGAGAGTTATGAACCATCTTGTAACACCCCAAAAACCCAAATGTTAAATTACAAGAATGATTTATTTACATGGTGTGATATTGAGGTAACTAAGTTAGTAAACTTGGTTATAAATACAAGTTAGATATTAGTAATGAAGTCTTGTGACTAAACAAATAACAACCAAAACTACAAGGGCCAAAAGGGGGCAAATGGAAAGTGTTTTTATTAAAGCATGGGGAAAAAGGGGAGAACCCATTTTGGGCAGAAGTGTGTGTCGACACACACACACACACAGTGTGTGTGTTCTCTTGAGAAATCAATCTAGGAAGAGGATAAATTCGAAAGTTTGCATGTATAATCCATGAGTTTCAATGTGTTCATCACCTTCAAATCATCATGTAAGTACCAAAACTTATCTCTTAAAACCTTCCTAGTTGAAATTCTAATGGGTTTTGATGAATTACTCTTAACCGGGTAAATTAGAAGAAAGGAATGGTTGAATTTGGGTTTAGATGCACTCAATATAGTGTTAATAATGAGTTAATCATTTCAATTAGAAGTTTTAATGAAAGAACCCATGTTCAAGAACTTGGGTTTTTGATGGTTTGAGATTTAATATGAATGAGTTGGATGAACTAGAGGTTTGCTATGTTGATGTCTATGTGTGAATGATATCTGTTGACTAGTAAGAAGAATTAATGAATTATGTATGAACTAGGAAGGTTACGCATGAAATACTTGTACAATGTTCTTAGAAAGTAGTACGCACACCAAGTGTTTTTTGAAATGCCTAGGTGAGACTAATAGATGAAATTGTGTGCAAATGATGGATGAAAGTGTATAATGTGTGGAGATGATGTAATTCGGTGATAATTAAACATGAGAAATATGTTTTGAATGGAATACATGTAGGATTTTGGTTAATTATATGATTGGGTAGAATTATGCATTAGAACTTGTACTCTATGCTTGAATGATGAGGTGCACAACATGTGTTCGACCAATTGCCTATTGGTAATTTAGAAATGAATGTGCACTAAGTATATAACATATGAACTTGCTAGTAAATAATGATGTTGTGATTATGTTAAATAGACTAACCTTTAATGTGGTTGTCAAATGTAAGATAATGAAAGCATTAGCATGTGAAAGTATGTGTATGTGAATGTGTATGTGTATGTGTATATAATTTGGTGATCATGTGGTTGTAAGCATATTACATCATGAGTTTGAAATGTATATAATGTCATTAGTATAGGCTAATATGATGACATGGATATATGAGGTTAAGTAGAAAGTTCATATGATAAACTGTTGACTTCTGAAAGTCAACTGTGCATAAGTAGCAAGGTTAGGCTGTTGTCACACTTGTAATTTTATAGAATGTCAAATGGTACATGTTATATCGATATGTGTTATATGTGATGACGTGATGAATTATATGAGTTGAAAATATATAATTGTGGGAATATGCCTTATGCTTGTTAGAATTGACTAATGAAAGTCAAATGTGAGATATGCATTTGATATGATCGTTAATATATACAATCATGTATGCTAACAAGAATGTGAGTGCGATGACATGAAAGTATAGGGATCATGCCGAGATGGAATCAAGCACGAAAGGCTAACGGGCCAAGATGAGGCAAGGAAGCGGATACGAACACGGACACATAAGGTAAGTGATTTTCGGAATCACTTCTTATTTATAAATGAAGTTAATATGGTAAGTCGTTGGTGGTCATTTATGTTGGAATTACACGGTAGAAGTGAACGGGTCAAAATGTAGAAAGAAACATAGCGTGATGCGTTAGATGGTTGATCTTAGGGTTAAGTAGTAAAAGGATATGGGGGCTTGAATTATGGTCATGTTACGTCTTGGAAGCATGAAAAATGTGGAAGAAGGAAGTTCAGATATCTAATGGTTGTCTTGTGAAAATTAAAAAGGAAAAAGGGTTAGAGTGAAAGAACCCGTCGTAAGCTACGGCAGGTCAGCCGTAGCTTACGGCCAAGCAGACAAGGGGAAACAACAGCAAGCTGCCGTAATCTACAACCAATGTTCACTCAAGAGTTGAAATGTTCACTCGTCAGCAAGAATGTTCACTCAACAGTTGGAACGTTCAATCGTCAGCAAGAATGTTCACTCAAGAGTTGAAATGTTCACTTGTCAGCAAGAATGTTCACTTAACAGTTGGAACGTTCACTCGTCAGCAAGAATGTTCGCTCAACAGTTGGAACGTTCACTCGTTAGCAAGAATGTTCACTCGTCAGCAAGAATGTTCACTCAACGGTTGGAACGTTCACTCGTCAACAAGAATGTTCACTCAACAGTTGGAACGTTCACTCGTCAGCAAGAATGTTCACTCGTCAGCAAGAATGTTCACTCAACAGTTGAAATGTTCACTCATGAGCAAGAACGTTCACTCAAAGTATGTGTGGGAAAGAAATAAGTTTGGAGATATGTATGTGTATAGATCTACCTACATGTTAGTGACGGAATCCATAGGTAAGCATGAATAGAAATGAACATGCACGTAAGTTTGTATGTATGAGACTTATTTATATGGATGTTTGTGACTAGGATATGTTAGTAAAATTATATGGGAATGTAAGTGGTATGTAAGAGCTTGTATGTATGTATATGTGTGTGTGTGTACAAATATACGTATGTGTGTGTATGCACGAAGTGGGATTGATTGTACACGAAAGAATAGAGCTTGTATGCATGACTACAATACGTTTGAGTATTAACGTTACTAATCAAGTGCTTTGAGAATGAAATGAAAATGCAGGTATACTATCGTTGTACTTATGAAGATTTAATGATTGGGATGCAAGATTGTACTTGGAATGATAATCGAAAGGATTAGCTTGAGTAAAAAAAATATGGCATGGTCATTTAATTATGTATACTTAGATTATGAATGACGTCACCAAATATTACTGATGCACATGTATGTGGTGATTGCAGGTTGCACGGTATTAACATCATTATGGAGTTTAAAAGGTTGAAGATCGAGTCAAAGAGCAAGGATTGTACGGGAAGAGCAGTCACATGACTTGTATTTATATATTACATTTGATGCGTTAATTAAGAATGAAGGTTGTAAATCTTTTCAAGAAAGTGTTTGACATTTTAGAAATGAACCTCCAAGTATGTAATGTAGATAAGAAAGAAAGAATTTTTGAGTTGGTATTTTCTGCTGCGTCTCTTTTGATTAAAACGTGTTAGGGTGTTTCACATCTAGATAAATGCAATGATATAAGTGTCGCCTTTATATATTTCAAAAAAAAGGGTTGTGAGAAATAATTAGGAACTTGTCTTAATTGTCTCACATAGGAAGAAGGTGAAATCTCACAAGGATATATAAGTGTTGCTTTATACTTTTAGGTCCGGTTAAAAGCCTTCGTTCAAAAGTTAGGTCCGAAGTTTAGACCAGAAGGCTTGTTCTAAGCCCAATCTCGAAGCACTCATCGATAACAAGTCATTAAAACACCGGTTTAAACAGAGGTGCACAAACCGGTTAATTTCAATAACCGGTTGTATCGGTTAGTTTGACTTTTTGACTTTTAACAGTTAATGCTTTAACTGGTTATTATTTAACCTGTTATTTTTTAACCGATCCGGTTAATTACTTTAACTTTTTCGGTTGATGAATCTTCGGTTAATAACATGTTTTTTTGCCTTTTTTTGTTGAATTTTTTGGTTTTTTTTTTCCGGTTAACCGGTCTACCCGGTTACTAACCTATGGTTAAAAATAACCACTAACCGGTTACTCCTTGAGCGGTTATTAACCGGTTACATTATCGATTAATAACTGGTTACGGTTAATTAACCGGTTATTTTGTGCACCTCTAGTTTTAAATTGGTTTAAAACACTCAAGTGGGCTTTTATAAACCCGGCCTAGTAGCTAATATTTTAGGCCCTATACATGTGAGTATTATAACCTAGCCTAAATACTCCTATGATTCAACTAAACCACACACGTTAGGCCGAACAGAGAAAACCCAGAGCCCAATAAATTCCTATATTGGGCCTAATTATGGCCTAATAAAGAATAAAATCCAAACCAAAACAATTCAAATATTTGAAAATACAAGTGAACACAAAATTAAGAGCATTCACATCCATTTCATCATATTTTCACCCTAAATTACACTAAAAACACTACATTTTCTCTCCTCTTTTCAAAACAAATTGTAAACATGATGAAGTTTTAAATTTTTAGTTACGTTAAACAGTGATGGATGAATAAATTTTTGGTTATCCCATCTTCTTGTGAGTGCGTGTTTGGATCGATTCCGATGCACCGTTGACTGCGTAGTGTCTCGTATCTTGTGTGGAATCCAAGTACGAGAGTGGATTGAACAAGAACAAGCTAATTAACAATGATTTCTATTGATGATATGTAATTACAAAACCACGAAATCAGTTTGACAGAGTTTCCCCTCTCTGACACTTAGGTAGCGTTCGTTTCATGGAATGGAATGGAATGGAATTGGGAAGCTTTTCTTTGTAAAATTGATCTTGGTTCGGGGAGGGAGGAATTTGAAATCCAATGAATTTCTTTAATCAATGAAATTTGTGACTATTTCAACATTCCATTCCATTCCTTCATTAGAGTGAAGGATTTCTAAGGAATGTTGAAATAGTCACAAATTTCATTAGAGTGAAGGATTTCAAATTCCTCCCTCCCCCAACCAAGATCAATTTTACAAAGAAAAACTTCCTAATTCCATTCCATTCCATGAAACGAACGCTACCTTAAAGTTGCCAATCTATTTAAGGAGTTGATGACCACATAATAAAATATATTTATAACATTAGTTACATTTTGTTATTATTTAACTTGAATATTTATTTTATATTTAGGTTTTCCATTTTATATTTTCGTATTATTTGTTTAACTAATATTTTTCTAGATAATATTATCATTATTTTTTTACACTAAAGTTTTATCTTTTTTTTAACGACAAGGAACGACGTGTCAACCACCATGACATCGGGCGCTGTGGCTAAGGTCGACTACTCGACCGTCACCAGCCCCTTGGCTCTCCCAGATGCACGGAAACCCGACCTCCACCCGCCCGAGGGCACGACAGTGAAATAATTGGTAAAACATCGTCTCCCATCCAAGACGAACCGGCGTCACCCGTATTCGCCCTTCACCTGGATGCCGTAGAAAATAATCGGTAGAGTGAGAGTCGAACCTGGGTCACGAGGAACGCCAAATCTTTCTCCAACCACTCCACTACTACCTCATTGGCCACCAAAATTTTATCTAACTTTATACTTGCAAGTATTTGAAGTTGTATTACTTTTATGGTGAGTCGAATACCATACCACTAGACCAATAAGTTATGAGCTTTTTTTTTAGTTATGTAAGTAAATAACTTTGTAATTGTTTAATATATTGTCCTTAATACAAATAAACATCAAATTTTAAAAACTAACGAACGGAACACGTGTTGATTCGGTTCCTGTAGCGATTAATGGTACCGTACCGATACCTTACCAGTCCTGTAACAGACAGAGTCAATATCGATTAAGTTCTCATCGAGTCTCCCGCCGCAACGCGCGGATTAAATAGCTAGTATAAACTTAAAAACCATGTCGTTGAACCATGGTCTTAAAGTTTTCTTTTTTGACCCTCAACTTTATACACTTTACATATTCAACATCAATCTTTTGGTAGGTGAATAAGTGACACATTGACCCCTGATTTATTTCTGTTTAATAACTTCACACCTCATTTTATCCAACACTTCAATTCTTTTGTTTAAATTACTTTTACGACTTTACACCACAACGTGCGAGATATCATACTCTTTTTATCTATGTCAAAAGCATGTTAATGTCTCTAACGCAATGTGTGTAACAAAGTTAAAAACGTGTCACGTCATGCGTGAGCAATACATGTTAATGTTATCATTGTATCGCATGTAACGAAGTCACAAACGTGATGTTGCCGCATCATCGCGCGACACGGGTGAAAATCTAGTTTATTTATTAAATAAAGAAAGATAAATAAACATCCGATTCAATTACACGACTAATAATTTTCTTTTCTGCCCATTCCTTTATAGCCTAGTGGCATCTTGGGGTGAGATAAGACTTTGGGACCAATAGGTCCTGGGTTCGATTTCTACAAGGGAGTTTTTCTAACATTTATTGGGTTTCCTCCTGAATTTGTGAATAGGCATTATGCCTAGTGGAGATGGATATGATCGGGTGGTTCCGCTGACGGCACGATGATACTCCAATGGTCCGTCAGTGATCCAAATTTGCCGTTCAAAAAAAATAATAAAAAAAATAATTTTCTTTTCTATAGTATTTTGAGAAGAGGAAAAAAAAAGTAATAGGGTTTTTCAGTTATAAACTGCTCAGCTTGAATCTTTCACAAACGCTGGCTTGCCTTTCCAAAGATCCTACGGTTATCTATCAGCACCACCGCACCGGGCCTCGTTAAATCACCAGCTTCCCCTCTCTCCCGCCGCCGTACCAACCACCACTGCATAAATGGGGAGCGATGAGGAGACAAAAACAGGGGAAGAAGCAAGTCAGCAGATTAATAATAATACCCCGCAGCAGCCTTTTGATCTGAATGATTACACCATTATCAAAGAAGGTGAAGCTGAGATTTTAATGCACAAGAAAAACCAAGTCTTTTATAATAAAGCCCAGGTTTGTTTGCCTTTTACCTAATTTATCAATTATGTTGTGGTTAAGTAGTGTTACTGATTTTGCTTGAATAAATTAATCTATAAAAATTATGTTGGTAGCTTCATGGTTTCTGAAATTGTTAGATTAATGGCAGTTATCTCCTTTTAAGGATGTATGATTTCAAGTATCATGATTTTTTTTTTTTTTTTTTTTTTTGTTGTTGTAACTGGTGGAAGATTTAAATTTGGTGTAAGGTCATTACTTACAAGCATTTGATTTAAAATGATTACATGGTATGGAATATTCCAAATTAAAATGAGATGTTGGAGATAAGAGTTTCTTTTTGGTGACTATGAGAATCTGTTACCGGAAAACGCATGGGACCCACAAATACCTTGTTAACCAATACGATAAGTTAAAACGTAGCTTGTGCCGACCTAACCTTTAAGTGAGTTAAAGGCGGAGAATCATTGGAAGTTGGATTTATGTTTGAGACTTGTGTTAGAGAGGCTCAAGGCGGAGTTTTATTCATATTATTTCTTGTAAACCAAAATAAGATTTTAAGAAATATCTTTGGATTATATAACTAGTAAAACGATAGTCTTTAGCTGCAATTTTTTTTTTTTTTTTTTGAAATACGGTGAAACAGTTGTAATGTAACAAACAATTATCCAAATATCAGGTGAACAATAGAGATATGTCAATTGCGGTACTGAGGACATTCATTTCAAAACGGGAAGAAGAATATGAGGCATTTTTATCTAAAAAGATGAATTATAAAGCATCAAAAACATCAGTTTCTAATGGAAGCTCCAACGGTGAATGTGGAACTTCAAAAGAGATACACAAGGATGAACCATGTACCAAAGGTGATCAACCGCTAGAGGGAAAAGTCCAAGGAGAATTGAAACCGCCAAGAGTTCTTGAGGTTCTCATCCTTTTTCTTTCTCTTTCTTTAATATTTTCATATGTAACTTATTTGTTATAAACTTCTATGTTATAACTTATAAGAGAAGATGAGATTTCTTACTTCGGATTGTACTCTTAATTAATGTAAGATTAACCTTGGATTAATAGGCTCTGTCCGCTTCGGGATTAAGAGCTCTTAGATACGCACGCGAAGTGGAAGGGATTGGACAAGTTGTAGCACTAGACAATGATAAAGGTGTATTATTTTCTATTTATACCAACCATAGTTATTAAAGCGAGCGCCCAGGCCGCAAATAAAGCCCCGGGCCCAACAAATCGCCCTGAGTGCGCCTCGTGCCTTTAATAAGTATGGTTCATGTCATAGTTATCAAAGCGAGCGCCCAGGCGCGCCTAGGCGCAAATAAAGCCCCGGGCCCAACAAATCGCCCTGAGTGCGCCGCGCTCCTTTAATAACTATGATACCAACATAATTAAAAGATTTAAAATTGTTACTTTAGTGCATTTCTTGAATTATTATTGTTTTTTGTGATAAATCGTTTTAGACTCACATCATTTATTGGTTTTGTGCAGCATCTGTTGAAGCTTGCAGAAGAAACATAAAATTTAATGGCTCGGTCGCGAGTGAGAAAGTCGAATCGAATCTCGTTGATGCTCGAGTGTATATGCTAACCCATCCTAAGGAATTCGATGTGGTATGGATATATGTTTATATAACCAATAATTAACTTACAAATTAATTATAATTATAATAATTGTAATTATAGTCGTCATTAATTGATTGTTAGGTTGATCTTGATCCATATGGTTCACCCTCTATGTTCCTGGACTCTGCAGTTCAATCAATAGCAGACGGTGGGTTGCTAATGTGCACAGCAACAGATATGGCGGTTTTATGTGGAAGCAATGGTGAAGTCTGTTATTCAAAGTAAGATATTATATTTGTTTTACTTTTTGAAGAATTATGAATATTGCATGAGTGGTATTATACAATACCTGATTGTTAAAAGACATGTATGCCCTCATCTAATGCTAAAATCATGAGCTAGATACGGTTCATACCCTTTGAGAGGAAAATACTGTCACGAAATGGCTTTGCGGATTGTCCTTGCATGCATTGAGGTACCTTGTATATTTATTATTTTAATAATAAATAAAATAACAATTAAAATGGTATATGTATATTGTATTATTGTAATCTTTCGATATTTGTAGTTTCGGTTTTAAAAGCAACTGATACTTCTTTTGAGTGCAGAGTCATGCAAATCGGTACAAGAGATACATTGTCCCCGTGTTATCTGTTCAGATGGATTTTTATGTGCGCGTATTTGTTCGAGTTTACACGTAAGTATCCTTCATGCTACTAATCACCAAATCGTGCCACCGTGACAATTTTTATTTTTTTAACGAGCTATGAAAAAAATGCAGTTCAGCAAGTGCAATGAAGAACACACCTCTTAAGCTCTCATACGTTTATCAATGTGTCGGTTGTGATTCCTTTCATCTTCAGCCAATTGGGAGGACCGTTTCTAAGGTATGTATACCTCTTTTGAAATTCTTGAATTCGTAAATTATTTAAATTTGTTATTAATTCTCGTCTTTTTGTGAAGAATACTAGTGTAAGATATCTTCCTGGGTTCGGGCCTGTGGTCCCACAAGAGTGCAGTGATTGTGGCAAGAAATATAACATGGGCGGGCCCATTTGGTCCGATCCCATTCATGATCAAGATTGGGTGTCATCCATTCTAGCAGATGTGAAAGCAATGAAGAATCGGTTTCCTGCCTTTGATAAGATTTCTGCTGTTCTAACAACAATCTCCGAGGTAGGACCCGCTCATTTTATGAACCAAATGTCGTTTTAAACAATACTTGTACATTAATATCACTAACGTGAACTCTAAAATCTTCAGGAATTGCCCGATGTTCCTCTTTTTCTGAGTTTGCACAATCTATGTGGGACCCTTAAATGCACGTCCCCGTCAGCAGTCATATTCAGATCAGCTGTGATCAATGCTGGATATCGTATTTCTGGAACTCATGTAAACCCTTTGGGATTAAAATCCGATGCTCCTATGGATGTCATTTGGGATATCATGCGTTGTTGGGTACGTGTTTCCTATTTCAACAGTTTGATTATACTACGTACTTATCTTCATTTCAATTCATTCAAAGATGCAGTTTCTAACGCCCTATCATTTGTTATTTATAATTTTTTTAATCAAGGTTAAAAATCATCCTGTGAAAGAGCAATCGCCTGATCAATCTGGAAGTGTGATCCTCGCCAAAGAGCCTGTTCTTCAGGTATCTTGCACCTCGTTTGAATTTTTTCAACCGGTCTGTTTTTATTGTTTTCTGATGACCTTTTTTTTATGTTTCGGTAGGCTAATTTTGCCAGAGCAGTTGCATCACTTAGCAAAGCTCAAAGCAAGAAGGTTGCACGTTTCCTTCCGAACCCGGAAAGACACTGGGGACCAAAACTTAGGGCCGGTCGCACCATTACCAGCAAACATGTCTCTTTATTGGGTGCGGATGCAGTCAATGGTGTCCTTAACAATAATGAAGAAGAAGCCGAAGAACGCCAGGTGAAGCGTCAAAAGACAGATGATCCGACTTCCATTTCCTGAAGAGTGTAATGATCAGGAGCCCTACGCCGTTTTTTTATTTATGGATGAAACTTCTATATCAGAATTTATAAATTTTGAAAGTTTGTTAGTTTTTCAAACACGATTACGCTTCATTCTAGTTTCAAGTTTTTCACAAGTCAAAAAGTTCATAAGACTACAAACACTAATCAACGAGTTGGGTGCAATCACACAACGCTTGGTCAATAGCATGGGCGGATCTTTGCTTGGGCCAGGGTGGGCCCCGCCCCCTGTTTTTTCGCTTAGCAGTGTAAATTTTACCGAAAATTCTATCTGTATCAAGTCTGCCCCTTGATTTTTTTCTTTAAAACTTTCGTCCCTATTCAAAAGTTCAAGATCCGCCACTGGTCGATAGAATCTGGTCCAGGTCGGTCTTCGGAGAGTCACATAAACAAAAACGATTAAGCTTCATTCTATATCAGAATGTATAAATCTTGAAGGTTTGTTAGTTTTTTAAAGACGATTGATTAAGCTTCATTCTAGTTTCAAATACCAAGTGTTTTCACTACTAAAAAAAGTTCATAATACTACAAACGCTAATTAACGAGTTGGGTGCAATCACACAGGGCTTGGCGATACAATCTGGTCCGAGTGGGTCTTCGGAAGGTCACATTAACAAAAACGATAATATAAACCATCTTTCTTATTATTCTCCCTCTTGTCCAAGACGATTTGTATAACCGTTTGTGTATATGTGCATCTCTCTTCACTTGCTACCAGCCACTTTAGCCGGTGGGTTGAGCTCATCCCAAGCATCGATCCATGTAACCATGGCGTCCGCGAGCTTAACAAAGTACGGATCAATTTTCCCTAGCTTATCCTTGACCTGTTTTGACAATTCTTTGTAGCAAGCCTGCACCGTGATGCACTCTTTCGGGAGAATGGCGTCTTGGAAGAACGGTATAATCTCTTCTTGCCAAAATATGCCTTTGTATTCTTTTTTGAGGTTCACAAATGGATTGCTTGCCTTGCTGTGCCAAATGTAGGGCAGCCCCGTCTTGATCCCGAGCCCCAAATGGTCACATATTACCTACAAAACCGTCACAAGTTTAGTAAATCGAAGCGACGGAAAGGTCTAGTTAGGCTTATAGAGTTGTCTAGTAAGCACCTTGACACACCAGCCAGCCCACATGTCGTCGTAACGGCCAATGGGCTGACCGTCACCCATGAGCCCAAAGTACATAGCTGGGCCAATGAGGCTTCGGTCGAACGCGAGGTTCATTCCACACATAGGGAAGAGAATGCCCTTTGGGAGTGTCATGACTGCATCAACATACCTAAAAAGAGCCCAAACTAATATCAAGCACAAAAAAATATGAACCCATTAAACTCGATTTGTACCGGTTTAACAATGTACCTTGTGTTCCTTTCTCGAGGTTTGACGAGCTGTGTTGGTGCATCGTAGTCCGGGATGTTGAGCCAAAGACCGTGAGACACTGCGGTTGGAACACCTTCACGGAGGCTAAAGGGGTAGCCACGAACGAAATCTGCACCATCGGAGAATGGGTCGTAAAGGGTGTTGAAGAAATAGGGAGTTGAAGGGTTAAGGAGGTTGTTGATGTGTTGTCTAAGAGCATCTATGTCCTTCCCGGTTGGGTCCTTTGCCACCTATCATCATTGTCAAAACAAAAGCAGTTTCAAAACCTTACACTTTGCACTCATTACTCAACTTGTTAACTCAATATAAAGTAAATCCTTTTAGGTAAAAGCTAGTAGACACGTTAATGACATGATTAAAAAACATGACTAGATAGGTTCAACTCGCTTAACCCATTGACGACATGCATAACACTGTTAACTTATCATGTTAAATAGGGTAACATGTCTACGCACACGCTTACAAATGGTTTATCAATACAACATAATTTTTTTTTTTTTACTTGAATTTTCATTCCAATCAACACGGCAAATTACATAGGAATAGCAGGTAGACGGGCAACAAACTGCGCTGTCATCCCCTTCTGAATGGAAAACCCGAATCTACTAAAAACAAAGCCATCTAATTGTCACAATCAAAAATATTATACTTAAATATTGACTTAATATTTTTTTGTCATATACGTCTTATTATTTTTCTAACCATGTTTAGTGAATCGTGTTAAGAATATCATGTTATTCATGTATTGAATTGCTTGTATTTATTTGTGTTATATGCAAGGTTGGAGAACTCGCTAGTCGCTAGTCGGCCGGTGAAGTGGGGACTAGCGACTACTCGGGATTACTCGGGATTAATCAGGAGTAATCGGATCGGGTTTTTTATATGTAATTTTCAGTTTTATGTATAAATATATACATTTTTATAGGTAAATATTTTAAGTAGCTAGGTTTTAAATCTTACTCAACTCATTTATTTAAGTATACATGATTAATTGTTGGAATTCAAATGATTTGGTCGGAAACTGACCGAAATTTAGAGGTTTTGGCCGGAATATACAGGTTTTTTGCTGGAATCGTCGACTTTTGGCTGACCTAGTCGGACCTAGTCGTGCCTAGTCGGACCTAGTCGGTTAATGGACCGATTTAAGAAAAATTACTCAGTAACTGGACGACTAGCGATTAATCGTCGACTAATCGTCGCCTAGTCGCGATTTTTACAACACTGGTTATATGTGTCGTGATGTAATCATGTTAAATGGATCGTGCCGTGTAACCATCTTATCAAACATGTTTGCGTTAGTGTTAAAAAAGTGTCACGTTTCATATTCATGTTTAATTACCAGTCATGTCAAACACGACCTGTTTAACACAACACGACACATTTAACTATATCCATAAAACAACCATGTTGATGGATCTCTAATTCAAGAGAAAAAAGGAACTCACAAAGCAATCATCATCAATGGTGAAGATATACTTCTTCTTAGAAACCATGTACCCAAAGCAACGACAAGCGGAATCCTTGAAGGAGATACAAGAAGCTTTGGGGCCCAAAATCTTGTTAATATCGTTGCGATTATAAAGCTCATAATGAAAGCCATCAGGGACCTTGATGTTCCTAGATGGATCACCATCTTGAACAATGATCAAATGATAGGGTTGGAAGAAGGGTCTCCACATCTCGAGAAAATCGAGGTTGCGAATGGTGGGTATGACGATATCGAGGTCATCTTTGAGAGGGAATGTAGAAGCAGCCATGCTTCAAGAGGGAGGTTAGTTAGTTAATGGTTAGAGTGAGCGAATGAGAGAGAGTGTGTTATATAAGAAACGAGGACGAATGTCACGTGAGATAACAATAGAGTAGGATGTGCAACGGTTGGGAATTGTTCAAAGTAACTTAACTTGCCGATTTTGTTGCTTTTTCTTGTGACTGTTTTATACTTGTGATACGGCTAGGTGGAATCATGTGACTATATGGGAATAATATATCTTCACAAAAAGTAATATATATTTTCAGCTTATTAGAGTATGGATTACAGTTCTTTTTACTTATTTATTATTTCTTTTTACAGTTTGTTTGGGCCCTGAAAATTTAGGGGCCTAAAATAATTGGTTTAATTGCTTGTACTATCTTGCCTAAAACGTTTGGATTTATCACTTTTTGGTTTCATGCTTTAAAATTCTTTACGTTGCTAGAAAGGCATAGCACATGACCACATGTAATGTCTCACAAGGGAGCGTTTTGCTGATTTGGCTTTTCTTTTAAATGTTCATGAGTGTCACCTCATTGACTTATATGGGATAAGTTACCCTTTAACACTTGGTCTCTACTAAATAGAAAAATTTTAATCTTTGGTCTTGAAAAGAACACATGTTATATCAAACAAGAAAACTTTTATTGCTTTAAGAGCACTTTACAAAAACATCTTTACAAATTACAAGTTGCTTTGGACATGGCAATTAAAGACACATGATCGTTGGCATATGCAGTGACGAAGCTTGAGATTTCTGACGGGGGTCGAAAACGTATATACTCAAAAATTTCTATAGAACCAGGGGGTTGAAAACGTATATATCCAAAAATTTATATACGAAAACCACATATATTACACTACTGAGCGAAAAGTTCGAGAGTTCGTTACATTCCCCCCACCTAAACTTGTCGCATGCTTTGTCATTATATTTCTTGATCTTGTTCCCATGCTCTCACAAAGTTTCTATGACTTACCAATTTGCTTTAGTATCGAACCAAGTTCTTCCACTTGAGCAAGTACTCCTTGTAACTTGACAGTTTGTGCCTTTTGTAATTTTGACCTAGGAAGATTTCTTCAACCACTCCATCGAATGACTCAATAGGTGTTGGTACTTTCTTGGACACCTCATGTTCTACTTTTTGCCTGTACTCATGATAAGAATTTAGAGAGATTATGTGAAATATCAGGTTAATCTCTAGATTCTAGATTAAGAAGTAGATTTGCCTATGGCTTTGTAGCCTAGTGGCATCTTGGGGTGGGATAAGGCTTTGAGACCAATAGGTCCTGGGTTCGATTCTCACAAGGGGGGCTTTTCCCATATTTGTTAGGTTTCCTCCTGAATTGGTGTATAGGCAGTATGCCTAGTGGAGATGGATATGATCGGGTGGTTCCGCTGGTGGCACGATAATACTTCAGTGGTCCGTCAGTGATCCAAATTTACCGTTTAAAAAAAAAGTAGATTTACATAAATAACCATCCCGATATTGATTATGATCATCATTAATTATGATTTGTGACAGACCATCCACGAAATCGCTGTTGAAAACAACCCAAAACCAGTACATATAAAATAACTAGCCTAAGATCCCGCGAGCTTCGCGGGTGGCTTAACACAAACATATAATATATACTGGCAATGAGATTAACTTTGTAATGAAAGAACTTTTCAATATAAACATATAAAAATATGATTTTTCTCATTTAGGTAAATATGTTTTGATTCATTTTTTATAGGTATTGAGATGTTATTGTACAAATGATTTTATAGCAATTTTTAGAACCCGGATAGATTTCATTTTTTTTAATTACTTTTTTATAACTTTGGTTATTTGATATATATTTTCTTAGATAAAGCATTTTTAACCAGTTTTGACCTTAATGCATATTGAGCAGAACACATATTGACATGAACCTATTTTGAGCAAAACCTGTTTTGACTGACCCGAACCTATTTTGACCTTAACATATATTGAGCAGAACACATGTAATCAATAATCAATGAAATAAATCATAGTAAAGCTATTTATGATTAACACATAACTAAATCATACAAAAAGTAATTTATTGACAAATAGTCTTTGCTACAAAGTAATCACCGGTAGGATAGAGTGGTGGAGTTCTTTGCTCCCATACACGTATCAGAGCTTGCAGTTCTGGCATCGTCACGCATGCAATTTATACCAAATACATATTCTCATGCCTCATTTAAGCCTTGGATTTATCTACACAAATTAAACAAACGGTTGAGATGCCTTTTCATTAATTATTAATGATTAATACATAAATAAACAAATTATTAATGATTAATACATAAAATTATTTACATTCATTATTAATGATTAATACATAAATAAAATCCTACAAACAAATTGGCATATTAATATGTTGGCTATAATATGTTGGCTATAACACTTTTGATGTGTTTTCTTTTCAACTTTCAGACTGAATTATATTGTTAGCCTTGAAAGTATAACTTGCAATGATGAACCAAATGCATTAAGAAAGCACAGTTGTATCATAAAGGCACTAAGAAAAACATGGTAACAAAATAGTAATGCCGACCCATTTACAAATCTCAACATTGTCTTCAATGAATTCCCGAATACTATCAATGCTTTCAGTTGGGTCCTCTGGTAGATCCTAAAAAACATCAAATGTTGGTACTTTGGTGAAAAATCTTAAAAACAACGCAAATATACATTTTTGTACTAATCATAGTGACAGTGTAACACACCTTATCCCAACGATGATCAAGTACAATGAACCCGACCAAACCCACCTCAAGCTGGATCAAAACTATTTTCAGTATGGTGTACTGCCAAATTTCACGCTAAGGAAGTAACTAAGAAATTTGAATCAACTGAATGAGTAAAAAGTATGACATAAACAACCTATTGACCATCACTTAATTCTGCCTATATTATGAGTACTATTCACATACATTGATACCAATTTTACTGAAATTAGACATATGGAAAATAGACTACCTATGGTGAACATACAGAATACCTATGAGGCTATGATGCTTATTCTATGAAGGCAAGAATTGACTTTTTGTAGAGATCAGCAGGTCCAATTAGACTAACATAAAACAATTAAATTGATAAACAATCGACAACCACATGATTTATATTCTACTGTGCAAAAAAAATATAATTTATATTTAGACATAATCTAAGATCCCGCGAGTTTCGCGGGTGGACTAACACACAAATATATAAGTTAAAATTGTTGAAATAATACTTTTAAAACAAACCATCACCATTTGATCATGAACCCATATTTGTTAAGATTTGTTTTGACACGGAACAAACTAATACATTTTAAAAAAAATGACCCATTTAGATGTTAACGTACGTAAATATATGTATGTAAGTTTTGAAGATCATATAATTGATATGTAATTGATATATAGGGATACCAGAGGAAAATTATTAGCTTAAAAAATTATCACCACCATTTTAAACATGCAAAATAGCATATATGTGATGTTATAAATGAAATTAAAAAAGTACTCTAGGTCGTTAAGGCAAATACAAAATTAATAAAATTAACTTAAAACGAAGAAGCAACAACATTTAAGAAATACAAATTTACCTCATGTGCAAGATAATTGCATCTCATTCCTTTGGTATCAAAGCCAAAAAAAAAAATCAGATGGATCATGAGGGATGTATGTTGTCATGTTGGTTCAAAGGATGCAAAGTTAGCAAGATAAAGCCAATTCCAAAAAGCAACAAACACATTCTCTTATTTGATATCACCTGCAAAATTATTTAAAGTACACCATCATGAACACATAAAACCATTGATAAAAGCTAAAATTTCAACCCAAATCAATTTTCACATGAAAAATGACCATTGGACATGTACTACGCATAATTTATTTCAACCAATATGAAAAATGACCTGTCTCAACCCAAAACCATTTTCATGGGTATCTTATTGAAAGGGGTCAACCAGGTAAAGTTGATTTTTTTTTCAAGAAGAAAATAAATGAAATGACCAAATAGGCCAAAAGTGTTCATATGCTTACATTGTCATTACTCGTTTTATTCAAGAGCGCTTATATCAAAAACTCTTATATTCAGACGATGACTCTTTATATACGCCTTCCAGGATTCAAGGCTTCAGACCAGTTCCGTTCAGCACACAGTTGTACGCTTCTGGCCCATCTTCTCATAAGAGCAACTTTAGCTCACTTAGACTCATACGCCTCATCCCACAAATACAAACCATGTATTAAAAACAATTATTACAAACAATATAACACAAACTTAAAAAAAAACATAAGTCTTTGAAATGAATGTTATGACCATATTTTAACAAATACTATCAATTTTGGAATCATCCTGTTTGCTAAATTAAAATTAAATTGATAGAAACTGAAGTGAAATGATCAGTTGTGCTACTCAAATTTATAAATGATCCTAACTATTTGGGAACCGAAAATAAAAAAAAAATTGAGTGGATGAAGTAATCAACTTACTCAGTTCCTTTGTTTCGAAGGATGCGAAATTGTTCAGGAGAAAGAACTGCACTCCATTCCTCCTCTGATTTCACAACGGAACTCATAATTCACAACTAAGATCCAACCGATGCAAGCTTAGTTTAAGATTTGATGGTTTATCGGAGGTTGAAACGATGTATTAGAATATAAATTGTTTACAAAGAAGATGAACTTGGACGCAGAGATGGCTATTGGGCATTTTCGGGAACCTAAAAGGTTAAGAATCACTAAGGGGGTGTTTGGCCTAGCTTTTTAAACCGTAACTAAAATGCTTACAGTGTCTATAAGATTTCCAAAAGTGTGTTGGTCGGTTAACCCGCATGTTAAAATTTTCCATTTTAAGCTGGCTCACTTTTGACCGGTTAACCAACCCAGCCATTTGAATTAACATCATATGTAACGCATTAGTTATTTAGAAAACATAAAAACAAAACAAAAATGGTTGATATGTTGACGGTTGGCCCAACTCCAGCCGAACCGTTTCACCAGCAAATTAAAACCACCAATTTGACCCGAAACCATTTTGACCAGTTACCCAACCCACCCACTTTGACCTAAATTGTTTCAATTAAAAGAAATTATCTGACTATTAACATAATATGGATTTTATCGTATCTAATGCATCAAGTTTGTTATATAACAGTACCTGATATAAGCGCTCCTCATATGACATATTTGTTGTAAGGAGTTGGTTCACGCAACTACACTCTGTATGATCTTCCTAAACAATCAACACAAATAAATTAGAATAATATTATAATAACATTTGTTAGCTTTGACCAGTCAACAAAGTCCAATGGTCTCTAGATACAATAAATGCTGAGTACTGATTTAAATATCATAAGAGATTAAAACTAAGCTTCATGTCAAACTAAGATTCATGCAACACGAGCTAGCTATCTATAAACCTATTATTTTATTAGACACCAAAAGTATATCAACTTTATAAAACAAAAAGCAAAAAAAAAAAAAACATAAAAGTATAAAACCATTTAGTGTCGAAGCTTGAGATTTCCGACCGGGGGTCGAAAACGTATATACACAAAAAATTCTATAAAACGGGGGTCGAAAACATATATAAGCAAAAATTTCTATACGAAAACTACAAACTCTCCACTACTGAGCGAAAAGTTCGGGGGGTCGGCCGCCCCCTCCCGCCCCCACTATCCTTTGCCCATGAAACCATTGTTTCATATCAATTCCATTTAACCAAATCAATTATTAGGGTTATGTGACTATCAAATTTTGATATATAAAAGTACCTGTTCTAAACGCTCCTCATATGACACCTCTTTTGTAGAGGGTTGGTTCACGCCACTACACTCCGTATGCTCTTCCTAAACAATCAGCACATATAAATAAAAACAATAACATATGTTCGCTTTGATCGGTCAACAAAGTCAAATGGTCTCTAAATACAATAAATGCCGAGTACTGAATCAAATATCATAAGAGATTACAAATTTTGATACCTGTTCCTTCAATGACGTCTCGGGTAAAAGTAGTTTGTTATCACAGTCAGTAGCCTCTAAATGCTGATAATCAACTCTGAAGCAGGTACACATTTTAAGATAGAATGATATGGCATACTCACCCCACTGCACATATATGTCAGGAGTAGGTGTCTTGCGTGAGAAAATTATATCTATAATTTTACGAATCTGCATCCATGAAAGATGAAAGGTCTCATCGTTGGAACTAAGCTTCCTCATGTCCTTAAACTCTTTACAGAAAAAGTTCATCCTGTCCTTTAACTCGATCTAAAAAATAAATACTAAGCATTCAAGTCAGTTGCCTCAACATACATCATATCAATGCGGAGTAGTAAAGATTTCATGATAAAAACATAATATATACAAACACATCTTTTAATTCAGAAGTCATTCCTTAAGAACTCCTATAGATGAATTAGTTAATGATCATGTGCTTAATTATGATCAGTTTGAGTGGAAACGAACAAATAAGCTAGTGATGATTAATTAAAACAAAAGAATGAGTTTAACCTATGTCGAAAAAAGAAGACAAACAGGAGTCAAAAGGTACCAACCGTTCTAGTGAGAGAAGCGCCTTTAAATGGCGGCTGGGGATTTGCCCGTCACAGAAAAGGCCGTTTTTAGGGCTTCCATGTCTTCTTCAACTCCACTATCGCATTCATCCTCTGACATTATCAATTCCAATCAGGACGACTTAGAATTTAAAGCTCTATTGCTAGATTATTAAAAATATACATGAAATTTATTTGAAAAAAAAAATAGATTCTTATATTAAAAAATATAAATTAAAATACCCAAGATACCAATAACCAAAAAAACTACTATCCTACATCCTCTTGAATTGCAAAACTTTATAGATTACATGTAGGTCTTCTCCTCAAATGCATTGCAAAACTTTAGAGATCTGTCAAAGTCCAAGGTCTTCAAATCAAATTGGTTCTTCACCATCAATAATCTGATTTCACACTTTTGGCATCCCACTGTTGAACACCACTACAAAAATTATAGCAGAAACATTGTAACTAAATCAGACATTTAACAATAATTTCATTGTTTGATTTTTGATATGACCTCAAAGCTCATTTACAATCTTTTTCTTCTTCACATTTGGTTCAGTCAAGAATCCACATAATCCAAAAAAATTATATCTAATATCAACACTAAATCATAACAATACATAAAGAAGGGATTCATACCTTGTAGATGACGACATTTGATTAGTAGAATACGAAAAGAGAATCGGTCGAAGATGAACAAACCGTAGATGAGAATGACTGCAAATCCAAAAAAACAATACAAATCAATATTGGATGTTAAAGACAACACAAAACCATTATTTTTTTTTTGTATGAAGACCTACCAAGCGAGGTAAAGTCATAGAAGTTCCCCCTGTCAAAATACATTTCTGAAAAAAAGACATAAATCACACATCGACAACAACGAAACCAGTGAACAATAACACAATTTTATTGAATAAATTTAAGAAATAAACAAAAGATTAAATAACATACCTCTTTATAGCTCCTTCAGTGCCTTGTTACTTTCCTGAATCATCTCCCTAAAAAGAAAAGTAGATGACCTATATCTTTTCAAATGGTGAGAATGGAAATTGACATGGAATTCAAAAGCAATAACAAATTTAAAATAAGTTGTCTCGGTATATTTGGAAATAAGTTACAATTTCCAAAATTTTGATAAGTATCCATAACTAATTTAAATTTCAAATTTTGAAATAAAAAGTCAAAACATGTAACATTACTTTCAAAGTTAAACATAATAACACTTTCTGAATTCAAAATTCTCTTTTATGGTTTTATAATTTCTTGTCATCTTTTCACTAAAATAGTTATCTTTCATGAAGATCAATATAGAATAAGATACATATTTTAAGAAGTCAAACCAATAACTGCTATCAATAAAATCTGAAAAAAAAGGTGAAAACATATCTATCCAATTTTAGGGTTTTCGGCCATTCATTTATTTATCAATTGTTTTTAGGGTACGATTTTGAAATTGGATAACTGTTGTTACTTACAATAAAAATCAGTATGATAAGGAATCAAAGAAAAATGACAAATCAAAAAACCCTAAAATCAAAACAGTTATATTCATAAAATCTGAAAAAAAAAAACAATTGATTTGAACAATGATTGTTAGAACCGTACTTGTGATTTGAACAAATCGAACCGAAACATGTTGCGACATTGAAGAGGATGAGTGATTAATAGATGGAAGAGGGATTAATACCGTGATGAAGACATACGATCTTTAGGGATGCAATGAGAGGGAGATGTAACATTGAAACTGTAGAAACCCTAATCGCCTTGTGAGAATATGAAGAATAGGGAATGAAAATGGTCGGGTTGTGTGTTTATATACCAAAAGCCGCTTGACCCGAATGTGTGTAAACGGATCCCGCGTGATCCTTCACCAAAGAGAAATGGCGGTCAATTGAGAAAATAAGGGTTTCATCAAATGCCACGTGGCAAGCAATGGCCTAAGCTAATGACAAGTGGATAAAGATTATTTTGTTTTATTAGAAGTAGTAGATAATTAAGCTAGTTTTTTAAATTAGAACTTTATAACAATAACTTTATCTAGAGAAATTATATTTTTAAGGCGGTTTTCATATAAATCGCTTAAAAAGTATGGTTTGTGAGTGTCGAGTAATTATATAACGCTATAGCATAATAATTTAAAGGCAATTTGGATTTAAATAATCTCAGTTATTGGCCAATAATAATCCCAACTCATTTAATCACCAATAATAATCCGAACTATTCACTTTTGTTTGTAAAATACTCCCAGTTAAAAAAAAAACACTAACTAGGTTAAAAAATTGCTGATGTGGCATGTCACGTCACCTGCCACATCAGTTGCCACGTCATCAAAAAATGCCACGTAGACAGCCACATCAGCTGCCACGTCATCAAAAATGCCACATCAACTGCCACGTTAGCAAATTTGCTGACGTGGCATGCCACATCACCTGCCACGTCAGCAATTTTTTAACCTAGTTAGTGTTTTTTTAACTGGGAGTATTTTACAAACAAAAGTGAATAGTTTGGATTATTATTGGTGATTAAATGAGTTGTGATTATTATTGGCCAATAACAGTGGGTTGGGATTATTTAAATCCAATTTGCCTAATTTAAAAGTAGTAATTATCTTCAAGTAAATATTTTTACATAATTGTACTAGAGTAATTATGTAACTAGCGTCATTATATAGATATGTTCTGGTCCAACTCAAAAAATAAAATAACACTAGAGTAGTTGTATAATTACTCAAGAATAATTATATAGAATAAACTGCAATTTTACCCCTAAGGTTTAGGCTAATTGGCACTCTGAACCCCTCTAACGAAATAATTGCAATTTGCCCCCCCCCCCCCCAACGTTGATGTTCTATTGCAATTTTACCCCTTGCCGTCAAATAAGTTAACAGATCTGTTAACTGGAATGTGAAATGACTATGTTGCCCTTTCATATTACCCCCTATGGTTTGTTCTACTCTGTAATAGTGTAATATTACCCCCTAGTGTAAAGTGACTAAATTGTCCTTTCTTATTACCCCCTATGGTTTGTTGTACTCTGTAATATTACCCCCTGGTGTTAAATAGTTCTTGCAAACCTTACCCCCTGCAGAAAAAAAAACCTTTCCTGCCTAAACCACCATCAGCCGCCATCACCCACCTCCACCACCATCAGCCACCACCACCCAGTCCCACCTCCACCTCCATCGTCGCTTCTGAATAACAGTCATTTGTGTTCAAATCATGTAATGCACAAAATCAAGCTTCTGAATTCAATCCATACATCATCTTTATCACTTAAAAATATTCAAATATCATCATTTAATCAATAGGTGTGCCTTTTAAATCCTTCAACACAGATTCATTTACTTTATCGCTGCCTCAAGGACCATTACTCGATTATGATTTCGACCTACCAGTTTTTTTTGGTATTATCAACAAGTTAATATATGACTCTCTATTTGTATCATGCTATCATTTCATCACCTTAGTGAACCATTTTAGATTTACAGAGCATTGATAACCATTTTAAATGAACAGTGCATTGTTTTATATCATTACTCACTCTTTACCTTGTTCAATTCATATTGACACACAGAAACATCAAACATGAATCGCTCTCGCTTGTATCATTCCATCTAGTTCACGGGAAGTCATCATTGTTAAGCACAACTCAACAAAAAGACTGCAATCTATGGAGGTTTACAACAAGATCTACAGTAAATTTAGGAACACTTTAATTCCCCTTTTTCCCTCAATTTCCGCAATTTCAAACGATAAACAACCAATTCATCAACAAATTCACAAAAAACCCCCTAATTTTAATAATATGAACCCTAATATTTGAAATTCGTCAAATTCACCTGATGATCAGCAACACTTTCTTCTCCTTCCGTTCATCGTCGTCGTCAGTGAAGGTGGAGCTAGGGTTCCAGCGGCTAGTGGTTGAGGTTCAGATATGTTCTTGTGGGTTGAAGGAAGAAGGGGGTGGGTGGTTGCGGTGGGGGAGGAGCGGCGGCTAGTGGTGGAGGAGCCATAGGAATAAGAAGCTTTAGAAGGTAACATCGGATTTGTCGTCGGTTATCAACCACCGCCAAAACAACCACCACCGTGCACCACAACAACCACTGTCGCCTGATAACCACTACCCCAGTTAACCTTCAGCCACCGCCTAACAACCACTACCCAAATCCTGTATATGAACCGGGCTAGAACTGTGGAAGAACATTAGCATACCGGGCTGTGGCTCCCACCAGTGGTGCTTGTGGAACCCATATCCCCATTGATTCCGGTTCAAAAAGAACTACTGAAGCTTCCATCTATTAGTTCCTCTCCCCAAACCGGCCATGGATCTTGAATTCTGGTGTATGGTGTGATGTTATTTGAAGATGATGATGATGGATCTGTGAGTTATTTGAAGATGATGATGATAATCTATATATATAATAAATAAACAAGATGTGGGACACATGTCATGTTGTGGTGCAAGCATTTGTGATTTTTGGCGGGAAAACGTGGGACATGTGTTATTGTTACAAGGGATCCGCGTATGGTATCCATACCCACATGCTTTGACCCGGTTATATAATGAACTAAAAAAACCCTAATCATTCTAATCCCTCATTTTTAACACCGTCATCCCAAAATGAGTACACCATACGTTTCAAGCATTCAGAACCCTAATCTTCCAGCCTCCATCTTCGTTCTTCCATCAGTCAAGCAAATCAGATGGTAGGTTATCTGATCTTCACCTATGATTTTTATTGTTAATCTTTTCCTTTTCGATTCCTAAGAATCCCATCACAAACCCTAATGCAAACTAACTTCTGCTCATCGATCAGTCTGTTTTTGCTTGATTTTATCTTCATTCTCTTCTGGCTCAGGCGATCCATCTTCGTTTAATCCTTAGGGTTTACAGTTCCTCCTTTGCAAGGTGAGTTTATGTTACAATTCTTTTCCTCATTTAAACTTGGTTTGTTCGATTTCATCTTAAACATTCGTTTATTTTTTATTATTATTAGGGATCCTCTTATAGTCTTCCATCATCTTCATACATAAGAAATCGCCACTTCTAATGTCTTTGTCTCCAGGTTTCATCTAAACCCTTTCCATTCAAATCGACTGTTTCGGGAATTGACGGCTGTAAAATTAGGTTTAATAATTGAAATTTTGTAGTTTTTTCTTTGCTTTTTTACTTCGCTTTTTTGGTTTATTATTGTCTGTTTGATGTTTCTTTCGAATGCTTTAATTAACCTTTTGATATTGGTTTTGATTAGGGTTATGGAATTGGGTTTATTTCATACAGTAATAAGCTAACTCATATTCATCAGCTTAAGAAGAAGGATGGCAAGACCTTAATGGTTCTTCAGGTACCCTTTTTTAAATTCGAGTTATATCTTTTATTAATTTTGGGTCAGTTTATGTAATTATGTTTCGTATGATGCATATGTTATCATAGATATCCACTGTTGGTCGCTCCTGAAGAATTTGATCAAATTTATGAACCACATGCTCTACATCCTGTAAATGATTGGCAGAGGTACAAAAATGTGCAGTTCATATTAAAAGGTCAATGTTTTTAGTTATTAATATTCTATGAAGAAGATATTAGTTAAAATTTTGACATATTTTTAGATAAAGGAACAACATGGATACTGCCAATCTCACATTACAGTGCGGGGTTTGCCAGATTGGTGTAATTGGTTAAAAGGTTAGACGTTATCCATTTACTCTTATATGGGGTGACTTTGGATTTTTTTTAATTACTTTTAATGGGTTAAATGGGTATAACTTGCTAAAAAAGGAACAAGTCATTTTGCTTATTAAACCTGTTAAATCATTATATTCAAAATAGTTTGCTTATATTTGGTGTAATACTAAGTCCTTAATTACATTCAAGAGGCTATTTGAATTAATAATAAGTCCTTAATCACATCAACAGTCACTAATCACAAGTTTGCTTATTATTGATTTGGATTCCAAAGTTTTAAGTAAATAGCATTGCCTATAAAGTTTGTCGTAGTTTTCTTTTGTTATACACAACAGTCTTATTGCAACTGGTTAGGACATTATATAGTGCTTTAACCTTTGGTAAATAATGTAGTCTAGGGATGAGCTCGGTACCAATGGGTATCGAAAATCCCCAAAATGGGTATCGGTACCTGTATTTGAAGGTAAAAACCGGTGCCGAACAGGTACCTTACCGCACCAGAACCGAACACGGCAAAAGTCGTTACCGAGTAGGTACCATAAATATATCAATTTTGGAAATTCGTTACCGGTATCGTTTCAGTACCATTTCCGTACGAGTACCCAATACCATTTGCTCATTCCTAATCCCTAATGTAGTCATCAATATGCCATAATTGGACACATATGTAATACATAACCTTATGATAGTAGCATAATACATATACTTTGTCATCATCAGCAACTGCATATCAGGTCCGATTTCAGTCTTTAAACCCTATCAATGTATCTATATTTTTTATTATATAATGGATTGCAGGCTTCTTTGCTTTTTTCCCCTAGGATTGCCTGCATACTTAGCCCTTGCTTCATCTTAATATTCTAATTTCACCAGCAACTCTATTATGTTGGTAAAAGTTTTGCTTATGCTACATTAATGATGTGTAGATAAGGTGTGGACTTCGTAATGTAACATAGATGATCAGATGGCTTTAGTTATCCCCACCTACTTATTTATGGATTCTGAGTCTATTTGTTTTTATTTTTATTTGTAGCAAGGCAAACAACTTATAAGTAACCCGTCTTAATCCAGAACTCATGTAACAAATAATTTGTGTTTGAATATTGCCAATAATCAAATTTTGTTTGTATGAATAGGTTCTAATATAGGGTTCCGTCGTCTCAGGTTCAAGTTATGTGAATGAGAGTATGGTTACCAGTGAATTAGCACCTGTTTTGAAGGAGGTAAATTCTTTAATGATTGGAGGTACAATAAACTTGCATGGCTCCCTCCATGTTTAAGCTACAAAAAAAAGGCTCTGATCTAGACGGCGCAAATGGCAAAAGCTCCTCTTCAAGTTTGCTGACTTTGGGTATACACATCTTAAACATTGTTACACTCAGATGCTTATGTAGCCTACTTATCCATGCTTTTATTGGTCGGTTTCAGGTTCCATGTCCCTGTGCTCTTTGCCTTGCCACAAAAACTATTGTTATGGTTGCAATTGGGGTCGAAGCCAACATTTGTGTATTGATCAAAGGAGTAGATGCATTAGAGAGGGCTCGAAAGATTTGTTATGTGATATTTGATAAAACTGGGACTCTAACTCAGAGTAAAGGTGCAATTACCACTGTCAAAGTGTTCACTAGAATGGACCGTGCAAATTTTTTGGCATTGGTTGCTTCTCCTGAGGTATAAATTAAATCATTATTTCTACACTGTACACACACACACACACTCATATATACTTTCTATATATTTTTTAAGCAACAATGAACAAGTGTGTGTAGACAGTGAAATTATCCTAATAAGTCATGTGATTATCTTAGTGTAACAGGGAGCATCATATATCAAAAGCAATACTCGAATACGCTCGCCATTTCTATTTCTTTGAGGATCCTAGGGTAATCAAAGATTCTTTAATTGAGATAAGGGTTGTTAAAATGACTCGATGGCTTCTTCATACAAATGGTTGTAAATGGGTTGTAGTAAGTAAATTGGTTGGACGGGTTAACCTTATAATTTTTTTTATTTCCTTTATGTAAAGGTGTAAACGTTTAACATAACCATGACACCTGTAAATAAATTGTCAAATAGATCAATTTGAACACACGCTATTTATTAAACGGGTTAGGCATCACAAGTCTCAACCCAAAATCTGATTTTTTTCGAGACTTGCTTGTGTCGATTTTCGCTCATGTCAGGAATTACCATATTGATATTGCTAAATGAAGATTCTACACATGTTGCTTATATGCAATTATATTGAACAGGTTGTAAACACAAGTGTGTTAGTTGAGAGGGGTTAATATTTCAAGCGATGTTGAAAGTGTGGTGGTGGATCATGAAGAAAAGCGAAGACAGGGATATTGGTGGCATATGATTTCTGAACTCATCGGTGTTAAGGGAGTTGCGGATCTTATAAAAGAGAAGAAACTGTTATTGCGGGACTTTTCAAAATGGGTGTCCGATCTATCATGGTTACCGGAGACAATTCGCTTCTTGCTAGAGCTGTTGCACAAGAGGTTTGTTTGTTCTTCATATTGACTATGTAAACACAATTTGATCCATTTAACCCGTTGGAGATTAGGATTAACCAAATCAACGTGTTAACATAACGTGTTGATATCGCATTTTGCTTATAGGCTGGCATTCAAGACATAAGGGTAGAGATTTTGCCAGCTGAGAAAGTTGACGTCATCCGTTAGTTACAAAAATATAGAAGCATAGTGGCTATGGTTTGTGATGACATCAATGACTCCCCAACCTTGGATGGAACAGACATTGGCATGGCAATAGGGGCTGGAGCAGACATTATAATGGAAGCTGCTGACTATGTCTTAATGAAAAGCAACTTTTAGAAGTGGTAATTTTATGATTCGTGTAACAATGAAGTGGAATTAAGATACATGGTCTTATCAAATTTTAGATAATGTGCTTCTCTTGATGTTAAAACGGGTCCTGCAGGTAAACTGTTTTCTCCTACAAATTCAGGTACTGAATCTTTTATGGGATATCGTTTATTGGAGGAATGTTTAATCTATTTTATCTTCTTTAGTTCTTATTGATTCAATGACCAGAGACACCATTGAAAGCTACTCGTCCTTCGATTTGGCAGATCATCCTATTTCTAGGTTAGTTTTTTAATCAATCATATTTTTTTCATTTAATTGGATATCTTTCAGTCTATTGTTGTTTCAAAGTATGATTTCGATCTCTATTATCTTTTTTGTTCTTAGCAAGAGGTTTGAATTTGTGAAATTTAATTGAATTGATTGAATGATTTTTTTTTGTGAGTTTTTGTATTTTGGTACTTAGAATATGTATATGCACGCCAGGTGTGTGTTAAAATGTTTTTTTTTTTTTGCTTGGGATATGATATGAAATTTGATCTTATTTTGTGGTCTGAATTTGGTGGAGCTTGGTGCTGATCATAAAGAATGTTTTTAACGTCATGGATTACTAATTATAGGATATACTTTTGTTGTCACCTATTTTGCTGAGAAAACTTATTGATGGAATGTTTTTTTTTTTATTCCAGTAATGAGAGGGGTGACCTAATTGAATTCGAGCTTGGTACTGGCTAGGTGATAAAGGGTATGAAACCAACTGCCTTTAGTTTTGCTCTTCATGTTATATAATTTATCTTTTAGGCACAAAAATTCAGCATTACACAATTCAATTTTTAAGTTAGTAGCATGTAAAGGTCCTGCGAAACCATTAAAGTTGATCAAACTGCCTAACTGAAACAAGTCAGTTGGGTAGGCCAGAACCGATTGCTTAACCTCTTTTTTTGCATAGTGTGCAGTGATTTTGATCAATGTAACCCTGGTGGATTCAACACTTTGACACCTTCAAGAAGGGACAAAGAAGGTCACCAAGAAACAAAGAAGGGGCAAGAATATGTTAGCAGGTTCGGAGGTTGATAAAGTCTGCAAAGCACTCGAGGTTGGTTGTCCCACTTGCTTCCTGGTAACGAGTTCTCATGCTTACCGAACAAAAGTTATTACTGTTTAAATGATGGTTTGTTTTTCAAGGACCCAAGATGAGACGGAATTCAAAGTGGAGGTTGAAGCAATTGGGCATGTGCGCCACAAGAATCAGGTGTACTTATTGGGTTATCGTATTGAGGGAACTCATAGGTATTCCATTTCTCTTTGTTCAAACATACATAATAATGTATTTACAATGAACTATGCAATGTGTGTTTATTTCATCACTCAAGATATAATTCTATGAGGGGCTTTTTTTTATCTTTTATCTTTTTCTTTTTGTAAATTCAGGTTGTTGGTGTAGGAGTATGGCAACAATTGAAATTTAGAACATGGCTCCATGGAGGTATGCGCCAACATGGATATCTTTATCTTAAATATAGTTTAGTTTAACAACTGTAAGTTCTATCTGATGCGTCAACATGGATATCTTTTACATGTGATGCTCATTTAACAACTTAGTTTTATAATTTTGTGATTATGATAAAGTTTGAGTTCAGATATATTTATTTTACTTTAGATGATGAAGGGAAATATGTTTTTTAGTTAAACAATTGGCGTGATCCAAAAATTTTATGGGTAATAGGCCTCTTTGGCTATTCATCCACCATGGCGCCACCATGGCGTGTCTTCTTAGGTGTATGGGTTTAGAAAACATTCTTATACAAAGATCTCATTATGAATTAAAAATGAATTAGCTTTACATGAAAACTTTGAATACATATGGAGGCAAAGTTGGAATACTTATGAAACCGAACTAAAAGTTTGCGGTCGAGAAGGGAGAGGATACTTTAGAGGTTCAAAGTGCTATTTATATACTTTTGTTTATTGTAAATTAAATTTTCCTAACCCGGGAAGTTCCCGGGTGATAGCCTAGTTTGATTTTATAAATAATAATAATGATGATAATAATAATAATAATAATAATAATAATAATAATAATAATAATAATAATAATAATAATAATAATAATAATAATAATAATAATAATAATAAATATGGGGTAAGATTACCAAAATACCCTTACCTATAACAGTCAAACGGCAAATTGCAATTATTTCGTTAGAGGGGGTCAGAGTGCCAATTGGCTTAAACCCCAGGGGGTAAAATTGCAGTTTACTCAATTATAAAATTACTCTAGATAGTTATATAACTAATTTAATCATGTAACTATATTCTCATCCAACTCAAACATAGTAATTACAATTACGTCATCACCCTTTTTTTGTTTCGTTCACTTCGTACATTTAGTACGATAATTCTTTTGTATAGGAACCTAACCCATTTATAAATATAGGGTAAAGTTCTTGTACAAATAATCTTAACATACTAAACATACAAATTGAAGGAAAACTCAAAAAGACAAGGTGGCATTTTTGTAATTATCAATAACTATCAAAGTTACTCTACAAATATACCTAAAAAAACCTAACCACTCCCCCCACCCCCAAAAAAAACCTAAACCCCCCACCCACCCCCCAAAAACCTAAAAAAAACCTACCCCCCCCCCACCCCCCAAAAACCTAAAAAAACCTAACCCCCCCCCCTCCCCCCCAAGCTAAAATGCTAAAAACTAAACCCCCCAAAAAACCTAAAAAAATCTAAAAAAATAAAAAAAACACACAAATTATTTTATTTTTTAACATTTTTTATTAAAAAATCGCTACTTTTAGTAGCAGCCAAAAAAAAATATATATATATATTTTTTTTTTTTTGCTAACGAAATGTAGCGATTTTTTAATAAAAAATGTTAAAAAAAATTGTGTTTTTTTAGGTATTTTTGGTTGTAACTTTGATAGTTGGTGGTAATTACAAAAATACCACCTTGTCTTTTTGGGTTTTCCTTCAATTTGTATGTTTAGTATGTTAAGATTATTTGTATTTGATCTTTTGCCTATAAATATAAAGTATCAAATGAACTCGAACTCTGATTCTAAAATAGGCGTAAATTCGATTCAAGTTGATTTGAGATTCTTTTGAATTAGAGTCAAATTTGAAACGGATTCTATATAAAATTAGAAAAACTAATTCATTACTCGAACAATGAGAATTAGATTCTCCAGTTTAATTTTTTTGTAGGGCTTGGTAAATGTCAATAAGATTTTTATATCGTATTAAAACATGTTGACAAAAATACATTTCTTCTTTTCTTATTTCATTTGGGTAACACGCATCACATTACTTACTAAACAAAACTATAGCTTTTAAATAATATTTTGTGCCCATGTCATGTTGGTCCCAAAACTGAAGCATTTTAGGGTGTGCAGCTTCCTCCTCCAGGCTGCAATATTATTCAACATTAACAAGTAAATTGAACCAAATTCAAATTTTAAATCAAAGAAATAACTTACGGCGCAAGAATGTACGTCGTTGCATCCGCACAAACGCTCTCCGTTTAGCAAATCGACGGCCTGGAATGTCCCTCCGCCTGCGCTTCTCTAAGAACCAAACAACATCTCATCAAACAAACAGAACAAACAGTTAGACGAAGATTTGGTTTAGTACCTTGTAAAAATCTACAGCAAGGAAGTTGGCCCAACGGTTGGCGGAATCACTGAAGCAAGTCTTGGTCATGTTCAAGAGGCCCTCATTGTTTTGACCACATGCCAATACCTTTATAGGAAGTGTACGGAAGTAGTTCACTAACACGAGTGATTTGGCTGTATCGTTCATTGAAGATGACTCTCCCCTGTTTGGACACTCGCCTGCCTTCATCCCACCATCCCCATCTACAATAGAAAAAAATCAAGTGATTATATTAACCAATGTTTTGAAAACCAGATTGGCCACTTTACTTGTCAGACCGGTCTAAAGAACCATATTTTGTAATAATAATAATAATAATAATAATTAATAATTAAAAATTATAATAGATGGGAACAAGATAATTACAGAAGATAATTTGGTAATTGCAATTGTTGTTTGAGCAGTGAGATCATTTGACTCAGGTTCAGCCCAACCTGGCTTGCAAAATCAAGTTGGCCCAACCCAGACCATAAGATCCAGTTCGGCCCGGCCTAGTGGTTTGCCAGTTGAACCACAAAAAAAAAAAAAAAAAAAAAAAAAAAAAAAAAAAACCTGGCAGTTTCATCCATTGGCGGTCCAAGTTTAAAAACATTGGTTTTGACATGCAAACTCGCAACAGTGATCACCAACCATCATACATAAACTCTATATATTTATGGTCTTTATTTGGAACCTAGTAAACAAAAGTAAATAGAAACTAACATTGATTTTCCACCATGTAGTTCCACTGGTACGCGATGCCTTCACTTTGTTCCTTGGATTTAACTGAGCCAAAAACAAGTAATCTTTGGTTGTTAGCGACCATGTCGCGCACTAATGGCCAATCTTGGCCGCCTTTCGGCATACTTGTCACTGGAAACCAGTATTTCTTCAACCCCGCATTTGTAAAAACATTAGTCAGACCATTAGGTGCTTGTACATAGTCTTCAAGGATGATTGTCACTATTTCATTAGGATTTGCTGATAAGAAAGCTTCGACTTCCTTCAAAGTATCGATGGCTGGTACCTATTATGTGAACACATTTCATCAAGTAGCGAAAAAATGCCAAAAATTCATAATAATTGGCTAATTGCATAATAATATATAAGAATAACAAATGGCATGGGAGCATAGTACACTTACAAACTTAGTTAAATCATGACATTCTCCACCAAAAGAATGACACAACCATACGGTATCTTCGTAGTCGTATGTGTCAAGCATCAAAGCACGAACCCCGTTCTATATAACATGATAACAAGAAGTAATGTGTTGGTGATCTCTTTCTACTTTTTTAGAAAATTTGGACCTATAAACTTATAAAAAATGAAATGATTTGATTAAGAAACGTACGTTTAGTTGTTGAGTGACACTATCTTCTTGATTCGTTGGGGCAACTCGCGGGGTCCCATCGTCGATTGCAAAGGCGTTATGTGTTGTCAAGAAGGAGTATTTGTTGAATGGTAGAGAATTGTTCTGTTTCAAACATTCAAACAAAAAAAGGAAAAAAAGTTGGTTAGTTTTTACTTTTGAGGATATATACAAGCAAAAAAGAGTTAAAAGTAAGTTCATTACTTTAGCCCAGCCCTGAAAGTACCTTTTTAGGCGATGTTGGTCCAGTGGGGTTTGTTAAAGAACTTTAAAGAGTGACCAAACCCACTTGTTCACTATAATTTCAAACTAGGGGTTGATCCCCGCGTTTCGCGGTGGGGCGAAATTTGATAGCTATCATTTGGTTTTTATGCTACCGAAACTCAACATAGTAACCGGAATAGCATACCTAATTATGGTATCGTTACCAACCGAAAGAGAAAACTAAAAATATAAAGTGGAGGTACAACCAAAACGATATCAAAATTTACGTCAAATGTAGATCAACTGAAAACGTACATAAAAATAAGAACGGGACCTATTATATTTAACCGGACTCGTTTCAAAAATAATTTACGTCAAAATGTAAACCAACTTGATTTTATACCCACACGTACATATGTAAAAATAAGCACTTAAAACTTGAGATGGTCAAAATGATATTTCATAGAGCTTTTAAAAAAAGGTAGGGTGGTCTAAGTGTAAAAACTGAAAGTCACAGGGCTAAAGTATAAAAACAAATGAAAAATTAGAAAATAACAAAAGTTATTGTAGCGCTGATGTGACGTACGCTACGATAACTTTGAGTTGTGGTTTCTCAAGTCTCCAACAACAACACGTAACAGAAGATTCCAAACTCATAACATCACATTTAATTCGAGAGTAAAAGAAGAACATGAAGCAACATTATATTGATTCATGTTTTATATAAGTATTGCTTTAAATAAAAAAAATAAAATTCAGCTTTTTGTTGACAACATCTATACTTAATTATTAACTTCTTGTACGTGTCACAATTTTATGAACCCAAAATTGTTTCTCAACTTCTCTAATTTCACCCCTTTATATTTATTTCTTAATTTCAATCCTATTTTATCTCAAAATTTCATTTTATAATTTCTAAATCTTCATTACTACCTATTTAATATATTTTTTATTTACCCCGTTACACACAGGTGATAAGATAATCAATTGGTTTTATTAATAATTTTTTGTCAAAACAAACTTATCAAAATCCATTAAAAAATTCATTTAGTTTCCAAAACAGTAGCAAAATTTTGACTTAGCATTACAAAGTACAAAAAAACTCAACCATAGTTATTATTGTAGTTAACGTCATGTTTTAAACACAACCATCAGTTTATTCAACTTTCAATCATCCACGGCTACGTTCAAACGATATGTTAATTGCCAGAAACTATCAAAATCAACATTTCAGTTTCACACTCAACCACTCAATAAACTCTATTCAATTCCACAACAACCACTTCACATTCATACTAAGGAAATGTGTAAAAAAATTAAAGCGGGGATGAATAAACTGACCAGCAGATTAAACACAGGCGTAGCAGTTGATCGAACACATTTAGAGCCTGAATATTCTTGAGGACAAGAGAAGCAATAAAGTCCGGTCTCGCAATCTCGGTCGGCTTCACAATCATCCCCTAACTTCAATTCATTATCATTCAAACTTTCAGTTGTTGTTGTTCAGATGTAACCCAACATCATCATAAGTTTAGCATATACAAAATACATTTCTGGTATTAATTATTATTCAGAGGGAGTAATTAACGGACGTACCTTGCATGTTCCGTTGGAGCAAGCAGCAGCAGTGATCGATATGAACAACAATGGAGCTAAGAACAAGAAGAATGAAATTTTTCTATGTAACTCCATTGATGAATTTGAGATGAAACTGATGGGGGACGTTACAAGAGTATTATATTGTGGAACTTAAAAAATTATTATTATTATTATTATTAAATTATAAATGGAGGTGTTAATTTATAGGGGAGAAAGTGGAAATCCAAAGGGGAGGGGAAGATGGAGGGATATTCTGTTTCTAGTTGAGAAAAATGATTAAAAAACAGCTTTAATTAGCTGAAAGGATATTTTTTTATTCCCACATTTTTTTATATTTTATAAATTGTCACAATAGAGTTTATTTAAAAGACTCAAAAAGTTGTAAACGTTTTATACACGATGTAGAATTAACGTGATGTAAATTAGATCTTTTGATTTTTTAGTAATATTTACTAACTACTTGACTCGGCTATGTTCAAAAGAATTGTTCTCAAATTGCAAAAGATTTATTAGATGAGTCACGTGAGCACATTGATAGGAGGTAACGAGTAGTTGGAAGGACATTCCTACTCACAAGCAATGGTTTTAAACAATGTGGGGTTGAATGAGTAACTATATATAACATATATATCAATAGAAAGAATATGTATCGGATAGTCATGTAATTACATGTTATTTTTTTAACGCCAAATTTTTAAACACATTAGTTCCATATTTACCTTACACCTGTAAGAATTTGAACACACAATCTCACATTTGTAACGTTTACATGTTATTTATATCTTAGGATATGATGCTTGGGGCCTCTACAATAATCCTTGAAAAGATGAAAAGACAACCCGTTCTAGATGGTGTATGCTATCGTTTGACAGCCGGAGATCGACCGGAAACCATCACAAACCGCCGATATCAATTGCGAGTGTGTTCATCTGTTGGTTGGGCATTAGGGATGATGATGGCTTGTGATCAGTTATGGTGTTATGATGATTTGAAAATGGTGGAGGGTGGTGGCTTTTGGTGGTTGTTGGCCAGTAGAGAGAGACAAAGAGGTAGAGAGATATAGATAAACACATTATATTTCTTTGATTTTTCAGTTTATTATAAATTAGTCTTTAAACATCAATTGTTTTACACAATAATCCTTGAAAAGATGAAAAGACAACAATGCCCTCATATGCAAGGCACATGACCAGATTTATTCAAAAAATTTAATTGGGTTTGGCCTAAAGAACATAACGTGCAAGATTTTGAAACATTAAATACAAAATTTATCAGCTTTTACGTTAAAGGACAGCGCCTACAATTTGAAATAAATATAAAGTAAAAAACTGTAATTTACTCTATTCGTAAATATGGTTAAAATGGGTTAAATTACAAGTCTTTCCACTTGAATACTCTTAACAATTGAAAATACAGTTTTTTTTTTATTTCGTCAAAATCTATAAAAGTCATACTCACATATTAAATTGAAATTGGAGTTTTCTTTAATTAAAAAACTCCTGGTAAATTAGAAAAACACCAAACAGAAAGGGTCAAAAGATGAGAATTGGTTTGATTGAATTCATGGATTGATCGATTCCATTTCCCACAAAATTCCACCACAACGTGTCAAACCTTTCTTGTACCACAATCTTCGTCTATGTTAAAATAACAATAATTTCCTAGTTCTGTTTTGATTGAAACAAACGACATGTGTGCGGAGCACCTTAAACGTACAAATGTCTATTTTCTTCTCTAGGGTTTGCTTATAATTGATTCCAACAACGATTTTAGGCCTAGGGTTTCAGACGAAGACGATGCTGATGGTGGGGTGGTGGTTGTGGGGGGGTCAAGTGGCACTGGTGCAGTGGGGGTGAGGGTTGTCAGCAGGTGGGGGCAGTGGTTGAGAGGGAGAGCGGGAGGAAGGGAAGCAGAGAGTATTTAGATCAAACGTTCTGGGGCGCTATGCCCCCACATAGCGCCAGAAAACGCCATAGAACACCGCCACGAGGCGCGGAATGAATGCAATTTTGAGGTGGGGCGCGAGATATATAGCGGCATTATTTTGTGGTTTTTTGAAAATTTGACCGTTAACAACGGTCATAATCTTAAAAAAAAAAATTCAATTTTTTTAATTTCACTCTATAAATAACTCCCAACTCTTCTATTTTTTTTACAATTCATACTCAACTAGTGGAGGGTTCAAATAAGAAGAATTTTTTTGTAAGAAGAAAAAGAAGAAATTTCAACCAATAAGAATGATTTATTTTACTTCATTTAATATTTGCATTTAATTTTAATATAAGGGTATATTGGTAAATTTACCTGAATCATTAATTTGTATTCTTCTCTTTTTATAACTAACTAAACTAAATTTGTAACTCCTTTTCAAAATATATACTTTTTTCCAAATTAAAAAACAACTTAATTTAAAGTATAGAATAAATTAGTAGTTGTATAGGATAAATTACGAGTTGTGTAGTATATATTTCGAGGTGTGTAGGATAATTTCGAATGTGTATGATAAAATTCTATAATGTGTAGGGTATATGTAGGAAAATTTTGATATGTGTATGTTTTGTAGATTATATCTAGGATAATTAATAATTAGTTGACTAATTAATTAAAGAGAGAAAACTTAATGATATCTATATATATATTAATAAATGAGATGATGTGGGCTATGTGTCCTTGAATGGTGAAGCCATTTTGATGATGTGACAACCATTTGTTTAGTGAAGTTTGATTTTAGGAGGGAATTTGTCTAATTAACTCAACACAAAGGAGATTTCACAATACACAAACCAATAAAGATGTGGGACGCGGGATCTGTATAAGCTCGGGTGGGGCTTTGTATTCGGGTCACCAATAAATGGATACTATATATTGTTTTTTATCAAACCCTAATGCTTCACAGCCTCTATCATGCTTTGTTCTTCTCCCTCACGCTCTGTTGTTCTCCCACCTATTCAAACCCTAATTCCATAGCGAACTATCACATCTCCCATCTACACTTCACCTTTTCAGTCGATTATAATTTTTTGCGCGATTTGATGAAGATTGCTGCTTCGCGGTGTTCGGGTAAGAGATTTATTGCGATTTGATGAAGATTTCTGCTTCGTGGTGTTCTGGTAAGAGATTTATTAAAGAGCATTTGTTTTCTATAGATCCTCCATGTTTTTTTCTATTCACTAATGTGTTATCGTTTGAATTTAGATCTATAATGTTAGGATTGATACTGTTGACAATCATGTAAACCCTAGCCTCCCTCACATTCATCGCTCTACTCCTATCATCATCATCTTCTGCTATCATCATCATCTTCTGCAAATGATTCAACAAATAGGTACACTCTTTGACAAACCCTAGATATCAACACGCCCTGTTCTTCTTCTACGTCCATTTTAGAAGTGTTTTTCTTCTGACTGAATCATCTACGATCCAGACAATACAATCAATTAGGTATGAAATCTCACTTTAACCACTAATTGATTACAATTTTAGTCTCGGTGACCCAATTTTGGATTAAGTTTGGTTTCAATATTAGATCTCATTTTGTTTCTTTTTTATTTTTTTAATTACAGGTTTTGATTTAAGGTGTTAACTCAAAATCATGGAAGAAAGAGGTTAACATGAGGAAGATTTGAGGTGCTTTACATTCTACTTCTGGTAACCCTAATGTTTTCAATTTTCAAATAAGTTCTCTTTTTAGAGTTGACGACTCTTCTTATTGTTTCAATGAACAGTTATTTTTTCCGTATTCAATTAGAAGATCCCATTTTACTTCTCATGGCCTCGAGGGTCGGAGACAAAGCAGTAGCGCCATCGACGGCGTCAGTGACAGGTTTACAACAAACATCAGTGTCCCCCCTGGTGATTCAGGTATATAAGGTTGATGGTAATGATTACTCCTACGAATTCATGGTTTCTCGGCTTAAAAACTTTGATATCAAGGCTTTAAAGTGTACTTTGCGGGTTTGGAGTTTCAAAATTAAGGACTTTGGTTTAAGTTGTAGACATATAAGTTAAACTTGAAGCCCTTGCACTTAACGCAAATGATTCCCAGGTGCCTCTTCAAGAATCACTATAGTTTCTTACATTAGCATGTAATAAATTTACTTTAAAATCACATTTAAACTTCCCACTTTGGTATATTGCACTATTTCTTCAAAAGCCTCACATATATACATATTTGTAAGCTAAATAATATTTCTCTTCATTACATTTTATTTGGTGACACTCTTTTTTGTCATTAACTTCCATACAGGCCCATGCGAGATTACATTTTCAACAGATGACAAACAAAAGCTTCGAAGTCAGGTGGTTATTTGTTTCTTTAAAACAAACATCGCCATGAAGGGATTTACATCTATGTGAACTTTCTTTTGAGTAGGCTTTAACAGGTCACAAATACATCCTAAAATTGCAGTTTGTTTGCTGGATAATTGGTTAGTGGCGTACCGTTATGTCATGTTATGTTGATTTATAACTTTCATTCAGTTGATTTTCTTTACATTTTTGCCTTCATTTTTATGGGTGTTAACTTCTTTTGCAGGTTGAGAAAGAGCACAATGCTGATCTTCACTGTGCTGATTGGAATCCGAGCGATGAAAATCTTCTACTAACATGGTAAAAAAGCGTACAAACTGTCTTTTACTATATTATTTGCTCATTAGAAATTTCTACATACTAAGGTATGGACCATAAACCTGGATTCTACATAAACTGTTCCTGAGCTTTTCAATTAATTTTTTTAGGTCTGCTGATAACACTCTTCACATGTTTGATCATCGCAATCTCACTGCAAATGGGATTGGATCACCCATCCACATATTTGAGAATCACAAGGCCGCTGTTCTTTGTGTACATGTATAACCCAAAAGTAAGTTTGTTTTCATTACATGTTTTTTATTTAAGTTCTGCATTATTAAAAGATACCTCCAAAATTATATTTATATTTCAGTGGTCTCCAGACAAATCATCCGTCTTTGGCAGTTCGGCAGAAGATGGAGTCTTGAACATATGGGATCATAATAAGGTGTTGATCTTATCTTTATCGCACAAAGACTCATTTATAACCAAACGTTTCAAAATTGGCACCTGTAGTTTTTTTGCTCCTTTTGCTTTTTTTTTTTTCAATTATGTTTGCTTTTAAGCAGATTGGGGAACTTTCCGGTCCGTCCACAAAACCGGGTTGTGAATTCGGGTTAACCACATTTAAAATTTGGATCTTATTTAATGTTTCATCTCTCTTATCATTCTCACTGTCGCTTTTTTCTCCAAACCCTAAACGAATCAAATGCCGCTTCTTTTTTAGAGAACTCAATCGAAACAGAGGTATGCTTCTATTGTTTGGATTTGTTTGTTGTATTCAAATCCTCTCTTGAATTTATCCATCCAGCACTAGCACTGGAGATGAAGAGGGGTTTGTTATGATTTAGTTAAATGTTTTTTTACATAGAGTTAAATGGTTTATAGTGCTTGAATGTTAGGTGTTTTCCAATTGTTCGGTTGTTATGTTGCCTTCCCATTAACGTTTCATTATGTTATCTGTTTGAAAGTATCGTTTGAGGCTTTGAGCACTATTTTTTTACCGATGGTTAACTCAACAGTAAATTTTGTAGGTTTATGTTGCAATAATTGTTCTTCATTCAGACTGATTTTGCATTTGGATTTGCAGGATAATGGTTCAGTGTGTGTGTATAAGTGTGTGTTCCAGAAGATAAGAGAGTGAGTTTGATTGGTGATTTGAGTTTGGATTATCAGAGGTTTTCAATAGTGAATGCTTGGTTTCGTATACGGCGGTTAAATGGGCTTCTCCTAGGTAGTTTGCGACTGGTGGATTGAGGAGATCTGGTAAGTTTCATTAGCGATATCAATAAATTATAAATTATTGATAGAATTTCTCATCAATCTGGTAAGTATTCACATCTCATTCAAGTTTGAAATGAATTTGATATCACTATTGAAACTTCTATCAATAATTTATAATTAAACTTATCCAATTATATATCATAATAGTTTTACATATATAGGATTTTATATTTAAAAACTGAATTTCTCATCAAAATTCCATTACTGTTTGATCTTATATTAATTGTTTATGTATATGACTTTTGTTTTAGTTTAAATTATCATCAATGATTTTTTTACTTAATTGGATTTATTTTGAATTTTTACCGTTCAAGTTTTTTAATGCTTATATTAATTGTTTATTTAGTTTTCTTTTTTTACCAACGTTCTAACTTTTATCACCAAATCAACGATTGAACTTAGTGTTAATTGTTATCGCAAATCATATGTTATCACGGTTAGACATCAAAAGTCATACAAAAAGATGTTCGCATCATAAGAGATGAAATGACAATTTATATTAGAGTAAATTACAAGTTTTGTCTTTTATCTATATACCAAATTGCAAGCGGTGTCTTATGGCGCAAAACTTGACGAGTTCTGTATTTAACGTTTCAAAATCTTGCACGGTATGTCCTTTAGCCTTAACCGAGTTCTTTTCCTTAGGTCACCAAAGATCAACTTGCCGCTCTTTTTAGCACATATGGGCAAGTAACTCCTTTTTGCTTTAAATTTACTTTATTATTTTTAACTTTATGTCGAATTGATTATTTCAACATTTTGTATGCCGGTTCTGGACTGTCGAATTTGAGGCGATCCACTGTCACGTCTACGCTTTGCATTTCCAGAATTTGCTGATAAGAGTATGTAATACATTTAGATTATATTATTCGAAACTGATTTAAAATTTTACACAGTATTTTCAGGTTGTTGTGTGGGCTTTGTGGAAAAAACAGGAACAATGTTGTGTTACTGACAAGTAGTCGGATTTTTCAATGTTAAAGAAAGATGTAAAAACTTTGGGGTGTCTTTGTGTTAAGCATAGGGTCAAACGGGCGACTTAAGTTGGGATGACTGGTGCAGTTTCGATTTAGCCGCTCGGGGGTTTGATGTAATCTTGTTTTTGGTGTAATATTGTGTGGTTTTTTGGTGGACTTTGTATGAATATTGGGTTAACTATTGTTTCCCAGTTTTGATGACTAATAGATTTGTTGACATTTAAAAAAAATAACCATATATTATATGGCTGACTAATAACTTCTAAATTTCTTTTAACGATAGTAAGTTACCAAAATGTATATGTGAAATTTAATAATTTCTTCATTGCCCTATTTAAGTGTAGTGATATTAAGGAACTGATTCAAATTTAAAAGATATATTATGAAACTATAACATTTTTATTAATAAAATAACTAATTTACCCATTCACCCATGATTATCATATGATTGATTATCATATATTCGCATCAAAACCAAATTTAGTTCAATATCTTAAATGCTATCATCTTTTACATATTACATTGCGATTCGAGTTGAATGTTTGAAAATTGTATAGAAACCCTTTTTATTAATATTGTATATTTCCTAAATTGTGTAATAAATCACTTAATTTTAAATAAATTCTATAATAATTAATCCAAAATTTGATTTACCTTATTTATTAAAATTACTTAAAAAGTTTGATTTAATTTTAAAACACAAGTTTAACAAACTCGGTCCTTATATGTGGCAACTCAATCCATTCATTTTATTCTTAGCTTAAATTTTACACAAATTAAGAAAAACAAGGAAAAAAAATATTTTAATAAAAGTGATTAAAAATACATATTTAGATTCAATCTCTTCCTCTATTCCTTACTCAATTTCGTAAATTGACAGTATATTCATCTAACTTCCGATTTCTTACAATTTTGGTTTATATATGGAAAAAAATAACCAAGATAATAGCGTGATGAACCAAGTTAAATAGACACTGAGATCGCTATCGGTATTGTTATAATCGGAAAATAGACACTTAGCTTAAATTTTACTAATATGCCCTTTCTTCTTTTTCTTTTCACATAAAATTTCTTCTCAAATGAACCTTCCCCTACTCAACTATTCTCTCCTTCTCTATATATTTTTTAAAAAGTGTTGAAGCTACTCCCATCCTATTAAAAAAATGGGTTCCCCGTCGGAAGACTCCTTCACCGATATTTACCGAAGATTTTTTTCACCCGAAGAAGACGCGGAGGAGGAAGAAACGGTTACGAGTGCATGTACTTTTGTGATACAAGCATTTGAGCACGTTCGGCCTACTCCCCCTCCACGACCCATGTTGCGGCGCACCCATATCTTGCGAGATCGTGAAGCCGCGAACGAGCGTTTGATGAAAGACTATTTTGATGCGACACCGGTTCACGGACCCAATGTTTTTAGACGGCGTTTTCGGATGAGCCAAAGGTTATTTTTGCGCATTAATAATGATTTGGAAAATAAGTATGGTTTCTTTAAGCAAAGAATGGACGCGCGAGGATATTTAGGCCTCACCTCAATTCAAAAGGTCACATCCGCCTTACGCATATTAGCATACGGAAACACGTACGACATCAACGACGAGTACTTGAAGATGGCGGAGAAAACAACCCGAGATTGCTTGGAACATTTTTGCTATGGTATTTTTTATTGACTTTTATTTATTTACTTTTATATATATATATTTTAGTAGCTTACTAGTAAAACTTTTATATATTAAATTATATTTTAGGTATATGTCAGTTATATGGAAAACGTTATTTGAGAAATCCCACTTGGAACGACCTTCAACAAATATATGAGGTGCATCTAGAAAAGCATGGAATACCCGGCATGATTGGTAGCTTGGATTGTCGTCAATGGCGTTGGTATAATTGTCCAACCGCATAGCGAGGTCAACATACACGGGGTGATGAAAAAGGGCCAACTTTGGTATTACAAGTTGTTGCGTCATACGACCTTTGGGTTTGGTCGGCCTTCTTTGGTGTAGCCGGGTGTTTTAACGATATTAATACGTTAGAGGCTTCACCATTATTAGAGAGCTACATTTCTGGAACTATACCAAAGGCCGGTTTTCATGCGAACGGGAACGACTACGAGCATGGCTACTAGTTGGGCGAGGGTATATACCCGGAGTATTCGATTATTGTTAAAACGTTTTCTGAAACGTTCGATGAGAAAAGAAAGTATTTTAAAAAATTACAAGAGTCTTCGAGAAAGGATATCGAGAGGTGTTTTGGGGTTCTATAGCAACGATGACATTTTATCAGAACTCCTTGTCGCATGTGGCATAAGGATAGAATACGAATGACCATGTATGCTTGCATCATTTTGCATAATATGATCATTGAGGATGATGGAAGAGCGATATGCCAAAACTATATTCCGGAAGATTTAGTCGAAGGAACCCAAGCAACAACGGAAGAGAGACTCGCAAATGCTCAACTATTGCGATCTAAGGAAATACATAACACGTTGAAGGCGGATTTGGTTGAGCATGCTTGGGCGATTCGCCCAATGCGATACAACAGTGACGACGAAGAAGATTCCGAGGAAGAAGAGGTTGAGGAATTCGAAGACGGGACCTTTGAAGACGTAGGTTTGGATGCTGGAGAAAACGAAGAGGAAGAAGGAGAGAACGACAATGAAGACGAAGAATAAATTTATTTTTTTAGGTGTAATGTTTTTTTAATGTATTGTTTTTTGTTTAATGCAATGATTTTTAATTTTATAAAACTTAGAAATTAATTAAAAAAATGAAAATTAAAATAATTGAGTAATGATGACAAAGGGGCTTTATGACTACGGCCTCAACTTGCATAACGCCCCATAAAGCTCTGTGGTGACGTGGCATGCCACATGTCGCATAACGTGTAACACCCAGTGTTTTGAAAGTCAAAGTCAAAGTCAAGATTGAAATCAAAGGAAGAAAAGATTGCTAATTGCGATCTGTCACTCCTTGCTCAATCCCTGTTTTGACTTCTTTGACTGTAGGTAGTTTATTTTGAGTTTTTACGTTAGTTGTATTATGTAGAGTAGTTAATTACAATCGAAGTAATCGAAGTATATTTCTCGATATTAATCGCTTTACGACTGTGAATAATAGGAAGTAACAATGCGATAAAGTCAACTAAACGATAATCGAACTAATCTAATCAACATCGCGCTCGCAAACCCGAATTATGCATTTTGGTGATTATTATACGTGTGTGTGTGCCTTATGTGTTACTTGTGCATGTTTATTTACGTTATGTGGTAATCAAGCGAATCGCAATCGAACTCATCGCAATCGCAAAACAAATACGAAACAAGGATGATTATATGTTGATGTAGTATGATAATTAGTGGAGAAGAGACAACGCGCGATATGAGTAGTTGGGATTAAAAGTAATTTGGTTAGGAAACTCTATCGCATCGCAATGCTCGCAATCGAAGTCGAAACAACAAAGATTGTCGCACTGAACACTCGAATCAGCAGCTACATTACGGTAACATCTGATGTTCAGCACTTTCAGATCATTGAATTGATCAAAATAAATTTCACCAGTATCAGAGTTTCGATCATGATTGTAATTAAAGTAGTGATCAGACAAAACCTTATAGCAGCTGGTAGTTGGATTCCAAAGAATCAGCTCACAGCAAATCCCTTCATTGCAAACTAACAACAAACCATTAAATGACGATAGAATACGTAAGAAGCTAGGGTGGACATTGTTAGGAAAACTTAAGGTTTTGCTTCTAACAACGTCCAAATTACCAGCAACTACGTCGTCAACGACAATTGACGTGTCTTTAAAGGAGAGTAGTTTCTTTTGTAGTGAATCTCCACTTCGGATAGCATGCATCATCTGAAATCCATGACTTGACAATTCCCTATAAAAATTCTTGGAAAGACATTTGAAACGACCAATATCTTCTGCAGAGAGCCTTGTGAAAATTTCGTCAACAATCACTTGAAACCCAATGTTTTCCATTTTGCAGTGAACCAATGCGTCTTTAAAAGTAAAAGAAATTGTAATGATATTGATAAACAAAAAACTTTTGAAGATGATTGAGTAGATGGATTAAAATGGTAATGATCAAAACCTTTGCCCAATGTATTTTATATACCCAATGAAGGCGGTTATGACTAAATACATCGTCAGACGAAAGAATATGATGCGACACTCGTTAGGCTTTTAATGCATTTCCATGGGAAGAATATAAAATTAATCACGTTATTATAATTACAATTAACCTCTTCGTTTACCATAATACGCCTTTACCATAAGACAGAACTGAGTGAGTGACGTGCATTAATTGCAAAGTATATATCCCCAGGCATTTTGAATTTGAAATTACCGGCAATTTCAAAACCACTGCTAAGGTATATGTTTGCCAAAGGAAACATCTGCTAAGTTATACTTTCTTGGCGATGGGCAGTAGTTTGCCCTCTTGAATGTGGGCCAGACCTTTAACATTTAAAGCAGTAGTTTGAAATTAAATGTATTTTAACTCAGATAAAAAATCTCTGACTAAAAAATCTATTCATTTAAAGACCAGCAATACAAAGATATTGCGAACATCTGTTAGCCAACAACAGATATTACCAACAGTAGCAAGTCAAACAGCCGTTAGATTAGCAGAAGATCACTACTAAACAAATGTTCTCTTTGGGCATACTTTACCCTTGACAGAGAGTTAAAGTAGGAGACGCATCAGTATTTACAATTGAGAAGAGGAAATTCTTCGAAAAGCTCTATTAGGCAACAACAGATGTTGGCAACAGTAGCAAGTCAAACAGCCGTTAGATCAGCAGATGATGATTTACAGCAGATATTCTCTTTTGGCAAACTTTAACTTTGACATATCTATACATTAACAGAAATTGATACAACATCAACATAATCTAATTAAACTCAGAGACAATTTCGCTTCTACATCAAAAGTACCGATCTGCAATAATCATATGATATTAAAAATTACATAATAATACTTATTCAGCTTAAAATTAGTAAAAATAAAATGCTCCACAAACATTATGAAGATTAAAAGATCAACAATTACATCGAGTACTGAACAAGGAAACTTTAAAATCTAACAACAACACGATGGCAATTTACGAAACTAACAGCAAAAATTTAGTGCTTTTAGCTTAAACTCCATCGAGTAGCGAACTTCTCAATTTATATCTTCGACAATCGCAATGAACTCCACGGAAGTACTGAATGCATCAACATCAGGTTTCTGGAACCCGGTCTCTCGTGAACAGACCAAGATGCAGTACATGAAAACACTTCTTCAGCTGTTGAAGAGTAGCCCTATCCTCATATACTTAATCCTTAACTGGCTTCATAAAGAGCTACTTTAAACCAAACTTTATGCTTCTTTTAATACAAAAAAAGGCAGGAAAGACCATTGCTCTAGTAAGATAAAATCTTATCTTACAGCAGTAGCAGATCATTTCTTGCGCTTAGTAGGAACTACTGTGGGTTCTACATCATCATCATCTGCCCAAAAGTCATTTTAAATGTACATTTAATAATCTTTCTTTCTGTTTAATTTAACTTTATGCTTCTTTTAATACAAACCTATAATAACCCACAGCAGATTGTATGAATTTCAAACAACTGTGATTAGACTGAAATATAAAGCGAGAATTAGAGTATATCACTTCAAAATTAAAAATTCAAAATTTCAAAATTAGAGTAGCAAAAATAAACATACTTTAAACGATGTTGGAACAATGATGCTGGAAACAACCGTAGAACAATCATCATCATCTGCTCAGATCATTCACAATCATCATTTAGTCATAACTCAGATAAAAAAAAAACTTTAGTAAAAATCAAAAACAAAAACAAACATAATCATATATATCACATTACCATCATCAAGGCAAACAACATATCCCAAAATTTGTTCTGAAAGTGGCTCAGAGAGAGCTTCCGTTTTCTCTTATCCTTTATGAACAAATTTCGAGTTTTGAGAATAAGGGATTTGAGGGAGAGATACATTAGAAATGTGGTTTGAAAATACAAAAGAAGAGAACACAAGAATGTAAATATGAAGAGTGAAATGAGAATATAAATTAGTTTATATAAGAAGATGATTGACAGAAGTGAGTGAGTGACATGCATTAATTGAAAATTACATATCCCCATGCATTTTGAATTTCAACTTACCCGTAATTTCAAAACATCTGCTAACGTATACGTTTGCCAAAGGAACCATCTGCTACTTTCTTGTTGATGGGCAGTGGTTTGCCCTTTGGAATGTGGGCCAAACCTTTAACATTTACACAAGGCAGTGCTTTGAAATTAAATTAAATGTATTTTAAAGTGATTTTTATATTAGGCTTTATGATGTAAAAATGACATAAGAAAAGCCTTGTTGGACAGCCTCTCCAGCTGACACATCAGCTTTTCTTATGTCACTCAGATTTCTCCTTTTATAGAAAGTATAGATATATAGATATGTGTTTATGTCATATAAAAATATGGATATTGTTAAAAATACTATAAATGTTAACTAGGGGAATGAACCTAGTTAGAATGCAAGCTAGAACTTCAAATTAAGAATAGATTTAGACATTTAAAATAAATGATTAAATATGAAGTGGCCAAATTTGTAAGAAGGAAAAGATAACATATAAAAAGAAATAGAAAACACAACACACACACACACACACGAGAGTGTGTGTGTGTGTGTGTGTGTGTCGCTGGTAAGAAGAAGGAGAGAAGGATGATACCTTCTTCTCCAACCATCACAAAATTCAGCAAATTGAAGGTGGTTTAAGGGCAAATTCGAATGCATGTATCTAATTTCTCAATCGTCTAAGTATCCTCAACCCTAGGTAAGTTAAATTATATGTTTTGATGATGTTGATGAAATGGGTTTTGAATCATTCCGTGAAATTGTATGAAATTAGAATGATAATGAGTTAGAATCATCTCATGAAACATGAATCATGCTTGAATTTCTGATTATTTTGATGTTTTGATGAAAACCCACTTGTAGTAGTAATGTTATGAATATGATGATTTTACATGTGCTAAATTGAGTATAGTTTTGATATAAAAACTTGGATGTTGTAGATTATTGTTAAATGAATCTGATTTAGAATGAAATTTATGTGAAATTAGTTGAATTTGATGATCTTGATATTAACTAGTAAGATTATGCATAAGATACTTGTACACTATGCTTTGTAGATGGTACACACACAACATGTTCGATGAAATGCCTAGGCTAATTAAGTTATGTTTTAACATGAAAACTTGTTGAATTGATGAATTTGCATGGAAATGGAATTATGCGGTTAATTAACGCCATAATAGATAATTGAAGTGTGCGTATGCAATGGATATTGTGAAAGCTAAACGTGAAATGTTGCACCTTAGAGAGGCAAAGAAAGAAGAATGTACAAGTCAATCCAAGACGCTAGGAACGCAAGATCTCGGTAAGTTCATCTGAACTTCGTTTATCCTTAATGTAAACTAGGATGATAGTCTCATTATGTTAATTCTAGTTTAAAAGTTGTAGTGTAGAACATGGTAATTTAATGTGTTGAACATTGAAGGAATGGTTAGGAAATGAGAAAGTAAAGGATGCGTATTGACCCGTTACGAATGGGTCGAAATGAGTGGAGAGTATGATGATGAAATGATACAAGTAGTGACTCGTTGTAAATGGGTCGAAATGATGAAATTGCGTAATGATGGTATGGTATGTATTGTGACGATGGTTAAGCCTTGGCTCGTTATGAACGATCGGATGGTTTCTATGTTTGGATGTTAAAGGAATGATAACAATAAATCCGTGTAAACAGATTTGATGCAAGTATGTAACGAATGTTTACAAAATGATGTTATAAAATTATGATCTTGTTAACGGGTCAAATAAAGTATGAAAGGAAAATTGTAGTTTATGTTAAGTAAAATATACTAATGAATGTTTTGGTGTTGTGTATGATAGGTAAATTAAAATCTTGATAAAGGCGAGCTTGGAATGAACACACATCTTTGCCCATATGCGCTTCCGGTTTAGTTTGTAGTTAATGGGTCGAAAACACTTTTTGGGTTGTAAATGTTATTTTAATACTTATGGTTTTTGTAAGTAGGTAAGTTATTGTTGTACTTGTGATACGGTAGACTGGTTAACGTTTGTTAAACACCTTGATGGTTATGTTTGTTTCAACCAGTCATAAGGGTATTTTGGTAAATTTCTAAATTATAAAGAAAAGCATTTAAATTATTATCATTTTTATGTCGTTATGGTCTTATGATGAAATAGGCGTAACATGTTATGGCAAAGTTAGCTCCAAATTGTATAGAGAGAGAAAGTTTGCAGAGAGAGAGAGAGAGAGAGAAAGAGAGAGAGTTGAGGGAAGGGGAGGGGTTTTCTAATAATTTATTTAAGTGTTTTGGGTAAAATGACCAAAATACCCTCATGTGGGTCCATTTGGTCAGATTTAACTATAAAAACTCACTAAGTTAGGGCTAAAGGACATAACGTGCCAGGGTTTGCAAACATCGAGTACGTTTTTTCTACTTTTTGAAGAAAAAGGACACACTTTAATCTGGTGTCAACATAAAGGATGATTTTTATAATTTACTCTCAATTTAAATTAGGGTCAGTGATATATATCGCTAGTAAGGTTTGTTTCACATTAGAATTTGTGTCTATTTTGTCTATTCTCATAGGATGTGGTATAGAATAATATATTCTATAAATATCGCATGTAGTTTTAACATCAAATTTACCACATTCTTATATCTAGGGGTGTAACAACTCCCAAAAGACCCTATGAAAAACCGTAATCAACATTCCTAACGCGTACGATGGAAACCAGGACGAAAAACGAGAAAATCCAGTTTTGGGTATTGTCGTGTGACGCGACGGTAATGGTAAAGCCGGTCGCGTGACGCGGCGCTTCACTCTTTGACAGGAGACACGTGCCGCCATGTGGCAAGCTACGTGGTGACTCATGCCACCTATGCCCTAATTCACCTTATCGCGCTATGCGACAGTGAAAGAGAAGATGGTCGCGTGACGCGACGGACTTAAATTCCAGCTATAGATTGGACGAGAATTGGACAGTTCAAACTGCTCATTTCTTTTCTTTCTCTCTTGAATTACTTTCCTAATATCCAATACACCTAAACCTCGAAACTCTTCTTCGTAGACAGCGTGCTAACCCTAATCACTGGTACGATACCTTGTCTGATTGACCCGAAACCAAATCAACGGATGTCAAAGTGCTGCCTGAATAAGGCTATACTTTGTTAACTACGTTGAGGTTTTGATCTCGTGATTGTCGTTAAAGTTTGAATTGGGTTAATACACTAATATGGGGTTCATCCCACAATATATAAAATGAAAACTACGGTGTTTTTTGAAAACTTTGATATTCTTCCTGACACCCGGTCCTGATGAAAATTCCGCTGTGATAATTTTAATAAACAACGGTACCACTTGTATCTGCTCACGTATCCCGCCCAAGGTGGGGTCGGGGTTGTGACATGGGGTGTCAATCGTATCGTGTTGATGGGTTGGCGGGTTACATGTTGGTAGGTTGGTGGGTTGAAATGTTCAACCAAACCCGACCCATATTATTATTCCGGTCTTAGATTTCAACCCTAACCCGACCCATATAAATTCGGGTCAACCCGAACCCGACCCGTTTAACCCATATTTTTAAATGTCTTATAAGTTGACGATTTATAAACGAGTTATTAGGTTTTAAACGGGATATCTATAACATGTTTAATGATGAGTATGAGTGTGCTATATATATATATATATATATAGGTACGGGATCGGGAGAAAACGCCCAAAAGTGTGAGAACGGTGAGAACGGATTCTTGCGTAGCACGTGTCAGGCGACATAGTGAAGGGCGGAGGGGCTTTTTTGTCCTTTTATATTCTTTTTTTAAACGCGTCTCACATCACCTCTTCATTTTTTGGCGTTTAACGAATACGCGGCGTTTTTATTGTTTTTTTAGATCAGGACCATAGTAAATATTTTGGTGTTTTAACTAAGTATGGCTTTGATTGTTGTGCCATGTAGGATGCAGGCCTATAATGTAAAAAATATTAATAATTTTCTTGATGTTTATTTTTTCTATCAATTGTTGTGCCATGTAGGATGCAGGCCTATAATGTGACACCCAATTATGGCGTTTTGAAAAGAATAAATTCAATTTTCCATGTAGTGGCTTTTAATATAATAAATGTTTAGCAATAATGTTATCGTCTCTTCATTTTACTCTTTTGCAATTACTGTTTCGTTCAGTTTCATCTGTCAATTAGTGTTGCTTTTCCAGTAATACTTTGTTTGGAATTTTTTGGCGTTTTATATAGCAATAACGTACTTTGCTAGCATCCGTTCTCATAGTTTTCATACTATCAGGCGCTTTGGTGTTTGTAGTTTTTGGCGTTTTATACTCAATTTTTTATTACTAGAGAATTAGATAATAAACAACAGAGAATTAGATAACAAACAATAGAAAATGAAAAAAAAATTAAAAATTCTAATCTAATTTCTCATCCAAATCATCACTGTCATCAGCCTCTTCTTCTATAACCTTTTTGGCGTTTTGAACCTTTTTGAGTGCCTTACCTAGATGCTAATTTTTCTACATAATGTCCGTCTTTAGAAGAAGCTTATTTTTAGTGGCATCCTATATTTTGGTTTGATATATACTTGTTTGGTGACATGTTGAAGATCAACGCCTGCTCGAATTTATTGATCCCTTCATATAACAACTTTCCTAAAATACTTAACACATCCCTATACGTCCTAAAATACACCCCATATATGAAAAACGGCCCCGAAATACCTTTAATTTAACAAAAATCAAATAAAACAAGATTTAGGGGGCGCTCGCGGGGCGTGACCCCCTTGGCAAACTCAGTCGCGGGTAGAGACAACTTGGCCACAAGGCTTAACCCGGTGCCGCCACGTGTCGTAATGCGTGTCGAGGCTAGTACCAAGTTAGCAAAGCTAGGGCCTAGTCTACAAGCCCTCGCGGGCCGTGAAGGCTTTGCCTTCTCTTCTCGCGGGGCGCGACAAAGTGCCGAATCAGCACTATAAATAGGAGGTCGAGGTTTCGGTTATTACTCGTTCAATTCTCGATCTCTCTCTCTAAATCTCTGATAGCAATTATAATTTTCGGGCATAATACCCACTAAATTAGCGAAACTCTGCCTCGTTGTAAGTATTATAACCCCAGTTACGTATTAGTTACTCTACCCGATTGATCTAGAGCTCCGTAACGCATGTATAGGCTCTGGCCGACTCAGTAGTTGGAGTTCTGTCCCGGGGGGAGGGTATAGCTAATATAAATTTGGGTTATTATACTAACACGTGTGCATTGTTTAATTTAATAGATTATAAACCAGGAAATCACAAGGAAATACCTAAATTAGCAATGTGAGTGATTCCTATTTTTGTAAACTGTTTTTACAAAACCTCAATTGCTTTAAACTATAATTAACAGTGATTGAGTATTTGTGATTCTACAATTATCGTCGGTATGTTGGGGTTTTGTATACAAAATTTGTTACTACACTGTGAGTAGTAACATTACCACAAGTCAGGATTGACAGTACCGTGGGTGGTCATTAAAGTAGATGTAAACAAATGTAATTGCTGGATTGCCCTCAATGCTGTAAAATGATAAACTTTCCTTGATTAAACTGGGATTCACTCGTCAGTATTTCTTGCTGATAAAATGTTTTTAAACGCGTTTCAGGTAACAAAATGTGAAAGCCAATTAGAAGCCAGCTGGAGAGCACTGAAGGATTGGAAAAGTGGCTATAAAAGTTACTTAAATAAAGAAGAAGTTTTATTTCAATAAATTAGGGTTTATCCTTATAAACATGTTTGTAATGAAACTTAGGAATTTCCCATATATTTATTATTATAAAAATGTTGTGTTTTACTCTGATAAACTATTTCCTAACTACGGTCCTGATGTAAATTCCGCTGCCAAATTAATAAACACCAATACCACTGGCTCCGAGTAGCTCGCGGACGCCCGCCTCCCGGGGCAGGGGTCGGGGGTTACGACAGAAGGTGGTATCAGAGCCACAGCCACTGATTTCAGCCACAAAAGTGTTCTGCTGACACCAAAATTTTAAATTATGTTAGGAAATAATTATTTTCATATCTGTATATTATTGTTTTGTGTTATTTGACAATTTGTTAGTTTACAATATGAGTGATCAAGGTCCGTCAGACGCCTATCGTCAATTGTCTAGTTCTCCTAGAGATGAAGGAACTTCCTCCCAACCTACTCCTTCGGGTATTCAGCTGACACAGAAGAGGGGATTTTCATATTTAAAGCGCAATCCGAAGAACCATTCCCTACCAAAGAGAGAGGATGGTTCAGTCGGGGAGCACATGAGCATAGGAAGAGAATGAGGAAATTACAGCAACAACGGGCTTTAGCAGCAGCAAATAGGGAGATAAATGCCCAAACCCAAGACATAGTTAATAGGCGATTGGCCAACTTTCACATACTAGCTACTACTGCCGCAGACCCAAAATTAGACCAAATCATTGCACCACAGCCACTACCACTGTTCCCAACTCAACCCATGGAAATAGAACCTAACCCAGGAGACCAGGTTCCCATACCCGCCTTCGACCCAAACGAAATCCCTAGAATCCCAGCACCAAATCCTCTAGCTTACGACCCATGGGAGGATGATCATAGGGATTATCGAGAACTCTACCCACATGAGGAGCCCATACCAAACCCAGTAGCACCCTATTCCAACCTTGACCCTCTAGATCCATATTAGGATGACGATTAGTATGTTCGGGAAACACTAGAAAACCCATACCCATATGGAGAACCCGTACCACTGTATCCTAACCCAATACCAGCACCACCCCCACCCATGAGTACTGAAAACGTGCAGGAACTCCGCACTTTTGGTGAGGAGTTAGTAGATGAAGGAGACAGAATATGGCAAACAGGGGAAAGGCTCGTTTGGAAATACGACGAGCGAAATATGCAGTATTGGATGAACCCCCATTAATAATATATATATATATATATATATATGTGTGTGTGTGTGTGTATGTAGTTTGAAAATATATATATATATATATATATAGGATAATGCTAGATAAAAAACCCTAAAATTCTTAGAAAACTCTGGAAACCCAAATGGGAAGCCATTTTTACCCAACCTCCCGACATTTTTTTTTTTTTTGAAAAAAATTACACATGTAATATACATGTTTTAGAGTGTTTTGGGCCAAAAAAAACAAAAAAGCGCCGAATGGATTTTTTAAAAAAAAATAAACAAATTTCAGCTCCTAACACGTGTTAAGCAAAAAAAACATAATTTCGCTGAAAATTGCTGAAACTTGTTTTTTTTTTTTTAAAATATCCCTTCGGCGCTTTTTTGATTTTTTTGGCCCAAAAGTCTTAAAAACATGTATATTACATGTGTTATTTTTTTCAAAAAAAAAAATGTCGGGAGCTTGGGTTTTCTCGGGTTTTTTATATATATAGGGTTTTCTATCTAGCCCTACCCTATATATATATATATATCATAGATAGCCTAATACTTACTGATGCATGACTTGTAGTGTATTTTAAATTCCAGTTGTAGCTTGTAATATATATATATATATATATATATATATATAGGGGAGGTTCATTTGAGAAGAATGTTCTTGCAAGAAGAAAAATAAATTAATCTAAGCCCTACATTTTTGTGATCAGTGGTTGTGAATCAAGATATCATTTTTGTCCTCTTTTAATTAATGCTTTAATTAATAAGGGTATGATAGACAGTTTGATATACAATACTAATAAATATTATCAGGAGTTACTCAAGTCTCATTAATGACACAATAATTTCTTCTTCACCACCATTAATGTGTTAGGTCATACACCAATTTTATTAGGAGTGACAAAAGTATTTAAAAGTGTTAATGTCCTACACATATTTTATTATGTGTCGCAAATTTATGAAAAATGTTGTGGTCCTACACATTCTATTGCCTACACCCAAACATTTTTTTATGGTGTAGGAAATGTTGTGTTTATGGTGTAAGAAAAATTGAATATGTAGGATCATGTGCATGATTGTTTTTATTGTGTAAGATGCACATTTTTTAATAGGATAGACTCATTAAATGACTAGACATTCATTAATTTGAATAACAAAAATAAAGGATAGACTCATTAAATGATTTATTCAAATAACCTTTGTACCCTTTATTTTTTTTTATTCTTAATTTGTAATTTTCTTCTCATTTGAACTCTCCACTATATATATATATATATATATATATATATATATATATATATATATATATATATATATATATATCAAATAGAGTAAATGTCGCAATGCACGACGATTTTGATCAATGTGTTTGTTTGTGTGATTGTTCGCATTAAATCTTGTTCTGTGATATTAATATTTGGTAAATGTTTATAATCCAGATGGACAATGAAGTGAATCAGGAAAACCCGAATAACGATAATAACGGGAACCAATTAGACAACAGTGTCATCCAACACATAGTGGCACAAGGGATTATAGACGCTATGCCATATATTATCAAAACGTTAAGGAAGCGGAAAATAATAAAACTAACAGTAGAAGTAAATGACCACCTACTGAACCCAGTCACAGCGTAAACAATGGACCATTACTTCAATTGCCTATTCCAAAAAGAAGAAGAACCATGTCTTATGGTTGTTCTTACAAAGAATTCTGGTCTTGTAAACCTATAGAATTCTCTGGCAATGAAGGAGCCATTGCAACCCTACGTTGGATAGAAAAGACTGAGGCAGTCTTAAAAATAAGTAAGTGTGCAGAGGAAGACAAAATCATGTTTGCTTCCAATCTTTTTAAGAATGCAGCTTTAGAATGGTGGAACACTATTCTCCAGTCTAGGGGAAGTGACAGAGTCTATAATATGGAAGGACTGAGTTTAACATGGTCGAAAGAAAATTATGTCCTCCCAATGAAAAAGAACAAATTGCTAATAAATTTTTAAACCTTAGAATGACTGGAGTAGACTGTAAGGGTTACACTACCGTATTCTTTGAATATGCTAGAATCGTGCCAACCCTAGCTTCACCCGAACCAGTATTAATCTCCCGTTACATTTGGGGATTAATCAGTGAGATTAGACACGTAGTTAAGGCAGCTAGACCACAAACCATAGAAGAAGTGGTAGAACTAGCAAATACCTTGACTGATGAACTAGTACGTACACAAGAAGAAAACCAGAGGAAGAACCTAGTCCAAAAGCTTACCCTAGAATTTCGCTACGGAAATTCCAACTGCGGGAAAAACATAGGTTCTACCTCCGCACCTTACTGTAAGTCCTGCAAGAAAAAGCATTCGGGGAAATGTTCCACATACTGCAACTTCTGTAAAATACCGGGACATAAGGAAGAGGACTGCAGGAAGAAACCCAGTAATGGAGTATGCTTCAATTGTGGAGAAAAGGGGCATATCATACCGAACTGTCCGAAACTAGCTCCAGCCATGAACAACAAGATTACTAAGAATGCTAGAGCATTTTTTCTAACTGCAGAAGAAGCCAAGATGAATCCGGACGTGATTGCCGGTACGTTTTTAGTTAATGATATTTTTGCTAAAGTATTATTTGACTCTGGTGCGAACCAAAGTTTTATTAATACTTCATTTTGCAAACTTCTCAATCAACCATTAACTAAACTTCAACAAGAATGCCTAGTAGAAACGGCAAATGAAGAATCCATTAAGATCAATGAAATCTTGCAGGAAGTAAGAATAGAAATTTTAAACCATGATTTTAATGCTAACCTTTACCCAATGAATCTGACTGGATTTGATATTGTATTAGGAATGGATTGGTTAGTAGCCAATAAAGCCAGTATAATATATGATCAAAAGTCAATACAAGTAAATCCACCAAAAGGTGAAAAGATCACAATTAAAGGAGACAAACCAGCTAGATCTACGAAATTCATCTCTATGATGAAAACAGCCAGTTATGCAAGAAAAGGGTCATTAGTGTATATAATTTCCATAATCATCAACACTAAAGGAAAAGAATTGAAAGATATTCCTGTAGTATATCAATTCTCAGATGTTTTCCCAGAAGAACTACCTGGACTACCGCCAGATAGGGATGTCGAATTCAGAATTCACCTACTACCAGGGACAACACTGATTGCCAAGGCACCTTATCGTTTGGTACCAGCAGAGATGCAAGAACTGAAGAAACAGTTAGATGAACTTCTAGAGAAAGGATTCATACAGCCCAGTTCATCGCCATCGGCAGCACCAATTTTGTTTGTCAAGAAGAAGGACGGATCAATGCGTATGTGCATTGATTACTGAGAATTAAACAAGGTCACGATTAAAAATCGGTACCCATTACCGAGGATCAATGATTTGTTTAATCAGTTGCAAGGAGCTCGATTCTTTTCTAAGATCGACTTACTCTCAGGATATCATCAATTGAAAGTACAGGAAGATGACATTCCTAAAACTGCCTTCAGAACAAGGTATGGCCATTATGAATTTACAGTCATGCCCTTTGGTTCAACCAATGCCCCAGCTGCATTTATGGACATGATGAACAGAATATGTAAACCATATCTGGATAAATTCATAATTGTCTTTATAGATGATATTCTCATTTACTCTAAGAGTAAAGAGGAACATGCAGCGCATCTGCATGCACTCCTTACATTATTGAGAAAATAAAAGCTTTACGCTTAATTTTCGAAATGCGAATTTTGGTTAGAAGAAGTACAATTTCTTAGACATTTAGTTAATCATGAAGGAATTCATGTGGATCCCACAAAGATCGAAGCGATTACTAAATGGAAAGTCCCTGAATCACCAACGGAGTTGAGAAGTTTTCTAGGACTGGCAGGTTATTATAGACGGTTTATCCAAAACTTTTCTAGGATAGCCATTCCCTTAACAAAACTAACCTATAAATCAGTTAAGTTTGAATGGGGACCAAAACAGGAAGAAGCCTTTAGAATCCTTAAGCAAAGATTAACCAACGCACCCATACTCGCGCTACCAAAAGGAACTGAAGACTTTGTATTCTATTGTGACGCATCTAAATAAGGTTATGGATGTGTGTTAATGCAACGTCAAAAGGTTATAGCCTATGCCTCTAGAAAACTTAAGAATCATGAAGAGAATTATACAACCCACGATTCAGAATTAGGAGCCATAATTTTTGCCCTTAAAATTTGGAGACAATACCTTTATGGTAGTAAGTTTACCATTTTCACCGATCATAAGAGTTTAAGATATATTTTCGTGCAAAAAGAGTTAAATATGAGACAGAGACGCTGGATGGAAATTCTTAGTGATTATGATTGTAATATCGATTACCATGCAGGAAAGGCTAATGTAATAGTCGATGCTTTAAGTCGAAAGTATCATAAAAAACCAAGAAGAGTACGTTTTCTCAAATTAAATCTGCAGATAGATTTAAATGAACAGATTAGAGAAGTAGAAGAATCAGTAATCAAGGACGATACTGAAAAATTGAAAGGAATGATTAAAGAATTAGAATAAGGAACAGATGGAATTTGGAGATTCCATAAGAAAAGAATTTGGATACCCAAACAAGGAAATCTACGCCACCGAATATTAGAAGAAGCCCATAAGTCTAAATATACGATACACCCCGGTAGTGATAAAATGTATCAAGACTTAGGAAAGAATTTCTGGTGGATAGGAATGAAAAAAGGATATAGCAGCCTATGTTGCCAAGTGTCTAACCTGTTCACAAGTTAAAGCTGAACATCAGAAACCCTCAGAATTATTGCAGCAATTAGAAATGCCAATATGGAAATGGGAATTGATAACAATGGATTTTGTTACCAAATTACCCAAGACACGAAAAGGTAATAATACAATCTAGGTGATTGTAGATAGATTAACCAAGTCTGCTCATTTCTTACCGATGAAGGAAACTTTCAGTATGGAACAGTTAGCTAAGTTATATGTAAATGAAATAGTTTCATTACATGGAATTCCTTTATCTATTGTGTCTGATAGAGATAGCTGTTTTACTTCTCATTTTTGGACTAGTTTCCAAAAAGCAATGGGAACCAAGTTAAATCTAAGCACAGCTTATCATCCTCAAACGGACGGACAAAGCGAAAGGACAATTCAGACAATGAAAGACATGCTTAGAGCTTGTGTAATTGATTTCAGGGGAAATTGGGATGATCATTTACCATTAATAGAATTTTGCTACAATAACAACTACCATACTAGTATCAATGCTGCACCATTCGAAGCACTTTATAGACGAAAGTGCCGAACTCCAGTCTGTTTGGCAGAAATTGGAGAAAAGCAATTGTCTGGACCAGAGATAGTACAAGAAACAACAGACAATATTATTCAAGTCAAGGAAAGACTAAAAGTAGCACGCGATCGACAAAAGAGTTATGCTGACAATAGACGAAAGCCATTGGAGTTCCAAGTAGGAGATAAGGTATTATTAAAAGTTTCACCATGGAAAGGAATAGTTAGATTCATCAAGAGGGGAAAGCTAAGTCCTAGGTATGTTGGACCTTTTGAGATTATTAAAAGGATAGGACTTGTAGCTTACCAGCTACAACTGCTAGAGGAAATGGCAGGAATACATGATGTATTTCATATATGTAATTTCAAGAAGTGCTTAGCAGATGAATCACTAGTAATACCTCTTAAAGACATAGAGGTAAATGAGAAACTTAAGTTTGTAGAGAGACCCCTACAGATTGAAGACAGAAAGATCAAGAACCTCAAACACAAGAGATTAGTTCTAGTCAAAGTAAGATGGGATTCCAAGAGAGTACCAGAGTACACTTGGGAGCTCGAATCAGAGATGCAGAGGAAATATCCACACCTATTCCAATAGACCTCGAGGACGAGTTCTAAAACAAGGTGGGGAGGATATAACAACTTTCCTAAAATACTTAAAACATCCCTATATGTCCTAAAATACACCCTGTATATGGAAAAAGGCCCCGAAATACCTTTAATTTAACAAAAATCAAGTAAAACAAGCTTTAGGGGGCGCTCGCGGGGTGCAACCCCCTTGGCAAACTCAGTCGCGGGCCGCGACAGCTTGGCCACCAGGCTTAACCCGGTGCCACCACGTGTCGTAATGCCTGTCGAGGCTAGTACCAAGCCAGCAAAGCTAGGGCCTAGTCTACAAGCCCTCGCGGGCCGCGAAGGCTTTGCCTTCTGTTCTCGCGGGGCGCGACAAAGTGCCGAATCAGCACTATAAATAGGAGATCGAGGTTTCAGTTGTTACTCGTTCAATTCTCGATCTCTCTCTCTAAATCTCTGATAGCAATTATAATTTTCGAGCATAATACCCACTAAATTAGCGAAACTCTGCCTCGTTGTAAGTATTATAACCCTGGTTACGTATTAGTTACTCTGCCTGATTAATCTAGAGCTCCGTAACGCATGTCCAGGCTCTGCCCGACTCAGTCGTTGGAGTTCTGTCTCGGGGGGATAGCTAATATAAATTTGGGTTATTATACTAACACGTGTGCATTGTTTAATTTAATAGATTATAAACCAGGAAGTCACAAGGAAATACCTAAATTAGCAATGTGAGTGATTCCTCTTTTTGTAAACTATTTTTACAAAACCTCAATTGTTTTAAACTATAATTAACAGTGGTTGAGTATTTGTGATTCTACAATTATCGTCGGTATGTTGGGGTTTTGTATACAAAATTTGTTACTACACTGTGAGTAGTAACATTACCACAAGTCAGGATTGGCAGTACCGTGGGTGGTAATTAAAGTAGATGTAAACAAATGTAATTGCTGGATTGCCCTCAATGCAGTAAAATGATAAAACTTTCCTTGATTAAACTGGGATTCACTCGTCAGTATTTCTTGCTGATAAAATGTTTTTAAACGCGTTTCAGGTAACAAAATGTGAAAGCCAATTAGAAGCCAGCTGGAGAGCACTGAAGGATTGGAAAAGTGGCTATAAAAGTTACTTAAATAAAGAAGAAGTTTTATTTCAATAAATTAGGGTTTATCCTTATAAACATGTTTGTAATGAAACTTGGGAATTTCCCATATATTTATTATTATAAAATGTTGTTTTTTACTCTGATAAACTATTTCCTAACTACGGTCCTGATGTAAATTCCGCTGCCAAATTAATAAACACCAATACCACCGGCTCTGAGTAGCTCGCGGACGCCCGCCTCCCGGGGCAGGGGTCAGGGGTTGCAACACTTAATGCCATCAATATATCCATCAAGAACAAAGTGACATGATGACATATCAGTGTCATCAGTCTTTTTTCATGAATATTTGTCCATCTCATTCAGCAAAAGCTTATAGAGATACCCACCTCAGAGAAGAATCCATTCAGTGAAACTTCATTCAGAACAATACTCAATATAGAAGAAACGAGGTTCCCATTTGTGGCCTTTTTAACTATTTTTTGGCGTTTTTAAAGTGAGTAGTTTCTAGGAAACATGGCGTTGTTTTTGGATGTGATCAATTGATTGTGCAGAGACGTCTCTCTTATAGGATGTTTTGGCGTGTAGTTTAGGCGGGATTTTATTATAATAAATGATATTAATAAAGTAACCGTCTTTTCAGTTACTGTGTGTATTTTTACTGTTTTTGTTCAGCTTTTTATGAGTTTTAGGGTGATAGACATGCCATCTTCCAAGTTTGGCGTTTTTTAATGGCTTTAAGTAGTTTTTTGCGTTTTTTTTTTGAGCTTTTAATAATAGTTTTCCAAATTATTTTTATTATAGTTTGGGAGTTTTTGGCGTTTTATGGCATGATGACGTTTCACAAGCATTTTGTCTGTTTGGCGTTTTTATTAAAATAATGTATTTTTGTTCTTAGTAAAAAAAATACATAACAAACAACAGAAAAAGAAAATAAAAAAATAAAAATAGAAACAATTCATCTTCCAAATCTTCACTGTCATCAGTCTCTTTCTTCTTTGAAACATGTTCACTGGCGGTTTGACTTTGGTATGCTTCATTTTGTTTTTTTGTTGTTGAAGTAGCTTTTTTGTGACCGTTTGGAAGGATAAAATGACATGACTTTTTTGTTTGAAGTTCATCTTTATCTTCATGTTTATCTTCAAACTACTTATCAGTGTCATCCATCTCTTCATGGCATTCAAAAATTCATCAACGACAAAACATAAAAAAATGACATAAGTCTAACATCAGCATCTTTTTGTTGAAGATTTATCCATCTCATGCAGTGTTATTGAGTTACACCCCCTCAGCTAAGAATGCATTATGCGAAACTTCGCGTAGAACAATATTGAATATACAAGAAACGATGTTTGCCATTTTGGCGTTTTACTGAGGAAATAGTAAATATGGCGTTTCCGGTTCGGGGGTGTGTTTAATGAATGTGTGAGATGTTTTGTTTATATAGGATGTCTTTTGGCCCGTAATGGTGTTTTTTGGTAGAGAAGTTTAAAGACCCTTTTACCCTTAATGAAGCACGTCCACTTAATAGAATTGGTGTTATTTACGAAAACGCCACCGCGCCAATCTAGTCTATAGATTGTTTGGATCGTACGATCCATAACCGTTCTCACACTTTTCACCGTTTTCTCTAAATCCTGACCCTATATATATAATGTGTCAAAATTAACATTATTATAACTAAACATGTAAAATAGAAACAGAAAAAACAAAAAAATATATAAAAGATTTATTTTCTAAATAGTTAAACGGGTTAATGGGTCAACCCATTTTTATACGGGTCAACCCGAACCCAACCTGTTTTTTTAAACAGGTCATGTTAGTCGACCTATACCTGTTTTTTTCGTGTCGAATTCGGGTCGAGATTGACGGGTCGTGTCAAGAATTACCGCCCCTACTAATATCTACACATTGTAAACCTCTTATTTTAATAATAAAAATGATAAAATATTATAACAAAACAGTTTGAATTATGAACTATAATATAATATAATATAATATAATATAATATAATATAATATAATATAATATAATATAATATAATATAATATAATATAATATAATATAATATAATATAATATAATATAATATAATATAATATAATATAATATAATATAATATAATATAATATAATATAATATCTTATTTTACAATAATAAAATATAATAGTTTATTTACAAATAGTGAAATATCGTAGCAAATCACCTAAATCTACAACAATGAGGGCAATAGTATTACGATGACACTCGTGGAAAAAGGTGGTTCGTCTTTTCCTTTTTTTTTTCTTTTTAAATTATTAGCTTATATGGGCGGCAAATGGAATAGTGCCAGGCTGCTTGCCACTCCCCTATTGGCCCAACAAATTTACGATTTTATCCCGCTTTAAAATTAAGATTTTGTCATCAGTTTAAAATTATATTTTTACCCCTACTTAAAAATAAATTTACGCTTTTGCTCCCAGCTAAAAATTTCAATTTCGCCATCGGTTGAAAATTACGATTTTGTCCCATTTAAATTTACAGTTTTGTCATTAGTTTTTTTCTTCTCCCAGGCAGGTTACGATTTTGCCATCAACTTAAATTTACATTTTCTCCATCGTTTTTGTTTGTTTTCCTGGTTAAACTACAATTTTGTCCCCAGTGTAAAATTACAGTCATGTCACTGTTTTAGTTTTTTTTTTTTAAATTGTGGTAGTGTTTTGCTTTAATTTGTTTACTCGGTGTAATTTTTATTCGTGTTAGGCGGCTGCCTGACACACGCTCATTTGTCCTGAAAAATTATAATTTTTCACCAGTTTAAAATTTTAGTTTTTCCATCTTTGTTTTTAGCAAAAATATGATAATGGTTGACTCGATGTAATTTTTTTGAGACCGTGTTATGAATAGTATGTGCAAGTAACAAAAACACAAACGTACATGTTATGAGAAAGAAAATCGGCTTAGGGCCCCGCAACGTGGACGGGGCAAACACTAGTTATTATCATATACACTATTTTGTATTATTAAGTTTTGGTGGTGATTTTATTAAAAAGTTATGTTAATACAGCGTGAAACAATTTTTTTTTAAACTTGAAATAAAATAAAGCAACGTGCATAAAGATGAGTTTTAACAATCTGATTTAGAGTAACTTAATTGTCATTTGAAAGTATGATAAGCTGGGTGTACGGTGATTCGGTTTGGTTTGGTTTTCAGCCTACATCGAATCGAATCGAAATGTTTGGTTATTGTATTATATTCATCGATCAGTTTTTGATTAATCGGTTTTTGCATCGGATTCTGGATAGAGATGAACAAAAAAACGGTTCGGGAACTGCAACCGGACAAACCGACCCGAACCAGTACAAGCCAAAACGGTTCAGTTTGCAATCCAAACCGTAGTTCCACACTGGTTCCCCTCCCTTGAGTCAAAATCAAGCCGACCTAGTTTTTAGTTTTTCACACAAAATGGTTTGAAAAAACCTTGTTTTATATCGTACAAATTGGTTTCTACACGTACTTTAATAATAATTCTAAAAATTAATTTAAGGTTAATTTTTTATTAAAAAGAAAATTTGTCTTAAATTTTTTTTAGCACGCAAGAACCGGTTTACAAACCGAAACCGATAGTAAACTGATAGAATCGAAACCGGCTTTCCAAATCAGTAGTAAAAACCGACCAAAGCATGGAGAAACTGAACCGGTTTCAAACTGAAACCGATTTTACTTGAAACCGGTTAAAGTAAAAGACGGTTACAAACCAGTTTGGGTTAAAAAAAACCGTTTTGTGCACCTCTAGTTCTGGTCGGTTGACTATTTGTTATATAATATAATGAATTGGGCTTTGATGTTTTTCGTATGAAAATGATCCGTATTATGAACTTGGGCATTGAATTTTAGACTTGAAAAACGTAAGACATATATGGGCTTGTCTTTTTGAGCTTTACAATTACAACTCAACAAGTTACTTGATTTTTTTTTTAAACGGAACAACTAGAGTTGATAAAAAACATAGTGTAATTATATATGACAACGCTATGATATCGAATACAATAAACAAAAGCAGGCACCGCACGAACCACGTGCAATCATAAGAATACAAAGGGACTAGAGTATTAAGGGGGTGTTTGGGATTGCTTATAAAACAACTTATTGACTTATAACTTTTTGGAAAATACGTTTTTTTAGAAAATAATGTTTAGGTAATGGGTTGAAAATAAGGTTTTAAGGCTTTTGAAAAAGGAGATAAGGATGTGGAAAAGTCAATAAGTTGTTTTTTCATATGAAATCGAACACTAGATGATTAGTTCAGCTTTTGTTACAGCTTTTTTAAAATGGTCATTTGACCTCTTAAGTGATTGGATGATTAGAATTTGTTTCACTTTACATAAACACTAGAAGCTGTTTATCTTCGAGTTGTGAACACAATAATTAGATAGTGTGACTTGAATAATCAGAATTAGATAGTTGTTAATCACGTTATGAGTAGGTTAAAATGAGATGTTGGAAATACGAGTTTTTTTAGGTGACTATGTGTCAGAATATGTTACTTGAAAACTCATGGGACCTACAAATACCCTCTTAGCCAATAGGATAAAATAAAACATAGATTGTGTTGGGCAAGTGGTCTTCAAGTGAGGTAAAGACATAAAATCAGTGAAAGTTGGTTTCAAACTTGAGACTTGTGTTAGAGAAGCTCAAGGGGGGAGTTTGGATGTGTGTATGTTGTTTGAAGTTGTGATAAGTCATTGCTTGATAACTTCTAGTTATTTGAGGATTTAAATCCAACAAGTTCTTAACTAAAAACACTAGAATTTTAAATTTCTAATCACAATCTCCATCATCTCCAATGATGGTCCTGCACGTTATATATATACAAAACCAATTGTTCGGGTTTAGTTTGGTTTGGTTATTACAGTTCAGTTCGGTTGTTGGTAATTAATTTCGATTCGTAAATCAGTTCTCTGCTCATCCATGTCTAAAAGTGTTTTAGATCGAGGATTAGAAAGCATCAAAGGATATAGGATTATGTTTTAATCTCAATATATGGGTTTTTATGTTAGACTTAATTTGATACTTTATAACTTTAAATAGTATATAAATATTGATGTTTACGATGCTTAATACCTCTAGACTAGTTTAATTATATTATCGTATCGTCGAGGTTATTTTTCTTGTTATAAAGTGGATAAAGTTGACCAAAAAACCAGTGGGTGGAGTGGCGGACGTTACAAATTTCTTGGGCAATAACGACTTTGAATGTTTGGTGCCATGCCAACTTTGCAATCATAGTCAGTTATGACGTTTATTAAAATGAACTTACAATTAGTAAAATAATTATGGTTACGAAAGTAAATGATTCTATAAAAAGATATTTATCTGCTACTTGGCTTTACTACCACGGAGACCAGTGGATATGCTTCTAGTAGTTAGATCAAATACAAACCATATTTCGTCTAAAAATTATAGGAATCATTTAAAAAGTGTCACGTGTCACCCAACCAATTATAAATAATGGGCAAAATAATAACCAAAATATCAATTATATTAAATTCCTTATAATTATGCCAACGAGCAGCTTTTTAATTTTTTATTTTTTTGGATCCTCATTTGTTTTCAATGTGCTACTACAAAGAAAAGTGCTGATATAATTAACATATGTGCTAAAATCAATTATCATGTTTAATTTACACGTGCTAATATAATTCCAAAGTGCTATTTTTATGTATGTGTTGTTTTAGTATGTGTTAATTTAAATTTTTTAAGTGCTACAATCTGTTCTCACGGTTTTTAGAATAAATGTGGTTTGTGCCGTAATACTTGCAATGGACATAACCGTTGCAAACACCTCTTTGCAACAGGTTTGGTCCATCTCGTATTATGTGCAGTTGGTCACCATTGTTAGGAATCATGTTTGTGACCTCTTAGCGACAAGGTTAAGTGTCGCTATCGCTGCGAAGTGCGATGTTTTTTCTATGGGAGACTGGAATTTATTTTGCCGCAATTTTCAATTTTTCTACCTAACTGTTGCCACGGATTTTTGTCACAGATTTGCTCCAATTTATATATCAAATGGGACGTGTGATTTTGAAAAAAATACGTTGATTCCAAAACATACAAAGCATTCAAGTTTATTTATTTATCACGTTTACACCTCACAACACCATCATCACACAAGGCAAAATCTCATAAAAGTAGACCAAAGACTAAAAATACATGGGTGACATTAACATAACAATACGCATGCATGCATGCAGTTCAAAAGCAAGTCGTATCCATGTCTATTTGGTGTCCGAGAAGAAGGAGTTGACCGTAGGCATAATCTCCGGTGGTCGCGTACGTAAAAATTTCCGAAGACCATGTTCAGCGTATTTTTCACCCTCGTCGTGATTTTCGAGCACAGCCGTGGTCCGATGTACCTTGTTCACCCTATAATATCTTACAATAATTAATCAACAAATCCTCAAAACAAATAAGAATAAGTCACAAATCTATTTAAATTTAAAAAAAAATATATTCAAATTGTTTAATGAAAATCGTTAAGTAATATCACCTCACATCAGGGTTCATGAAAACATTTCTAGTAAGCTGGAAAACACACATGCTTGTCACAAACGTCATCGCAGCCATAAGTGGATAAACCTACATCAAACATGCACGTTATATATAACACAAAGATCGGGGCCGGTTCTAAGAATTCGTGTACACTGTTCGAGCTCGAAAAACCGTGCCTTTAGGCCTTAACGAAATTGAGTATTGTGCTCACTGAAGGTCTAAATCTAATGCCAATGGGTCACTAACTAATATAAACCATAAAAATAGTTTTGTAAGTGGGCCTATGTTGGTGTTTGTATGTGTTTACCTACTAGTTTTTTTTTTACATATCCATTTCGGATTTTTTTAGAATACGGTGCCCTTCGAAATATCGGGTCCTGACCGGCCATGACAAAGATTAACAATCACCACTACAACATTTGTTACTTGTTACAGTCGAAACTGTCATAAACCCGTTACAAAGGGCAAAAATAACTTACTAGCAACGAATTACAGTCGGACATAAATTTGTCGCTAATTTTGCGATCAATTTTTTTGGTAAAAAATATCGGTCATCAACGCTTATTTTTGCAGTAGTGCACAACATTGGAAGTTTTTCTGAAACTGATAAGAGTAACTACTGATTATATCGTATGTTTACCTCAGGTCTCACCCAACGCGGCATTTTCGAATAGTTTTGGCTACTTGTTGAACTTCAAAAGTTAAGATGTCTTTGTAGAATGGATTGATCAGGTCGGGATTAATTTGGAAATGTTAGAATGGAATGTATGGGAATGTATCTTGATATTTATATTCTTTATAGAGATGGTCAATGGTTTTGACTATGTGAAGTTGATTTCAAGCCAACAGATTTGGGTTTGTGACATTTTGAACACAATATAATAATGTCTTTATATGACTTTTCATTTACTTTTGTTTATCTCCTCATATTACTTGGATAAAAAAGAAACGCTCACACCCTGCTTGTGGATGATTATACGGGTCGTATAGGAGAATTTTGTATAAAAAAATATAAGAGAATGTTTTTTTTTGTCTCCATCTATACAAGTCGTATAACATTATATGACCTGTATATAATGCTATATGACCCAAAACCCAAATAATATTATAAGATTTGTATAATGTTATACGACCCGTATAGAATGTTTACATGACCCAATATTTTCTCCATCTATACCAGTCGTATATCATTATACGACTCAATATTTGTCACGTCAGATTATTCTGTATGGATCGTATAATCCTATACAACCCGTAAAGAGGGTGTGATTTATTAACTCCAAAAAGAAAACTTAAATTGTGAGATTTCAAAGTTGAAAGATAAAGGAATAGCTATATTCGATTATATATACATTCATCTATTTGTGTGTGTGTGTTTTTTTTTTTTTTTGTTCTTTTTTTAAACTCAAACCTTATACCTTGTGGTCCCCTTTTGGTCTGAAGAACAAGAGGGCCAGCAACGTTGGAATCTCGGAAACGGCCGGACCCATGTTGATGTGTGGGTAGACGGGTACATCATTTAAAAAAAACTATTGTATCTTTTAGTAAAAAATCTGATCGAACCCTTTGAAAATATGGTTGAATCCCTCATTCGCACCCACAGAAAATAACTCTTGGATCCGTCACTGATCTCAAATCACCATGTAAAAAAGTTCCGGCAAAAACACCATGATCCATCGGCCCTCACGGACCGCATCCCTTCTTTTGTGAGGCCACACCCTTTATCACCTCGCCCTCTCTTTTCCACGTTGACTTTTCTCTTCCATGTCGTAAGCTTTGGGGGTTGACAATCTGTATTGCTAATGTTATAAGGGTTGTAAAGTAAATAAACCGAACAAAAAAATCATGGATAGTTTAGAGTGAACGAGAGAGATCTCAATCATATATCATCAAAAGGTTGTAAACGAACCCAACATTCAATGAATCGTTCGCAAACCATTTAATGGAAAGTTCTTTTACTAAATGAACTAGTTTTATCTCTGTCGTCGTGTTGCGGCGAACTTCTTTTGTCATTTAATTTGTGTTCACATATGTTTGAAATCACTACGAGCGTGTTGCGCATGGAACAACTGACAAGAATAAAAAGAAAATGTAGAAAAAACACTAAAAGATAACCGAAAGAAAATCAACCAAAAAACTTGTATGGTAATGATGTTTGTATGAAACCAGCGGTCAGAGATGAGCAAATGGTATTGGGTATCGATACCGAATTTCCCGAACCGAAAGATCTTAAGTATGAATTCGGTACCGACTTTTGGCGTTCCTGGTACCGGTTCCCTACCGTTTTTACCTTCATATACCGGTACCGTAACCGGTATTTTCGGTACCAGTACCGATTCGGTATCGGTTGGCACCGAGCTCATCCTTACCCTTGAAACTAAAAAAAAAATCATTAAAAGTTGAAAATCAACAAAAAAAAAAAGTTGTACGATACCGTTGTTGTTCGTACGGTACCCGTGATCAGGGATGAGCGAATGGTACCGAGTAGTAATACCGAATTTCCCGAACTAAAAGATTTTCAATATCAATTCAGTACCGACTTTTGGCGTTTTCTGTACCAGGTTGGTGTCAGTTTTTACCTTCATGTATCGATACCGAACAGGATCGTACTAGTATTTTTTATGTTAGTACCAGTTCGATACCGGTTGACACCAAGTTTTTCCCAACCCGTGATAAAAAATATTAAAGTTAAGTAAAATTATAAAGAAAATAATTTTTATTATAATATTAAAATAGTAAAAGTATTAAAAAAAATTTATGTATAATTAAAATATTAAAAGAACTATTTATTAGGTTCTTTTATTAATTATAGTATAGTGTAGTGTAATGTAATGTAATGTAATTTAATGTAATGTAATTTAAATTGTAATGTAATGTAATAGACATGAACATGAAATCTCGTTCGATTGATTCAAGGAACAAACATGAACATGTGTTCGTGAACGTTTGATAAGTTGTTCGTTTATTTTCATTAATTAGGGTTCGTTAATGTTTGTTTACGTTCGTTCATATTCGTTTGTTTATGTTTTGTTATTATTGTTTTTTTTCATATTTATATTTTCTATTTTTAGTTTATTACCCAAATATTTAAAGTTCTTATAATTTTAAATTTTAATTCACCTTAAGTTTATCTTGCCCAGATATTTAAAATTCTTATATCTTTTAATTTTTAGTTTATTAACCTTACATTTATTTTTTAATAACTATGTTTATGATTATTATCTAGAAACTTCTTTTTAGTTTATTAACCTTACATTTAGTGATTAAGTTTAACATATTACATCAAGAATATTAATTTTTATATTTAAAATTATACATACTCACTTATGTTCATTTGTGTTTCTTTACGTTCATTTATTATGTTCAATTGTGTTTATTTATATCCCGTTTTTTTTTTCATTTATGAAATTAACGGGCGAACACAAACCAAATCATTTTCTTAATAAATGAACACGAACACGAAACTTCGTTTGGTTATGTGCTCGTGAACCGTTCGTTTGTCCCATATAAGTTAACAAATGAAAATGAATCGTGAACCGTCCGTTTGTCCCGTATAAGTTTAATGAATGAATAATGCCTCGTTTGGTTCGGTTTGTTTACTTGTTTATTGAAATACGAGCTAAATTCTAAAAAATAACTTTTTATTTTTATTCTTCAGGATAATTATGATTTTAAGTTGAAATATATTAAATCATCATTCGCTTCTGGATAATTATGATTTTAAGTTGAAATATTCAAAGCTGAATCTTTTTGTTTCACCATTTTTTATTTATGAAGTGGTTTTTTTAGAAGTGAAAGAAACAAATCCTTTTCTGTTTGCAGACTGTAGACCTTTGGTCCACCTCTTCTTCTGCAGATGTCTGCAGATGTGGCCCGCAGACTACAGACCTTTTGGGTCTGAAAAAACAAACACCACCTAAATCATCATCCGCATTTTCACCAAGTAAAGATGACGTTTGGTCTTTTTTTTTTTTTTCTCTAGAAAAATACATGTTGTAGAAAATGAAAACCAGGTGCTTCAGCCTATTGATTTGTTATCTTGTTTGAAGGTTAACGTGATAATGGGCAATAATATGCGTCACGGCTTCTTATTTAAAAAGGCCAAATTGGTCATTTTCATTCCAGCAGTAAGAGAAAACTTCATATCATAGTAACAAATGTCTTGTTTAAGTCCCTCAATCTTTTATATTCACCAAAACTCACTCAACTTTGATTTATAAATGTATGTTGCGCAGTTAACATGTTACCTTGTTGCCATGCCTTTCTTTTTATTTGTTATTAATATTAATGTACATGATACATGATGGTAAGGTTTCTTCTCTATATTTTAGAGATAACAATAACAACCAATTAAGGATGGTAAAAATACCCGAGCCCGATGGGTATACCTGAAACCCGACACAAATGGAACGGGTATACCCGATACCCGACGGGTATTGGGCCGGATATGAGACTAATTTTAAAAATTTTCACGGGTATGGGGTTAGGTGATACCCGACCCGATTACCCGAAACCACATACCCGTTTACCCAAACTATATACCCGATCATATACCCGAACTTTTTAATCTTAATTTTTATTTTTTATTAACCTTTGTCTATTAGTGATTTTTTTAGTATATTCATAATGTGAAAAATTAAATTTTCTTTTAGTATATATACTAGGTTATAAGCCCGTGTATTACACGGGTTGAGTAAATAAATTTATATACTAAATAACAAAAAATTATATCTTTAAAACCACATGTATTACACGGGTTGAGTAAATGTAATATTGTTTACCAAATAATAAAATAATACATCTTTAAAAAGCCTCCTTTATTACACGAGTTAAATAAATGTAATTTTATATACCAAATAATAAAAAAGTTAGTAAATGTAATTTTGTATAGTGAAAATAAAAATATTTAATATATTAATACAAAGTTTGGTTTTCGTGATAAATAATTTGTTTTATTTAAAATGTTTTAAATTAACAATTTACAATTTCGGATAATATTTTATTAGAAAAATAGAAGAATAGTATTCGAAATTTAAAGCACGATAAAATTTAATATTAGCTCATTATTCATTTATTTATCTAATTAATATAAAATAAGTTTGAAAGTGAGGCGAGAAAATCATAAAATAAATACCTACAATGAACGACATGTGTCACACATTAATGTTTTATTATATAGTATAGCATAGATAAAAATTTAGATTGATATAAATAGATTATTTTGTTGTAACAAAATTTGTTAACAAGGTCTCAATAAATTTAACCTATTATTTAAAACTCCATAAATGTATAAATGATAAATAATATCAGTTAGAGTAAATTACGATTTTGGCCCCTCTGGTTATATCACTTTTACCCTTTTAGCGCAAAAAGGAATTTTTTAACATCTGAGTCCACAACGTCTTTTTTTCTAACCCTTTTGGCCCCTAACACTAACCTCATCCATTAAATGTTAGGGGCCAAAAGGGTTAGAAAAAAGACGTTAGGGGCCAAAAAGATTAGAAAAAAAGACGTTGGGGGCTCATATGTTAAAAATTCTTTTTGGGCTAAAAGAGTAAAAGTGATATAACCACAGGGGTCAAAATCGTAATTTACTCTATTAGTTAAATAAATAATATTATAAATGAGAAGGAGATTAAATTAAATAATAATTATCCATAAGAAATTTTACTTAATAATATTTAGTAGGAGGATTATCTATAATAAATTAGAAAAAATTAAACTAAAATAATACTTATCTATAAAACATGACCTAATATGATGACAAGTGTCCCCAAAATGGTTTTCTTTTATTATATAGTATAGATTTGAAAATAATATTTATATTTTATATGTTGTGAAGCATATATATATATATAGTGGAGAGTTCAAATGAGAAGAAACTTTTTGTAAGAATAAAAAAGAAGAACTTTCAACCAATAAGAATGCTTCATTTTATTTCATTTAATTTTTGCATTTAATATTAGTGTAAGGGTATATTGGTAAACTTAGATGGATCATTAATTGGTAGTCTTCCTTTTTAATAGCTAACTACATTAAATTTGTAACTTATTTTTTTAAAAAAAACATATTTTTCAAAAAAAGAAAAAATATATAATTTGAAGTGTAGCATAAATTACGAGGTGTGTATTATGAATTACGAGCTGTGTAGGATAAATTTCAATATGTGTATGATAAATTTCAAAACGTGTAGTATAAATTTTGATGTGTGTAGGCAAAAATTTAAGTGTGGAGGATGATAGTGTTTATAACTAATTAATTAATCAAAGATAATAATAAATGAGTTGAGAGAAAAACTATTTAATGTTTTACATTTGTACCCTTTGTTCTTTTTCTTCTTAATTTAATTTTCTTCTCAAATGAACCTTCCCCTATATATATATATATATATAAGTGTATAAGTATTACAAAGTTATTATTAATTTATGATATAACTTATATGTATGTGATGTACATTTTTTGTTTATAATAGTTGTTGTATAAATAAAATTATAAATAATTATAATTGCAATGAAATGTATTTGGAAATCCCAACGTATATTTTCTAACAAACTAATGGGTATACCCGATACCCGCGGTTATACCCGATACCCGATGGGTAATTACCCGACAAATACCCGACGGGTATTGGGCCGGGTATGGGATACGATTATACAACCAGGTATGGGTATGGGATTACCAATACCCGACCCGAACCCGACCCATTGCCATCCCTACAACCAAATCCAATAAATCCTTCAAATAGCAAAAGATGCAAAGCTACTGGTAAGGTCTAAGGAGGGTAAAACGTAAGCAAACCTTGCCTCTATAGACAGTGGCGGACACAAGAATTTTTTCCTGAGGGTACGGAAAAATTTTAAAGATTTTAGGCCCCTAACTATATAAAAAAATCCGATTCATAGCGGCCTGGGGGTACGGAAAAATTTTAAAGATTTTAGGCCACTAACTATATAAAAAATTCGGTTCATAGCGGGTCAAGTCATGTAAAACAAGTAAACATAAACAAACAAAGTTTAAGAGCGACTTGGATCACACCGGGTCGGGTTGGGTCAATTTCAATTTTCAAACAATCAAACCATATTTCCTAAAACAAAGTTTTAAGTAAAATAGTAAACAACATGAAAAACCATCATAAGTAAAGTAACAACAAAAAACTATTAAAGTTCAAACCCCCTACTTCTATATCTCCTAAGACTATGGGGTACGGGGCTTAGGTTGGGGGAAAACGCCCAAGCCACCACCCCGGGTGGGCTTGTGTTGGGGCGTGGCCCTTGGGGCTTGGGTTTGAAGCCGGGCGTGGGGCGGGTCAAGCAAGCTGACATGGCGGGCTCTCAATGGCCAAACCAAACTAGCCGTTGGCCAACGGTTATGTTAAAAAATATATATATTTTTTTCACTATAAAACTCACATTTTTCTTCCATTTTTTACCACATTCAACCACAATACACTCCACATCATCTATAATCATCTTCAATTCTCCTTCTACAAAACAAAAAAATGCATCCTCATAGCCGTGCTTATAACCCGAACAACCCGTTTGCATTCCAAGAAAATAATCCTAGCCCACCACCCAATCGTCCAATGCCTCGTCCATTTTTCATACACTCCCTATGCCCCTTGAAGCGAGTTATGCATCGTATATCGGGAATCGTGTGTTTACTAACTTCCCACACACCGAAGATTCGATACCTACCCCGTTTACGCAAACGCCCATCAACCTTTCACCAACCTCCATCGATCTTTCACAAACCGAAATCGTCCCCGAAAATCAACCATCCAACGATGGTCCTTCCGCCTCAATAGTTCCCAAAAAGAGAAGTCATAAGAAAAAAACCGAGGCGGAGAAAGCACTTGAAACCGTCAAACGAAAACAACAAAAATGGGGCGTTAATGAAGAACTTGCATTTGCGAGGGCTTGGTGTCAACAATCTCAACATCCAAGTTTAGGTATTCTTAAATATTTTGTATATAACTTTGTAATATATTAAATTTTGTTTTTATTAATGGTTATTTTTTATATAACTTTGTAATATATTAAATTTTGTTTTTATTAAAATAGGAAATTCTCAACATCGCACCCATTTGTGGGAAGCGGTTAGTAAAGCATTCCATGGAGAAATGGGAAGGGAGGCTTATCATGAAAATGATAGCTTATCCTCGAAGTGGAGCGAGATTAGCGGCCAACTTACAAAATATAGTATTTTTTTAAATAAAGCAAAGCAAAACCCAAAAAGTGGTGAAACCGAAGCCGACATTGTGACAAATGCATTGGTTGCATTCAAATCAAATGTGGGGAGCGACTTCCGTTTCATGCATTGTTGGGAGATTTGTAAGTTCCATCCAAAGTGGGCGAATATCCCCAGTGGTAGCGAAACTAATACGTCTTCCAAAAGGTCAAGGGCCTCGTCACAAGCCCAATCTGATACACGAGATCAAGAGTTTGAGGACCTTTTGGATGATTCGCCAAACCGGCCTGAGTATGGAAGAGATGCCGCAAAAAGGCGTGCTCAAAAATCAAGATCTGATACGGCATCGCCTTCAGCTGGGAGTTCGGGCTCGCGTAGGGGAATATACAGCGATCAGTTGGATGACATTGCATGCAAGTTAGATACATTCAACGTATTCCAACAACAAAGGGCCGAAATTCGAAAGAGCAAAGAAGCTAGAGATGCCCTGAAACAAAAACGGGATGATTTGAAATTTCTATCCCAGCCCATTGATCACCTAGAGGGTCACGAGTTGCAACTAGTCTTGGAGATGAGAGAAGAGATTAAAAAAAAACAAATATAAACGTTAGGATTTTTTTATGTAATTTTCTTTATTTAAAAATATTAAAAAAATTAAATTTGTTGTTTTAAAAAATATTTAAATAGCCCAGCGGTTTGGGTCAGCCCAGCGAAGCCCACCAAACCCACGCCCCAAACCCCCACCCCACCATACCGTCTTCAATGTGGCAGCCCAACGAAGCCCCCCCAAGCCACGTGTCAACCCATGTCCCAAACCCCCGCCCCACCATACCCCACGGTCTAATCATTAAATAAAACAACAAAAAGTTATCTAAAACATAGCTTGGTCTTTAATTAGAAGAATCCGACAAAAAGTGGTTCAACCATTTTCATCTTGTGAAATCACACCATAACTTTCCTACTCATGGTTCTTATCATATATAAATCGCTTTATAAGTTTATAAAACAACATTAAACGCTTAAATAAAATAAACAATCATGTTCAACCAATACCATAGTCCATAATTTTCAAATATTCAAGCCCTAGTTATAAATGTTGATTAGTAATCATTTAAACAAAAAAAGTTTAAAATAAAACAACAAATCATTAACTACAAGTCTAGAACAACTAAAAAAACATCAAAAAATATAAAAACATCAAACCCTTCTACATATATATTTTCTCTTAATTACCACATAAAGCAAAAAAAAAAAAAAAAAAAAAAACAATCTATAAAGAAAGGATACCCGTTCTAAGTCAGAATTCCGGTGTAATAATGTTCGAAACGGCCGGAATTTTCGCCAAAAAACTCGCCGGGTCGTGAGTTACTGTAGACTGTAGTCCTTGGGCGTATTTTTTGGAACGGGATTTTGAATTCGAATGGGTCATGGGTAGGTTGGTTTGGGTTATTTTATTTAGTTCAAAATCTTTGGGTTGGGTTTGGGCTAGGGTAGTTGGGTTAATAAAATCAGATTGTAGATTGAGTTAAGTAAAGTAAATAAGTAGTTAAAGAATAATTATATAAATTGTGTTATATACTTATATATCAATAATAATCAGTGTTTAGTTTTTTTATAAACTCATAATATTTTTTTCTAAGGGGTTCGGTTGAAAATTTTCAAGGGTGCGGTTGAAAAAAATCCAAGAGGTGCGGTTGGGATTTTTGACGAATATTAGCACTAAAAACTTTTTTTTCGGGGGTGCGGCTGCCCACCCACAATTGTGGGTAGGTCCGCCAATGTCCATAGAGATAGAAATATTGCTTCCAGAGAGACTCTCGGCTCCAAAACAAACCGCAGACAAACAAGCACAAATAAATACAAAGAAATAAAGAGGTACAAAAAGTTAAAGGAAAGGTGGAAGAGTAACATAATGAAAGAGAGAATATATAAATATATATAGTGTGAGGATCATTTAGGAAAACTAGATAATCCGATCTTGAATACTCCAATATCTCACATATGAACATTTACATAAAATAATTCACAGTAACAAATTGATTGATGTTTAGCAATTGACATTTTAGTTTAGAGCAGATATCCCAAGTTTGAAACTTAAATATTCTAACTCCACAACACATTACTCAGAGTTTTCATACTTCCATATTGAAGCATCCGGTTGCCACAGTTCTTGTCCCCAAAGATAAGATAAGATAACGGTAAAGTGTTGCCACTTCGAAGTCTTTCGCTTTATTATATTAGAATCTTTCAAACGTTGATGACACCTTGTAGTACGATTGGAATGAAGGGTCTCCAGTATGGTAGAAACTTAAAGAAGTTGTGGATTGCTTGCTAGATTTAAGAAATCCCCCACTTGGAATATATTCATGACATGGAGTTAACAAACAAAAATAATACTTCTCTTAAAACAAGCTTATGGAAACAAAACGGTCACCGCACTACCAGTGTTGGAAGAGACAAATATACAACTGTCTTCGGCTACAATCTTGGACCATAAGAGAGAACTAACCTCAATATCTGAGTAAACATCACATGGTGAAATCTATGTACACTTATGTCATTTGATCCTAAGCACATCAAACAAACATCTCAAACAAACAATACCATCAACTTAATTATACTTAATGTCATTTGACCCTAAGCACATCCAAGTCAAAGTCAAATGCTTTAATTGATCCTAATGTTCAAACATTGCATGGTGAAATCATGTACACAGATGTGCAGTAGCCAACATTTCATGATGAAAGCCTTTACTGTGCATACAATACCTAATGTGCATCACTTAGTGTCATTTGATCCTAAGCACATCAAAGTCAAAGCCAAGTGCTTCAATTAATCCTAATGTGCAGCAGTGAAAGTCATTTGATCCTAAACACATCAAAGTCATTATCAAAGTCATTTGATCCTAATCACATAAAAGTCATTATCAAATTCATTTGAACCTAGCCAACTGTTTAACATGATATTGACACCCAAACACAGTTAATCAAATACTACAATTGATCCTTAACACATCAAGGTAATATGGATCCTAAACACAGTCAAATAGCAGTCAAAGTAATAGTGATCCTAAACACAGTGCTGTAACAATCAAAAGCAAAGTCATTTTTATCCTAAAACTGTTTAATAAGGCTCATTAACCCTTAAATATCAACATTAAAGACCACCATTCATAGACAATAGTTTAATATCATCCTAATGACCATACATACATAACAGTTAGATAACAATACAAGGGTCATCCTAATCATTAACTTCAAAAACCCAAAAAATGATCAGTGGCCAAAATAACCCTTTTACACTGTTATACATAACTTAATAGTTAGGCATCCTATGTACACCCATGCAAGCCCCCCCCCCCCCTCGTATTCATGCTCAACGGCTAAAACAAAGTTCAATCCTGAACCCCCTTCCCGTCCTCAGCAGGACCCGATATTGGATCCGGAAAAGGCGTCGGGTGACCTGCACCCTAATTCCAACTACAATTCCATGAAACAAATACCAGATTTTAGATTATATACATCGCACACATCATGAAAATCAATGATTTTAAGTAAAATTAACACAATGTCATAACAACAACGTGGAAAGTAAACAAAATAATAGTGAATTGGCCTATTTTCAAGGCCGAAGGGTGTCTTCGGCGTGGGAGTGTCGAGTGAAGAAGTTTCCCAATTAGTGTCTTTCACAGGATGTAAACCAGGTAAATCACCTTTTATTTATCTTGGTTACCAGTTGGTAGTAATATGTCTTTATTCAATAGTTGACATCGTATTTTCGATAAGTTTAACTTAAAATTGTCTCGTTGGAGAACTAACATATTATGCATTGGAGGAAGATTCACCTTAATTAAATCAGTGCTAGGGGAATTGGGGATCTTTTACTTGCCATTGTTCTTGATGCCTGAAAGGATTGCTAAATATTTGGAATCCATTCAAGCAAAGATTTTTTTTTTTTTTTTTTTTTTGTTCCGGAGATAAGAGAAACATTCCTTGGGTCAAATGGGATCTTGCTTTAGCGTATAAAGAAAAAGGAGGGCTGGGTATTAGAAGTTTGAAAAGCTTCAACCTAGCTCTCTTACAAAAATGGAGATGGTGTTTTGTTAATAGGCCCAATGGTCTTTGGGTTCGAGTTTTGAAATCTTCTTATGGGAATTGGCTGGGGTGGAAGATGGTATTTTAAACGGGCCCACTAAAGGGGTTTGGTTCGGAATTTTGAAAGCGTATTCAACTCTAATGACAAAGACATAATTCCATGGCACACTTTAAAAAAGGTGGCTAGTGGTTTTGACAAGGGATTTTGGAACGATCTGCGGATAGGGGATATGGTTCTTTGAGACAAATTTCCTCGCCTATACCATCTAAAGGTAGACAACGATTGTGTGGTTAGTTCTACATGGTCCAATGCAACTTCAACCTTTGTGTGGCGTTGTCTAATCCGAGGTGGTCTTGAATCGGAACAACTCAATTCGTTATTACATGAGCTAAATATGTTGGTTCTCTTTTGTGAGAGAGATAAGTGGATTTGGGATTTTCAGTATAGATGAGACATTTACGGTCAAATCTATTTGAAATCATATTTTTTTTTTTTTTTTTTTTTTTATGGAAGAAAGACAATATCATTCCACACGAAAAAGGGCAATTACAAAGCAATGGCAGGTAATCGGGCAACAAGTTGCGCCGCCACCCCCTTTTGAATAGAAAAACCAATTCTACTAAAATGTCATATTGATTCTATGGTGCTTCCAGACGGGATTTCTGCTACGAGATGGAATCATTATATTCCTCTATAAAGGTAAATATTCTAGGTTGGAGAATTTTACTAAATTGTCTTCCTATGACTCTATGAGATTGCATTTGAGCCATAAAGGAGTAAATGTTTCTTGTACTTTATGCCCAGTTTGTTCCATGGTAGAGGAGTCGGTTGACCATATATTCTTGCAGAATGTGATGTGGCGGTTAGAGCATGGAAGGATATTTGTAAATGGCTTGATATTCCTTTATCTTTGGATTATCATCCGATGGGAATTACGTTATGGTTGGATTCTTTGCAGATCGCGAACAAGAAACACAAACTCATACATGGAGTGAGTAATTCTTACGACTTGGTCAACGTTTTGGAAAAGTCGGAATGAAGTTATTTTTGCGTAAAACGATAGATCAGAGTGGCTTATTTTTATTCGATAATTCCCTATTCGTTTTTGTGATATGGTAATAGGAATAGGAATAGGAAATGTAATGTTAATTGGGTAGTGTGGCTTCAAAATCCTTTACTTGTCATGTAATTTTCCCTTTCTTTAAACTTTACTGGTATCTTTTTTTTTTTTTTTAATTAAAGTTTCTTTTTTTTTTGAAAGGAGAATTTCATTAACACGCCAAAACCCCAAGCAGGGGCGGCAAGCAAACAACAAGGAATTTAATTAAAGTTTCTGCCGTTCTAAAAAAAACATGCAATTTAGTGTTTGGAAACTAGTGGGAAATCAATAATTTTGAAGGTGAAGGAGGGGAAATCATTTGGGGATGATGAAAGTTAATGACATATACAAGATGACACGTATTTTTTTATGGTGTAGTGTGTGTTTTTATTATTATGACACTTAAATGATGACATATAAAAATGTGTGTCATAAATCATTCAGATTTTAAGAAAATATGACAGATAATTTACGACACTTTCGCATGTTATAAAACCAGTGTGTCATAATTCATGTCTCAATAGAGATCGACTTATTTTCTAGTAGTGATTCTCATATACCGAGATCCTAGCAACATTCACTAATTCGTCCAGATCTTCGCCTCAGCGAGCACTATCAATTAACAATCTACACACGTTGCTTCGTTAAATCTTAGGAGCCAGCTCACCGAGCACCCAACAGAACACAAGTTAGAAACCTCGAACCACACTTAAATATTTTAAAAACCGGAAATAATATAATAACATGACATAAAGTTAGCATGTCATCATCACTTTAAATATAATATAATGACAATCCCCGTAAACTAACAAAAACCAGAAACATATCCCCATTTATCACATGTCCATATGTCCAAATCAAACATAAAATAGACGAAAGGACCAGTCAAAATCAAGTAATGTTTGAATGTCACATTCGTAACGGAACATGTGGCCGTTGGGAATAATAGCTCCCGCCCTTTTTTCTCATTTCTTTGCTTTCACCTCATCACATAAAGTCGTTGCTTCAAGAAACAGATATCCCAACAGACCAATGAATGTCTATTTCTTTATGTACCTGTGTTGTGTGTGTATATAATAAATAATACAAATATATATAATCATTTTTCAAACTCTAACAACCAGTAGGTAAGCCATCTTCAAGGTCTATAACACCCTCCACCTCCAACAGAATAATGCTGTGACTTGCTCAACCGTGGAGGCTGAATCTTTGGCCGATCGTGTTTGTGTTTTGAGTTCAAGAAACACGAAGCATCGAGATGAAGATCTTCATCTTGACTTGTGTCTTTCTTGTGATATGTTCTTTGTCAGGTAATACATGTTTTAAAATCTGTTGAGCTACAAGAATGTGATTTTTTTTTTGACAGTTTTATTGTTTTGCAGCTGCTTTTGATCCTCTAGATCCAACTGGAAACATAACAGTCAAATGGGATATCATGTCTTGGACTGCAGATGGTTATGTGGTAAGAAATTAGGAGTAAAATCACCAAAATGATCATCTTGACCGATGAGTTTAACAAAATAGTCTTGATCTTTGAAAATTTTCAATCGGCTAGTGTTGGACAAGTGTCCCTTGAGAGTTGACATTGCAGATTTCAATGTTAGCCCAACAAATTTCCATCTGGCGTCAGGTCAAAATGCGTTGCGCGGGCGCAAGTGTGCCATGTGAAAGCTTCTGGTTGGCTGGAACGATTTCTTAACTAAAAATAAGAAAAGTCAAATGATATTTTTGTAAAAAAATCAAGGATATTTGGTCAAACTCAATGATTAAAATGGCTATTTAGGTGATTTTCCCAAACCTAGAATTCTCAATGTTTGTTGATTTTTTCTCTTAAGGATTAATGATGTTTTCATGATGTTTGACTACAGGCTACGGTAACGATGAACAATTTTCAGATGTACCGCCACATCCAGACTCCAGGGTGGACTCTCGGATGGACATGGGCTAAGAAAGAAGTGATATGGTCCATGGTTGGGGCTCAGGCCACAGAACAAGGAGACTGTTCAAAGTTCAAAGCCAATGTGCCACATTGTTGTAAGAAGAACCCAACAGTTGTGGACTTGCTACCTGGTGTCCCTTACAACCAACAATTTTCCAACTGTTGCAAAGGTGGGGTCGTGGCCGCATGGGGTCAAGACCCCTCCACTTCAGTCTCGGCCTTCCAGGTCAGCGTTGGGATGGCCGGGACAACAAACAAGACGGTCAAACTACCGAAGAATTTCACTCTTTTAGGCCCTGGACCGGGGTATACATGTGGACCGGCGAAGGTTGTTCCTTCAACTACTTTTCTCACTCCGGATCGTCGAAGGAAAACTCAGGCATTAAGTAAGATTTACTTCTTTTAAAACACTATAGTTTGACTTTGACTCGAGGTCAAAGACTCATGAGCGATTTATGTGTACAGTGACATGGAATGTGACATGCACGTATTCACAATTTTTGGCTTCAAAACACCCGAGTTGTTGCGTGTCTTTCTCGTCGTTCTACAATGAAACAATCACGCCTTGTCCTAATTGTGCGTGTGGTTGCGAGAACAAGAACAAATGTGTCAAGTAAGATGATGATTTTTTGAACATAAACTTGGATTTTAGTTTTTATAACTTTTGGAAAAGAAATGACTAATGGTTTTGGTGATGATTATAGGAGTGACTCTAAGCTTCTAAGTGTTGTTGGAGTAAATACACCGAGAAAAGACAATTCGCCGTTGCTTCAATGCACTCGGCATATGTGTCCCGTGAGGGTTCACTGGCACGTAAAGCAAAATTACAAAGACTACTGGCGAGCGAAGGTGGCAATAACGAACTTCAACTATAGGATGAACTACACGCAGTGGACGCTCGTGGTTCAACATCCTAATCTAAATAATGTTACTCAAGTTTTTAGCTTTGACTACAAGCCACTCGTTCCGTATGGGTCCATAAGTAAGTGATGCTTAATACATTTTGTGATCTTGGGTACTAATTTGAACATAAGAACATTGTCTCTATTGACTAGTACTAAGATACATATCTAGATACTAAAGGACAATTTTGTAATTTCGATTGTGCAGATGATACGGGTATGTTCTATGGCATGAAGTTCTTCAATGACTTACTAATGGAAGCTGGTCCAACAGGAAATGTACAGTCAGAAGTGCTACTACAAAAGGACCAAAACACATTCACTTTCAAGCAAGGATGGGCGTTCCCGAGAAAGGTCTACTTCAACGGTGAAGAATGCATGCTGCCTCCACCGGAATCATACCCATTCTTACCAAATTCTGGTCATGAAACCCGAGTTGGTGTGCTAACATTATTGGTTTCTTTGGTTATGTTCATATTCTTTTGAATTTAGCATTACTTGTCTTGCACTTGGTTAGTAGTTTGAGTTTTGAAGCTAAAAGAATGATACACATACACATGACACAGAGTTGAATCAAGGTTCATAAAGTGTCAAATTCTTTGAAAGAACACAAAAGATTGTACTTATTTCATGAGACTACTGTACTACAAAGATTTTTGTATATTTTATGGAATACGAGTTAACTCAACAAAAGTTACCAAGAGAAGTTCTAAATTTGAGTATTATGTTGCTAGATCTAATATGGTTGGTCGGGTCTTCTTGTTGGGTTGAACCGTATCTAGCATTCCCAGGTCGGTCAGCTCAACCTTTTTGAGGCCGAAAGCGAAATGAAAATTTGGGGCCTTTTTCTGTATTTCATTGTTATAAAGTTATAAATATAAACTCTCCTCATTCATTTAGCTCGAAACCGACAGTAATAAACTTATTTAAACTAACTGGGATCTAACAAAACTTACATGAAAAGATAACCAGCTAACAGGAAGTCAGGAACTTATTAAAAAATTGTTACATTACATGCTGCACTACACAGAAGTATTAACAATGCCTTAGATCAGAATCAGATGGTGAGAGTTGAGAGGCCTAATTCAGATTAACATATATGCCCTTAGTTTTAGCATGAAAACCCTTTACTTAAGATGAGGGACGACTCGTTGCATACCTGAGCATATGCTTACCGAATGGTGTGGCAACATGACAGTTGTGGTAACGGTCCTTGAGTATGAACTCATCATGTTTCTAAAAGAACGTAAGCGCCTGCATAAGAAAATTCACCATTAACAACAAAAATTAGGATACAAATCATCTTAGCATTTGTAAATGGACAAATAACAAGAGTGACCCTAACAACAAGTCTTGTAAAGGTAGAATAAATGTAAGCAATCACAACCATTGTGGTAGATAAAACAAATCTGCATTATTCAGCCGACCCAAAATATGCCTTGAACGTTACCCAACCCGCATATTTCGCACCTTTAGTAACAATATGCAACAAATTAGCAGCCAATGCACATACCCTGCCACTTCTTCAACCTTAGGATCTGATTGCAAAGGATCATTATCACCAGATAAACTGTAAAGCAATGCTTGCAAACCATAAATTTATTCCAGAGGATAGAGAAACTGCTTCCAGAGAGACCCCCGGCTCCATAACCTAAATCAAAACGTTCTACATATATAGAATTAGCAAATAACGAATAAAAATGGGAAAAAAATGTAATAGTAACATGTAGAAATATTAGTGAGACAAGAAGAATGTAACAAGCAAAGGCCACTAAATGTATAGGAAAAACTAATCCACTTAAACAACAATAAGACAAATTTGTCCCTCTCGCTAAAAGTTCATAGCCTTAATCCTGCGTATAAACAAACAACAAACAAATTATGAAATTCAGATCTCAAAGTGTTAGGCCAAGTTTTTCTTAGATCTACTATGATATTTTGAAGTATATCTGTTTGTGCGCACCTATGAAATTTCTCACATTAAAACTGATATTCCCAAAGTTTTTTTACTTAAATATGATATTCTGAAGTATATCTGTTTCTGTGCTTCTATGAAATTTCTCACATTAAAACTGATATTCCAAAGTTTCTTACTTAAATATGGTATTTTTGAAGCATATATCTTTTGTGCAGTTCAGACTATAGGATATCCCTATTTTACCTTTTCTTGATCGATTTAGCATTATCTTATAACTCGAAGCGCTTAACTCGGTAATATCAATAAAATGAACAGGCCCCTGCATTTGAACAGAGGTTGAAGTTCAGAAAAAGATGACAAGAAATTCAATTAAATAAGAGAAATAATATGTACAGTGATACTGAGAAGAAGCAAGTGGAGTTGAATTCGTTGCAAGACATGACATTGTGATCTGAACAATGAACACATAACAATACCAATAAAAAAAAAAAAAAAAAAATCAGTCTTTTTTTCATTCAGGCATTTCATCTAACACATGATCTTCATGAAACAAAGAGACCTTGAAAATAAACTGTTAACGTAACATTTCTATGCTTCAACTTAACAAAACAATTTCAAACTTGATTTTAGAAAGTAAGGTGACCCATAAATGATAGCCAATACTCTTAACACATACTCTCAAAAAACATGATTATTTTTAATCTTTTTAACTTTTGATACCCTTTATTAATAACATTAGATTAATTAAGGATAAAAAAAAATCAACGCGCTATATAAAACGAGTTATCATTTTTTTATTTCTTAAAGTGAATTAGTTAAAAATAATAACTGTATATGGAGAGCCCAGCCACCAAAGGGACGTGAGCCCTGTGATTCATAAGTCAGCACCAGGTGACAACAAGTATGCAGGATTTGGGTAGTTAAGCGACACGTATATCATTCCACACGAAAAAGGGCAATTACAAAGCAATGGCAGGTACTCGGGCAACCAGTGAGGTGTTACAGGGACCAGTGGCGAAGCTTGACAATGAATACGGGGTCGAAAACGTATATACCCAAAAATTTCTATAGAACTGTGGGTTATAAAATATATACTAATTAAAACAATATATTTAAGCAATGTTTTAAAATCCGGTTTTTATACCGTACTGGATTTGACTTAGAAACAATTTAACTAGGTGTATTAGACGGTTCAACCGTGTGTACCAAACGATTTAACCGGTATAACCGGTCAGTTTGAACCGGTTTTTAAAACATTCTATTTAGGCAAAGGATTATTAACACGTGTTTAGTAATATATACATAGAGATGCGGAGATGCTGGATCTGATCCACATCCACCTACTTGATTCGGACTCATCGACAGTTGATTTTCGGTTGCCCCTTTCCATTTCCCATCCTTCTGGACATCATAAAACCCTACTCAAACACGTCGAGGAACGTGTTTCTAGGGCTTACACCTTGAATTCTTCCAATTGGTAAGGATTCGATCGAGTCATGGAGACTGCTCGTTCTGGTGCAGGATCCTTCGCTCAAACCGAAGTTAACTGGGATAAGTAAGCAATTTTCTCGTTCCTTGTTTGATCTTTTATTGTATCTACCTTCCAGCAGTATCATTGAGATTGTAATTTGTAGGAACCTAGGGCAAAACTTTTGACATTCAATATGAATTATATGTTTGAATTTTGTGATGAAGCAGATAGGGTTTTAACTGCATGTTTCACTCAGACTAATTGTTTCAAACTTCAGATGATTTGATTACCATTAACCATTAGATTAGATTCTGGATGAAATTGGCTAAGAAATTTGATGAATTCTTTGGTAACAACAGGCATTGACCTGAGAATTAGAGTAGAACATCAGTTGAACGGTTGCGTAGGGAAACAGAGAAATGAAATGGATTTTGGTTAGATGATGCCGTTAGTTTGTTTGTTTATTTACTAATTTCACACCTTTTACTAAGACTTTAGCAACAAAACCACAAAAAATAGAGCCGTTTGGAACTCAGTGTTTCCATCCAATGTAAGGTTGTGTGTAGCGAAGAACGTCCAAGGCGTTACCCACCACTCACGTTGGAGCCACATTCACCACTCCCGCCAGCTCATTGCTCACCTTCACACCTCCACCTCTGCCCCTCTGCGCCCCTGTAATGCCCCACCGGCGCCGATTAACGCCCTTTCAAGCGTTACTGTGTTGCCACCTTGTGTTGACTCGGACGAATCAAGCCCCTTGGGTGGCCCTCTGGTACACTGTACACACAGGACACAGCCTAAGGTGGACTAGCCAGCACAGTGCAAAGCACTAGACACTGATTCATTCAAAAAACTCGCAGAATCAAATCTTGTGGACTTGCTAATCTAGTGCTCTAAGACCAAAAAAAAAAGTTAAAAAACTAGCTGTGCAGATTGCATAAGTTTTTGGTAGGAGAAAATCAAGTAGCATGATTTAACAAGGGACTGCTGAGTGTTGCATGCATTCCATATATCATATATGCACTGCAAATATTAGATTTCATATCTGTTGTATAGATCTATCTACTTATTTGCATACAAGGAACCGAGCACCCCTTCAATGCTTACTGCAATAAACTGGAACCAAACAAAAACAATAATTGTAGTTTCTTTTTATTCAATTTTGATTGTTTTGAGCTCTAAAATTTTTCTTTCAAACTTTTGCAGGCTTGATAAAACTAAGTTTTATGTGGTAGGAGCTGGGATATTCAGCGCGCTTACAGTTGGACTCTACCCGATATCTGTCGTAAAGACGAGGCTGCAGGTTGCAACAAAAGACTCCGTAGAGAAGAATGCATATGCTGTTATCAGAGGCTTACTAAAAACCGAAGGCATCCCAGGTTTTTACAGGGGTTTCGCCACCGTCATCACAGGAGCAATTCCTGTTAGAATCGTATTACTCAGCGCATTAGAGACAACAAAGGTGGCTGCTTTCAAAATGCTCGAACCATTTGATATTTCAGATCCTTCAAAGGCTGCTATTGCTAATGGAATTGCTGGATTGACGTCATCTCTTTGTGCTCAATTTGTCTTTGTTCCTGTTGATGTGGTATACCTTCTTTGTCTCTTCAAGTATAATGTTAGATCTATGTGTATGTGTGTATATTCTAAATGGTCAAGGTCAACAGATTAGTCAAAGATTGATGGTTCAAGGATATTCGGGCCATGCAAGCTATAATGGTGGCCTGGATGTTGCCCGTAAAGTTCTGAAACAAGATGGTATCAGAGGGCTTTACAGAGGATTCGGTTTGTCGGTCATGACGTATTCTCCGTCTAGTGCGGTTTGGTGGGCCAGCTATGGTTCCAGTCAACGCGTTATATGGAAGTGAGGAGTCTTCTTTTCTTTTCTTTTCTGTTTTGTTTTTCAGTTTGTATTTCCAGCACTATATGTACACGAGTGTTTTAACTTTTATGTAGTCTGTTAGGTCATGGAAGTGACGGCAATGGATCAGTTCCTAGCCAAGGAACGGTAGTTCTAGTTCAAGGTGCCGGAGGAATTTTTGCTGGTGCCGCATCGTCTTTCATCACAACTCCACTGGACACTATAAAAACTCGATTACAGGTACAATCATGATTCTTATATTATAATCCGTTTCTTCGCAAAATATTTGTTACGAATATTTTTTTTTAAGTTTGTTGTTCCTATTTGTTTTGGTACAAGGTAATGAAACATGAAAATCGACCCTCTACGCGACAAGTTATTAAAGCATTAATTGCAGAAGATGGCTGGAAAGGTTTCTATAGAGGGATTGGTCCAAGATTTTTTAGCACGTCGGCATGGGGAACATCCATGATACTCGCATACGAATATTTGAGTATGAAATCTTCCTTCTTATGCTCTGCATTTTCATTGCATGTTCATGTAATTATTAACATAAGCATCATGATAACCAAAACTTTGATAAAAACCTCCCATGTATACTTTGAAATTATTCAATATCACTTGTATACAATGTTATTGCCTGAAAAAGAAATCTGGATTCTCCTTCATGTATGTAGTCAATCATAACTTGAGCTCATATTTTTCGGCATTTGTACACTTTTTTTCTAAGGGTGTGTTCATAAGCTATTGAAACCGACTGGATCGTCCAAACCAAAGCAAGTCAGCTGGTTTGAGATTTGTATGATTCGGTTCACGCTTCGGTTTTGATGGTTTAAAAAATTTGACTGACGGTTTGGAGATTAGACGTTAGAACCAGCTATGTATCTGCCTGTTTAACCTTTTATATATAACTTTTTTTAGAATATGCAGTTGTGTATATGCATTATATTAATGACACCTTTTTTATTTAAAAAAAAACTAATGCAAATCATCAGTTTTGAAAGAAAGAAAAGAGTGGTTCAAACTGTCAAAACTGAACGGCAAACCGCTAAAGCTGTCGAAACCCCCACTCAACCCAACTGGTTAGGTTTGTCGCTTCCCAAAACCATAGTTAGCGGTTCGGCCTAAAATTTGTGAAAACTGGCCGAACTGGACCGTGAACACATCTCTTAGTTTTTATGTTGCATGTTCTTTCATGTGATCTCTGTTTGCTAACATTTGTTTACCATTGCTTAATGGTTTTGTATGGTCTATGTAGAGCGGATATGTGCTCGAGATTTGTAGATTAGTCCGCCATTGAATAAGAGATGTGATTCATACTCCAGCTACTGTGATTATTCAGTTGAGGCGAGATACTTTTGTAATTCTTACTCATCTAAGATGCGCATGTATACAAATACATAAATGGTGTAGACTGGCACAAACCTCTCTTGGTTTATTGCAGCATGACTAGGACCAGATCACTGTAAAAGCACATGTATGTTAGTCTTTTAACCATTTTTGACTTACTAGAATTGTATTGAGGATGTATTCCCATTTTAGAACAGAAATGAAAGTAGACAACAGTTACTGCTCTTTTGTGTCCCATGTAGATTTCTCTTGAAGTTTGGTTTGGATACAAAAGTAATTGTAATATTTTTCAAGGGTTTAAATACAAAAATAAAACACATTTACCAGGGGCGGATGCACCTTGTATGTCACACCCCCAAAAACCACATGCGGAACACCACTGCTTGGAGGCGTGACCGACCAGGATCCAGCCACCAATTATACTGAGCATTGATTTAATAGTAGAAATATTTACTATCCAAAGTAGTTAGCAACATCGTAGTTTAAGTTCGATAATTAGTTTAACAAAACAGCGGAAGCAAAACCAAATAGTTTTAAAGATAGTTCTTAGTTTAAGATAATTAAACCCAACAAACGGGTTTTGACGAACACTACACCTCCCCAAGCAGCAGCTCCTCAGTCAATGGTTACCTGCAAAGCATGCAGTAAGGGGTCAACAATAATGCTGAGTGAGTTCACTAGTTGTCCAGTTTTAGTTTACCAAAAACTTAAGTTGTTTAGATAAAGCATTTATAATCACGTTGTGGGGAGCTACCCCATCTGTAAGCTCACTAAACTGTAGATACCGAAACTGTTGACGGAAAGTTGTTGTGCCCCGAGTCAATGTCTATCGTCATTGACCAAGTTGCAAGGTCTACTAGTTCACGCCCGATCTCCCCCGGTCACGGTGTGAGGTTGTCAAACCTAATAGCGCTATCAACTAATAACCCGTTCGCCCCCGGCGATTAATCGGTACTGTAAGCAGGGACTTAAAGTGATAGAGTTTCGTTTAGCATGGCTAGTTGTGATTTATAAATAGTATCCAAGCGTATCTCCCCCGGAGATAGTAGTTACCCATTCTGGTTTCCCCCGGAAGTAATGGTTCAAAAGTGTTTTTCCCAAAGTTGGTAGTTTGTCCGTGTCCCTCCACGGGACGCATGCTTTTAGTGTGTGAACTCACCTTGGGTTGCTCGGCAGATTAGGTTACTTTGTCAAACACGCTGGTCACCACGTCCTAGCATGGTCACCAGTAGGTCAGGTTTGGTGTACAAGCAATCACGTAAAATCTACACATAACTAACACGTAGCATGCATACAAACAGACATGGGGTTATTGGGCCGGCCCTAATATTTACACAATCAAACAGCAACACATAGTCCAGTCAACAGGTAGCCCATATTAAACACGTTATGGCCCAATAACCAAAGTGGACAGCCCAGTCGCAACAAGGTGGTCTCGAGTCGCAACCAGGAGGTCTCGGCTTGTCACGCTGTGGTTGCGAGTCGCAACCGTTGGGGTCTCGAGTCGCAACCGTTGCGGTCTCGAGTTGTCACGCTGTGGTCTCGAGTCGCAACCGTTGTGGTCTCGAGTCGCAACCGTTGCGGTCTCGAGTTGTCACGCTGTGGTTGCGAGTCGCAACCGTTGCGGTCTCGAGTCGTAATGCTGTCCTTGTCTTGTTCACGTGCAGATTCAGACATATCAGGCTAAATTGTACTATGTAATCAGGCCCAAATCGAGAAACAACCAATAAGGTTTCAACTAACAGTTTTCCTAATCTGACCATTAGTAAACAATGGATCAAACATTGCCCTTTTTAAATCTTCAAGTCATATTCAACAAGTTCATCACAAGTTCATCATTTTAGGGTTTTCATATCAAACATAACCATACATTTTTGAACCGAAATCTTATGTTTAACAAGATCATTTTGCAAGAAACAAAGAAGCATAGTTTGGTTGGCCATAATCATTCTTAAACTACCATTTGTTAGTCATTTTAAACATGTTATCAAGCATTCATACATAATGGTTACACATATTGTCAAACTCACAAATCATCCTAAAAATCATGCATAACACTTCTAACTAACACTTTCTAGTTCATTCAACACACATAAATCCCATACACATACTAGAACACTAACCGGTTAAGAAGAAGGCACCGAATCAAGGAAGAAAATGAGAAAGTGAAATGTCCGACTTGTGGTGATGATCTTGACCGAGTTTCCTTGACCGAGATTCCTTGTTGTTGCCGGTTTGATTCCAAGCTTGAACCGAGAATTTAGAGAGGGAAAGTGGTGTTGTTGAGGGTTTTCTAGTGAGAGAGAAAGGAGTGTTTGTGTGTGTTGGTAACTAATGAATGAAGAATGAGGGGAAGTTGGGTTTTTATATAAGGGATCTCGAGTTGGGCTTGGGGGTTTCGGCCCAAACGGTTTCGGCTCAAGAGGCCCACTCGAGACCGAGTGGTCTCGAGTCATGGTCTCGACTCACTAGTATATACGCATAAATATATATATAATACATACATACAACACATATCATGCAAAAAGTCACGTTTCCATTTAATAACATATATATATATACAATGATATTACAAGATGTTTGTTCGGAAAAACCTAGAGTGTCACATTATCCCCAAGTTTTAAGAACTTTCGTCCCGAAAGTTAAGGCAGCCACTGTCAAGCTAGCGTGTTTCAACGGGGTGTCACATCATCCCCCCGTTAGTTTGGAATTTCGTCCCGAAATTCGGTTGTAGCTTCAGTGCTGGGGGTTTCGTTTGGGAACAACTGGGGATACTTGCACTTCATCTGGTCTTCCCGCTCCCAGGTAAACTCTGGGCCACGTCGTGAGTTCCAACGAACTCGCACGAGAGGTATTTGCCTACGTTTGAGGGTTTTGATCTCTCGATCCGTGATCTCAATCGGTTCCTCAGTAAAGTGTAGCTGTTCGTCAATAGTGAGTTCCTTGAAGGGAATTATGAGTGTTTCATCTGACAGACACTTCTTCAGATTAGACACGTGAAAGACATTGTGCACTGCACTCAGCTCTGCAGGCAGGTTCAATCTATAAGCAACCTTACCGATTTTCTCGGTAATTTCGAATGGTCCAACATATCGCGGGTTCAGCTTGCCCCGCTTACCGAAACGAACCACACCCTTCCAGGGTGAGACTTTAAGTAGAACCCGGTCCCCGACCTGGAATTCTAGCGGTTTCCTACGCTTATCAGCGTAGCTTTTCTGACGGTCACGAGCTGCCGCCATGCGTTGTCTGATCTGGGTAATCTTTTCCGTCGTATCTACCACCAGTTCTGGGCCTGTGATTTGACTGTCACCGACTTCCGCCCAGCAAAGAGGTGATCGGCATTTACGACCGTATAATGCCTCAAAAGGTGCCGCCTGAATGCTAGTGTGGTAGCTGTTATTGTAGGAGAATTCCACCAGCGGTAGATGCTTCTCCCAATTCTTGCCAAAATCGATCACACATGCTCTAAGCATATCTTCCAGGGTTTGGATGGTGCGTTCAGACTGCCCATCCGTTTGTGGGTGATAAGCGGTGCTCATGTCCAAACGTGAGCCAAAGGATTTGTGCATAGCTTGCCACAACTCGGAAGTAAAACGAGCGTCTCGGTCGGAAATAATGGAAGTTGGCACTCCGTGTCTCGAGACTACTTCTTTTAAATAGATTTCTGCCAAGGTAGAAAACTTGTCTGTTTCCTTAATGGCCAGAAAGTGTGCAGACTTAGTCAATCGGTCGACTATCACCCAAATAGTATCATTTCCGCGTTGGGACCTAGGTAGCCCCGTAACAAAATCCATGGAAATTTGTTCCCATTTCCACTTCGGGATTTCGGGTTGCTGGAGTAGGCCTGCTGGTTTCTGATACTCAGTCTTGACTCTTGCGCAGGTCAAACATTTGCTAACGTATGCTGCTATGTGGGCTTTCATGTCAGGCCACCAATAAGTGGTCCTTAAGTCGTGGTACATCTTATCTGAACCAGGATGTACTGAATAACGGGACTTATGGGCTTCGTCCATCACGAGCTCTCGTAGATCACCGTAGAGTGGGACCCAAATGCGCCCTGCCACATAGTAAGCGCCGTCTTCTTTTTGTTCTAGTCGTTGCCTCGATCCTCGCAGGGACTCAGCCCTGATGTTTTCCGGTTTCAGAGCTTCAATCTGAGCATTTCGAATCTGGGTGGGGAGGTTAGACTGGATGGTAAGTTCTAGCGCTCGCACGCGCTTGGGCGTAGTGTCTTTTCGGCTGAGGGCGTCTGCCACGACATTGGCCTTGCCCGGATGGTACTTGATGGCGCATTCATAATCATTCAGGAGTTCGACCCATCGACGTTGTCGCATGTTTAACTCCTTTTGCTTGAAGATATGCTCGAGACTCCTGTGATCGGTGTAAACGGTGCACTTGGTACCGTACAGGTAATGTCTCCATATCTTAAGCGCAAAGATCACTGCTCCTAGTTCCAAGTCGTGCGTAGTGTAGTTCCTTTCGTGCGTCTTAAGTTGTCGAGAGGCGTAAGCAATAACTTTGTCGCGTTGCATTAACACACAACCGAGCCCATGGATGGACGCATCGCAATAAACCACAAAGTCGTCGGTACCTTCAGGTAACGATAGGATAGGAGCACTACAGAGGTTATCCTTTAGCTTCTGAGATGCGGTTTCCTGAGCTTCACCCCATTTATAAACCATACCCTTCTGAGTAAGAGCCGTGAGAGGCTGAGCGATCTTTGAGAATCCCATGATAAATCTTCGATAGTATCCCGCTAGTCCCAATAATTGGCGGACTTCGGTCGGAGTCTTAGGGGTAGGCCAATTCTTTATTGAGTCGATCTTAGCTGGGTCGACGTGAATTCCATCCTTGTTAACCACGTGCCCAAGGAAATGGACTTCTCGAAGCCAGAAGTCGCATTTCGAGAACTTGGCATACAGTTGCTCATTGCGAAGGAGTTCGAGGATAAGGCGTAGGTGCTGTTCATGCTCTTCTTGACTTTTTGAGTAGATCAGGATGTCGTCTATAAACACGATCACAAATTTGTCGAGGTAAGGTTTGCACACTCGGTTCATGAGATCCATGAATACTGCGGGCGCGTTGGTCATTTCAAAGGGCATGACAAGGAATTCATAGTGACCATAACGAGTCCTGAAGGCAGTTTTGGAGATGTCTTCATTACGGACCCTTAGTTGATGATAGCCTGATCGCAGGTCAATCTTAGAATAGTAGCTCGATCCTTGCAACTGATCGAATAGGTCGTCGATTCGCGGGAGAGGGTAACGATTCTTGATGGTAACCTTGTTCAGTTCACGGTAGTCGATGCACATTCGGAACGTGCCATCCTTCTTCTTAACAAAGAGTACCGGTGCTCCCCAGGGTGATGAACTAGGGCGGATAAACCCTTTATCCAATAGTTCCTGTAGTTGAGTAGAGAGTTCCTTCAATTCTGCGGGGGCTAGTCGATAAGGCGCACGAGCTATGGGCGCTGCTCCGGGAGCTAGCTCGATTTGAAATTCGACCTGACGGTGGGGAGGGAGTCCAGGTAGTTCTTCAGGAAAAACCTCGGGGTAGTCACGCACCACTGGAAAATCTTCAATCCTCTTTTCCTTTTCCTGTGTGTTGGTGACAAGTGCTAAGATAGCGGTGTGCCCTTTTCGTAAACACTTCTGGGCCTTCAAGAATGAGATAACGCCTGAGATTTCTCCGCCTTTGCCACCTTGTACAATGAGGGGTTTGCCAGAACGGCGGGGAATACGAACCATCTTCTTTTGACAGAGGATTTCCGCGCGATGCTTGGATAACCAATCCATACCGATGACGACGTCGAAGCTTCCAAGTGTAACAGGGAAAAGATCGATACTAAACGTCTAACCAGACAATTCTAGTTTGCAGCCTTTGATAACGTGTGAGGCCTCGATGTTTCTACCATTAGCTAACTCGACGATATGATGTGAACTTAGTAACGAAAGCGGACGCTTAAGCTTCTTACTCATACGTAGGGACACATAACTAGCATCGGCTCCAGAATCAAATAATACAGAAACATAACGATCATCGAGTAGGAACTTACCCGCCACGACATTGGGGTCATTCCTCGCTTCTCCAGCTCCAATCACAAAAGCCCTTCCCCTTGCACCATTCCCAGCGTTGTTTTTCTGATCGTTGTTTCCAGCTCCCTGATTGTTGTTGCGGTTCTGGTTCAGTTCAGGGCAATTCTTCTTAAAGTGCCCCTCAACTCCACACTGGAAACAACCCTTAGCGTTCCCGTGATGCTGCTGCTACTGGTTCTGCCCCACGGGACGTGGACTCCTACAGTCCTTGGCCTCATGCCCCATCTTGTTACATCGCTGACACTGACTTTTCCCACAAGGCCCACTGTGATGTCGATTGCACTTGTTGCACTTGGGGTGGTTACCGCGATAGCCACCCTGTTGTTGAGTGCCCTTGTTGTTTTCAGTTTTCCTTTGCTGTGCTGGGGCCTGAGTAGGGTTAGCATCCTTGTTTTGATTTCCTTCCCACTTACGCTTGTTGTCACTAGAAGTTCCGACAGTAGCACTGATCCTTTTGGGCAACCTGCCCTCTTCTACGGCCTGGTCAGTAAGTTTGTGAGCAAGTCGAACGATCGGCTGAATGGTAGTGAGGTTGGCTGCAGTCACATGGCTTCGAATTTCTGGAGCCAAACCCTTGACGTACAATTCGATTCTTCGATACATAGGTCGAGACATGTTCGGGCATAGGGCAGCATAGTCATTGGACAGCTTGGTGTAGGTTTCAATCTCTGACCCAACCATCTTAAGCGCATAGTACTCGTTCTCAAGTTTGTGGATGTCATCCCGGTGACAGTACTCCTCCTTAATCATGTCCTTGAAATCCTCCCACGCAGTAGCATTAGCAGTTTCCAATCCAAACATCTGAATTTGCGCCTTCCACCAGGAAAGCGCGTTTCCTTCAAGCGTAGCAGTAGCAAACTTCACCCAATTCGCAGGGGGACACTCACAGACAGCAAAGACAGCTTCAACTTTCTCAATTCAGTGCAGAAGACCTATGGCACCCTCAGTGCCATTGAAAGGGAGAGGCTTGCAATCCATGAAAGTTTTTAAAGTACACACGGGTGGTTGCGCAGGTGCATGCTGACCTGTTTGTGAGAAGCGAAGCGTATAGATTTAGGGATAAAAGGCGATGTGGCGGTAGGATCTAAACATCCTAGGGTAACGAGTTTACCTCCAGGGTGAGCTGCGAAAGCTGCAGCCACCGTGTTAAGCAGGTTAGTGAATTGAGCCTGAGTCATGTTGATGTTTCCTCTTCCACGTCCACTCATTGTCTTCATAATCAGAAAACATAGTATGAGTGTGATGTTGTAATGTAGCGAGAATGAGATAGAAGAGCGAGGTGTATCTATCTAATTTAGGCACACTAGTACGTATAGCAAAACAGGAAACATAAGGTAAGCAAACAAGTAAACACTAGTCCGAGCTATGAGGTCAAATGTGTTGAGCCTTGCACTTGGAGTGTAGTGTCGTCGCGAGTCACAGGTTATAGTCTGGTTTTTCCCAAAAAGATTTTCCCCTTTTTAAAACCAAGTTCACTATAACCAATGGCTCTGATACCAATCTGTCACACCCCCAAAAACCACATGCGGAACACCACTGCTTGGAGGCGTGACCGACCAGGATCCAGCCACCAATTATACTGAGCATTGATTTAATAGTAGAAATATTTACTATCCAAAGTAGTTAGCAACATCGTAGTTTAAGTTCGATAATTAGTTTAACAAAACAGCGGAAGCAAAACCAAATAGTTTTAAAGATAGTTCTTAGTTTAAGATAATTAAACCCAACAAACGGGTTTTGACGAACACTACACCTCCCCAAGCAGCAGCTCCTCAGTCAATGGTTACCTGCAAAGCATGCAGTAAGGGGTCAACAATAATGCTGAGTGAGTTCACTAGTTGTCCAGTTTTAGTTTACCAAAAACTTAAGTTGTTTAGATAAAGCATTTATAATCACGTTGTGGGGAGCTACCCCATCTGTAAGCTCACTAAACTGTAGATACCGAAACTGTTGACGGAAAGTTGTTGTGCCCCGAGTCAATGTCTATCGTCATTGACCAAGTTGCAAGGTCTACTAGTTCACGCCCGATCTCCCCCGGTCACGGTGTGAGGTTGTCAAACCTAATAGCGCTATCAACTAATAACCCGTTCGCCCCCGGCGATTAATCGGTACTGTAAGCAGGGACTTAAAGTGATAGAGTTTCGTTTAGCATGGCTAGTTGTGATTTATAAATAGTATCCAAGCGTATCTCCCCCGGAGATAGTAGTTACCCATTCTGGTTTCCCCCGGAAGTAATGGTTCAAAAGTGTTTTTCCCAAAGTTGGTAGTTTGTCCGTGTCCCTCCACGGGACGCATGCTTTTAGTGTGTGAACTCACCTTGGGTTGCTCGGCAGATTAGGTTACTTTGTCAAACACGCTGGTCACCACGTCCTAGCATGGTCACCAGTAGGTCAGGTTTGGTGTACAAGCAATCACGTAAAATCTACACATAACTAACACGTAGCATGCATACAAACAGACATGGGGTTATTGGGCCGGCCCTAATATTTACACAATCAAACAGCAACACATAGTCCAGTCAACAGGTAGCCCATATTAAACACGTTATGGCCCAATAACCAAAGTGGACAGCCCAGTCGCAACAAGGTGGTCTCGAGTCGCAACCAGGAGGTCTCGGCTTGTCACGCTGTGGTTGCGAGTCGCAACCGTTGGGGTCTCGAGTCGCAACCGTTGCGGTCTCGAGTTGTCACGCTGTGGTCTCGAGTCGCAACCGTTGTGGTCTCGAGTCGCAACCGTTGCGGTCTCGAGTTGTCACGCTGTGGTTGCGAGTCGCAACCGTTGCGGTCTCGAGTCGTAATGCTGTCCTTGTCTTGTTCACGTGCAGATTCAGACATATCAGGCTAAATTGTACTATGTAATCAGGCCCAAATCGAGAAACAACCAATAAGGTTTCAACTAACAGTTTTCCTAATCTGACCATTAGTAAACAATGGATCAAACATTGCCCTTTTTAAATCTTCAAGTCATATTCAACAAGTTCATCACAAGTTCATCATTTTAGGGTTTTCATATCAAACATAACCATACATTTTTGAACCGAAATCTTATGTTTAACAAGATCATTTTGCAAGAAACAAAGAAGCATAGTTTGGTTGGCCATAATCATTCTTAAACTACCATTTGTTAGTCATTTTAAACATGTTATCAAGCATTCATACATAATGGTTACACATATTGTCAAACTCACAAATCATCCTAAAAATCATGCATAACACTTCTAACTAACACTTTCTAGTTCATTCAACACACATAAATCCCATACACATACTAGAACACTAACCGGTTAAGAAGAAGGCACCGAATCAAGGAAGAAAATGAGAAAGTGAAATGTCCGACTTGTGGTGATGATCTTGACCGAGTTTCCTTGACCGAGATTCCTTGTTGTTGCCGGTTTGATTCCAAGCTTGAACCGAGAATTTAGAGAGGGAAAGTGGTGTTGTTGAGGGTTTTCTAGTGAGAGAGAAAGGAGTGTTTGTGTGTGTTGGTAACTAATGAATGAAGAATGAGGGGAAGTTGGGTTTTTATATAAGGGATCTCGAGTTGGGCTTGGGGGTTTCGGCCCAAACGGTTTCGGCTCAAGAGGCCCACTCGAGACCGAGTGGCCCACTCGAGACCGAGTGGCCCACTCGAGACCGAGTGGTCTCGAGTCATGGTCTCGACTCACTAGTATATACGCATAAATATATATATAATACATACATACAACACATATCATGCAAAAAGTCACGTTTCCATTTAATAACATATATATATATACAATGATATTACAAGATGTTTGTTCGGAAAAACCTAGAGTGTCACATTGTATCAAGGGGTAGCCTCCGCTACCGCTTGGTCGGAAAATTTTTGACGTTTTTAGTGTAAATTTTGGAAAAATTTGACGTTTTTTCGATTTCGTTACCGCCTATTTATAAAACGTTCCCGCTTGGTCGGAATCGTAGATCCGCCACTGACATTTATTGTGATTTAGGAATCATTAATAAAACTTTTGAATGTTTTAGCAATGGAAAATATGATCTCTTAAAGGGTGCGTTTGGTACGTGGAACTTTTTATTAAAATTGAAATTTGCGAAAAGGATTTAGAATTTAAATTAATTCTCATGTCAAAAGAAATTTAAATTTAAATTCATTTGTTAACAGAACATATTAACAATATAATTTAGATTTCATTTCCAACAAATTCTTCAAACCAAAAATATTAAAAAATCAAATTTGGATTTCAATTATATTGAATTATGTTAACCATATTGTAAATCATTGCAGAATTTATGTTCTTCTATGACATAAATTTCGATGATTTAAGAAATATATCAATCGCTCTCTTTAAAGAACTAATTTGAATAATGATATTAAGAACTTTTATAATCGAAGGATAGCTTGGTGGGCAAGGGTCAACAAAGTAGAGTCGTGGAGAAATGTTTGATGTGTATGACGATTACATGATAATATTAGGAATAAGTATAACCCCACATGGGTTTAAAAGATTCTTAAACGAACGGTTCACATGTCGGGTTGAAATAAATATGCATTTAAAAAAATTAACCATAATATGCATTAAAAAAAAAGATCTTTTATCATAATACAAGAACACACTTGAATCATGTAATAAGAACTATTTATCATATTTATGTAACCGAGTCCCGGATTGACATATCGTAAACAATTAACATGTTGAACACAAGTTATATACATATTTTATTAATTCATAGATGAGCATATGTTAAAAGGCTTCAACTCAATATAGAAGTAATAACTCTCTGTATAACTAAGACGCTGTTTGGCAACATCTGAATGGTTAGGTGTTGAACCAGTAAGAGGTCTGAACCATTAAGAGTCTGTATAATGCTTAATCATTCAGAGACAAATGTCTGACCAATTCAGATTAGAGGTCTTAACCATTCAGACTCTGTATAATGATTAACCATTCAGAGACAAATGTCTGAATCATTCAGACATCTGCTAGTTAAACAAACAGTCTGAATCATTAAGTGCTGAACTAGTAAAAGGTCTGAACAATTAAGAGCTCTGTTAAGAGGTAAACAAATAGCCCCTAAGACTATCTACCTATGATCTAGGGGTCTATTGATAATATGTTTGTTCCCAATAACCCAATATTTAAGTGAGTTCAAATTCTTATTAGTAGGGTAGGTGGTGGACTGGTTCTAGTCTTATAGCCAAAATTGATTTAATATTTTACATATGAACTAGTTTTTTACTATCGCCGCGTTGCGGCGAATGTTTTTTGCTGTTTAGTCTGTGTTTACATGTGTTTTGAAATCATCACAAACGCGTTGCGCACGGAACCGCTCACAAGAATAAAAAGAAAATATAGAAAAAAACAGTAAAAGATAACCAAAAGAAAATCAACCAAAAAAATTGTATGATAATGATGTTGCTCGTATGAAACCTGTGGTCAAAAATGAGCTAATGATACTGGGTACCAGTACCGAATTTCCCGAACTGAAAGATCTTAAGTACCAATTCGGTACGACTTTTGGTGTTCCTTGTACCGATTCGCTACTGGTTTTTACCTTCATATACCGGTACCGTAACTGCCGTAACTGGTATTTTCGGTACCAGTACCAATGTTTTGAAATCACTACAAGCGCGTTGCGCACGGCCGCTGACAAGAATAAAAAGAAACTATAGAAAAAAACACTAAAAGATAACCAAAAGAAAATCAACAAAAAAATTTATATGGAATGATGTTGTTCATATGAAACATGTGGTCAGAGATGAGCAAATGATACTGGGTATCGGTACCGAATTTCTCGAACCGAAAGATCTTAAATACCAATTCGGTACGATTTTTACCGGTTTTTACCTTCATATACCGGTACCATAACTGGTATTTTCGGTACCAGTACTGATTCGATATTGGTTGGCACCGAGCTCATCCCTACCCATGAAATGAAAAAAAGAAATCATTAAAAGTTTGAAGAAAATCAACCAAAAAAAGTTGCACGATACCGTTGTTGTTCGTACGGTGCACGTGATCAGGGATGAGCAAATGGTACTGGGTAGCAGTACCGAATTTCCGAACTAAAAGATTTTCAAAATCAATTCGATACCGACTTTTGGCGTTTTCTGTACCAGGCTGGTGTCGATTTTACCTTCATGTACCGATAACTGTACCAGCATTTTCGATATCAATACCAGTTAACACAAACTTATCAAACTTATCAAACTTAAAAATAAAAAAGATAATAAAATCAATAAAAATATATATATTATTATAATAGTTAAATCACTATTCATTCCATTCTATTTTTATTATATGTAAATTTAGTTGTTACGCGAGTTTGTCGATAAAAAAACAAGGTTAGAAAAGATATTTAGGTATAAAAGATTACAAATCCACCACTTATGTGTTGTGGCCTAGTGGTAGGAGGTTTGATTTCTCTAGTGGGATTAAGACAATGCAAGATTTGAGTTAGGCTTTGTGCGAGGTTGTCAGTTCAAATTTCAAGCCCACCCGGATTTTTGTCCCACCAAAGAGTTCTGCTTCTGCTTTTATAGTTGCACAACGAGTGACAAGTAGTAGCCGGCCAAAAAAAAAAAAAAAGTTATAAAACTAAGACCATCTTTCTTCTCCTCTCATATTCCCCACCCCAGCATTTTGTCATCCCTTTGACCAGCCACCGGTCAAAGCCACAAAAAATTTCGGAGCCGCAGCATATGGACCGATAAACAAAACTATCGCCAAGCGCTTTTGACAGTTGATTTTTGCCTCCTCCCTCCCCCTATATTTCACATGCTCCTCTTCTTTTGGACCATTTTCTTCTCCCTCTTTTTCTCTCCATATCATAAAACCAGCCGATTTGATTTTGTTTTAATTCATTCGATTTTATTTTTAAGAAACCCTAACAGCCACCTCCTTGTTCGTTATCAGAAGAAAAATATATATATATCTTTTCAGGCCATTGTTAGGGTTTCATTCGTCTTCAATTCTTCCAAATACTTATTAATCTCCCACCATTTGATCAACATAATGGATACTGCTCGTTCCGAAACAGGATATTTTGCTCAAACCGAAATCAATTGGGACAAGTAAGCAATTTCATTATGCACTCTTTTATATTCATTCCTTTTTAGGTCTAATAATGATCTCTTGTTGCCATTCTTGTGATTAACCGATTAGTTGATTATACAAGCTCAAATTTATTCCTTATTATGCAGGCTTGATAAAACTAAGTTTTATGTCACCGGAGCCGGGATATTCACCGGGCTTACGGTTGGATTGTACCCTATATCCGTCGTAAAGACTCGTATGCAGGTTACAACGAAAGATTCTGTGGAGAAGAGTGCGTATGCGGTTATTAGAGGGTTATTGAAAGCAGAAGGTATCCCAGGGTTGTACCGAGGGTTTGGGACGGTCATCACAGGGGCGATTCCTGCACGAGTTATATTTATGACGGCGTTGGAGACTACGAAAGTGGCGGCTTTTAATATTGTTGAACCGTTTAAGCTTTCTGAGCCTACGAAAGCTGCTATTGCTAATGGGATTGCTGGAATGGCTGCCTCGCTTTGCTCTCAAGGTGTCTTTGTTCCGATTGATGTGGTATGGCTTCTTTGTTTGGTTGTTTGTTCAATTATAATGTTCAAATCTTATGTGTATGTGTGGAATTCCTAAATGTTGAAAGTCAACAGATTAGTCAAAGGTTGATGGTTCAAGGATATTCGGGCCACGCTAGCTATAATGGTGGCCTGGATGTTGCCCGTAAAGTGCTGAAACAAGATGGTATCAGAGGGCTTTACAGAGGATTTGGTCTGTCTGTCATGACGTATTCACCTTCTAGTGCCGTTTGGTGGGCCAGCTATGGTTCCAGTCAACGCGTTATATGGAGGTGAAGAGCTTTTGTTCTTTCCTTTTTTTTTTCAGTTTGTAATTTCTAGCATTATATAAACGCGCATGTTTTATGTAGTATGTTAGGTCATGGAAATGACGGCGATGGATCTATTCCTAGCCAGGGGACAATAGTTATGGTTCAAGGTGCTGGAGGAATATCTGCTGCGGCTGCAGCATCCTTAATTACAACTCCACTTGACACTATAAAGACCCGACTACAGGTTCATCTTATATTTTCATTAAATATTGTTATTGAAACTATTGCTATATGATTCCATATTTCCATGACAGAGACAGAATATAAAATTTGTGTTAAAAAAAAGGAATTGTGTTCTCCCTAAGTCCCATGGATTACTTTCCATTTAGGATGTCTCCAGAAAATTTCAGTATTTTCTTCTTTTGCAACTTTTGTAGTTACAATCATGTATTTGTCTTTGTCGTCAGTCATACTGTTGAGGATATTGATTTTTGTTCTAGAAGGTTCTCTTACTGTTTTGGTCATCAAAGGGTATTTCAGATATTTGACAAATACATCATTCTATAACCATGGGCCCAACCAAATGATGTAATTTGTGTGTGGTGTATGTTGTAGATTAGACGGGTAAATTTAGTGCATACTGAAATGGGTCGGTTTGGGACTTTGGGCTGATCTGCAACCACTTTCCTTTCCATTTTTAAAGATTTTTTAGAACTCGGTTAATGTTTCAAATATGTTTCGTAAACTATATTATCACAGTTTTAATAATTTTCTAAATTAAAGGATTAGAGCTAATTAATATTGTTTGTACAAGGTAATGGAACATGACAAGCGACCCTCTGCACGCCAAGTTATCAAAACATTGATTGCAGAAGATGGCTGGAAAGGTTTTTATAAAGGAATCGGTCCGAGGTTTTTTAGCATGTCAGCATGGGGAACATCCATGATACTCGCATATGAATATCTGAGTAAGAAGCCTTTCTTCTTATGCTAAAGTTTGTTATTTGTATTAAAGTAATCATCAATATAAACATCATGATAGCCAAAACTAGATAATAACCACCTCATATAAACATCATGTTGCCATGTCAGCAAAAGGTCACATGGCGCCACATCACCACTTGTAAGATTCATTCGGTTGCAAAAGTTGTGTGCATAATAATGACAGCACATAAAAATTGGCAATACATGTTCCAACTCGGAACATTTTGGAAAGTATGTCGATATTTAATTGATTGAGTTCACAAGATTGTATTTTAAAACAAATATTTTAAGTAAACTATATGCTAAGTCGATACTTAGAATGCTCATGAGATAGGAGTATGATTCAATATAATTACTTAGTTTGATATCATATGTTCTTTCATTTGCTGCTCGTGTGCTAACGTTTATCGTTTCTTCATGATTTGTAGAACGGATCTGCGCTCAAGATTTGTAGATTATTCTTCACCAACAACCTGCTTCCGTAGACGGTGTTTGTTCAATTACTATTCGATACTTTTGTGGTTCTTATTTGTCAAGATGCATTTATACAGATACAGAAATAGTGTCAGATGGCACGAGGCTCTCTCGGTTTACATGACGAGTAGAAACTAGATCACATAAAATCAAATGTATGATTCGTACATTTCATTCTTTTAACCATTTTTGACTTGCTAGAATTGAATTCATTCAAGGCTGTATTTTTGTAATCTCACTTTGGAACATCAATATTAATAGATGTTTCTTGATTTTTTTAGACATTTTTTGTACTTCTGCCTTTTTTTTAATGTTGGTGTTCTCGAACCTTTGAGACCGATGATCAGTTTTCTTTTCAGTCTATTGTTTCTCATAAAAGTCGCCTTGTGTATCCCCAAGGTGTCTCGAACCTTAGAGACCAAAAGAATTTATTAGTTAAGGTTTTGACTGAGATTTAGGTACAACTTTTGTTTGATTTTGATCCAAAGATGAGAAAAGAAACTCGCAATGACACTCATGGTAGTAAGGAAGAGAAAACCAGGTATTTAACCTACAAACGAAGAACACATCCACGAAATCGGACACACAGGTCACTGATTAATGCTGGACCAGTGCAATATAGCAACAAAAAACAGAGAAAGCACACAACTTCAAGCATTTAATATTTTCAATCCAATAATCTATTATTTTCTCAAATATAGTTTGTTTAAGTAGCGCGAGAGCCAACAATTGGATACTTGCTTCGAGTTTATTATCTCACAGTGATAACTAACATCTTCATTGTTGTTGCTCATCTTAGCTAGAGCTATGTTGCATCTTTACAAGTGAAGATGGTAGAAGGGTTCAGCTGTGGTGACCTTGATCACACATCCTTATACATCGAGTGTTAGCTCCATTCGATTGTAGAATTTGTGGGACATCGGTGTCTCCATAGGTGTTACACATCGAAGAAAAAAGCAACACAATGGCATTGTTAATCGACGGGATATACAATTAGGGGTACCGTGGCGTGCATGTATCATTTATCAATACTCTCACAGTCTCATTATTTAACCCAAAAACTAGGTTAGATAATTATCACACATATCATTTCAACTTAGAACTTACAGAAAGGAAAACTCTGCTGTAATCAACTTTAAATGCCATCAAATAATACTTTTAACAAGAATCTAAAATCGAGTACTCAAGCCGAAACAAGATTAGTAAACCGCCCTGACAAAGAGAACAAAAATGGAGCTTTTCACTGTATTAGGCATACAACCACGCACGCAAAACAAAGACGAACTCAAAACACCACGCTGTCACTACCAATATATGTTGACTGAATGCAAAATAGTGATTAATCAAAAACCAGATTCAAATTCATACTAAGAACATTTTCAGTTGACTACTACTTGGGCCTCGTCATCACTTGCATCCTCATCTTCATCGTCTCTGGCTGTGCCTGCGTATGCTTCCAGTGATCCAGCTTTAAACAAATCACCAGCCTTGTGTTGACCATCAGTTGGGTCTTGGTCTTGTTCCTTTTCTTTTGTTTGAGATTTTCCTTTGTTCATCTGTAGCATAACAAGAATCAACAACATTTAGCCTTTAATCCACATGACAGAATAGCTTCTTATTATGGTAAAAAATTCCTCTACATTGTAATATTTTTGGATATTAGTTCATTATCATCATAACCAGTCAAGGGGTGGCAAAATATATTGGTCAGGCAGGTTCAGTAACAGTTCAAAACAACATGAGTACTTTTAGACAAGTCAGTTTTGGACCTTTGGTTGGGTCGAACGGGAAACTGTCCAAATTGTTAGAAAAAAAATATTTGTTAATATTTAGTGTTTCAATAATTATCTAATTAAGGAAAACACAGAGGAGAATGAATCCATTGGCGGACGGGATAGAACAGTAACAATGGAGGTTGAAACACAGAGGAGCAGACGGTAGAAACCAGATGTAGGAAGGATCACCAAAATCGCTAGAGGCTAGGGCATAGTTGTCAATAGCGGTCGCTATAGCGAATAGCATAGCGTAGAGGTCGAAGGTCGCTACAAGGTATGTAGCCATAAATAATAGCGGGATTTTAGTTATCATTTTTATTTTTTAGAGTAAATTTCTGTTTTCGTCCCTGAGGTTTGTCCATTTTAACTAGTTTAGTCCAAAAATCTAATTTATAACAAAACCATCCCTAAGGTTGCATTTCTTAACGCTTTTCATCCCTAAGGTTTGCATTTCTTAACGCTTTTCATCCCTAAGAATTAAATGAAAAAGCAACCCTTAGGGATGAAAAGCGTTAAGAAATGCAAACTTCAGGGCTGGATTTGTTATAAATTAGATTTTTGGATTAAACTAGTTAAAATTGACAAACCTCAGGGACGAAAACAGAAATTTACTCTATTTTTTAAATATAATAGCGATTAAATATAGCTATAAAATAGTTGAATTTTAGGTTTTTGGTAAATATACATGTAAAATAGCATATATATGAGAGTATCTTGATATAATATACATACAAATTCTTTTCTAGTGTATTGCTATTTATAAAATAGTGCCCGCTATTTATCGCTATTTGATATGTAGCATATAGGTACCTTATCGCTATTTGTCACTATTCGCCATTAGCAACTATGGGCTAGGGCTTGAAATTAGCTTTTGATTTCAGAAGAATGTGCCTAGCAAGTCACTGAGCCAAACAAAAACCTTTTTTTACAAGACTGGACTATTTCTCAAATACGTAAAACAAATTCATTTTGTTAGCTAGTATTGATAGATGACACGATTCCTCTGTTGTATCATTATTAAGATGAATTTATACAATCTACCACTTCCAGGATATTGTATCTGGTATATCCATTTTTACACAGCTGAACCACATAATAAGAAAAATCTTTAAGAAATTTTATCAACTAGTATTGATAGTTTACTTTTTTTTAATCTTTGTAAGTATTGATAGTTCACAAGTTTCATCTGTTCTATCATTATTCATTACTGATACTTAGTATATTTAACTACTTCAAGTGTATCCCATCTAACGAAAGGAGCCCCTCGTGAAGATATAGTTTTCTTTGTAGCTTCAGTTCCTTCATATTCTAACTTCTAATCTGCTAAAACCAGCTAGTAACTTTATTACATATAGTTTCTAACAATGAGAAGAAACAATATTTGTGTATAATATTACCAGGACAGTCAAATTGAGTGAGTATTTAACACTACTTTATCCTTAACTTTTCTTTTCCAATTCCCATCATTAGAATTATAAGACTTTTGCTTACTCTATCTAGTAAATGATACAAAAAACTGGAAGAGAAATAACGAACGAACTTACCGCACGGAGCAAGGATCTCTTGTCTCTCTCTCGGGCATTACTAATAGCCTAAAACAAAAACAATAATTTATCAATATAAAAAGCACCACTTAAGATGATCAACACAACCATTAACAAACTTATAAGGTCAGAACAAACCGCTTGAAGCATTTTCTGCTCAGCCTCTACTTCAGTAATATCTCTGCAAAAATAAATTTCTACAGATCAGTCATCACTCACAAGCTCAAACCATCATCCAAAATTACTATTCATCAGCCCTTTCAAAAAACAATATTGTGTTCGTCATCATTCCGACTAGCAACAAAATTTGTGCTATGCTATCTACACACATATACAACTAGAGCCGTAACCGAGCCAAACCGGACAGCGGAGCCCTAGTTGTTTGTGTTCGTTCATTTAATTAATCAAACGAGCAAATGTAAACAAACTTTCTGCCAAACGGTTCGTTGAACGTTCTGGTCGTTTACAGAACTACATACAACTTTAAACAACGTTTACTTTATAACTAGACATCGAGATAACACAATAAATCGTCAAACCTTCCAACAATTCGGTCAACATGGCACGAACATTTAGCACACACATTATGCTCCTTGGCACAAGCTGCAATTTATATTACAATCATTAGACCCAAAAAAAAAAAAACAATTGAAAAACAATAATACACACAAAAAACCGGTATTTATTAAATAAAACCCTAACCATTGCAAAGATTATGATACGCTTGACGAACAGCACGTTTAGTACATTTCTGACTGCAACAAAATCATTAAAAACAGTTCATAATCTAATCTAAACACATAACTGAAATTAAAACAGAACAATTGTTATTATTAATACCATTTGGCGGGTTCACTGAGGGGTTTATATTTGCCGTATTTGCGTTTCCATTCAATCTGATCTTTACATTTAGGGCAGACTCCGGTGATATCTGATAACGGCCTGAACCGACCTCCGACTTCGGTTTCGTTAATTTTGACGCCGGCGTTGGGTTTCCACGCGTACTTATTTGCGTGTTTCGGCGGTCCGGTTCGCGGTCTGCTGCTCATCTTGAGGTGCTGTGAAACATGGAAGTGTAAAGTGTTGTTATTAAACCTAAAATAAGGTTTTGGATTGCCCCTAAATTGTTGTGTTTGTTCATTTTCGGTCCCTAATGTACGAGTATAGACTAGAGTAGGAGCAAGTAAATAACCGGATCAACCAAACCGCACAATTAACTGATGTTCTGGTTAAACCGATTAACCGAAAGTTTTAAACAACTAGCCTACTAACATTATGGAGATAAGAAAGGGAGATTGGGGAATGGATATTTTATTGATGTTTAAAATGAATAACATATGCCTCTATTTATAGGCTTACAAAATGGGGGTTAAGTATATGGAGGGATGGAAGTTAAGTATATGGATAGTCATATAATAAATAAGTAATAATTCATAACACTCCCCCTTGACTATCCACGTGACAAAATAATATATTATTCTTATAATACGCTTGGTGACGCTGCCTCGTTAAAAACCTTGCCAGGAAAACCCAGTGGGATAAAACCACATCTAAGGGAAAAAGAGTGCAGTGCGTATTATTCTCCCCTTGATGATTTAAGCTCATTGAGTCGACGCATCCCGATCCCATGAACCAGTTTCTTGAATGTAGAGGTCAGAAGTGCTTTAGTAAACGAGTCTGCCAAATTGTCGCTAGAACGAACTTGTTGGACAGTGATATCTCCATTCTTTTGCAAATCATGTGTGAAAAAAAACTTTGGTAAAATGTGCTTCGTTCTGTCACATTTGATGTATCCTTCCTTAGGTTGAGCAATGCACGCTGTGTTGTCTTCATGTAAAATTGTCGGTCCCTCATCTCTCGTAGAAATATCACAAGACCCACGAATGTGTTGTATTATACTTCTTAACCAAACACATTCTTGACTAGCTTCATGAATCGCCAATATTTCTGCATGGTTAGAGGATGTGGCTGTGATGGTTTGCTTTATAGAACGCCATGAGATAACAGTGCCTCTACTTGTGAATAAATATCCAGTTTGAGATCGTCCAGTGTGAGGATCAGACAAATACCCTGCATCTGCAAAACCAACCAAACTTGTTGTCGATTGGTTAGTAAAATACAACCCCATATCTTTTGTACCTTGAAGGTATCGAAATATTTGTTTTACCCCGTTCCAATGCCTCTTCGTAGGGCATGAACTATATCTTGCCAATAAATTTACAGAAAATGATATATCTGGTCGTGTATGACTAGCAAGAAACATTAGTGCACCAATTGCACTTAAATATGGTACTTCTGGACCAATAATTTCCTTTCCATCGTTCGGAGGTCAGAATGGGTCTTTCTTGACATCAAGAGATCTTACAACCATTGGGGTACTCAATGGATGTGATTTTTCCATATAAAACTTTCTAAGTAACTTTTCTATGTAGTTTTGTTGATGTACAAGGATTCCACCCTTGAGGTGTTCGATTTGTAACCCAAGACAAAATTTTGTCTTTCCAAGGTCTTTCATTTCAAATTCTCTTTTCAAGCATTCAACCGCCTTTTGGAGCTCACTTGGCGTTCCAATTATATTCAAGTCATCAACGTATACAGCAATTATAACATATTCAGATTCTGACCTTTTTATGAAGATACACGGGCATATTGAATCATTTTTGTAACCTTCTTTCAACAAATATTCACTAAGGCGATTATACCACATACGCCCAGATTGTTTTAGCCCATATAATGATTTGTTTAATTTAATTGAAAGATGTTCTCGAGAACTAGATGTACATGAGTTTGGTAATTTGAATCATTCAGGGAGTTTCATGTAAATATCAGTATCAAGTGAGCCATAAAGGTAGGCTGTCACAACATCCATTCGGCGCAGATCAATCCCTTCGTGTATTACCAGACTAACAAGATAACGAAAAGTTGTCGCATCCATCACCGGAGAATATGTCTCCTCATAATCAATCCCAGGTCTTTGCGAAAATCCTTATGCTACTAATCGTGCCTTGTATCGTACGATTTCATTTTTCTCATTGCGTTTTCGCACAAAGACCCACTTATATCCGACAGGCTTTACACCTTTAGGTATAGGAACTACTTGTCCAAAAACTTCTCGTTTATTGAGGGAATCTAATTCTGCCTTAATTGCGTCTTTCCAATGTAAGGCCCTAATACGTATTTGACTATAAGTCGCAGCGGAAGTTCAAGCCATAAACTTTCTTTCATTATAAACACCTTAACTTATTCAAAAATTAACTTTAACATAACTCTTTCACATAAATCCATCAATCGACTTATTTACTAAGTAAAAACATAGCTTATGTTTACTACATTATATACATCAACGTTCCCGTACAATCTCACTAGTGACTCGATCCTCGATCTTTGTTCCTTGATGATCCGCGTGACTCGTACTACCTGCGCTCACCACATTAAATTCATAACATTAGTACGCATTATAAACATACAAGATTTATTCACGTTTACTTTTTGTTCCGTTAACTCTTTACATCCCAGCTTTCCATCTGATCGTACATTCCGTGGTGAGACTTTCTCATTGTACCTGCGTTACACTTCGTTCACAAGGCACACTATTATTATCGTCAATACTCAATTTCATTGAATACATGCGTATATACTTTCATACATACTCACATATGTGCATCCGTTCACACATAACTACTTACAAATCTACGTACCTACATTCATACGTACGTTCCTACATACGTGCATACCTACATACATACACGCATACATGTCTACATGCATACCTATTACATGCCTTCTCACAACCCTACATACGTGCACACACTTTCGTACATACTCACTTGGATATATATATACACATGCACATACTACCTACATACACACCTACATACATACATACATACCTTCATACGTATCTACTTAAGGAAATTCTTAACTTAGAATCCCACATTTAGGTACCATATTACTACATATTCTTTAGGATCCCACCTTTAGGTACCATATTACTACATATTCTTTAGGATCCCACCTTTAGGTACCATATTACTACATATTCTTTAGGATCCCACCTTTAGGTACCCTATTACTACATATTCTTTAGGATCCCACCTTTAGGTACCATATTACTACATATTCTTTAGGATCCCACCTTTAGGTACCATATTACTACATATTCTTTAGGATCCCACCTTTAGGTACCATATTACTACATATTCTTTAGGATCCCACCTTTAGGTACCATATTACTACATATTCTTTAGGATCCCACCTTTAGGTACCCTATTACTACATATTCTTTAGGATCCCACCTTTAGGCCCCCTACCCGTCGGCGACGCCCTCTAGTTTCTTTTTTTGCAGTTTTCTGCAGGTTCGTTTCGTCGTCCGTACGCACTAAAACGCACGTAACTTTCGAACCGTTTACCCGTTTAACCTCCCATTTCTTCCTACATGCTTGTAAATTCACATCCTATCAAATGAACTTAAAATCCCATAACCGCCTTAAGGAAAATCTTAACTTACGCGCTATCGGCTTATTACCCTCTTACCCACAATTCGACCCGTTCATGCATTCATCAACGTAACTTGTTTGTTTTACCATAAACTCTTATAAACCTAATAATATCAGTGACATCTATCATAAAATAATAAGTTCTTAGACATTTAGCATCCTCTTAACACATTATCGTTCATATACTTAGTGTTGACCCGTTAAGGGTATTTGCGCGTTAAATGGTTTATAACATACCAAGACCATACTCTTCGCTTCCATACTTGTCCAAGACATTACACTAATCAATAACTTGCTTCTAAACTACTTATTAAGATCGTTTGCCCAAAATACCCATCAAGGGCATTTTGGTCAACCTTAATCCCATCATTTACGACGAAAGACTTTCCTACATATTTAACCTCAAACATCATGTTTAATTAATTTCAACACTTTATTACTTACTTGAACTAAGAAGTGATTACGGAAATCACTTACCTTGAGCGTCCAAGTTCAAGCATAGGTTCCATGCTTTCTTTTGACCCATTAGCCTCCGTGCTTGAGCCCGTAGACATGCTATCTATCCTTACATGACCATACATTGATACCCTTGTTAGTAAACAAGGCCACACAAAGCATCAATCACAATAAATCTATGCTCAACAATTGACTTTCATTAATGGATTTCTTGCAACTCATAGCATAGATTAACAATGAGATCCTTTCTACTCGCATAATATAAACACGCCATTACATATCTTGCTATAAATATTTCGTGCATCACTTTGACTCCCTAAACCGTACGTTTATGATAAGAGATCTACCTCACAACATTCCTACCATTGTTGACTTTCCAGAAAGTCAACTATCAAGCATTTCAACTTCCAACTTGGACACACATTCATTCACAAATTAACATGTTAGAATATAGTCATTATGCCATCTATGCTTCATACTCATTTTGTAGGACATATTTGGCCGCATAATCAAATAGTTACATATACACATATACATACGATTCCGTTCATATCAACATCTTTATAGTTAACGCCGATATCAATTAAGTTTACTCTTTTCTATGATTCTCATTCGTTCCATAACCATTCTTAAGTTGAAACTAATACGATCAAACATTCCATATATATTCATCACATCATTCAAGCGTATGGTACGAATTTCACATATTATTGTCATTTAGGCATTTCATCAAACACCTTGTGTGCGTACTACCATCTAAGCTTAATGTACAACTAATTCATGCATATCCTTCTAACCTCATACATAATTCACCAAAATTCTTCCTTCTAATCATCATGAATCATTTCTACATAATCATTAAACATACTAGAATCACATTTCTTTCAATTCCTCTAACAAGAATCTACCATGCATGCCAAAATACATCAATATTAAGCAAGAATTGGACATGGGTGATCATTCAAGTTGTTATCATCACCATAACCAAATGGGTTTCACATATAAACATCAAATTAACCCAAATCTTACATAACCCATGTTCTATATGATGTTTCTAACCCTTATACATAATCAGTTTCATATTATCTCACGGATTAGAGCATAACCCACTTCACCCATGATCACCAATCTTAAATTTAAAACATACCTTATGATCTCCTCATGTTGGTGATCATTAATCCATGCTCGGTTATAGATTTAAGCATCATTTAGCCTTTCAATTTGGATGATCTTTCATGTTTAGGGTTTGGAGTTCTTGAGAGCTCCTGAAGCTTCACGAACACACACGTATGTGTGTTTGTGTGTGTGTGTTGTTCTTTTAATTAGTAAACAACTTTCAGTTGTTTCCACTTTAGCCCCTCGGGTTTTCCTTTAAAACATAAATGACACTACCTTTCATTACTTAATACTTTTGACCATACCCTTAACTATGTTAAATAGCCTAGTTATTTATTTCATGACGTGTCATAAAGGAACATCCGACAAATATTAACATTCAGATTTTGGGGCGTTACATCCAATTTGGCCAATCATTTCTTTGTTTACATTCCTCAACAGATTTTGGTTCTTGATCCTCATTATTTTCCATTACTTCTAGCGCTATTTTATATGAAAAACTGTCATCGACGTCGATTTCATTTCGGTTCAATACCTTTCTAGACATGATATAATTTATTGAGATCTATTCGTTTCCAGGTACCTGAGGTTCTTCTGGAACCATCATGTCTAGTGTCTCTTTAGGAGACTCTTTTCTTGGCGTTATCATTACCTCGACTGGACCATCTCCATTATTTGCTCCTTTTTTCTTTCGAGGATTTTTATCTTTAGAACCGATTGGTCTACCACATTTGAGGCATGCATTAGACTCACTTCCAACATGTTGTTGTCCTTCTGGGACACTTATTTTTACTGGAGCATTAGCAGCTGGTATGTGTGACTTAGTCACTCTCTTTGGGTCAGTGAATGCATCTAGTACTTGATTTGCTAATGTTTGTAAATGAATTATTCTTTGAACTTCTTGTTCACACTCTTTAGTTCGAGGATCAAGATGAGATAGTGATAATTCATTCCAAATTATATTATTATTTTTCAGCTGCTTTTCGTCTGCCCCTAATGTTGGGAATGTTGTTTCAACAAAATGACAATCACCAAATCGAGCTGTAAATAAATCACCTTGATGGCTCTAAATACTTAATGATCGATGGTGATTCATACCCAACATATATTCCTAACCTCCTTTGAGGTCCCATCTTTGTGCGTTGTGATGGAGCGATAGGAACATATACAGCACAACCAAAAATCCTTAGATGGGAAATATTTGGTTCCTGACCAAAAACCAACTTTAATGGAGAGGAAGTGTGATAACTCTTTGGCCTGATGCGAATTAGTGTTGCTGCACGTAAAATTGCATGCCCCTAGGCAGATGCTGGTAGTTTTGATTTCATAATCATTGGTCTTGCAACCATTTGAAGTCGCTTGATAAGCGATTCAGCAAGTCCATTTTGCGTATGTACATGAGGTACTGGATGCTCTACACGTATGCCAATAGACATGCAGTAATCATTGAAGGTTTGGGATGTAAATTCCCCAGCATTGTACAACCGAATTTTCTTTATGGGATAATCTGGAAAATGTGCTCTTAACCTTATTAATTGAGCAAGTAGTCGTGCAAATGCCATATTACGACTTGATAGTAAACTCACATGTGACCACCTAGTTGATGCATCAATTAAGACCATAAAGTATCTAAATGGTCCACTGGGAGGGTGTATAGGTCCACATATATCCCCATGTATTCTTTCTAAAAAACTCAAGGATTCTGTCCCTACCTTAACTGGTGATGGGCGAGTGATTAACTTCCCTTGTGAGCATGCAACACATGTAATATCCTTAGATTGAAGAATCTTCTGGTTCTTCAAAGAGTGACCACATGAATTTTCTATAATTTTTCGCATCATTATTGATCCGGGATGGCCTAACCGGTCATGCTAAATGATAAAATTTTCTCGGTCTATAAACTTTTGGTTTATGATTGCATTTGATTCAACTGCACCAATTTTGGTACAATACAAACCAGAGGCAAATGCGCGTAACTTCTCTAATATGTGTTTTTTCGGGAATATGTGTTTTTTTTTCCCGAAATAATATTTGTGATTTGAAGGTACTCATCATGTCCTTCACATGTAGTCTCAAGATGATATCCATTTAGACGAATATCTTTAAAGCTTACCAGATTTCTTTGAGATAGTGAGGAAAATAAGGCATTGTTAATTTTGAGCAAAGTTCCACTTTATAGAACTACATATGCTTCTCCAAAGCCTTCAATTAATTTTGTTTTACCATATATAGTACCAACGCTTGCCTCTTTCATTGTTAAACTAGAGAAATAATCCCTTTTCTTTAGGATTGTATGTGTAGTAGCATTGTCTATTAGACATACATCTTCACCATTAATATGAAGTTTAGTTGAATACTCCATATGCTTCAAAACAAAACAAAGCTTCATAAATAAAAGTATAATATAGTTCAAACATAACATTCCATAAAGTGCCCCAAAACACTTCAAAACAAAACATAACAAAATCCCAAACAAAATGTCTTAATAAAACATCAAGGAAATAGCATAATTTTAAGTATAATCATTCACGCGTAGGGAAAATTGCAAGCATCCAACTGGTTTGTATCAGCCACGATATCACCAGAATCCAAACTAGCTTGCTCGATAAGGAAATCATCATAATCCAGATTAGTTGCATTAGTATGGTCCTTTTCACCACTTGGGACATCAACATTTCCATCTTCATATGAGAAATTTGTCTCTATTCCTTTTTGTTTGTCTTTTATAGATTGTTGGTAAAGCTCTACCAAGTGTCTGGCTGTACGACATGTACCAGCCCAGTGGTTGTTACCACCACATCGATAGCATGTATTCGATGAGGTTCCACTTTTCTTTTTACCTCTTTCATCATCGGATTTCTTTTCATTATCATGCAACTTCTGGTGGGTTCTTTTGTTTTTGAATTGAACACCATGATAATTCCCCCGACCATATGTATGTCCACGACCACGTCCATGACCACGACCACGACCATGACCACGCCCACGTTGATAGCCACGACCACGTCCGTGACTTCCACTTTGGTCATTATATGTTGCCACATTCACTTCTGGGAATGGAGTTGTACCAACCGAACGAGTTTGATGGTTTTTCATTAGTAGCTTATTATTTTGCTCAGCCACAAGCAAACATGATATTAAGTCACTGTATTTGGTGAAACCCCTTTCACGATATTGTTGTTGCAAGACAATGTTTGAGGCGTGAAAGGTGGAAAATGTTTTTTTCCAACATCTCCTTATCAGTAATATTTTCACCACATAGAATTAATTGTGACGTGATTCTAAACATTGCTGAGTTATACTCACTTATAGACTTAAAGTCTTGCAACCTTAAATTAATCCATTCATAACGAGCTCTTGGTAATATTACTGTTTTCTGATGGTCATACCTTTCTTTTAAATTGGTCCATAGGACGATTGGATCTTTGATACTGAGATATTCATTTTTCAATGACTCATGAATATGGTGGCATAAGAAAATCATTGCCTTTGCTTTATCTTGGGTACTCGTTTTATTTCCTTCTTTAATTGTATCCCCAAGGTTATTGGCATTTAGATGGATTTCAGCATCCAAAGCCCATGACAAATAATTTTTTCCAGTGATGTCTAAAGCCATAAACTCAAGCTTTGCAAGATTCGACATGATTAACTATATTAAAGAAATACACATGGATTAATGTATGTTATTCAAATTATAAACCAATAACAATATAATTTGTAATAACAATTACTCACTATAAATAAAACAAGATAAATAAGATAATTATGTATTTTAGGCTATTTATATAGTTTATTGATATTGTATTACAATAAAAGAAAAAAAAAACCTTTATTTATATAAAAATGACAAAACAAAGTTTTACCAACTTATTATAAGTCTAGACAACTAAATATATAAAACACATGAGTTAACGTAATTAGTGCTAAAAGCCTAACAAATATCATCAGATTATAAACTAGATTATAAACTGTTATATCATATCCTAATTTTATCTCATCATGATTGGTATAAAAGTAATGTTTAATGGAGATAAGAAAACCAAAGGGGTTAAAAGCCCATATTTATCAAATTCATTATCATTTAATAAAACATATTAAAAGAAACCGGAAAAAAATGAAATTATATTCTTTAATTGAGCAATATTGCATTACTTTTTCATATTTAACATTAGTGTATTTTTTTTTTTGAAATGTGACTTTTATTAGCACACGTGAAAACCTCCGACTCTCCAAGGCGGAGAGAAGAAGGCCGCTAGAAACATGTGAACTATCAAACATTGTTTTGTTTCTTGATTTAATCCATCCACAAGGTACATACTATACCGAAATTATTAATTATTTTAAATGACAACATAAAATAAGTTTTATTAATTGGGAAACCATAAGACGATATAACCATAAGAAACAAATTATCCAATGAACGAGATATGACTCTAACATTATCATATTACCTTAAGATTGATTGAATAGATGATAAACCATCAATCTATATCAGTTACTATCCAACAAAAGCATATTATTCGAATAAATTAATATATAACTCAACTTTAATTAACAACAATGTTAATGGATTAATCAATTATGGAAAAATATCAATAAATTTTGTAGTTTTGTAGAACCTTTGGTGATAGAGTATAATTTATTTTATAGAAAATGTAGTTGAAAGAATAAAAAAAACTTTTATTAAAACCTTTTTAGTTAAATTTTAGAGTAAAAATTATATATTCTTTATTTAACAATTAACAGTGCTTCATTGTGATGAACTCCGCACCTACCTGTTAAAATAACATTGGAAACTCATTCAATAATATAAATTTATTTTTCTTACAACGTGTGGATACTTTTGATTGTGTTTGATTCTGATCTAAATATAATCTTGAATATTGAGAAATCATAAATATCACTATATGTTTTGTAGAACCTTTGGTCAGCTTAGTTTATAATAAACATGAATCAACATCCTTTTATTGTGAATTTGTATAAACATATTAATAAACAATAAATATAAATAAGTAAACTATGGATTATTATGTGAGATTTAAGGGAGAAGAAAACAAATTTACGAGAACAATATTGTATGAATCAAAATATATGTTTAAAAGCATGAAGAACAATGAAAAAAATAATAATTTAATTTACCTTGTGATAATTTGATCCAACTCCAAAAACAAGTCATACTGATAACGTGTTTTAAACAACTAGCCTACTAACATTATGGAGATAAGAAAGGGAGATTGGGGAATGGATATTTTATTGATGTTTAAAATGAATAACATATGCCTCTATTTATAAGCTTACAAAATGGGGGTTAAGTATATGGAGGGATGGGAGTTAAGTATATGGATAGTCATATAATAAATAAGTAATAATTCATAACAGGTTCGACTTTTTATTTTTTATAATTTTTGGCATGACCAAAATTAATCGAAGTGCTTATACATATAATTATTCAAAACACATTGTTAGGTTTTTTACTAGGGATGTTTTATTTGTATGAGAAAAGTAGAAATTAGGAATGTGTATGGGCCATTTCTGGTTAAAATGGCCGAGATATTGGTTAACAGATAAGCATAACCAAAACAGATAGGTTTTGTTTACTCAATTATAATTGTTAGAGTGGGTCGGTTATGAGTTGGTTAACTGTAAACTACATTTCATCATGAAATATTTGGGTCTGACTAATAGAAGAAGCCCAATATAATTGGACTTGAAAGTTTGAGTAGATGAGATTATCAATCCAAGTGAGCGATTGGAATTGTGAAAAGTCGGTTATATGAAAAGAAACATATGCAAGGCACAATATGATAATTGTATCTTTTTTTCAACATAATGGCTTTTTTATATTTGGGTAAATTACACTTTTTGTTCTTTATATTTGTATCGGAATCGGGTTGCAATGGATGCTCCTTAACTTCAATAATTACAACCACAGTCATTTATTTGGAAAACTTATTACATATTTCGTCTTTCGTACTAAGTTAAAATTTTCAATTTAATCTAGTCACATGAAGGTATTATGATCATTTCACGCTTTTATTTCAATATTTAATAAATAAAACCCAAAAAATAATATATCAACTTATTTCATCCTCTTTAAATTCTCTATCTCTAAAAATAAAACAACCACTGCCCAAGTCCACCACCGCCACCGCTTGTGGCATCACCACTACCACCATCATCGGAGCTACACCACCACCCTCTATCTCTCTCTCTAAACTCATCACAACACCACCACAAGTCCACCATCACTGATGTGACCACCACCAAGCCGGATCTACAAACACCACCAGCGTTGCCGCCAAAGTCCACCATCGCCACCGCCTAAGTCCACCACCGCCACCACCTGTGACATCACCACCGCCACCACCTGTGACATCACCACCACCATCATTGGAGATACACCACACACACACACCACCACCACCATTGAAATCAACCAAAAATTGAGTTAGCTGAAAACTGATTAACCGAAACCCGAATTAACAAAAAACAGTTATCAATTTTTTATATCCTCATTTAACCAAAATTAACTGAACCTAACCATTTATATTTTCATATATTTTTAGCTTTTATACCTTCGGTTCATTTATTTCATATTTATACCCACATTTTATGTATTTATACCCTTCATTTCATGTACCTATACATCCATTTCATGCATATATACCTAAATAAATTTCATGTATTTCTAATCAATTTTTAGCCCAAGTTTGGTTTTGGCTATTAATTGAAATTAAATGAATCAAACAAAAAACTGTCAATCTAACTGAATAAACCAAACCGACTAACTGAAAACTGATCGGTTAATAAAATAGACTAATCGATAACCTCGATTTTGGTTAAGTATAATAATCTAACCAACCGAACAATGCACACCGTGGCAATGTCCGTGTTTCCCACCGCATCGCGCGTGCACCTATATGTTATTAACCAAAACTGGTTATCGGTGAGCAATATTTAAATCGTAACCTAAACGAATTCGAAAACAGACGAAACCAAACCAAAATCAACCAAAAACTGAATTAACTGAAAACTGAATTAACCAAAAACCGGTTATCAACTTTTTTTGTACTCTCGTTTAACCAAAATTAGCTGAACCAAACCGAATCATTCATATTTTCATATATTTCTAGCTTTTATATCTCCGGATCATATATTTCATATGTTATATCTCTATTTTATATATTTATACTTTCATTTCATGTATTTATACTTTAGTGGAGGGTTCAAATGAGAAGAATTTTTTTGTAAGAATAAAAAGGAAGAAATTTCAACCAATAAAAATGTTTCATTTTACTTCATTTAATTTTTGTATTTAATATTAGTGTAAGGGTGTATTGGTAAACTTAGATGGATCATTAATTGATAGTTTTCCTTTTTAATAGCTAACTACATTAAATTTGTAACTTATTTCAAAAAAACATATTTTTCAAAAAAAAAAAAGAAAAAGAAAAAATATATAATTTAAAGTGTAGCATAAATTACGAGGTGTGTAGGATGAATTACGAGTTGTGTAGGATAAATTTCAATATGTGTAGGATAAATTTCAAAATGTGTAGGATAAATTTTGATATGTGTAAGCAAAAATTTATGTGTGGAGGATGATAGTGTTTATGACTAATTAGTTAGTCAAATATAATAATAAATGAGTTGAGAGAAAAACTACTTAATGTTTTACATTTGTACCCTTTGTTCTTTTTCTTCTTAATTTAATTTTCTTCTCAAATGAACCTTCCCCTTATACTTTAATTTCATATATTTATAAGCAAAAGTTTTAGCCCAATTTTGATTTTTGCTATTAATTGATATTAAAGTGAACCAAACCGAAAACCATTAATCTAACCGAATAAATTGAAATGATTAACCGAAAACCGGTTGGTTGACTTTGGTTTCGACTTCGGTTAAGGATAATAACCGAACCGACCGAACCATGCACAGCATAATGAAATGGATTACCCGATTACTTCGCTTTTGATGTATATCTATCACAATAATGCTACAATAAATATTATATGAATAAAAAAATTACCAAAAACTATTGGTGCATATTATGTGACAACAACTTTGTGTTGGTCTTTGGATATCTTAAACAAGACTTGGATAACATTGAAGACATGGGTTTCGGGTTTAATTGAAGTCATTGAAGTTTCGAGTTTGTAACTTCAAGTGGATTCCGAAGTTGTGAAGATTCAAGAGGATTCTGAGTTATCAAGTCTACTGTCTATTCGAGTTTGTGAAGCTATGTGAGAAGTCCGAATTTGTGAAGATATCAACCGAGTTTATAAACAACATGTGAATTCCGAGTTTGTCAAGTTATTCCAAGTTTATGTCTTGTATTAGTAAATTCCAAAATTGTGTTTATTATGTACGTGGGCCTAGCCCAGTTTGCATGGCTGTGTTATATAAACGGTTTTATGCTTTAGGGTTTAGGTTAGACATCTTAGACATTTTGAAAAGTGTAACACCCGTTCTTATAAATTAAGGTTTAACGTATCATTTACGAAAAACAATCATGTAATTAAGATTACATATGCATTGGGAATTACGGGTTTATTAAAACTTTTTACAATTTAAAAGTATACAACATATCATGTGTACGTTCGTCGTTTAACATAATAACGATACATAGTGCGGAAGCTTATTTCGTGATCGTGTTCGGTTCTTGCTCGTCGCTTGATCTTCATCCGTGCACTCTTGGCATTCACCTATGATCAAAACCAACTTAAAAGTTAGTTTTGATATGTCTAATATTAAGTTCAAACAAGTACAGGGGTTAAAAATGACAAAATTTAAAAATTTTCGGAGTTGGGGGGCGTCGCGTGACGCCAAGGGCCTAGGCGTCACGCCTAGCCCTTGTTTTCATAGCCTGTTGCCTTCAGCTGTTGCTGTACATTCCCAGCTCAACCCGATTTCACGGAAACGGCCATAACTTCTTCGTTATTGATCCGTTTTACCCGATTCTTTTTCCTACGCGTCCGTAATTTAATCCTCCATCTTATGGAGTTAAAATCCTACATCCAACATAAGAAATTTTGAGACTTCTAAGCCTTCGACTCGTTACCTTTTTACCGAATTTTAACCCGTTTATGCATTTTATCAAACAAATGTATTTATTTGATTCCTATATCTCATACACTTCTTCAAATTAATGTTACCTACTATATTAGGTTCTAATCATAGGTTTATTACACAATTTAAACCCGTTTTCGCTCGTATGCTTATTTTTGACCCGTTAAGGGTATTTAAGCACTTTAAAGCTTGAAATCGCTTTATTTCATTTCTAGCATCTTATTCCTACATTTCTTATCAAGTAATCTTCAACTACAACTCTTTGTGTGTTGGATTTCAATGTGTATATCTATATGTTCCGAGTTTTAACCTTCGGATTGTTATTTTACGACAAGACTCAAATAGAGCTATTTGACTAACGTGTTACATCTTTCAACTTCTACACTTATTCTAAGTTATTTAATCAAGAAACTCGTTTCCAAACGACCTTTAAGGGTTGTTTGTTCAATTTAACCTACAAGGGCATTTTGTTCAATTTTGGTCCTTCTTTTACGACAGAGGACTTTCAGATACTTGTTTGACCCAAAAATTCGATCTTTTAACTATAACCTTGTTTAGAAGCCATTATGTTTCTAAAACACTACAATTATAACTTGAATTATTCGGTTTATCTTTAAGATAACCAAATATCTAATTTGACCTTGTTTAACTCTAGAAAACCTCAAGTTCTACGTGATGAATTGAATCATTATACATACCTGGCTCGGATCAATATATTGACCCGTTTCAATACTTTGACTTAGTAGCCGCTAAGAAATAGCGATGTGCGTATCCATTTGATATTTATTCCTATCAACATGTAACTCGACAAACCATTAGTCGATATTGTCAAAGGGTGATAATTTCACCTTTTGACCCGTTTATTTACCTAGTGATCTTCGTCACTTCCACTAAATGCCAATTTCATGTATTATGCTAATTTAAAATCTACTAACGAAAATACGAAATCAAGCATAATGTAACGGAACCGTAGTTACGTACCTTTAAAGCACACCTTTCAAGCGTGTATCACCTCCGGCTTGTCCGCTTGACGTTCCGGATTCCTTGCCTAAAGAGTTCAATTCACAATAAGTTTAGAACTCTTTCACAAGCTTTAACGCATAATTTGCTACAATAACCAAATCTGCGTTTTTACCCAACTTTTAACATTTTAACCCTCACTTAGGCGTTCCATCAAACACCTAGCGGGTCAGATTTTTATATGAACAAAACCAAGTTCATGACTTGTAATTATCATCTAAACTAACTTTACTTAGTCAATCCTACATATATCTTAACATCAATATTTCTGAAATTTATTCTAAATTTCAGATTTGTGTTAGAACAAGATCACAATTCTAAGGCTTATCAAGTTTTCTTCAAGTTTATTAATCACCTACAATGGTGGTTATAAACTCTATAATTATCATGAAATCTTTTAACAAGATTTCACCTAGGGTTCATCCCTAGACACCATATCTCTTCTAATTACATTCATGCATGACACAATCAAGCTAAATTTCGATCTTTCATAATTAACCTAGAACTTGAGATGAATCAAAACTTCAAGATTTTACATACCTTATGATCCCTTCAACTAGGTGATCATTAATTTATGCTTGAAAATCGATTTGGACATGATTTAAGCCGTCAATTTATGGCTTTTGTGAATGTTAGGGTTTTGGAGGTTGGGGGTCGCCCTTCCCTGCTTCTGATCGAACCAGACACCAAATGGTGTGTTTGGTTTTTGTTTTAATTAATTCTAGTTTCACTTTTTACAAGATTAACCCCTCCTCTTTTGTATAACTTATAGTTTGGCTGTTTTTAACCTTATTATAAGTTATTTCTAGACTATTAGCTAACTAGGTTATAATTTTTCCTAGTTAATTAGTTCTTGTTCAAAAACCCGTTTTATTTTAAGTCCCGTTAAATCTCAGGCCTCTTTTTTTATATACTTTGCTTTCTCAAAGTATTTCCTATCTTTTTAATAAATATTAGATTTATTTATTTAAATCCTAATATTCACCGGGTTAATTTTACCACTAACAGTATTTTATCCGTTTTTACTATTAACGAGGTTTGATTACCAAACCCGTTTTCGGGGTGTTACAAGTCTACCCCCTTAAAGAGGTTTCGTCCTCGGAACCTTTTCCTTCATAATTTATGGAGTTTAACTCCATGCATATGCTCTCAATAATCAATTGAGCATTGCTCATATTTTAATCGATTGTTAGTATTACCAGAAAAATTATGGTAATACCTTTTTGGTTACAAAACATCTACGTGCCTCATTCGACATAATGCAACTTGAAATAACGTAATTTCGTTATTTCTACTAGTTTAGTTAACTTAGCGATGTCCATATTATCGAACCCTTTGTGAATCCGTTACCTTGACCTGTTTAAAGGTCTTTAGTGAAATCTTTCACTTTTAACTACAATTTCTTTTGTTTTCAAGTTCATTTATTCGGTTCAGTTATACCGAATCCTCCGCTTATAAGCAACCAAATTTATTTAAATAACCTTAACCGGTCCCACTAACTAGACTTATTAGTCCAGTTACTCTTTATCGCTCGCTTGGTTATATTGTGATTCCACTTCACATTGTATTTCTTGACCGTGATCGTGTCACGCCATGTTTAATTTATATCAACGTTTCTTTATCATACTTTTTCTTTTCGAATGTATTGTCTCGCACCTATCGATGTTAAGACCCATGCTCTTTGATATTAACCATTTTCTAATCTCTTTCGTAATATCCATATTTGTTAAAACATTGTTTCTTACTAAAACTAAATTTTAGTTTAACGTTTCCTTTTTTTCTCCTTGTCTTACATCTTTTACTCATTTCCAGGACTTTTACGTCTGAAAATTCGTTCCTTTCCGTTGTCTTTTCGGTAATATTTTTGTCCTTTTTGTGAATTATCAGAATTTAAATAATTGTGAATCCTTTTTGTTATTTCTGCCCGTTTAGATGTTTTAGTGAAATCCCTCACTTTTGTCAACCAGGCCTTTCACGATCTCTTCGCTTTTAACTCACTCAGTTAAGTTAGCGAAACCCCTCGCTTTTATACTACCTTTACCTTCCGTTATTATTTTACGCGGGGAGTTTAACCATTTTCCTCGCTTCATGTTATTGACCCGTAGGTTCTTTCACTTAACCTCGTAGGCTTATTTCTTTAGATTTTCACCTTTTTAAGGCAAGGCCTTTATGATCCCTTTGCTTCAATTCATGTCCCGTGGGTCATTTTGGCCCCGTAGACCTTTACACTAATTAATATCCCGTAGGTTATGATGATCCCGTAGATCATCTTTTATTCTAGTCTTTATTCAAATGTGTATACGTTTATATACGCATATGGCGTTAAGGCACCCTTTTTTATGTTTATAATTATTCACCTTTACATTTTGGATTTCATTTGACCTTGACCGTAGTCTAAGGCTACATTGTTTTCTTTCGAATCATCTTTCTGACTTCTCGACTTCTAACTTCAATTTACACGTCGGTTTTCCATACACTTACCGTTACCCGGTTCATACTTATACTCCTTTACGTCCCATTACCCGGGTTCTTTTATTTTAATGTTTTTAACATTTTTGTTTCGCTAGTTTGCGTTTTTCCTATATATATATTCCTTTATGAGCCATCACGTAGGTTCATTAATGTTTCGCGCTTCCATTATTCGGTTTGCGCTTACTTGCACTACCAAGTTTTTATACTTTATTTATCTCGTTTGACTTGTTCGTGTGAAATTTCATCACTTGTGAACATCAAACTCTGTTCTTTATTCGACCCGTTCAACTTTAAAATAGTTGAGCGTAGTTATTAACATTTCTGTTTGCAAATTCTCATTGTCTTTTAGTCATGACTCATATTCCGAGTCTTTTGACTTTCTGTTTTGCGTTCCCGTCTCTTGGTTTACGCATTCTTTCCAAATCCTACCCATTCATCGGGTATATTTAGCGTAATCATTTTCAAGTAACCATTTCTATATGGTTTTAGATGTTATTTTAATTTATTTGGTCGTCTTAGCGAGATCTATCGCTTTTATTCAATCAAGTCCTTTATTCTTTATTCAATTCGTTTGACTTGTCCATGTGAATTTCATCACTTGTGACAGTCAAGCTTTTATCCCTATGCCTTAGCATTCCTATTGGTCGGTCTGTATTTTCTTTTTACTTAATCCTTGTCCCTTCTCTCGGGCTCGTTATTCTTACGTAATACGCTTCCGTCATCCGACTTACGTTTACGTTTACCATCAAATGTCTTACTTATTTGATTCATTTGGGTACCATTTAAGTTAGTCCCATTCACCCCACCCTTACTACATCGGACATAAATGTGTCCATCATAAGAAGTTCATGGTACCACGTGTTCACTACTTACTTGGCCAGAGTAAGCGATCAACACTTGGTATACCTGACCTTTTTATAATTTTCACATTACACCCCATGTAAGTAATACCTCTATTTGTTTCTCTTGGAAACAATATTCTGGATATGTATTCTATTCAGGTTTGTCCAAGTTTTCATTCTAAATCTGCAACTATCAATTTCTACGTATTGGTTGCATGTTTATATTCATGCAATAATTTAAACATGCACATGGTAAATGCTTGCCCTAACGGGCTTTTCTTGCCATTAGCCTTGTTCGTGACCATTACGCGATTTAGGTCCTTAATGAGCATGCTCTTCTTGTCATATCTCGGATCATTCCATCATTATATCCATAATTCGCTTGACTCTCGTCGTCTTCAAACGCGAGTGTCCTTCAATTAAAACGTTCACAAAAGTTAGTAACATCTACTTCAATAATGGCCCGTATTATAATACAAGGCTTTTTCTACTATACGCGTCAATGCACGTATTTTCGTCAACTATATCAATCATTTCAATTGGGTAACGTGTATCACACGGTAGCCCTATGTGTTGTTTACAACACCTTAGCATGCTAAACTATTAACATACATGTACTTACCGGATTTGCGATCAAGCCTCGAACCGAACACCAATCTTTATCAAGAGCGTAAGGTTTAAGTCCAAGCATAGCTTTCCCGCCATACTTGAATCTCTTAAACCAAGGCTCTGATACCAACTTGTAACACCCGTTCTTATAAATTAAGGTTTAACGTATCATTTACGAAAAACAATCATGTAATTAAGATTACATATGCATTGGGAATTACGGGTTTATTAAAACTTTTTACAATTTAAAAGTATACAACATATCATGTGTACGTTCGTCGTTTAACATAATAACGATACATAGTGCGGAAGCTTATTTCGTGATCGTGTTCGGTTCTTGCTCGTCGCTTGATCTTCATCCGTGCACTCTTGGCATTCACCTATGATCAAAACCAACTTAAAAGTTAGTTTTGATATGTCTAATATTAAGTTCAAACAAGTACAGGGGTTAAAAATGACAAAATTTAAAAATTTTCGAAGTTGGGGGGCGTCGCGTGACGCCAAGGGCCTAGGCGTCACGCCTAGCCCTTGTTTTCATAGCCTGTTGCCTTCAGCTGTTGCTGTACATTCCCAGCTCAACCCGATTTCACGGAAACGGCCATAACTTCTTCGTTATTGATCCGTTTTACCCGATTCTTTTTCCTACGCGTCCGTAATTTAATCCTCCATCTTATGGAGTTAAAATCCTACATCCAACATAAGAAATTTTGAGACTTCTAAGCCTTCGACTCGTTACCTTTTTACCGAATTTTAACCCGTTTATGCATTTTATCAAACAAATGTATTTATTTGATTCCTATATCTCATACACTTCTTCAAATTAATGTTACCTACTATATTAGGTTCTAATCATAGGTTTATTACACAATTTAAACCCGTTTTCGCTCGTATGCTTATTTTTGACCCGTTAAGGGTATTTAAGCACTTTAAAGCTTGAAATCGCTTTATTTCATTTCTAGCATCTTATTCCTACATTTCTTATCAAGTAATCTTCAACTACAACTCTTTGTGTGTTGGATTTCAATGTGTATATCTATATGTTCCGAGTTTTAACCTTCGGATTGTTATTTTACGACAAGACTCAAATAGAGCTATTTGACTAACGTATTACATCTTTCAACTTCTACACTTATTCTAAGTTATTTAATCAAGAAACTCGTTTCCAAACGACCTTTAAGGGTTGTTTGTTCAATTTAACCTACAAGGGCATTTTGTTCAATTTTGGTCCTTCTTTTACGACAAAGGACTTTCAGATACTTGTTTGACCCAAAAATTCGTCTTTTAACTATAACCTTGTTTAGAAGCCATTATGTTTCTAAAACACTACAATTATAACTTGAATTATTCGGTTTATCTTTAAGATAACCAAATATCTAATTTGACCTTGTTTAACTCTTAGAAAACCTCAAGTTCTACATGATGAATTGAATCATTATACATCCCTGGCTCGGATCAATATATTGACCCGTTTCAATGATTCGATTGTTCTGTCGTCGAAAAGGGTATAACATATTTCGTGTTGTTCGCCCTCACATTCTAATATTTATATAAAATTTTAATCACTAAGAGAGTTTCGTGATTCATGGTTCTGTCGTCGAAAAAAGTATAGCATATTTGTGTTGTTCGCCCTCACATTCTAATATTTATATAAATTTTAAAATTATTCTATTATTATAATTACTTTGGAACATGTTTTGTTTCGAGTGTTCTGTTACGACATTCTTATTTTTATCTATGTCTTGATATAGATTTTACTCAATACCGGCTATGAATAATAATGTACAAGTGATCGAAGCACAAAAATACATGTCATTAAGGTCGTCTCACGGTTTAGTTTTTTCTATGTAAAATTACAATGTTTATCCTTTTTCGTTATTTTAATAATATAATATAAAATTTCAAATATACCGTTGCGACGTACTAATTTTTATCTATGTTTTAATAAAAGTTGTTTTTTTTTGTCTCTTATCGTGACGAATCGAATTGATAACGTCCAATGAGGTGAGTTGAATCGATTCCGACAAAATAGATGTTGATATTCTCTTAGTCATATCTATTTTGGTTACTATTTCGAATGAGGCTAACGTACCTAACCGAAATCCACCGTTTTGCACTCCATTTACATTTTTTTTAACGACCAACAAATCCATCCTAAGCACTTTCGGGACAACCACCGGAAACGGTGCCTAAACTCAAATTTGCCCCCCAAACTACCGATTTTAAGAAGACACTAAATATCTGATTTTGGCAAATCCTTCATGTAAACCTTGTTTCAAAGGTACGCAACCTAGTGATTTATTCTGTTTTTACACATTTTGTTGTTGAATCATACAGTTATGTATAGGTATTATCGCTACACCCCCGTAGTTTTAACGACTGTATTTCTTTAATGCTAATTTATGTGCTGTTATGTTCCTCTTTCGTTAATGATGTTCATCTGATGATCCATTTTCTTCTTATTGCATGTATTGGATATCTTTGGTGGCGTAGTGTATGCACTCTAGGTGTTCGATGAATTGTCTCACAGAATTATTGCTATAAGGATCTCATAGATGAGTAACAGTTGTATTTGTTTCTTCTGATTATCACATAGCAATACGATAAGTTGATGTGTTTAGACCATGTGTAGTGGTAGAACACTATAATGCCCCCACCATGGGGCGTTTTGCGCCATGTGGCGTCCTAGTCAGCAAGAGGGCATTATAGCAAAAGTGGTGTAGTGGGTATAATGCCCCATAATGCCCCACTCAATCATTTTACATTTATTTTTGTTTCGGTCGAAAGATGGTGGGTGGGTCGAAAGATGGTGGGTGGGTCGAAAGATGGTGGGTCGAAAGATGGTGGGTGGGTCGAAAGATGGTGGGTGGGCAGCGTTATAATTTAAACGCCGAACGGGATTTTTTTCGAAAATAACGCCGTAAAACGCCCCCTGTAATGGGGGGTTGGGCGTTTTCGGGCGTTTTCGCGCAATTTTTTTTTAAAAAAAACGCCCCATTACGCTTGGTCTTAGTATCATCTGTTCTTGCAGAGTCTGTGTTCTTATAATTTTCCACTCTAATGGTAGTTTGTTTGCGAAGTGTGGTGATCGAAGCTACTTAGCCTATCACATAAGCAGTTTTAATCCTAACTAAGCTGGTAGTTTCATTCTGTTGTCGCCTCTCAGTCTCTTTTTATTTTATGTGTTTGTATATGGCCATTTTAGTGGCTTTGATTTCGAACGCTGTCTTTCTCATTTCCACCAACTTTGACAACATTTATTTAGTGGTTAAGATCATAAGAAACTACCTGGTTACTTGTAACAATTTCAAGTTGTTTGGGGAGTTCTTTAGTAATAATGATGACTATTCGCTCATTTTGTTTAAAGTAAACTCAAAAGAATGTTTATTTTGATGACACTACCTCATTCTGTTTAAGATTAGCAGACTATATATAGTATTCCAGTTGAAATTATTTACTGATACAAGTTCTTTATACTTTAACTCAACATGCTTCTAGAGTTATTAATTGTTACATCACCGAAATCCGACATTTAAGATGCTATTGATGGCCCGAGGCTTGTTTTGGTGACCTATAACTCTCAATTGAACTCATAAATTAATAAAAGAAGCATATAAACCACAGGTTAACTTTCAAAAACTGTACTTTTGTTGATTTTGCAGAATATTAGCTTTTAAGGTATTGTTCTTATAAATCTATCTTATTTCTCTTGTATTATTACCATCTGTATATCATATTCTTTACGTACTTAACATCCCCACATAGTGCGTGTGCTGCATATATTGATACAACTAACATTGGCTTCAGATATATCTTGATTTACTCAGCTTTAGTTGACTTGCAAACCACTTGCTTTGTTTTTTTTAATTGTTAGTGCCTAGAGGGTTTATAGATTAGAAAGTCGGTAAATAACTGCTAGTTAGTATATTTACTGGAAAATAAAGATAACATGGTCGTCGGGTGTCTGGATTAATTAGCTTATTTTCCGGCTTATAGGAATTTTGAAAAACGTAAGCCCATTTTTCGGGCTTGTGTTGTGAGTTTACCAACTTGAGCTCATGACTTATTTAAGCCTATAAGCTCAAGTTGATAAATTCATAAGCCGGGAAAATAATGATAATCAGCCTTTTAAATTCCAGTAATCCCAGCCCATAAGCAAAAAAAAAAGCTAATCCAAACACCCCATTTCTCATAAGGTTTATAGGCTCTTCTTCTGTGTATTAAAATCATAGGACATCGATACACTACACTTGATCTGATAACTGTTATATTCTTTTTATTATTGGTATTATATATCAATTTGTACAGAAAAGGAGTGATACAAGAGACACAAATAATTTAATTACACAACTCTTGAAACTCAAAATAAAACCAATACATGTGTCCTTCACCACATATCTGTTATGAAATATTGCTTGTCTGTGACACTGGAGTCTGAGCCTACAAAACTATATTAGCCACCTGTGGCTGCAACATCTCAATGAAAATTTGGTCGTCGACGTGTCATGTCTTATTGCCACTCCAGTTGAACCCAATAACACATATTCATCGGTTATGGCCATCTCTGCTTGCATGATGGACGAAAGCTGTTGATTTCATGGCCTCACTAAACCATTTCACCCGTTTTATCAGCATCTTCTTGCAGTTGCAATGCCAACTCTAGTCCCCAAACAACATCGTCCATAGCTGGGCGTGCAAATCTTTCTTCATTCAAGCAACTACAGGCTACCTCCCCAAACTTCGTTAAGCACTTAGGGGTAATCTCACCACTCAGGTTTCGGTCAATTATCTCATGCAGGGTCCCCTTTCGATAACAGGACCTTCCCAATTCCGCCAGATTCACTTGTTCATCAGGCAGCCCTAGATCGATAACAGGTCTTGCACACAACACTTCAAGCAAAATGACTCCAAAGGAGTACACATCAGATTTGACAGTGAGTTGTCTCCTCCGATAATATTCAGGATCCACATACCCGATGGTACCCTTCACCACTGTGCTAACATGGTTTTTTGTTTGGTCTTTAGGGCCTAGCTTAGACAACCCGAAGTCAGACAACTTTGCAACCCAATTTTCATCTAGTAAGATATTTGTGGACTTCACATCCCGATGAATTATCGCACGGTTTGCTCCAGTGTGGAGATACTGCAACCCTTTTGCTGCACCAATGCAAATACGAAGACGTCTTTTCCACGACAAAGGAGGGTTGTATTTCTTGTATAGATGTTCTCGTAGAGTTCCGTTAGGCATGTAATCATAGACCAGTATCATCTCGCCCTCATCATCACAATATCCAATCAGGGACACTAGTTGTACATGTCGTAGTTTGGATAGAAACTCTATTTCTGTTATGAATTCACGAAAACCTTGTTTGGATGAAGAGTTGAGCCGTTTGATTGCAACAATGGTTTTTGCGTTGTCAATATACCCTTTGTACACTGTACCAAACCCTCCTCTGCCTATAACACATTTGGCATCAAATTCGCAGGTAGCAACTTTCACTTCCGCAAATGAAAAACGACGACATCTATCTAACGGTAATGATGGATAGTAAGAGTTAGTAGATGCTAACGACTTGTCACCAACCTTACCAGAGTGTTTGACTCGCGTTCGCAAGAAAACCACAAGAACGAAAATCGTCAACACAACTAACCCTCCCCCGACACCTCCAATTATGGGGGCATATAACTTAGTTTTCTTTGTGTTCTGTATTACGAGAGAAACATCTAGATAAGCAGCAGTATATAGTTCGGGGTTTGGGCTAGCAAGACTACCATCCATGCTCAACTTGAATACTTCCAAGCCGTTTAAAAACGCATCATTATATAGTTGAGATTGGGGATTCGGATGCATCGCGAGCCACAAATCTCGTTTGCTTCCGCTGCCATCCGGGTCGTTGACAAACACAACGTAATCCTTATATACAGGATAACCACTACCACGAGTTAAGTAAAATAGATCAATTTCGTCGTCAGCGGTTTGATTATTAATGAAGATCATGAAAATCACCTGACCACGTTTATTGTATTGTGGTATAACGTTGCAAAAATGGAGCCTCAGATGGTAATAAAAACCGGAATCAACGGGAAGTATCCAAGTCAGATTATACTTGTCAGACTGATTGCCCATACTCCTTTGGGTTCGATAAACTAGCTCGGGTGCAGTATAATTCGGTGTCTCCGTTGTATACATAATCGGCTTCAGCTGATCATACACAGGTGTCAACCCAATTGCTGCTGAGTATATGTAGTTATTATCAGGACCCCATGACCGGTACATACCGGTATCTCCATTACCCGATACATGTCCCCCACCCATGTTTAACCTGTAGATATTTTCAAGTGCCATTTTGTTGTCAATAACGGGTCCGTTAGTTACCCCAACAGATTTCAGTTTCTTAGAGTTGTAGAGATCTTCTGGCATTGAAACGATTTCAATACCGTTGATGAAGGCGTACGATTTGGGTGAGGGTGTAAAGGTAACGTTTAGGATTTGTGCATCTTTTACGTAGATGATGAATTCTTTGACAAAGTTAGGAACCAGGGGTCTGTCGACTCGTGCGTTGGAGCGCGTCTTTGCTAGAAAGGAGGCGGTTAGGAAAGCACTGAAGTTGGTTAAGAGAGAGTAGCCATTGGATGATACCGAGAAGAAAGATTGTTCTGGTTTGAGGTCAGAGTAAATGGCAGGGTAGAAATATAGGCGGAGGAATTTGGGGCCTTGGGACACCGGAAATGTGTATGTGAACGAAGAAGTGTTAAAGATTCGGGCGGTGGAATAAGGTGTTTGGGGGACCGAAGGATCTCGGTGAAGGGGGGTGGATGAATATGAGGTGATGGAGATGGTGGAGGGTACAACAGTGGAACGTTCATCACTATCCCATATCCGGTCCGAATTGGTGGTGGTGGTGGAGGAACCACAGTCAAAGAGGTAATAGTCGGTGGCGTTGTATGGTTGGGCCGCGGTGGAGGAGGAGGAGGAGGAGAGGAGGAGCAAAGAAAAAATGGGAAAAGTGAAGGTGAGCATTATGCTTGATAGGTTTCCTTGTTGGTGGGAATATTAATAGCAGTTAACGTTAGAACTGAAAAGCCAAATGTTTGGCTGGTTGACTTAAAAAGTCTTATAAGTTTTGCTACTAGCCAATATCAATCTCACTTGTAAATTTAAAGTTCACACACAATGAAATACACGTGTATCATACAAATTACGTGCTAAGTTGCTTGTATAGGTGTATATATCTATATCTATTTTCTGATTAGTTTGTGAGGTTCATTGAGGACGCTAAAAACATAAGGAATAGTGGGGAGCTGACTCAGACAAACTCTGGCTGGACTCATTCTAATAGCGTTGGAACTGGTTCATTGTCCTAACTAGGATCTTTTAACCCTAAACCCTAAATAGATTAGGGTTTGACTTTTAGGGTCTTATATTAGGGTTAATCATTAGTATTTAGGGTTTAGCTTTTAGTTTTATAGTTTAGATTTTACGGCTTACCTTAGGTTTTAGTCTTATTGTTTAGCTTTAGGGCTTTAGGTTTAGAGTTTAGGGTTTAAGGTCTAGGATTTAAGGGTTAGGGTTAAAAGATCCTAGTTAAGGTTCGACGAGCCGGTTCCAATGCCGCTAGAATGAGTCCAATCAAAGTCCGTTTGAGTCGGTTCCCCACTTTTTTAGTGTTTCCCAATAGCCCTCCCCTAGTTCATTATTTTTAAGTTGACTTATATTCGAAGTTGGTTTGTAACGGATGACTAACTGATTTTAGAAGATAAAGTAATTGGTTTGATGGTTTGGGTTATGCTAAAAAGTCAATTCTGTCTTAAAAGTGTAAAAAATCTAATGTTGTAAAAATCGCGACTAGGCAGCGGCGACTATTCGGCAATTAATCGCTAGTCGGCCAGTAACTGAGTAATTTTTCGTTAGTCAGTCCATTAATCGCTAGTCGGCTCTAGTCGGGCCTAGTTGGACTTAGTTGACCCTAGTCAGTCGGCCAAAAATTGACGATTCCGGCCAGATTTCAGGCAAAACCTGTAAATTTTGGCAGTTTCCAACCAAACCATGTGAATTCTAGCAATTAATCTTGTATACTTAAAAAAATTAGTCCAGGAAGGGTTAAAACCTGTCTACTTAAAATATTAACCTATAAAAATGTGTATATGTATACATAAAACTGAAAACTACACATAAAAATCTCAATCCGATTAATCCCAATTATATTGAAGCATAAATCTGAGAGAAACAAGTGGATACCACCACCACTAGCACCAACACTTCTCCGATCTGCTCAAGTTGAGCTTTAACCGTCGCCATTGTCGGGTTTTCTTCATGAAACCCCTAAAATGTAATCGCCATCGTTTGGTTCTTGAACTACCAAGTGACTAGGGTAGGTTGGTGGTGCTTGAACCGTCATTTGGATATGAGCAAAACAAGTGGGTGGTGGGTGGTCTCTGATGGTGGGGGATGTGTTTTTATGGTGTTGAATGTTTGGATATGAAATCCAGGGATGATGATGGAGGATGGTGATAGCAGGCCGATGGTGGTCGCCGATGGTGGGGTGGTGGCAGGGGCGGACTTTTATGTAACCCAAGGTGGGCGGGCGCACCCCCGGGAAAAAAAAATTTAGTGCTATTTTTCTTTGAAAATCCCGTCTGCACCCCTTGGATTTTTCGTCCGCACCCCTTGAATTTTTTCATCCGCACACCTTAGGTAAAAAATGTTTTCGATTTATATTTTAAATTTTTTTAGTAAACTCTAATTAAAAAACTACCTAAATTATATAAACTTATACTACCCAACTTAACCCAAATATCCAATACCTTAACCCACTATTTCATTAAACATAATTAACCCACTAATTACTAGCCCATTAAACAAACTCAACCTAAGTTCAAACTATAATAATTAAAATAAGCTCAATAGTCCCTTAGAATTCCTCCCGCCCTCCCTCTCTTGGGTTGTCTCCTACCAGCGATCATCGAACACAACAACACATCATCAGCAGCCGCGAACCACCGCCGTCCGACACCAAAGGGTAACAAAATTCTTAAATAGGTTTGAAATTTCATGTGTTTTGACGTTGTTTAGATGATTTTTAGGGTGATTATGTTGTTTAGATGATTTTTAGGGTGATTACACACGATTTCTAGGGTTGAAAGTTAAAATTGAAACATTATGTTATGGAGCGATCAACTTATGCATCAATTTATTTGTGATAGGAACCATGAGTAGGGACGTTATGGCGCAATTTCTTTTGTTTTACATGACCCGACCCGACCGAACCGATACGAACCGATTTTTTTACTTATATACCTAGGGGCCTAAAATTTTTAAAAATGTTTCGCACCCCCATAGAAAAATTCCTGGGTCCGCCACTGGGTGGTGGTGGTGTGACAGTGCTCGGCAGGTGATGGTGGTCATATCTGGGAGAGAGAGAGAGATGGGTTTTAATTATGTAGAGAGAAAGATGTTTTATATATTTAATTTAATATCAATAAATAAAAAGATAAAACATATTTAAGGAATTTATAAATAATTATGTACTTATATATAAGATTCCCGAAATGCCCCTACCTTTAATTGTATGATTTAACTGAGGTAAGGCCATGGAGCAAAATAGGAAAAACATAGTAACCTATTGGAGGAAAATGTATATTTTTAAAGGATTAGGGCGTACCGTTAAAACGACCAAATCATAGGGAGCAAAACAAAAATTTACTTTTATCTTTTAAGTTACTTAAATTTAGTTTATAAACTTGTAGCATATGCTATATGACACTACGTGACGTTCACACGGTATCTTTAATTTTAAATTTTAATGCATTAGCAAGCAAATGATTAAAAGTATAATACTCTTTACCTGTTAAATTTCTGTATAATATGATAAGTTGATAACCACCTTGATCACTTTATCTTATCTTAATCATGTATATTTTCTATCCGTAATAACGTAAATACATTTGTTTGATAATGTTTGTTCATTTATGGCATGCCAAATTTGACTTTTTGAGTTTTATATGAACGCATGTCGCTTTCAAGTGTAAAAGCACCCTTTCTTCCCTCTTATTAAAAAACAAAATGCTGCCAACTTGCCTAATTTTCAAACCCCTGTTTTGACTTTTCATTTTTTCCTGTAAAGAACAAATGTTGTCAAATTTGACGAGAATGAAGAAGGTAGGCGTGTTTTCAAATCCCTTAGGTGTTTCCTAAATTTATTGCATATGTTCATTTGCAAGCTGTGAGCGGTTTTGTAGATATGAATGTTATTATAAATCTCTTACTTGACAACAATTAGTGGTAATCCAAGCAGATAACATGTTAATTACTAGAAAACATAATACAATTTTAGTGTTTAAAGTTTAGGGACGTAGAATGATCGGTATTACAATCGTCTGAAGTTTATTTTATATGATACATCAATATGTAAAGGAAAGAAATGATGCAATTTACATATAACTTTTTTACTACTAATGCAAATCAAAGTCAAAATTTAAAATGATAATATCTTAAAGGAAATCTCAACTCTAATATCATCTACCAGCTGGCTTCAGAATCTCAGAGAAAACTGTTTCCGACTTAAACCCTTCATCACTGCTACTAATCGACGATGTGCCATTTCTTGTCGCGCTTGATCCTGTGAACACATCATCGTCTGTTGTCGTCTCTCCTTGCATAAGAAAGGGAAATTCTTGATTTTCAGACACGCGTTCACCGACTGTTTTATCAGCAGCTTCTTGTAGCTCCAATGCAAACTCTAGTCCCCAAACTACTTCATCCATTGCTGGCCTTTCACTTCTTTGCTCTTTCAAGCATCTAATTGCCACATCACCAAACTGCCGTAAACACTCGGGTGCAATCACACTCCTTACTTTTGGATCAATTATCTTCTCCAGTGTCCCCTTCCTGTAACAAAGTTTCCCCCACTCTGCCAAACTCACTTGTTCTTTCGGCAGCCCGATAATCATAACCGGTCTTGCACACAACACTTCAAGCAGCACAACTCCAAATGAGTACACGTCAGATTTGTCCGTAAGTTGTTGGCTTTTGTAGTATTCGGGATCCACATACCCGACACTACCCTTCACTAAGGTGCTAACATGGTTTTGTGCTTGATCTCTAGGGCCTAGCTTTGACAAACCGAAATCAGATACCTTAGCAACCCAATTTTCATCCAGTAAGATATTTGTGGACTTGACGTCCCTATGAATTATTGAACGTTTTGCACCCGTGTGGAGATAATGCAACCCTTTGGCTGCACCAATGCAGATCTGAAGACGTCTTTTCCATGGCAAAGGAGGCTTGTTTGTCTTGTACAAGTGTTCACGTAGAGTCCCGTGCGCCATGTAATCATAGACAAGTATCATCTCTCCCGCATCTTCACAGTATCCAATCAGGGACACTAACTGGACATGGCGTAGTTTAGACAACATCCCTATTTCCGTATGGAATTCTTGAAAACCTTGATTGGATGATTCGTTGAGCCGTTTGATTGCAACGACAGTTGACGCGTTATCAATGTAACCTTTGTACACCTTACCAAACCCTCCGTTGCCTATGACGAAATCATCGTTAAATTCACCCGTAGCGGATCTCACTTCTGTAAGTGAAAAACGGCGGCAACGATCTGATGGCAGTGTTGAATGTGAAGACTTCGATTCACTATATGCCGGCCCGTATGATGACCTGTCTTCAGCGGCACTATAATCTTTGACTCGTCTTCGTTTCAGGAAAACTATGATAATTAAGATCGACAACAAGACTAACGCTCCGACAATACCTCCAATAATCGCAGCATATGGAGGTTTCTTCTTGTTCCTATTTACACTAGTTGTTGGCTCGGTTGGTGGGGTTGTAGAGATAAGTTCCGGGTTTGGGCTAGCGAGACTTCTATCCATGCTTAGCTTGAAGACTTCCAACCCGTTCAAATAAGCATCAAGATATAGTTCAGAATTGGGATTAGGATGCATCGCGACCCACAAATCTTGCTTGCCTCTGTTGCGATCCGGGTCATTGACAAACACAATGTAATCTTTGATTACAGGATAACCGCTACCTTGTGTTAACTGGAATAGATCAATTTCCTCGTCAGCAGTTTGATTATTAATAAAGATCTTGAAAACCACCTGACCTGTTTTTGTGTACTGTGGTATAATGTTGCAAAAATGGAGCCTGAGCTTGTAATAAAACCCAGAATCAACGGAGAGTAACCAAGTCAGATTGTACCTGTCAGACTGTTTGCCCATACTCCTTTGGGTTCGATAAACTAGCTCAGGTGCAGTATAACTCGGTGTCTCGTTGGTATACATAATCTGCTCCTTCGGATCATAAACAGGTGTCAACCCACTTGCTGCTCCGTATATGTAGCTATTATCTTGTTCCCATGGCCGGTACATACCGGTATCATCAGTACCCGATATATGTCCTCCACCCATGTTTAACCTGTAAATATTCTCAAGCGCCATGTTGCTGTCAGTTACAGGTCCTGTAGTTTGACCGACGTATTTCAAGCCACCAACGCTAAAGTACAGAGTTTCTGGCGTTGAAACGATTTCAATACCATTGATGAAGGCATATGAGTTGAGTGAGGGTGTAAAGGTAACGCTTAGGCTTTGTGTATCTGTTACATAGATCATGAATTCTTTGATAAAGCTGGTCGTTTCCAGATAGGAGGCGGTTAGGAAAGCACTGAAGTTGGTTAACAAAGAGAATCCATTGGATGAGACTGAGAAGAAAGATTGTTCTGGTTTGAGGTTGGTGTAAGTGGCAGGATAGAAATATAGGCGGAGGAATTTGGGGCCTTCGGAGACCGGAAACGTGTAAGTGAATGAAGAAGTGTTGAAAATTCTAGCATGAGAATAAGGGGTTGAGGGTACTGAAGGATCCAGATGTAAAGGGGTGGCTGAAAAGGAGGTGGTGGTGGTGTTGGGAGGGACGAATTTGGAATTCTGATCACCGTCCCATCTGCGGTCCGTAGTGGTGGTGGTGGGTGTACCGCAGGCGAGGAAGAAGCGATCGGTGGCGTTGTATGGTTGTGCAGTGGTGGTGGAGAACAAGAGAAGTAGAGAAAAGAAGGGTAAACTGGAGGTTAACATGGTGGTTGAAGAGTAGTAGTATGATTGTTTGAATAACTGGAGTAAGGGTATTAACTACCACTGGTGGTTTTATAAAAATAATAAATCATAGCAGCAGTGGTCACATTGAAAGGCCTGTCTGCCTGCTTGATATTAATTTGTGGAACAAAGACATGCTTCCTCCTATTAGAGTGTTTTTTTTTTTTTTATTTTTATTTTTTTATTTATTTTTTTTTTTTGAAAACGGAAAAAAAATGTTTAAATGTTATACTTTGCATCGCTTTCAGTTGTAATCAATGGGCATGAAAAATATCAAGTTGAATGAGTCAATTACCAAAATAGGACAATACAATATATGGATGTGGACTGAATTGTCCCCACCACTTTTATACAACAATATTACACTATAGTTAGCTGGCATAAAAACAAAACAAAACAGCCGAGGATGAAATTGAAAATTGTATGAATAGAACAGCCAAAATGATTTGATCTAAAAGGATATATAGTTTTTACTGTGTGAAACTGTGAATTATAGTTTATGGTAACCTTTTACCATGGTTGATAGGTTTATATTCAATATTGTTTTTTTACGATTTCTTCGAGTTAGAATATTTACTGAAAACTGTAGGGTATAAAGAAAAGAGAACTGAGAGCAGATTTATGGGTATAAAGAAAAGAGAACTGAAGAAACACTGAACTAATTTATGGGGACTAATTAGTTTGGTTTATGTTTCTACCATAATGGTTAATCTTCTTATGAATATTTGAGCTCCGACTTGAGGTTCAATCCTGCAAAACAAAACACCGTTACTCGTTAAGAGGGGAATGTGGGGGTTTCCCTCTTAACCGGGCTCCGGCGTGAGAATAAGCAACTGCTTGGGAGGTTAATCAAGTGTTAAGAGTGAGAGTAGAGGGAATAGAATGTTTAACCTGTGGAATGAGGTTTCTATTTATAGCCGGAGAGGTGTAAGAGGATATGGGCTGATGGGTCTTGGGCCGGAAATGGATAAGACAACGGATGTGCTCTTTGTCTCACTAGTGTCGACCGTTTAGTGGCTTCTAGAAGTTCTTCGGTGCTGGCGCACCTTGATTGGAGCCTCGTGTCGTTGTTGTCGGCCCTGCTGCTCTTCTGCCATCAGCAGACAAGTGGAGATCGTGGGACAGATGTCTCCGTCCCTTTATTGGTGCCACGTAGGCGTCCTTACGTACTTCTCGTCAGACGATCGTGGCGCACGATTGACCAGAGCCTGCTGGACGCTCATTGGCTCTTTTCACTGCCACTTGTACCTTGTGTACCACTGGAGGTAGCCTCGCGCTGCCTTCCTATGCGGTTCCTGTTGAGCATCTAACTAACCCGCGCGGGTTAGTATGTCCATGTGCTCTTTTAGTATGCTAAGTGTTGATATCAGAACTTCTTGTGGGCGAGACCTTGCGCGACGTAGAGCAGAGAGTGGTGTATCTCGCGCGAGACTCTTGGTAGGAAGTTTATTAAGATAAGGAGTATGGTCCCACGCGCAACCTTGATGGAGGTTTGCGCGGCTTTTTGGAACCATACCCCTTCAAGTCCCCCCAGTCCAGTGCTGCACCATGCGCGACGCAAGTGGTTGGAGCTCTGGACTTAGAAAAAATAAAAGTTGAAGTGAATGTGTCTTGCTTTTGGTTGGTGTGGCGCCACGCAAAGTGTTGTTAAGGTGATGTTAACTTGCGCGCCCTTGATAACTTTTGCATGAAGCTAATTGTAAATTTATGGCGGGAAAAACTTCGAAATTTGAACTCTGGCAAGTTGGTGAGATAAGTCGCTGATTGCGACGTCTGAGTTGACCCCTGGCACGGATGTCATCATGCCGACTGCGACGGTTGCACTTCGTGTCAGGAGAGTGAGGCTCACGCGCACGTGGTAACCGTCAACCCTGCTTTTCCATGTGATGTGGCAGCCTCTCGTTGGTTAGCCTAGCGGCGAAAGCGGCACGTTTACCCATTGCATTAAATGCGATGGGTATATATATCCGAAGAGATGTGAGAGGTTCTCACTTCTCTTCTTTGCTTTCCAACTTTCTCTCGTTTCTCCTCTTTGAATCTTCAAATCTTGTAGCAGATCTTCAAGATTTTCTTCACATCTTCAAGTTTTTTCCAGAAACTTGCATCTTTCTTCACGATGACTGAATAACATCAAGAGGGAGTTTCCACAGAAGAGGGTCCTGTTCCCGTTCTCCGGTGGGATCTTGGACTTTTCGAGCAGATTGTTAGGAGCTTCCGGTTTCCACCGGAGTGGGATGCTCGGTACCCGGCTCAGAACCAGACTGCTGCCGACGCACCGCCGAGTTACATTACATTATTTGAAGACTTTTTCCTTCAAGGTAACTTTAGGTTACTAGCAACGAACTTCATGGGGCACATATTGCACCACTACAACTTCCATCTTTCTCAGATGAGCCCTCCTGGAATGGTTAGGGTTCGTCACTTTGAGTTTCTATGCCGAGCCCATGGCATCGAGCCATCTGTTGAGAAGTTCCGGGCCTTCTACCAACTCCAACGGACGATGGGCTTCTTCTCGCTTGCCAGCCGTGGTGCTGCAAAGAAGATCTTGCTAAAACCACCAAAGAGTTTCCACGACTGGAAACCCAAATTTTTCTTCATTCGAGAAGAGGTGCTGCCGATTGTCATGCCCTTTAGAGATTGGAGTGAGCCGGTGTCACACCCCTTTCTGCGGCGGAAGCACGAGGTGTGATCCTGAAAGGTTCTCATTGCATACGAAAGGTAAACATACTATATGCTCATTAAAATAACTTCAAATACCATACTTTGAAACATACGTTTAGCGTTTACATCGCTAGGTCACATAAAACATTGTCTTAAAAGTTTACAACTTTATTTAAAGATAAACATAAGCGACATCCAAGAGCATAAGTAAGACCACGCGCACATCCATCCTAGTTACCTGAAATACATGTGAGTTTTGGAAAAAAAACGTCAACATAATGTTGGTGTGAATTCATGCAGTTTTGTATTTCACGTTTGTATACTTTGTATGAAAACATAGTTTGTGAATAAATCAAGTTTTCATATATATAAATCCAGTTTCATGTGTACACCACGTACTCATGTATAATTCAAATTCTTCTTGAGTACCCCACGTACTCAAGTATAATTCCCATTTTCTTGAGTACCCCACGTACTTCAAGTACAATTCAAGTTTTTTTTTGAGTACCCCACGTACTCAAGTATTCATCAAGTTTTAGTATGGTATGAAATTTTTTTATAAAGTATTCCTGTAAGTATCAGGATTGTTAATGGGTTGCAAAGCCATTAACATGTGACACGACATAGGAAGTCACCAAACCTTAGGCATTTAATTGGTATATTCTGAGACACAAAAGCACTACTCGGTACTCGCCCTCACCGAGAGTGTGGCTGCCCGGCACCCGTTAGATCTAACCTTTTGTTCTGCGGTCTAGGTATATTGTTGATTAATGGTGCTTCTGTTCCCTATTCGTGACACGATTCCTCGCATCATTTTTCATAGCGCATCCTACTTGGTACTCGTTTCTCACCAAGCGCGCTTCCCGTATTCTTATATCACATCACACTTGGTACTCGTTTCTCACCAAGTGTGTTTCTTGTATTCTTATATCGCTACACACTTGGTACTCGTTCTCACCAAGTGTGCTTTTTATTATCATACCATTTGTTAAACATAAAAATATTTGTAACATGTATTTCACCCCCGAAGTTATAAAACTGAAAACAGTTAAGAGAAAAGGGGGAGCATGAACTCACAACTTTGCGTTCCTGTGCGTCGTAAACTTCACCGGATTTGCTTAATTAACGTCGTAACCTATACGCGTTTTCTTAACGTTAGTCACTAGAATTGCATCACACAAGTACAGTCACTCTCTTTTGTGTATATATTCTTGTGTTAAAAATATTTTATATTTTTAACTAAGTATCTTACTTATATTATTTTCTCTAAAATTAATATAAGTATCTTGTGTTTTGCACTTTGCACCCGAATTATGTATCTTGTATGATGTATGTGTATTTTTAAGTCTTAATACGCTAGCACGTATAGCACATACTATATACACTTAGCACAAAAGTTGGTGATAAAATAATATATATTTTTCTCTCAAAAATATACATACTTATATCCATTTTTATTTTTGAAGAAATCCTCATTTCTTATCACCAAAAATTAGGGAAACCTTGGTAATACTCTTAAATACATTTTTAGGGAATAAGTTCTTCAAAAACTTATATTTTTCTAAGTGTCAAAATTTATAAAAATTTTGACAGAGTTTCCCCTAAAAATGGAGGTTTCCCATGTTTTCAAAACATGTGTTTATTTTCTTTTAAATCGTCAACAATCAACATCAACAATTATCAACAATAATCATCAACAACATTCACTAATTACTCCATTTCATGAACTTGAATATTTACAAAAATGTGTAGTAATTTACTAGCACATTTAGTAAGTCTTGTTATCTTTATAGATAAGTTTAATTTCTTAAAAACCTTATTTTTAAAGAATATGAAGTTTCACAACTTCTAGTCGGTTTTTATGAAAATTATTTCTTTGTTAAAACTTTTGTTACACAAGTGTCCACACACTTGTTTGTTCACAAAAACACCTCTAGTTCATGAAAGATTCGGTTTTAAAACATGGTTTCGTCTTACAGTTGGTCTTTCGAAAATACCACTTGTAGATCTTTAGATCTATTAGTTTAGATCTTTAGATCTATTAGTTTAGCATCTAATTAGTCAATTTTGACATTTAAGCACATAATTGCAGTCATTAAATAATAATTAAAGTGTACGGAAGTTACCGGTTTTGTGCCAGTTGTCACAGCCGGTGCTGAAAGAGGATCTTCCGATCCCGAAACACGAACGATGGTATCAGCAGTTGACCCCCACCCCTAACCGGGTATTTGGGGAAAATGTTCTGGTAGCGGCGCGCATGAGTGACCAGTGGTCACCAGACAGCAAGGAGGTGCCGGTTCTGAAGATTGGTGATCAAGGTCAGTGATTTTCCTACTTTCCCTTGTTTCATATTTTATGCTTTATTTTACTTATGCATCTTAACGTGTAGAAGCGCAATTGTATCAAGCTGCGTTCGCCACTTTCGGTGGATCTATGGGCGTGCGCCCACTGCTCGAGGATGAGGAAAGCTGGTACGAGCAGATTAGAGGCAATTTCATGTATCCGGTTGCTGATGCCTTTGCCTCGCCGCCTACCACGACTGAAGGTGCGCAATTCCCTAAACCTCGTCCTTTGCGCTCTGTGACTTCTGCTGGGAAAGAGGTTGTCTATCTTTCCAGCGAGGAGTCTGTAGGGTCTTCAAACGGCGAGCTAAGTCCGTGGTCTAACATCTTTGCAGGTGTGTTGCGCGACCTGGGGGTTGACCCAGAAGAGAAGAAAAAGAAACCCTTGAAGAAGAAGAAAAAAGCCAACTTGGATACCGAGGTGACCAGTAAGGGGGCTGGTAGTAGTCGCGCAACCGCTGCTGCTGGTAAAGGTACTCTTCGCCTTCGACAGAGTGACTTAAACGATTATGTGATAATTAGTGATTCACTTAAAGGCTTATCGCGCACAGCTGAGACGAAGGCTAGAGCGGGTGGTTTAAGGAGCTCTGGAAGCGCGGGTTCTCGTAAGCCTGATGCTGGCGCGACTCCTTCAACTGCCGCGCATGAAGAAGAGGAAGCTGAAGAAGAAGAGGAGGCTGTTGCACAGTTGGTCAGTAGAAAAAGAGTTAGGAGCGAGACCACAACTGGTGTGGCTTCCGCATCGGTGGTTGGTGCGATTCCCTTGGTTGGGAAAACGAGCAACCTACGCTCTCTCTATAGATTTTCTCCTGGTAAACTCCTGACTTCTCTTCCTTTTGCTATTTCCCTTGTTTACTTACTTGGTTTCTGCAGAAATCAAGAAGAAGACCCCTGAGAAGGGGGTTACATTCACTGAGCCAGAGCCGAAGAGGCCGAAGATTACCATTAAATCTTCCCAGACTACTAAGGATAAAAATGTTAGTGAGGGGGATGCGGCGATGGCTGCCGAGGCGCAGAGAAAAACTGAGGAGCGTCGGAAGAAAGCTGAGGAAGAGAAGCAGAGGAAGGTTGAAGAAGCCGAGAAAAAAAAGGCTGAGGAGAAGAGAGCTGAGGAGAAGAGAGCTGAGGAGGCGAAGAGGAAGAGAGCCTCTGAGTTGGAGAAGGAGAGGGAGCAGAAGAAGGCTATGGAAAGGCCTGTAAACGATCCAGATTTTGAAATCACTAAGGGTCCTGAGAGGAGGCCGGAGCCTGAGGTTACGAAACTTACCCACCCCGCGCATACTGAGGCTCATGATCGCATAAAGATAGTTACTACCAAGGGGTCGGGTCGGTATGTTTCCAGCGGCGCGAGCTCTGGTGGGGCTGGGGGCTACAACCCAAATGTCATTGGAGCGAAGGATACTCTCGGTGATATCTACTATAAGAGTTATACCGAGGAAGAACGTGGTAGCGCTCCTCACCAAGCTCCCTGGGGTTTGAAGCAAAGGGACACTTTTCAGGAATTCGGGCCCTGCCGCGACTGGTTCTTAAACTCTTTTACTCCCGGCGAGGTTAACCGGCAGAGGGCGAAGACCCATGAAATGTTGTACTGAACTTATGTGATCGGGGAGGCCAATGCACGCGCCGCTAATCATCAGATAGTTCGTGAGTGGCGAACGATGGTTAGGGAGCGGGCAGATTGGGAGGGTTATCGCGAGCGGATGTTGAAGTGTATCACCGATTTGAGAAGTCTAAAGCTGCCTTTGAAGAAGAGAAGGCCAAGTTTGATGCGGACAGGAAGGCAGAGGAATGGGGGCGTGAGGGCCTGAAAAATAAACTCTAAGCTGCTGAATAGCAACTGGCCAAGGAAAAGGCCGAGTTTAAGCGCATATGCGAGAAAGATAATGAGCGCGCGTTCGCAGCTCGGAACAAGATTGTTGACCTTGAAGCTAAGATTGTGGAGCTTACTGCGAGGGTTGAGGATGCACAGGCTGAAAAGGTTGCCAAGCAGCAGATTGAGGTTAGCTTACCACTTTCTTTCTTGCTATGCTGTTTACGAAATAGCCTAAGTCTTTTGTCTCTTTTCAGGTTGAGTTGGCTGATGTGAAGGCGCAATTGTCTAGCAAAGATAAGGATCTGCATGCCAAGGACTTCGAGATTGCTGAGCTTAAACGTCGCCTGAATGACCAGATTGATAGATGCGAGTCCTTGGAGATCGACCTCGGAGCGGAGAAAGTTAAGGCTGCCACTGCAGAAGAGGCGCGCACTGTCAGTGTCGCCGCCCTTAATGTAGCGCAGACTAACTACTCTGAGGCGCAAGGTATCGTTGATACACTTGTCTCTGAGGCCGAGTGGATGCGCAATCGTGGAGTAGTGCTGGTAAGTTTGCACTTATAAGCTTAATTTGCTAAGGGTTGCCTTTAATATGCAGTTTTCGTTATAGGTTGCCAACTCTATCCTCAATGCTGGCGAGCTAGACCGCGCTGTTGCTGCTCTGACCGACGCTGCGCGCGCAGTAGGTTATTGAGGAGGGTATCTGGAATGTGCCCAACACGTTAAGGAGATGTTTGAACAAGAGTTTGATGTGAGTCATTGCTCGGTGACTGACCAAGCTCCTATCGAGTTGACGCGTGCTGAGAGTGCTTATGATAAGCTTACCTTGCCTGTAATGGACTTGGTTGTGGAGGCTCTAAAGAAAGATGACTGGTGTCAGCGTCTCAAGGCCATTCTCGATCCACCGGTGACTGTTGAGTTATCAGATGAAGAGGAACCAGCTGGTGATGATGGTGGAAATGATGACGATGATGATGATGATGGTGGGAACGATGATGATGGCGATGATGATGGTGATCAACATGAACTCGAATAGGCTTTGTCGATTAGGCTTTGTGCCTTGTAATTTTTTGCTTTCTTTGAATGTACAACTTTGCGCTGCTGCGCTTGTTTTATATTGAATGAATTTTGCTTGTTCTTTCCCGTTACAATTATTGCACTGTTGTTAAAAACTTAGGTTAAATTAGCTCGAATAAATGGAAGTCTCTTCGAGTAAGTGGAACTGCCCGGTCTCGCGCTTTGTTCGCGGAGGACCTTGGAGGCGTTCTTGCTTGAGAGTTTGTAAGTTGCTGGAGTGTTTTCGTGCTAATTAGAAGTTTAACATGCATTTGTAACGAAAGAAGTAATAGAAAACATGTCGTATGCTTTCATTGACTTGGAAACGGGCACTTAGGCCAACATACATTAATTGTAAAGGGCGTATAGCCAACATAGGAAAGTAAAAAAGGCGCGTGGCCGATAGTAGCGGTTAAAGGCTCAATGCCGATTTGAGTTACATATAGCATTTGCGCAGTTGTTGCGCATTCCACGTTCGCGGTAAGATGTGGCCATCTAGAGTGTGTAACTTGTAAGCCCCTTTGCCTAGCACCTCGTGGATCAAGTATGGGCCTTCCCATTTGAGTGCTAGTTTCCCTAGGCGTTCCGCATTTGACGCTTCATTATCCCTGAAGACGTACTCTCCTGGTGTGAATGTGCAGATGCGTACTCTTGTGTTGTAGTACCTCTTCAGTTGCGTTTTGTACTTGCCTTCTCTGATTCGCGCGATTTCGCGTCTTTCTTCCAACAAATCCAAGTCAAGACGCCTTTCTGCCTCATTGTCGATTGCGCTGACTGCTGTCAAGCGCGGGGAGGGTAGGCCAACTTCAGCCGAGATAACCGCTTCTGAGCCATAGACTAGGCTAAAAGGGGTCTCGCCGGTACTAGTTTTTGGCATGGTTCGGTGAGCCCACAAGATGCTCGGGAGCTCATCTACCCAGCCTCTTCGCCTTGTGCCCAGTCGGGCCTTTATCCCCTCGACAATACATTTGTTCACGCTTTCTACCTGTCCGTTGCCTTGCGGATGCGCAACGGATGTGAAAGTGTGCTCGATTTCATCTCTTTCATCCAATTCTGGAGGTCTTCAGACACAAAGTTGTTACCGTTATCGGTTGCAATCTTGAGTGGTAGGCCGAATCTGCAGATGATGTGTTCCCAAATGAACTTGCGCACCATCATAGCTGTAGTTGAAGCCAGAGCTTTGGCCTCCACCCATTTTGTGAAGTAATCCACGGCTACTATTATAAATTTTACGGCGCCAGGAGCCTCTGGGAAGGGTCCCACCATGTCGATTCCCCACTGCTGGAAAGGCCATGCAGTGGATACAGGGATAAGGTCGTTCTTGGGGCGCAGGGTTTTTGGAGAATGCCGCAGACAGGAGTCGCACTTGCGGATCTCCTTCAGGGCATCGACATGCATCCCTGGCCAGTAATATCCCGCGCTCATAATTTTCGCGACAACCATGCGTGGTCCCGAATGAATGCCGCAGATCCCTTCGTGGATCTCCCTGATCAAGTAGTTCGCATCCTGGGGGTCCACGCAGCGCAGTAGTGGCCCTAAGAAGGATTTTCGATACAGAATACCGCCATTCATTTCGTAGTGCAGGGCTTTGTTTTGAATCTTCCTCGCCTCCGCTTTGTTTTTCAGGGAGTATCCCTTCTTGCAAATATTGGATTATAGGGGTCATCCAGGATGGTTGCCTCATCTCAATCACGTTCACTTGTCGCAGCAACACTGATGGGTTCTTGAGTACTTCTATTCTTACATCTTTGGCAAGGTGTTGAAAAGAAGTCGAAGCAAGCTTACTCAAGGCATCAGCTGGTTTGTTTTCGGAGCGATTGATGTGGATTACTTTGTGAGAATCGAATTGTTGAAGCAATTCTTTTGCCTGCTCTAAATACAGGGCCATGACTTCGCCCTTTGCATCCTATATACCATTAACCTGGCTGGCTATCAGGAGTGAATCAACATGTGCTCGTAGGTTTTTAGCTCCCATTTTGATGGCGAGGCGTAAGCCTGCCAGAAATGCCTCATACTCCGCCTCGTTGTTGGTGTTTTTAAAGTCCAACTTGATGGCGTAAGTAAATTCGTGATTCTCAGGGCTCACCAGGCGCAGTCATGCTCCCGCCCCGTCCTCGTTTGAGGCCCCATCAGTATAAAGCATCCAAGTCTCATCTGTCACGTCTTTTTCAGGAGTCTCCACTAGCTCACATTCTTTGATTTTATCGGCCTGCACTTCTGTGATGAAGTCGGCTAGGACCTGGCCCTTAATGGCTGGGCGCGGCCTGTACAAGATATTATGGCCCCCCAGCTCGATGGCCCATTTTGCTAACCGCCCTGACGTCTCTGGTTTTTGCAATATCGTGCCTATGTGGAAATTGGTAAGCACGGTTATCACATGCCCTGTAAAGTATCTGCGCAGCCTTCGGGAGGCGTGTAACAGCGCAAGACACAATTTTTCCATCGTGGAATATCTTGTTTCTGGGTCAGTGAGTACCCTGCTGACGTAATAAATTGGAGTTTGAACTCCGTTTCTCTCCACCAATAATACCGACTCTACTGCCTTATCCGAGGAAGACAAGTACAATATGAGTGGTTCTTTGTCGAACGGCGCAGTCAGGGTAGGTAGCTCAATTAGACACTCTTTCATTTGCTGAAAAGCTGTCTCTGCCTCGGGGGTCCATTTGAATTCTTGTTTCTTCACACAGTTGCGCAACGTGCTGATAAAGGGGTACGACTTCGCGGCGTGATTGGAAAGGAAACGGTTAAGCGCGGCCAGGCGGCCGGCCAATCGTTGCATCTCTTTGATTGTTCGCGGGGATGGCATTCGCTCTATGGCCTGGACCTTCTCTGGATTCACTTTAAAACCGCCGTTTGTGACTATGAAGCCTAAAAACTTCCCTTCTTCCATGCCAAAAGAACACTTGGCTGGATTCAACTTCATATTTACGCTGCGCAATGAATTGAACGTTTTTTCGATGTCCTTCAACATTTGGTCCTCTTCGGGACTTTTAACCACAAGATCATTGATGTAAACTTCAATGTGCTTTCCGATGTCCCCCGCGAAGGTCTTGTCCATCAAGCGTTGGTATGTTGCGCCGCCATTTTTTAGGCCGAACGGCATCTTTGTGTAGCAAAAGATTCCAAGATCAGTTCTAAAGGCTGTCTTGTCTTCATCTTCGAGTTTCATCTGGACTTGATGATAACCTTTATAGCAATCTAAGAAGCACTTCCATCTGTATGGCGCGAGAGAGTCTATCTTTTTGTCGATCTCAGGCAAAGAATAGCAGTCTTTTGGGCATGCCTTGTTGAGATCGGTATAGTCTACGCACATTCGCCATCCGCCGTTTGACTTTTCAACCATTACCGGGTTCGCAACCCAACTCTGATAACGTACCTCTCGCAAGATCCCAGCTTTGAGCAGCTCGCATATTTGTTCATTCATTGCTTTCGTTTTGTCTGCTCCTAAGCTGCGCCTTCTTTGGACCTTTGGTTCAACAGGGGGGTAAGTGTTTAAGCAATGTTCGGTTATATTGCGCGGGACGCCGGTCATGTCTGCTAGGGTCCAGGCAAAGATATCCATATTTCGGAACAACAATTGCTTTAAACGCGTTCGGATATCTGACGAAATGGCGTGGCCAATTGTCACTGTCTGTTCTGGGTATTTGCGGTTTAAAACCCATTTTTTGGGCTCGGTTGTCGAAACATTCGCCGCTTTCGCTGGGCGCACTTCTTCAGTTGACATCACTTCCTTCTTGGCGTAGATGATTGCTACTCCCGTTTTGGTTGGGAACCCTATCGCAGAGTGGGGAGTTGAAGTCACCATGTTCAGCTCGCCTTGGGTCTCCCTCCCAATTAACACATCATGCCTCGATTTCACGGGCATCACCATGAAATTCACGCTTGTTGTTCTTGAATGTTTCCCGTCAGAAAGTGTGACAGGGAAACTGATCTGACCGAGTGGGAAAACCATCTCATTGCAAAATCCAGACAAGGGATAGTCGACTGGCTCGAGTCTCGCCTTGTCTTCTTCATCCAATTGGTTAAAACACTGCTCATAAATGATGTCAGCTGTACTTCCTGGATCAATGAATATGTACTCCGTTTCATAATGGCCGATAATGCCAGTAATGACGACTGGTCGTGTGGCGCGAGGACCGCCGCGCACTACCGGAAAGATGACCTGTTGCTCTTGCCATGCAGGCTCATAGGGGCGCTTGCCCTTCTCTTTTGCACTATATCTCGGTCCGTTGACCATGTGGGTCTCTAAGCGTCGGACTTTTTTGTGATTTCCTTCATCGTGGCGCTGGAGCTGGCGAGTTTCTTTGCGCACATTCTTCACCAAGTGGCTTAGCTTACCACTTTTAAGTGCTCTCTCGATCTCTTGGCGCAAACTATAGCAGTCATCGGTCAAATGCCCCGAGTCTTTGTGAAAATCACAATACAAGTTGGGGTCTTGCCCCTTCTTGTTTGTCATAGGCATGGGAGCCTTGAAATCGTGGTTCTCCGTCATCAATACCTCTTTTGGCGTTTTTATGAGCGGAGTCCAGTGCTTGTCACGATTATCATCTTTGACTGCTTTCTTGTAACCGATTCGGTCAATTGTTTCGCGCGCGTCCTCTCTATAGCGCGGCCTTTCATCATGGCCTCTTGATCTTCCGGACTTCCAATCATTGCCCTTGTATCTGTTGCGCCTGTTGTTGTCGCGCGTGTTCCCTCTGGAGAATCGGTCTTCCGAGTGATAACTTTTGTTCCCAGCGAGTGATTCTTCGATTTGCGCAACAATTTTTGCGGCTTCCATGAGTTTATCCCATTCTTTTGGCATTCCGTCTTTGCCTGTGATAGTTCTGATGAGACTATCACAGCGAATGGCTTTCTTGAAATGACAACGCATGAGTTGTTCGCTTACGCCGCCTATCTCCAAACATTCTTTGTTAAAACGGGTGATGAAGTTCTCCAGACCTTCACCATCCCTTCGCCAGATATCTTCTACTTCAGCAGTATCGCGCTGGTAGCGTCGTTGTTGGCTGAAGTAGCTCAAAAACTGTGTCTTGAAATCTACCCATGATTTGATCTTCCCTGGTGGGAGGCTGTCGAACCAGGCGCGAGCAGCCCCGGTAAGAGTTTGAATAAACAAGTGACACCACATAGGCATGTTCCAACCTCCCATGCAACCTACACTTGTGAACGTTCTGACGTGATCATTAGGATCAGTCAATCCATTGAACTTTCCGACAGTCGGAGGTAACTTTTCTCGTGAAAGCGGCGCGAGTGCGATTTTCGGGATGAACTTTGAATGTTCCGCAGCTTCCGCTGGTCTGTATGCCAGGCAGAAATCTCTCTCAGCTTCTTCTGTGTACCCGATGTGCTGTCTCGGCTTGAAGTACTCGTGGTTTTTCGGCAAGCGGTTAAAGACTGACGAACCCTCGTCATCTACCCAAGTTGGATCGTTCGGGTCTGTCTCTTCCCATTCGTTGTTCATGTTGCGCGGCGTGAGCCGGCTGTGAACAGGGCCTCGTTGAAGGGTTGACGAATAATCGTAATAACTATCCGTTTCCCCTCTTGTGTCGCGCTTGTCATGTACGCTCAAACGTCTGGTAGGGGGAGGCCTGTTTATTCTACCTTGGAGATTGGGCGGTGGGGGCATCTGGCGCGCCCCTTGACTTGGGGGAGTCACCAAGGACGGTTCTGCCGTCAAAACTGCTTGCTGCACAATCAGCGACTGATACGCTGCATTGATGGTGGCGATGTTCTTGGCATACCATGAGGCCGGCGTCTCGCCTTCTGGTAGCCCTAGTAATGCCGAAACATTCTGCGGCGGTGTTGGGTTCGAAGGCCCTTCTCCATTGTTTCCTGGGGTGGCCGTCTGGGTGATGCGGGTGATACTCCCGCGCGGGCCCCCAGTATTGGTTACTTCGACTTCACCAATTTCTTCGATTTGGGCTTGGAAGTTTTGGATTCCTCACCCAACACCGCGTTAAAGTTGGCTCCGAAGCCGAACTCTGGAATGATTCCTTGACCAGCCATGATCGAAGGAAGAAAAAATGTCAAAGGCTCAAATAAAAGAAGATGAGGATGGTTATAGAAAAAACCGATGGGCGCCAATGAAGAAACACTGAACTAATTTATGGGGACTAATTAGTTTGGTTTATGTTTCTACCATAATGGTTAATCTTCTTATGAATATTTGAGCTCCGACTTGAGGTTCAATCCTGCAAAACAAAACACCGTTACTCGTTAAGAGGGGAATGTGGGGGTTTCCCTCTTAACCGGGCTCCGGCGTGAGAATAAGCAACTGCTTGGGAGGTTAATCAAGTGTTAAGAGTGAGAGTAGAGGGAATAGAATGTTTAACCTGTGGAATGAGGTCTCTATTTATAGCCGGAGAGGTGTAAGAGGATATGGGCTGATGGGCCTTGGGCCGGAAATGGATAACACAACGGATGTGCTCTTTGTCTCACTAGTGTCGACCGTTTAGTGGCTTCTAAAAGTTCTTCGGTGCTGGCGCACCTTGATTGGAGCCACGTGTCGTTGTTGTCGGCCCTGCTGCTCTTCTGCCATCAGCAGACAAGCGGAGATCGTGGGACAAATGTCTCCGTCCCTTGATTGGTGTCACGTAGGCGTCCTTACGTACTTCTCGTCAGACGATCGTGGCGCACGATTGACCAGAGCCTGCTGAACGCTCATTGGCTCTTTTCACTGCCACTTGTACCTTGTGTACCACTGGAGGTAGCCTCGCGCTGCCTTCCTATGCGGTTCCTGTTGAGCATCTAACTAACTCGCGCGAGTTAGTATGCCCATGTGCTCTTTTAGTATGCTAAGTGTTGATATCAGAACTTCTTGTGGGCGAGACCTTGCGCGACGTAGAGCAGAGAGTGGTGTATCTCGCGCGAGACTCTTGGTAGGAAGTTTATTAAGATAAGGAGTATGGTCCCACGCGCAACCTTGATGGAGGTTTGCACGGCTTTTTGGGACCATACCCCTTCAGGTAACCTTTTACCATGGTTGATAGGTTTATATTCAATATTGTTTTTTTACGATTTCTTCGAGTTAGAATATTTACTGAAAACTGTAGGGTATAAAGAAAAGAGAACCGAGAGCAGATTTTTCTTACTTCTTAACAAATGATCTAAGCTCTATTTATATAGGTTTAGTGATAATCTGAGTATGACAAAATTATAGTTAATAAACCACCACAATTTATTAAGATAGGTGATTCACCATGTATAAACCACGTAACCTCAAACAAAGGAGAGGCCTCTAAGACCATGTTTGTTGTGTTTTAATTTCTATACTGCAAATTCCAACATTTCATCACTGCTAAACAAATTAACACCAATTGTTTAAAATAAGGAGGTTTCGTTGAGAGATGAAAATGAAAATGAAAAGTACTCGTACATTGTTTTTGACGTCTGGCAACACCTGCACTGACAAAAGACTAAAAGTTTGAGTGGTGATTCAAATCAAAATCTTATCCTCAACATTATCAATGGATTACCGACGGATAATCCGTTAGTTCTCAGTTCCTTGAAAAACGTAAGCATTTAGGAAGTTCCCTCGAAAAGTTCCAATCCGTAAACGTGGATTTAATCATGATGTAATTTGTCGTAGGTTATGTAGTTAATATCCGAATATATCACCGATATATCAGTTATCGGTCCCCTGGTAAAATATCGGTGCAAAATATCGGTACCGACAATATCGGTGATATTGACTGATATTTGAGTTGGTATTAGAAAAAAATATAATAGTGTGTTAGTATAGGGTTAGAAGTGTAACATTGTGATCTATATAAACCACATCTAATGTAACCCTAATCACAATTTCTAATACAATACAATTCTCTGATTTAACTTGGTATCAGAGCTCTATAGTACAACCACAAAACCTACGCACGATCTTCCTCTTCTACCCTTCCGTCGCCCTTAACCACCACAACACCAACATCACCGCAGTTGCTTCCACCCAAGGCGAAACACCACAACCACAATAATCGGAACTCAGCCGCCGCTGCTAACCCTAACTCTAGCCGCAACCGCCATCATCACCATAAAACCCTAGCTCCATCGGTCGTCGCTGATGCAAACAAGCAGTCGTTGGTGCTACAAGCAACCATACCTCCCAGCGCTTAGGGTTGCGGAAATAACCTGCAATAATCAAAACCCTAAGTCGTTGCCGCCGCCACATTACAAGAGTGGCCTTTTAATGGGCGACTAATACCTCACGAAACAAGCCAATGATCTCTAGATCAAGTGGTGGAGGAGTTGCATTTCTCTTGAGAGATGCAGGTTCGACTCCCACTTGGTGCAGAGTGAGGCACTGGTGGGCAGTGATAGGAGACCCAGGGAAACCTGGGTTGGATCCTTGAGCCAAACGGGTTTTACCGGTAATTTCACCGTCGTGCCTACGGGCGGGTGGGTTACCGGGTTTTCCGCGGAATTGGTGGTGGACTCGGGTTACTCTCTGAGTACTCCGTTTGTCCAGTGGGTGCTCCGAGAGTGCTCGGGATTGAGTTTGTTGGCCGTTCAAAAAAAAAAAAAAAAACCTCACGAAACAAAACAAAACAAAAAAGAGGTCTTGATAGGAGAGAAGACCGACAATAGGGAAACAAATTCCTACTAAAATTGTCGGCTGAAAAAAAACCTGTTGAAAAAAAACCCTACACAAAAGTGTTGCCGCCTGAGAAGTGTTGCGGTAGAACAAGGTGTTGCTGAATAACAAGGCGAAAGCAAGAAAGAGAAGTATCAAGACCGAGTATCTTACTTTTTTTTATGTTTTTTTCGTTTTCAAACAAAGTCACTCTCGTGCTTAGTTTGTGGGGGAGTATTAGACCAAATATAATCATGTGTTAGTATAGGGTTAGAAGTGTAACATTGTGGTCTATATAAACCACATCTAATGTAACCCTAATCACAATTTCTAATACAATACAATTCTCTGATTTAACTTGGTATCAGAGAGCTTTATAGAACCACCGAAGGGCAGCCGGCCGCCATTGCCGCCCTACCACCACCACAAAACCTGCGCACGATCTTCCTCTTCTACCCTTCCGTCTCCTTTAACCACCACAACACCAATATCACCGCAATTGCTTCCACCCATGGTGAAACATCACAACCGCCACAATAACCATAACTTAGCTACCGCTAACCCTAATCCTAGTCACCACCGCCACTAACCCTAACTCTAGTCGTAGCCGCCGTTATCACCATAAAACCCTAGCTCCATCAGTTTATCGATGATGCAAACAAGCAGTCGTTAGTGCTACAAACAACCATACCTCCTAGCGCTTAGGGTTGTAGAAATAACCTGCAATAATCAATACCTGAAGTCGTTGTCGCCGCCACATTACAACAATAGCCTTTTTTGGGCGACTAATACCTCACAAAACAAAACAAAACAAAACAAAGAGGTCTTGATAGGAGAGAAGACTGACAATAGGGAAACAAATTCCTACCAAAACCAGTTGAAAAAAAAGCCCTACACAAAAGTGTTGCCGTTTGAGAAGTGTTGCGGGAGAAAAAGGTGTTGCTGAAGAACAAGGCGAAAGCAAAGAAGAGAAGAATCAAGACCAACTATCTTTCTTTTTTTTTTAATGTTTTTTAGTTTTTAAACAAAGTTAATCTCGTCCTTAGTTTGCGGGGGAGTAGTAGACAAAATATAATAGTGTGTTAGTATATGGTTAGAAGTGTAACATTGTGGTCTATAGAAACCACATCTAATGTAACCCTAATCACAATTTCTAATACAATACAATTCTCTGATTTAACTTGGTATCAGAGCTTTATAGAACCACCAGAGGGCGGCCGGCTGCCGTTGCTGCCCTACCACCACCATAAAACCCGCGCACGATCTTCCTTTTCTACCCTTCCGTCACCCTTAACAACCACAACAACAACATCACTGTAGTTGCTTCCACCCATGGCAAAGCACCACCACCGCCACAATAACCAGAACTCAGCCACCGCTCACCCTAACCCTAGCCGTCATCGCCGCTAACCCTAACTCTAGCCGCAACCGCTGTCATCACCATAAAACCCTAGCTCCATCAGTCGTCGCTGATGCAAACAAGCAGTCGTTGGTGCTACAAACAACCATACCTCCCAGCGCTTAGGGTTGCAGAAATAAACCTGCAATAATCAAAACCATAAGTTGTTTTCGCCGCCACATTACCACAGTGGCCTTTTTTGGGCGACTAATACCTCACAAAACAAAAGAAAACTAAACAAAACTAAACAAAGAGGTCTTGATAGGAGAGAAGACCAACAATAGGGAAACAAATTCCTACTAAAATTGTCGGCTAAAAAAATCAGTTGAAAAAAAAACCCTACACAAAAGTGTTGCGGGAGAACAAGGTGTTGCTAACAAGGTGTTGCTAAAGAACAAGGCGGAAGCAAGGAGGAGAAGAATCAAGACCAACTATCTTACTTTTTTTTTTTTTATGTTTTTTAGTTTACAAACAAAGTCACTCCCGTGCTTAGTTTGCGGGGGAGTATTAGACAAAATATAATAGTGTGTTAGTATAGGGTTAGAAGTGTAACATTGTGGTCTATATAAACCACATCTAATGTAAGCCTAATCACAATTTCTAATACACTACAGTTCTCTGATTTAAACCATAATTATTAACATCTTTATAATCTAATTGTTGAATTAGACATGATTTGCTATACTTTCCCTTCACGAAGGACATGATTGAGGAGCATTGGGAGACATAGGATATATCTTATGTACTTCTTGAGGGAGCGTATATATTTTTTTGTAGATTGTCTTAGGATCCTAGTTTTTGCCTACATTTCGGTTCCCTTACTTTAGTATCACTTACTTCTTACTTTAGTTTTGCCTTAGATCTTTCTTGGATTTGAGACTTTTTAGAGGTGCATATAAATACTTTTAGGGGTTTTTACATATTTCCCCCTCCTAAGCCTCCTTATTACGTATTTCCCCAAACCATAAAATCAATTACATATTTCCCCTCCCTAAATCATATATATTACATATATCCCATTTTCATTTAAATGACTCTTATTTATGACTATTTTACCCTTAATGAACTATTTAATGAATATTTACATATTTCCCCATTTTAATATGTAAAATCACTTACATATTTACCCAGATTATGTAGTATCACCCCAATTCTTCTACTTGTTACTCTTGTCAAATAATACACACAAAACCATAATACTCATAATAAAAACTTAAATTTCGTTCAAAAAACATCAATTTCGTTCATAATAAAAACATAAATTCCCTTCAAACCACAATTCTTCTACTTTTACATATTTTTTGTACTCTTTCCTGGTCCTCTTTTACTTTTGACGCTTGATGTTGAGTAGCGTCTTCAGGTGCTTCAGGTGCTGAATTTTTGCATGTCTTTTCACGGTGTCCATACTCACCACGTCGTGGACATTTTTGTCGTTTTTTAGGCTCGTCACCGTTCATAATAAATCTGCATACATAACAGAACCAAAACAGTATCATTAATTCAATCAGACACTTAAACAAACACAAATCCTCACTTAAAAAAACAATTGCAGCAAAGAATTATATACTTACAACAAACACACACACACAAATGCAATCGTGCTAAAACTATAGAAACGTAACCTGACCGTCGGAAATAAGGCTTGTTACTGACCGGATCGGCGGTTCTTTGAGACAAATATTGAAGCTAATATAGAAAAGATTGTTGCTTTATGCGCCTTTTCATTCGTGGAAGTGGAATTCAATCGAATGCTTTTGGAAAACTAAAACAAATAAAACAGAACAAAAAAGGTATCATATCAAAATAATTCAACCAAACACATAAACAAATACAAATCCTCACAAAAAAAAAACAATTGCAGCAAAGAATCATAGACTTAGAACAATCTTGTTCTGACAGACAATTGTAGTGGAATTCAATCGAATGCTTTTTGGTTGACAAAAGGGTTTTTGATTCTTGTTCTAACAGACATTTGTAAATCTCGATCTTTAAAACCCTAATTTTTTATTTCCCTCTCCCCCGTTTTTTTTTTTCAACATAGGGGTTTTTAAGATTCGATATTTTAAACAAGCAAGATGAAGATTCGATTTTTGTAGAAGCATACGTGATGAAGAAGATGAAGATGAACAATAACTGAAACATCGATGTTTTGGTGAGAATAGATGAAGAAGATGAAGATGAACAATAACCAAAACATCAATGTTTTGGTGGGAATAGAAAACGTTGATGTTGTTGATTGTGTAGGGTTTAGGTTATATGCAGATGCCTTATTACGCATCTAGGTTATTAAGAGGGTAATTAGGTAATTTCTCAAAAAAGGGGAAATATGTAATTGATTTTATGGTTTGAGTAAATACGTAATAAGGCAGCTTAGAAGGGGGAAATATGTAAAAATCCCATACTTACTTGCATTGCTTTCACCACGTCACTACTAGAAATCTTCATTTTTTACTACAAAAGTTTCCCACAAATTTTCTACAACTAAATTTTTACTACAACTTTTCTACAGTTTTTGCGACAAAAACAGAAAAAAACCTAAAACTTTTCAGCAATTTTCAGACAAAATTGCCACACAACATGAAAAAAGTAAAGATCATGTTCGTTTTGTAATATGAAAACACGCTTTTCATATTACAAAAGCACGTTTCCGTATTAACTTTCGATTTGTATTACATTTTGAAATGCTAAGATCGTATTAGTTTTGTAATATGAAAACACACTTTTCATTAGAAATTTTTGGTTATTATAACAAAATCGCGTTTTCATATTAACTTTCGTTTTGTATTACATTCTGAAACGCTAAGATCGTATTAATTTTGTAATATTAAACGCACTTTTCATTAGGAGTTTTGGTATTCGTATTTAAATATTGTGTACAGGTTTCTTCTATTTTCTAAAAATTTGCAGCAATTTTTTTTTGCAAAAAAAATCTGATTTTATTAAAAAAATTGTCGCAAATTTGTCGGAATCTGGTAACTTTATATATGTAGGAAATTTGTAGGTATTATGTCGCAAAAAAAAATCTAAAATTTGTAGGAAATTTGTCTAAAATAGTTTTTTAGAATTTGTAGGAAGTTTGTGAAAACAGTTTTTTAATTAATTGTTTTCTTAAATTATTATCATTAAAAATGACTAAAATAAAATATTAATAAAGTATGTTAAAAGTGGTTTTTGTGATAAATTTGTCGAAAAATAGTGGAAAAGGCTTTAAAAAAAATTTGTCGGAATTTTGTGGAAAATCTTGCGATGGATTTTATTTGTCGGAAAGTTGTAGCAAATTTTGTGGTAGTTTTGTCGCAATCATACTTTCGGACAAGTACTTTCACACGAACTTGTTTTGTTGCAAATATGTAGCTAAGGCCAATTTTCCACGTATTTGCTAAAAATATGCTTGTCTTAAATTTGGCTGTTTTCTAGTAGTGCGTATATTGTTGCTATTGGTAGTTACTATTATTATTAGTATGATCTCTCTTATTGGTTTGATTCTTTTAACCACATTACCTGTTTGCAACACCTTATAAGTAAAAAAAAATGGGTTTTTAGAGCCATGGGTCTTACTGGGTAGGGTATGTGTAGCATATTTATTTCTCTAAGATAGAGGAAATGTTAGCCCTCATTCCATCCTCTTCAGATGCCACGGGTGGTTTTTGTTACCGGGTTATGTTTGTTTTTTTTTGTTTGTTATCGGGTTACGACAGAAATGACACTTTTTCTAGGTAAAAGATATATTTGCAAGTTACGATAGAAAGGATACCTTTTTCGGTAAAAGATATATTTGCAAGTAAGAGATCATCCTAGAGCCAATGTGAGGCTAGCTCACTTGGTAGAGGTTCTTGTATCTTAGTGGGAGGTCTTGGGTTCAGTCCCAAGCAAAGTGTAATTTAGGAATAATTTAGTGTAATTTAGGAGTGAGTAACATTTGCCATTAAAAAAAGGATCATCCTAGACTATTTTTGATAAAAATGAAAAAAGAGGTGTTTGTTAACCGCGTGTAATTGAATAAAGAGTAAATTACAAAAATCGTCCTTTATGTATGTCACTTATTGCAAACTGTGTCCTTTGTCTTCAATAATTACAAAAAACGTACTTTATGTTTACAAACCCTTACACGTTATGTCCTTTAGCCCTAACTCAGTTAATTTTCATGGTTAAGTCTAACCAATTGGACCCCACATGAGGGTATCTTGGTCATTTTACCCTAAATATTAAAATAATCATAAAAAATAAAAATAAAAATAAAAATATATTAATCATCTTTAAAAAAATCATAGATATACAGAGATAATCTTTCTCTCTCCCTAGATCACATTTCTATCTCCCTCTCTATAACTTCCCTACCACCATCACCTACTCCCACCGTCTCCCACCACCTCCCCCACCACAACCACCGTCACCACCATCCACCTGCCACCTACCATAACCACCACACCACCAATTTCACGCCGGCGTTTGCTGGCAACCATCCTTGTAACCAATGACGACACTTGAAATCAACCACCATCACCACCATTCAAACCCAAACCTATATTTTACAAGCCCTAGAACACGACCCAACCCAAACAAACACTACCATTAAACCCCAACAAAGAACAACCATTAAACCCTAACAATACTGCCATTAAACCCATCGCCTTCGCGATTACCCCAACCCTAACCATCCCCGCTCTTTTGGATCTCCGACGACTTCGGCCAAGATCTCCGACGACGACAACCTTTTCTCCGACGACGGCCTGGATCTCCGAGGACGAGGACAGCCTGGATCCCACAGGTTTCACTCTCACCCCGGGTAAATACAGAACCCTCCGGGTACCCGTTTCCTGGTCGGGTCGGTTATGGGCCCGCACCGATTGCACCACAGACTCCGTCGACGACTCTGCCACCATGGTTGTGTTTTTAAACAAACAAGATCAGGTTGATGATAAGGAGTTGTTAGAATTGGTTGAGTTAGAAGTAAGATAATTGGTTGTGTTTCGGGTTCTGCTTTGTTAGCTTTGATTGAGAATCTAAAGATTGCAAAGGGGGAGAACAAATGGGTGGATAAGATTTATGATTTAATGGCTTCTGTTGTTGATGACTACATTCCAATTCCACATAATTGTTTTTATTTATTATTTTTAATTAGATTAGATTATGATTATTTATTTAAGTATTTAGGGTAAAATGACCAAAATACCCTTATGTGGGGTCCATTTAGTCAGATTTAACAATGAAAACTGAGTTAGGGCTAAAGGACATAATATGCAAGGATTTGCAAACATCGAGTACGCTTCTTGTATATTTTAAAGACAAAGGACATAGTTTGCAATATGGTGTAAACATAAAGGACGATTTTTGTAATTTACTCTTGAATGAATCAAATTAACTAATATTTGTATTTTCGCTAACACTAATTCCTCATTTTCATCAAAAATAGTCTAGGATGATCTTAAGGAGACCAAATTTGAAGATGAAGATTGAAAACAGTTGATGGAATCAAAAGGCATTTATCAAGACGCCATGAGATGCAACAACCTCACCACCACTACCACCATCACCACCACAGCCTCACCACCACAACCATCACCATCACCTCACCTGCACCCGACCACCACCACCCGCTTAACCATCACCAACATCACCATCACCTGCACCCGACCACCACCACCCCCTCTCTAGCGCTACTACCAGCCACCGCCACACCACAATCAGCCACCACCACCAACAAACTGAAATGAACCCTAATCCGACGCTGTCGCACCACTATCAGCCACCAGTATCAATTTCGAACGGAGATCCATTGAGGTATGTCGAAAACTCAATTTTATTCCGGTTATTGACGGATCTAAACCTGATTTTTCGTCTGTTATACCTAATTTAGCGCTCAAAAAGATGATTTGTTACTGGTGCGAGTCCACCGGAGCGGACTTGCCTTGCGACACACCGGATTGTAGCTCTATTGACGATTCTGTTACGAAATTGATGTTGAAATCAAGTGAGTGTGACAATGATGTTAGGTTTAGGGTTTCAGAACGAGATTTGATTGCTAAAATGGCGATGGTGGCTGTATACAAAGGATAGAACATCGTGATCGAGGTGGTTGATGGTGGTTGGGGTTTAGAAAGAGAGAGGTAGAGGTGCTGTAACAACCCGGAAAGTCGAGTCATTACTTGTATCTGTCATTTCTTGCTTAATTGACTTGTACTCTCGAGATTTCAATTATCGCAAATGGTTGAAACGATATTTTGCAAACGCATTTTAAACGCATACAACAATGGTCATTTAAGACGCAGCTATCGCATTTAAACGCTGTTACAACGCATACTATATAAACGCTTTTTATCGCACATTTCATCGCATGTTAGACTAAACGCTATCACAACGCTATCGCAACGCAACTCGAAACGCAAATTTACTTTTATGCATTTTAGTTATTATGTGTGTTATTTGTGTGATTATTTGTTTAAATGATATGTGGATTTCAACGCAACGCTTACACACTCAACTCTTACTCGCAACACGCTTAAACGCAACGCAACGCTTAACGCACGAAACGAAAGTCGGAAACTAACAAAACGCACTCGGCTGATCAACCGATCGAATGGACTACCGTCCGGATGACCATCCGCTTGGATGGCCATCCGATTGGATGGTCATTCGATCGGCAGACCATCCGACACCTCACACTTCTCCACCGACTTAACCCTCCTCTCACCACTATAAATAGCACCGGCACACTACTGTTCACTGATGTGACATCTCCATCCGACCACCTGCACTCTAGACGCTCTCAGACGTTTTTTTCTCTCGATTCAAGGCTATTTCGTAAGTATTTCTCATCAAATCTTGTACAATCATCATCACTAAATACTTCTCCATCATCTTCTCCATCAAGATCACGCAAAACACTTGTTTTCTCACTGAAATCACTGATTTGGACCTCTTGAAGGTGGTATCCACCGTTTTGCTCCGGCAAACGGCTAAGGATCATCTTAATCATCAAGATTGGTTCAGATCTAAAGGATTTCCACACTTTTAACTAAATCTCAACAAGATTTCAACACTATTCAACTGTTTTCAAACTTTTCTTCAACTTTCTACACAAAACCAGTGGAATCTTGAATCATTTAGACTCTCTACTCATTCCTTAGTTGAGAGCCGACTTGAAAACGGATTTCCACCGGAGAGATGACCTATGAACGAGTTGAACATGAAACTTCACCCAAGAACAGTGAGTCTGATCGAATGGGGTGATTCCCATCCGATCAAATAAGCTGGACCTTGGTGTGTTTCCGTTGATTGACGCGTTGTCACGCCGTCTCCGTTAAATCACAAACTTTTTAACTTAGAAAATTTAAAAACAACAAATTGCCCACTCGAGTGGCCATCCGATCGGATGGCCATCCGGTCGAATGACCATTCGATCAGGTGACATGTCCTTATTCAGAATGACTTGATTAAACTTCAAACTACCAACTTCTTGATCGAATAGCCATCCGATCGAATGGCCATCCGTCCGGATGACTTGGCATCTATGCTCTACATTGTTTAAATGCTACAACGAAAACTTCAAAATTTTTAAAACGATTTACAAACACCCACATCTCATTCGAATGGACATCCGTTCGGATGGGTTATGCTCATTCGACCGGATCATCATCCGACACTCAGCACATTCGACACTCCGTTACACGCTGTTCAACGCTTACGCTGCTTTTCTATGCTCAGGCTAAACTCCAACGCGTTCCCTTCAACCCAATCAAGTTGTATTTACTTGTTAAACACCTACTGTGAGTATAATCGAACCCATTTTCTTTTAACGCACTTTTGGGTGTTACATACGTTCACTATCAAAACACATCAACACACAACGCAAACACTTTACATCACTAACCGCTCCTGCATGTCATACGTGATCTATGAATGCTTGTTACTATGCTTATACAGTGTTACACTATACCGCCTCTAGCAACGATAGTACTATAGTTTGGACTCAGCACCTGTCATGGAGAGGGTTGCTAGGGATCACATCTCTTTACTTCACGTGTTCGCTGAACATGTGTCGCGCATACTCTACAACGCAGTCTTGTGGTTAAGTGTGAACATAGTTTTGATAGTTACTTGCTTCGCCCGTTTCGTGATACATGCTGGTTATGCGCAAACGCTTTCCCTACTATATTCTATGCAAACCTGTGTACTCACCTTTACATTTTATGTATTGACTTTATTTTAACGTATGTGGCAGGTTGATAGGATGCTATGTTTTGCTGAGATGAATCAAGTAGGAAGTCTAGAAACTCCACTAAATAAATCTGAGTTGTCAGGACAATATTTGTTTTTGAGACACGCTATCTGTAATAACTGTTATTACTTTATATGTAAGTAGTATGGGATATTAACGTTAAATATATTGTCATTAATAGTTGTTATGGATTCTCTTGGACAATCTGTTTCGCTCAGTGTCACGCCCGATGATTCCGCCATCGGTTGGGGTGTGACAGGTGTTACAGGTGGTGTGGTGGGAGATGGTTGTGGTGGTGGGTGGTGGCGGACTAGCAGACTTAGAGAAAGAGATGGATGGTTGAGAGGTCTGGTATTTATTTATAAAAAAAGTAATGACCATTTTGCCCCTGAGAAAAGGACAAAATAGTAGGATTTTATAAGACAAATATGACCTGATTTTATTTTTGGACCAAAATGACAATGAAACTGAAACCACAGAGACCCAGATTCAAAAGGTTTAAGTTTTAGACTAAAATGACAAAAATAACTAAATCTTAGGAATCAAAATGACAGTTTACTTTTAATTTTTTTTACTTTGTTTATTTATTATCTTACTTGCGCAAAAGGTTGCTTGAAAATTACATGCACCTACATTTATCATGAAGTGTATTTGATGATTATTATTTAACAACAATAAAACTAAAAGTTAAAATAATACAAGGAAAAAAACATTAAAATAGTTTTTTTCAAAGCATATGATTTAATGAATTGCATTTTTTTTGCTTAATGGTAAAGAAATAGTATGAGTAAACTGCAATTTTACCCTTTGTAGTTGACACTTTTACCCCTATTTTGAAAAAAAATTGTTGCCTTACCCCTGATAACTTCCAATTGTATCGATCTTGGCCCCTCCGTTAACTTGCCGTCTAAAGGAACGTTAGTTTTGTGTGAAATTACCTATTTACCCCTCCTAATTTAATTAAAACCCTAATATTATCCCAATTCCTTATTATTATTAAAAGAAAAAATCAAGGGCCAATTTTTAAGCCTTACATGGCCCCGAGGCACTCGAATTCTCAGAGATGGACATAAGTAAAAGAAAATTTAGGATGCCCTGGTTACGCCACTTTATCCCATAATAGTTATTTAACAACATCTGAACCCTCTGTAAAATAATCAAGAGTCTCCATCTCCACACTCTTCAAACACAAGAACAATGTATAACATTATTTGAAATATAACTTACAAATAAGTGTAACCACAAAATATTATTTCAAATGACAACAAGCACGTGTACTTTGTAAGACAAAGCATCACACCAGTTAAGTGGCAGCAAGACTAAGGATCACAAGAACAATACTAGTACACAAGAATCCAAAAAGATTAAAATAAGAACAACACTCCCTCCGGATTATCTGCATGAATAATTGCCTTTTTTGCATCTCCTAGCGACATCATTTACCCGTTTTCCGGAACAACCCGTTGAGCCACAAGCTACCGGCTTACCACGGTTTAGACTCTTATAAGTAATACGCTTACCATTGCTGCCGCCATTAGAATTGAGACCATCCGAATATGTAGTCTCCAGAACCAGCCTATGCTCTTGTGTATCCAACAGAAACTCTTGCTCTTCTTCGTTGAAAACCGGGCACTCTGCAGTTGTACCATAGTTGCATGCCTCAGTGGATCCGTGAGTGTCTTTGATGATCGTGATCATGAGGATGAATGATAGTGATAAGATGGTATTACTGAAGCTTCTTCCATTGAGCATTTTGGTTTTGTTGGTTTGTTTAGGATGGTGCTTGCTTGTTGTTGATTATTAAATATGAAGAACTAATTGTTAATGGATCGATCTATGTATCCTTAAATATGTTTTTTTTAAAGGAGAAATTGATATAAATATAGAAAGCACAGACCAGCATGATATCCTTAAATATGTGGAGGGAATTAATGAAACAACCATCGTACCAGCTCATGATGATAAATGCTGCTCTTGGTAGTTGGTGGTTCAGTAAATGTGGCACCTTAACTAACTAACTTTGGGAACGTAGTTTTTTTTTTTTTTTTTTAAAGCATAAAGGGAACTTCATAAAATCACACAAGCCAAAGCTATACAACTTACAAAATTCACATTACAGATATTTCTACCAATCCATTTTTGCACCAATTCTCATAAGTGACTCTTTTTAATCCACAAAAATGTAGTTTCCTTTATCTCTTTTAACATCTTGTTAATTGTAGTGTTAACTCCCTTGAATACTTTTTCGTTTCTGCAAGTCCATATTTTCCAAAGCATGGCCATCACAATACATCTAGTCGCTTTCTTTTTTTTCTTCGATATCTTTAGCTCGTCTACATTTTTAAGCAACTGATTGTTGTAAATGAGTGCAATTGTTGTATTTTCAGCCACACCCCTATCGTCCGGCCACCAAAGGGACTTTGCCATCGTACATTGTACCAAAAGATGGTCCGTAGTGTTTCCGGCAAATATCCACAACATGGGCACATGTTATCTCCGGTTTGAATACCTCTTTTACTCAACTCCACCCGTGTCGGTATCCTGCTCTGGACACTTCTCCACACCAATATGCTTACTTTATGAACTACCCAGCTACACCATTTCATACCCGAGTCCACCATGTGTGGAACGTTGTGTGCTTCGAGAGATGATCTCATCATTTTTTAACTGAGAAAAAGGCATCAGAGAATCTCATCCCCATACCCACGTGTCGTCATTCAGCTATTGACTTATCTCCCTTATGGCTTCAAGACATCCCATAAATTCCATCTGTCACACCCCCAAAATCCACCTGCGGAGTATCACCGCTTGGGAGCGTGACCGACCAGGATCAAGCCATCAATCATATTGAACATAGCATAATATAAATAAGATAGTTCGTAAAAACCCAATTCAATACAATTGATGTTCTAAACCAAACATAGTATCAATAGCGGAAGCTTAATAACGAAAACCCCATGTATAACATAAGTGCAAATGTTTAAGTGATTAACATAGCATTCACGATCCATTGCCCACAACGACCCGCTCCTCCTTGTGCAAGCTCCATAAGTACCTAAGGTCCTGCAAGGCATGCAGCAGAAAGTCAACAACTAGTTGAGCGAGTTCACAGTTAATAGTTCAGTAATAGTATAGTGTGAGTAGTAGTGTGTTCGTTCGTTATATCATACGTCATATTTCCATCGCGGCCTCCCAGGCAGGTATGCGAAGATGTTAGGGGATGTTCCTCCCAAGTATCCTAGACTAGGTTTATTAGTATCGCGGCCTACCAGGCAGGGGTGCGAAGATTAGTAAGTTTAGTTCGCGGCCTTCCTAAGGCAGGTGTGCGAAGTCAGTCATAATATCACGGCCAACCCTTGGCAGGTGTGCGAAGATCAGTTCAGTAAGTGTTACTAGTCTAGTCGTATCTTATCGTTCGGTTCTATCATCTGAGTATACACAATAATTCCTCAAATCCCATTCCCACCCGGGAACCCCATGCCTTGGCTGTGTGAACTCACCTTGGTTTGCTCGGTATGCTAAGTTATGCGCTCACCAGAAATCAATCAAGTCCTATAGGTCACGTATACTTAATCAGTTCACGTTCGTAATGTTTCACGTACAATCAGTATTACAGAGTGGTTTAGCATTTAACATTAAATAACACCTAACCAATTTGCCAATCATACCAAGTTCAAGGTTACAAGCAAGTTCCTAAACTAATTGTCGTGCTTAACAGAGTTAGTATATTTGACTGAGTTAACACAGTTTACACTTAACAGGGTTAACCACTTTACTGACATAACAGAGTTAACAGTTCAATCGTTTGACAGGGGTTTTGATGATTAACAGAGTTTGCATACTTTAACAAGGTTACAAACTAACAGAGTTATAATTAACAGTTAACTGAATTAACAGGGCCGAAACCCTCTTTGGGCCGAAATCCAAACTTGGGCCGAAATCACCTTAGCCGAAATCACCTAAGGTGATTTCGTTTATATGGGGATTTCGTTGGGTATAAGGGTGACGAAAACACTTGGGCCCGAAAACACCAAGCTTGGGCCGAAAACTCTTTTGGGCGAAAACACCTTGGGCCGAAAACACCATGGTGTTTTCGTTGGACATTGTTTTCGTTGAGTGGAGGGATTTCGTCAGGTACAACACTATCAACCACAGTTTCATAAAAAAACTCTAACAATTATCCAAAAATGATTCAATCGGTTTCATGATCAATCATCAACACAATTATACCCAGAATAATCATCATGGCAGTTTCAATAGCATTAGATATCATCAACAATTATCCATAATATATCCTAATGGTGATTCACCACACCATACAGTAGAACATGGACACATAATATTGGATCTGCAATTCATTAACATTATACTAATCACACAATTCAATATCTAAATCATCTATCCATACCATCTTATGCAGAAATCATCAGACAACATCAGTCAAGAATTCTATCATGGATTTACACATCACCGAATATCCACAACAATGATTTCATTTATACAGTTAACAAAAGTATCTAATTTATGTACGGCTAAACACTAACCGAGACCGAAAGCTGAGGGTTTGAGCGGGCAGAGAAGGCTCCTAGAGCTTGTGGTTGCCGTCACACAGAAAAGAAACTGTAGGGTTTTTGATGATTGAAACATCTCGCAAAGATTAAGAGAAAAATATAACTGAACCACTTCTAGGCCTAAAGCCCATTCTGGTTTTCGTTGGTGAGCAGTGGACGAAAACACCAAGTGTTTTGATCTCTTGTGTTTTCGTTGGGGTAGGGGTTTTCACCAAGGGGTGTTTTCGGCTATTACTCCCATTAGTTGATATTAAGCATGCTATTAACACAGTCATGTATATATACAAACACACTTATAACCCACATCAAATATAAATATAATCACAACATTTAGCAAACAAGTACTAGATTAAGTCGAGTAGGAACTTTGAAAACTCGGGTTGTCACATTATCCCCAACTTAAAAGAAATTTCGTCCCGAAATTTGGTACGCACTCACTGAGGAAGCTAGGTAAGTTGTATCGTTCACTGGTTTTCCTGGGGTGTCACATCATCCCCCCGTTGATTTGGAATTTCGTCCCGAAATTCTGTAGTAGTAGCTTCAGCCTCAGTGGTGGTTGCACGGTTTTCGAATAACTGGGGGTACTTTTCTGTCATCTGGTCTTCGCGTTCCCAGGTGTACTCTGGGCCACGACGGGAGTTCCAACGAACTCGAACAAGAGGGATTCTCTTGTGTTTGAGGACCTTAACATCCCGGTCCGTGATTTCAACTGGTTCCTCGACGAACTGCAACCGCTCGTCGATGGTGAGCTCCTTCAAAGGAACTATGAGGGTCTCATCTGACAGGCACTTCTTCAGATTTGACACGTGAAAGACATTGTGAACTGCACCGAGTTCAGTTGGTAGGTTTAGCTTGTATGCCACCCTGCCTATTTTCTTAATGATCTCGAACGGTCCGACATATCGCGGATTTAGTTTGCCCCGTTTGCCAAAACGAACCACACCCTTCCAGGGTGAGACTTTAAGTAAAACCCGGTCCCCGACCTGAAATTCCAATGACTTCCTACGCTTATCCGCATAGGCTTTCTGACGGTCGCGTGCTGCCGCCATGCGTTGTCGTATTTGTGCAATCTTTTCCGTGGCGTCCACTACAATCTCTGGACCCGTGATCTGACTATCCCCCACCTCTGCCCAACAGAGAGGTGACCGGCATTTGCGCCCGTACAATGCCTCGAATGGAGCGGCTTGTATGCTGGTGTGATAACTGTTATTATACGAAAACTCCACTAAAGGGAGATGCTTTTCCCAGCCATTGTCGAAATCAATAACACATGCCCGAAGCATGTCTTCAAGAGTCTGGATCGTTCGCTCAGACTGCCCATCCGTCTGAGGGTGATACGCTGTGCTCATGTCTAACCGTGAGCCGAAAGATTTATGTATCGCTTGCCATAGCTCTGACGTGAATCGTGCATCCCGATCCGAAATGATGGAGGTGGGCACGCCGTGCCTCGAAACAACTTCTTTAAGATAAATGTCTGCGAGAGTAGAGAACTTATCCGTTTCCTTTATAGCCAGAAAGTGTGCAGACTTGGTGAGTCGATCCACAATCACCCATATAGTGTCATTCCCACGTTGGGATCTGGGTAGGCCTGTAACGAAATCCATGGAAATTTCTTCCCATTTCCATTGCGGTATCTTGGGTTGCTGAAGTAGGCCCGCTGGTTTCTGATACTCCACTTTGACCTTTGCACATGTCAAACACTTGCCGACGTAAATAGCGATGTGGGCTTTCATGCTAGGCCACCAATATGTAGTTCTGATGTCGTGGTACATTTTATCCGACCCTGGATGTACCGAGTAGCGAGACTTGTGAGCTTCGTCCATTACCAGCTCTCGTAAACCGCCATAAAGTGGGACCCAAATACGCCCTGTTACATAGTAGGCGCCGTCTTCCTTTTGTTCCATTCGTTGCCTTGAGCCGCGTAAGGCTTCAGCCTTGACGTTTTCGGGTTTCAATGCTTCGATCTGAGCAGTTCGTATCTGTGCAGGAAGACTGGACTGAATAGTGAGCTGCAAAGCTCGTACGCGCCTAGGTAGAGTGTCCTTTCGACTGAGAGCGTCAGCCACAACATTGGCTTTGCCTGGATGGTACTTGATGGCGCATTCGTAATCGTTCAGAAGTTCAACCCATCTTCGTTGACGCATGTTCAAATCCTTTTGCTTAAGGATATGCTCGAGACTCCTGTGATCGGTGTAAATTGTGCACCTGGTACCGTACAGGTAGTGTCGCCATATCTTAAGCGCGAAAACAACAACTCCTAGCTCTAAATCGTGCGTCGTGTAGTTCCGTTCATGAATCTTAAGTTGTCGCAAAGCGTAGGCAATAACTTTATCCCGTTGCATCAATACACACCCAAGTCCTTGTATCGACGCGTCACAATAAACCACAAAATCTTCCGTGCCCTCTGGCAGTGAGAGAATAGGTGCGCTGCAAAGCCTATCCTTTAAGTACTGGAAAGCGGTTTCCTGGGGACCTCCCCGACGGTAGGTGACACCCTTCTGTGTCAGTAGTGTAAGCGGCTGTGCGATCTTGGAGAAGTCTTTGATAAACCGTCTGTAGTAACCTGCCAAGCCCAAGAATTGGCGTATTTCCGTTGGTGTACGCGGTGCAGGCCAGTTCCTGATCGAATCTACCTTGGATGGATCGACATGAATCCCATCCCTGTTCACCACATGGCCTAAGAAGTGGACTTCACGAAGCCAGAAGTCGCATTTAGAAAACTTGGCGTACAATTGCTCCTTTCGAAGAAGTTCCAAAATCAATCGTAGATGCTGCTCGTGCTCCTCCTGACTCTTGGAGTAGATCAGGATGTCGTCAATAAACACTATCACAAATTTGTCTAAGTACGGCTTGCACACCCTGTTCATCAGATCCATAAATACAGCAGGCGCGTTCGTTAACCCAAATGGCATGACAAGAAACTCGTAGTGACCGTAGCGAGTTCGGAATGCGGTTTTAGAGACGTCCTCATCCCGGACCCTCAGCTGATGATACCCTGACCTCAGGTCTATCTTGGAGTAGTAACTCGACCCTTGCAACTGGTCGAATAAGTCGTCTATACGCGGAAGAGGATAACGGTTCTTCACCGTCACCTTGTTCAGTTCACGGTAGTCGATGCACATCCTGAAAGTGCCATCCTTCTTTTTCACGAAAAGTACTGGAGCTCCCCAAGGCGATGAGCTTGGACGAATAAAGCCCTTATCCAAGAGCTCTTGTAGCTGTTTTGAAAGTTCTTCCAGTTCAGTTGGAGCTAAACGATACGGTGCGCGAGCTATTGGTGCTGCTCCAGGAGCTAACTCAATCTGGAATTCGACTTGGCGGTGAGGCGGTAAACCGGGTAAATCTTCAGGAAACACCTGGGGAAAGTCACGTACAACTGGAATATCCTCCAGCTTCTTTTCTTTCGCTGATGCATCAGTGACAAGTGCCAGAATTGCAGTGTGCCCCTTTCGTAAACATTTCTGCGCCTTTAAGAAAGAGATGATGCTAACCACAGCACCACTCTTGTCGCCTTGAACTTCGAGAGGTTCTTGACTAGAGCGAGGAATACGAATGATCTTTTCCTTGCATAAAATCTGTGCGTGATGTTGGGATAACCAATCCATACCGATGACGACGTCGAAACTACCCAAAACTATGGGTATAAGATCAATCGAGAAGGTCTGACCAGCTAAAACGATGCTACAACCCTTGATTACATGAGCGGCTTCTACACTTTTACCATTTGCTAACTCTACGACATGTTTGGTGTTTAGGGGTGTTGGTGTACGTTTTAACAATTTACTCATTTTCAGAGACATATAACTTGTATCAAAACCCGAATCAAATAAGACAGTAACATAAATATCGTCGAGAAGAAACTTACCCATAACCACATTGGAATCATTCATTGCGTCACCCCGACCTAGCACAAAAGCACGACCCCGAGATTCGTTGCCATTGTTGTTGTTGATTCCCTCGTTGTTGTTGTTGTTGTTCCCGTTGCCCTGATTGTTGTTGTTGCGATTCTGGTTCTGGTTCAATTGAGGGCAATCACGTTTGTAGTGGCCTTCAGCCCCACACTGGAAACATCCCCGGTTCCCACGCTGTGGCTGCTGCTGCTGGTTCTGTGGAGCTGGCGGTGGGAGTTGCTGGTTCTGATTTGCTGGCCGTGAGCTTCTACAATCCTTTGCCTCATGACCCGGCTTGAGGCATCTTTGACAACGTTCCCTGCGACATCTCCCACTGTGGTGTTTGTTGCACCTATTACACCACGGGTGGATTCCCGATATCCACTCTGTCCCTGACTGCCTGATGACTGCTGATTCGGACTCTGGTAGTCGTTGGTGCGACGCTGCTGCGCTTGAGACTGAACAGAAACTGATCCCTTGCTGGAATCCCCATCCCACTTTCTTTTGTTCTCGCTGGGTGTGGCAGAAGTAGTAGCTGGAGTAGTAGTAGCAGTAGTGGTAGCACTGATGCGTTTTGGCAGCTTGTTCTGATCCACTGCCTGATCGGTGAGTCGGTGAGCAAGACGCTGAATGTCTTGGATATTGTTGAGGTTAGCCGACGTCACGTGGCTCTGAATCTCAGGCGCAAGCCCCTTGAGGTACAACTCAATGCGCTTAACTGGAGGGTCCACCATTGTTGGACATAAGATGGCCAGTTCGTTTGACCGTTTCGTGTAAGCCTCAATCTCTGACCCCGTCATCTTCAGGTGGTATAGCTCGTTCTCCAACTTGTGAATGTCGTCTCGTGTGCAATACTCACGTTTAATCAATTCCTTGAAATCCTCCCAAGGTGTGGCGTTAGCAGCTGCCAACCCTAGGATCTGTAGTTGCGCGTTCCACCAGGTGAGCGCAATCCCTTCCAACGTGCCAGTGGCATACTTGACCCTGCGAGCCTCAGGGCATTCACACATTTCAAACACGGACTCTAGCTTCTCAAACCAATGGAGGAGTCCCACTGCCCCCTCGGTGCCATTGAATGAGCTTGGACGACAGTCCATGAAGTTCTTGAAAGTGCAGACAGGCTGCTGCGCGTGTTGACCTATTGTGTACGAATAGGACAAAGTTAAATACGAGAGTTAATGTAGGATCTAAAGATCCTAGTGTGAGTGTATACTGCAGGGTATACTACCTGCTTGAGCAGCTGCAAGTGCCGCAGCAATTTGTTCATTAACGAAAGCCGTCAACTGGGCTTGAGTCATGTTCACACGTCCAGACATGATCTTCATAGCAAATTCAACATGAGTTAGAGAGGTTCGCGAATAGAGCGATGACAGAAGAGTGTAAGCACATAGGGGTTCTCATGTAACGACGTATAGTAAGCAATGTAATCTAGCATACTACGAGCAAAGTTCTATGTAGTTCTAGCATGCAGGCAATAAACATAAACCTTATTACCTAGGATGTCGAGTCTTGCACGTGGAGCGAAGCGTCGTTGTGGATCGTTGAGAGCACTGTTCTGGTTATAGTCTGGTTTTAATAAAAACGTTTTCCCCATATTAAAACCAAGTTCTCTATAACCAATGGCTCTGATACCAATCTGTCACACCCCCAAAATCCACCTGCGGAGTATCACCGCTTAGGAGCGTGACCGACCAGGATCAAGCCATCAATCATATTGAACATAGCATAATATAAATAAGATAGTTCGTAAAAACCCAATTCAATACAATTGATGTTCTAAACCAAACATAGTATCAATAGCAGAAGCGTAATAACGAAAACCCCATGTATAACATAAGTGCAAATGTTTAAGTGATTAACATAGCATTCACGATCCATTGCCCACAACGACCCGCTCCTCCTTGTGCAAGCTCCATAAGTACCTAAGGTCCTGCAAGGCATGCAGCAGAAAGTCAACAACTAGTTGAGCGAGTTCACAGTTAATAGTTCGGTAATAGTATAGTGTGAGTAGTAGTGTGTTCGTTCGTTATATCATACGTCATATTTCCATCGCGGCCTCCCAGGCAGGTATGCGAAGATGTTAGGGGATGTTCCTCCCAAGTATCCTAGACTAGGTTTATTAGTATCGCGGCCTACCAGGCAGGTGTGCGAAGATTAGTAAGTTTAGTTCGCGGCCTTCCTAAGGCAGGTGTGCGAAGTCAGTCATAATATCGCGGCCAACCCTTGGCAGGTGTGCGAAGATCAGTTCAGTAAGTGTTACTAGTCTAGTCGTATCTTATCGTTCGGTTCTATCATCTGAGTATACACAATAATTCCTCAAATCCCATTCCCACCCGGGAACCCCATGCCTTGGCTGTGTGAACTCACCTTGGTTTGCTCGGTATGCTAAGTTATGCGCTCACCAGAAATCAATCAAGTCCTATAGGTCACGTATACTTAATCAGTTCACATTCGTAATGTTTCACGTACAATCAGTATTACAGAGTGGTTTGGCATTTAACATTAAATAACACCTAACCAATTTGCCAATCATACCAAGTTCAAGGTTACAAGCAAGTTCCTAAACTAATTGTCGTGCTTAACAGAGTTAGTATATTTGACTGAGTTAACACAGTTTACACTTAACAGGGTTAACCACTTTACTGACATAACAGAGTTAACAGTTCAATCGTTTGACAGGGGTTTTGATGATTAACAGAGTTTGCATACTTTAACAAGGTTACAAACTAACAGAGTTATAATTAACAGTTAACTGAATTAACAGGGCCGAAACCCTCTTTGGGCCGAAATCCAAACTTGGGCCGAAATCACCTTAGCCGAAATCACCTAAGGTGATTTCGTTTATGTGGGGATTTCGTTGGGTATAAGGGTGACGAAAACACTTGGGTCCGAAAACACCAAGCTTGGGCCGAAAACTCTTTTGGGCGAAAACACCTTGGGCCGAAAACACCATGGTGTTTTCGTTGGACATTGTTTTCGTTGAGTGGAGGGATTTCGTCAGGTACAACACTATCAACCACAGTTTCATAAAAAAAACTCTAACAATTATCCAAAAATGATTCAATCGGTTTCATGATCAATCATCAACACAATTATACCCAGAATAATCATCATGGCAGTTTCAATAGCATTAGATATCATCAACAATTATCCATAATATATCCTAATGGTGATTCACCACACCATACAGTAGAACATGGACACGTAATATCGGATCTGCAATTCATTAACATTATACTAATCACACAATTCAATATCTAAATCATCTATCCATACCATCTTATGCAGAAATCATCAGACAACATCAGTCAAGAATTCTATCATGGATTTACACATCACCGAATATCCACAACAATGATTTCATTTATACAGTTAACAAAAGTATCTAATTTATGTACGGCTAAACACTAACTGAGACCGAAAGCTGAGGGTTTGAGCGGGCAGAGAAGGCTCCTAGAGCTTGTGGTTGCCGTCACACAGAAAAGAAACTGTAGGGTTTTTGACGATTGAAACATCTCGCAAAGATTAAGAGAAAAATATAACTGAACCACTTCTGGGCCTAAAGCCCATTCTGGTTTTCGTTGGTGAGCAGTGGACGAAAACACCAAGTGTTTTGATCACTTGTGTTTTCGTTGGGGTAGGGGTTTTCACCAAGGGGTGTTTTCGGCTATTACTCCCATTAGTTGATATTAAGCATGCTATTAACACAGTCATGTATATATACAAACACACTTATAACCCACATCAAATATAAATATAATCACAACATTTAGCAAACAAGTACTAGATTAAGTCGAGTAGGAACCTTGCTCGGGTTGTCACACCATCCATTCAGTCCCACACAACATCCTCTCCCATTCTCTTTGCAAGACCCACGCATGTTTTTCTACAGCCAACTTGTACAACAAAGGAAAAGTTGTTGCTAGCCTCCCTTTTGGAAATGACAATCTTCTACCACCCCGCCCATCGAATCTTATTACTATTTGCCCCCCCCCCCAAAAAAAAATTAAAAATGAATCTACGTCTTATGACTTCAATAATATTTATTGCTTTGGGAACCTAGCTAGCTTCTGTTCAATGGAAATGGGAATAAGCTCTTTGTTAAAATTATTGGGCTGCCCTCTATTATTTTGGGCTGCTTATATACGTATACAGTTCATTCTCTTGGTTTGTTGGGCTGATACTATGAGTTTGTTATTGGGCTGATGAGTTTGTTTAGTTGTTGTAACAGTTGCTAAAATATCTAAGGGGGCTTTGTGTAACTTTGGGGACTGAAGCTGCCTTATTCTGGAAGTGCTGGACTGAGATGAAACTTATTAAGTTTCATAATATAAAAGAGATGATCTTCTCTTTCTTTGTACTAGATCTGTTCATTTTCTCTCTGGTTGTTCGTTAGGGTTTCAAGTCAGAGATTATACGAATAATCTCTCATCTGTATCTGAGAGATTATTCTGTGTTGTGATTGTACTTCTGTATTGTTGATCATCAGTTGATGATCATCTGTGTACTGTTTGTACTTTGTATTGTTTGATCTTACTTTTGTAAGATCATATTTGGGTATTTTGGGGGGCAAATATTTTAGGGTTGGATAAATAAGATTTTGTCACCGTTTTGTCACCATTTCTTGTGTTGTCTCTTGTTTGTGATTTGATTCATAAAATTTTACATGGTATCAGAGCTTTGAGCTCTTGATCCGATCTTATTTCCGCTGTTAAATCTGATTTGGTTGTTGTTTTTGTGTGTAGGTCTGCTTCAAGTTGCAGATCTATTCCTGATATTGTTAGATCTTCTGGATCTTGGGAGGTTGTTTGGATTTTTCAAACCCTAGCTAGGGTTTCTTTCTTCTTGGTGAAGAACTGTGTTGGTCTCTAAATCCTTGAAGATTTAGGGCAAACTAACCAGTCGTGTTGTTCTTGATATTGTGTTAAAACTTCAGATCTGTTTAGATCTGGTGTTTTTGGATCGCTTGCACCCACTGTGAGATCTTTCTATCTCCTCTCTTTATTTTTTGATTGGTTGGCTCCTGTATTAAGACCTGTCCAGGCACTATAAGTGACGAACCTGGAATCTGGACACTGATACAACTTCGCCTTAGGTTTTGTTGTATATTTGTCTTGTTGTTGGTGTATTTGCTGTCTGTGTTTGTTTTCATTGGTTGTTGAGTATGACTAATAAAGATGATAATGCTGGGTCTTCTCAGACTTTGATTAGCAAGTTGGATATAGGTGATCCATTGTTTTTACATCCTAGTGATTCAAGTTCTTTGACTATTGTTGGTATAAAATTAAAAGGCACTGAAAACTATAGGGTTTGGTCTAGTGCTATGAAATTAGCCTTAGAAGCTAAAAATAAATTTGGCTTTATTGATGGTAAATGTAAGAAAAATACTGATGATGAAGTGTTAAGTAGTCAGTGGGACAGGTGTAATTCAGTTGTCTTAAGTTGGTTGTTAAATTCTGTTTCAGAGGAGTTGTACTTAGGACAAGTTTTTTCAAAATCAGCCTCTGATGTCTGGACAGATTTGAAAGAAACTTATGATAAAGTTGATGGCTCTATAGTATATGATTTGTATAAAAAAATTAATTGTATTACTCAAAATGGAAGTTCAGTTTCTGAATATTATCATAAACTGAATACTATGTGGAAGCAGTTTGATGCTGTACTTCAACTGCCTTCTTGTTCATGTCAAGCAGCTAAAGACTATAACGATTTCTCTACTTTAATCAAGCTTATGCAATTTCTAATGGGCTTAGATGATGTCTATTAGCCTGTTAGAACAAATTTATTAACAAGAGAGCCATTACCTTCAGTCAAAGTTGCTTTTTCAATTGTGTCTAGAGAGGAATCACATAGAAACACAAGTGCAGGGTGAAAAGGCCAAAATGTATCTTTTGTTTCTAAAACAAATCAAACTTTTGAACAAAAAAAGAAAGAAACAAGAGGACCTAATCCTAACTTTAAATGTACTCATTGTAATAAAATTGGTCACACTGTTGATAGGTGTTTTGAATTGGTTGGGTATCCTTCAGGGTTCAAAAAGAAACCTGGAGGTCAAGTTGGGAAAAATTTATCAAACTCTAGGTCAAATGTGTCATCTGTTCAATCTGTGTCTCCTTTTTCTCCAGAACAGGTTGCCAAACTTCTGAGTCTTGTGGGTGAAAAAACCAGACTGAATCTCAATCTTCTAATATGGGAGGTGAGTCTAGTTATGTGTTTAGTTCTTTAGGGAAGATTGTCTGTTGTTCAAGTTTAATCAATTTTGGTTTTGACTATAATTAGATTTGTGATTCTGGTGCTAATCAGCATATGGTTAAAACAGATAAGGATATGTTTAATTGTATAGATGTGTCTGAGTATGATCTGACTGTTTCTCACCCTAATGGAACTAAAGCTAAAGTCTCTAAAATTGGAAGTATAAAACTTGCTAAAGATGTTACTTTACATGATGTGTTTTTTGTTCCAACTTACAATGTTAATCTTTTATCTGTTTACAAATTGGCTAAAGATAATCAAATCAATGTTGTGTTTAATGAGAGCAATTGTTTGCTTCAGGATTTGAAATCAGGGAGAATCCTGGTGACTGGTAAACAGGATAATGGTCTTTACTTTGTTAATAAAGGTGGTAATCTTGCTAATTTGTGTTTTAATAGTTTGAACAACAGTAATTTATGGCATAGTAGATTAGGTCATCCTGCTGATCAGATCTTGTCAATTTTAAAAGGTGATCTAGGTGTTGTTGATATTGTTAAAAATCCATGTGAAACTTGTCATAGGGCTAAACAAGTTAGAGTTCCTTTTCCATTAAGTGAACATAAAACCAAAAATGTAGGTGATCTTATTCATTTAGATGTTTGGGGACCTTATAAAGTTACAAGTAGAGATGGGTTTAAATATTTTTTAACTGTTGTTGATGATTATTCTCGTGTTGTTTGGTGCTATCTGTTGAGAAACAAAATGGAAGTGTTTGAGAATCTTAAAATTTTTTATGAGCTAATTCTAACTCAGTTTAAACAAAAGGTAAAAATATTTAGAAGTGATAATGGTACTGAGTTTGTTAATAGTAACATGAATAACTTTTGTAAAACTAAAGGTATTTTACACCAAACTTCATGTTCTTACACACCACAAGAAAATGGTGTTGTAGAAAGGAAGCATAGACATCTTTTAAATTTGGCAAGATCTCTGTTGTTCCAAAGTGGTGTTCCACTTAAGTTCTGGTCTGATTGCATTTTAACTGCTATTTATCTTATTAACAGGTTACCCTCATCTGTTCTTCTAGGCAAAAGTCCTTATGAGTTAATGTTTGGTTTTAAACCCTCTCTTGCACATCTTAGGATCTTTGGTTGTTTGTGTTTCAGCACTATTTTGAATGAATCTGATAAATTGTCTTTTAATGCTGAAAAGTGTATCTTGATTGGTTATTCAAATGTTAAAAAAGGTTACAAATTATGGAGTCTTGATAATAAAAAAGAGTTTTTTTCAAGAGATGTTAAGTTTTATGAATCTGTGTTTCCTTATAAATCAAATCAGTTAACTGATCAATATAAAACTTCGCCTAATAGTTTAAACCATTTAAATTTTTTTGATAGTGTTGAAGTATTAACAACTGATCCTGTAGTTCCCAATGATGAAGAGGGGAGTCATGAGTCTCTTGAGGTTACTGATGAAGATCAGCAACCAATCCCCTCTACATCTGCCACTCCAAGTGATGTTGAACATCAACATTCTGTAACTGGAGTTGAAAGTAGTGATAGAGTAGGATTTGGTAGGGCAGAGGACATTAGTACCTCACATGATGAGATCAGCCCATCTGAGGGAACAAATTCTTCTCTTAGAAGATCGCATAGGAAAGTTGTTGTGCCCAAGAAATTTGAAAATTTTGTTCTTAATAGTAAAGTAAAATACAGTTTAGACAAAGTTGTTAGTTACTCATGTTTGTCAGGTGATAATTTGTGCTTTACTACTTCTTTAAATAAAACTGTCGAACCCACTTGTTATGAAGAAGCTTCTAAAGACCCCAGATGGGTAGAAGCTATGAACAAAGAAATGGAGGCTTTGTTTAAAAATAACACTTGGGTTCTTGCTGACCTTCCTCAAGGAAGGAAAGCTATTGGCTGTAAATGGGTGTATAGAGTAAAATATAAGTTAAATGGTGAAATAGAACGTTTTAAAGCCAGACTTGTTGCAAAAGGCTTTAATCAAAGAGAAGGACTTGACTTTGGAGAAACCTTCTCACCTGTAGTTAAAATGGTTTCTATTCGAGTTGTTATAACTTTAGCTGTATTTTTTCAATGGCCATTATATCAGCTTGATGTTGATAATGCATTTTTACATGGCTCTATAACTGAAGATGTCTATATGAAACTGCCACAAGGTTATTACTCTAAAAATGAAGCAAAAGTTTGCAAACTGGTTAAATCTTTGTATGGCCTTAAACAGGCACCTAGGAAATGGAATGAAAGGTTGACTGATGTTTTGCTAAGTGTTGGCTTTGTGCAAAGTAAATGTGATCATTCCTTGTTTGTTATGTCTAAAGGCAGTGTCTCTGTGTTTCTGTTGGTCTATGTTGATGACATTGTGATTACTGGAAATTCTGATATTGAAATTAAAAATGTTAAACATGTCTTAAATGAAACTTTTAAGATCAAAGATTTAGGAGTTCTTAAATATTTTTTAGGTATTGAAGTGTTATATGATAAAGATGTTATTTGTTTAGAACTCTTAAACGAATTTGGTTACTTGGGATGTAAACCAGTTAACACACCAATAGAACAGAGCTCTATTGTCACATCTAAAATTGATAAAAGTACTCAGTTACTTCGAAATGTTACTGGCTTTCAAAAACTCATTGGAAAACTGATTTACTTGTCTCTTACAAGACCTGATATTAGTTATACAGTGCAGTTTTTAAGTCAATTTATGCATACTCCAAAAGAAGTTCATTTAGATTTAGCATTGAGATTGTTAAGATATTTGAAGCTGAATCCTGGTAAAGGTTTAAGCTTTAAAAAGAGTGCTAATCTGGATCTATATGGGTTTGCTGATTCTGATTGGGCAAAATGCTTGTCCACTCGAAAATCTGTTACTGGATATTGTATTTTTCTAGGAGAGTGTCTTGTTTCTTGGAAAATCAAGAAACAAGCCACTGTTTCAAGGTCTACTGCAGAAGTCGAGTACAGAGCTATGTGCTCTGCTACTTGTGAGCTTATGTGGTTAAGGAACTTGTTGTCTGAATTGAGTGTTAACTGTAAATTGCCAATGGTTCTAAATTGTGACAGTCAAGCTGCTATGTCCATAGCAGCTAATCCTGTATTTCACGAAAGAACTAAACATTTTGAATTGGATCTTCATTTCTTAAGGGAAAAAGTGGCTGTTGGTATTGTTAGTCCTACCAAAGTTGACTCTGAAAGTGAACTTGCTGATATTTTTACAAAAGGCCGAATGTGTTACAACATGAAGAATTTTGTAAAAGATTAGGTTTAATTGATTTGTTCAAATCAATTGAATGAAGGGGGATGTTAAAATTATTGGGCTGCCCTCTATTATTTTGGGCTGCTTATATACGTATACAGTTCATTCTCTTGGTTTGTTGGGCTGATACTATGAGTTTGTTATTGGGCTGATGAGTTTGTTTAGTTGTTGTAACAGTTGCTAAAATATCTAACGGGGCTTTATGTAACTTTGGGGACTGAAGCTGCCTTATTCTGGAAGTGCTAGACTGAGATGAAACTTATTAAGTTTCACAATATAAAAGAGATGATCTTCTCTTTCTTTGTACTAGATCTGTTCATTTTCTCTCTGGTTGTTCGTTAGGGTTTCAAGTCAGAGATTATACGAATAATCTCTCATCTGTATCTGAGAGATTATTCTGTATTGTGATTGTACTTCTGTATTGTTGATCATCAGTTGATGATCATCTGTGTACTGTTTGTACTTTGTATTGTTTGATCTTACTTTTGTAAGATCATATTTGGGTATTTTGGGGGGCAAATATTTTAGGGTTGGATAAATAAGATTTTGTCACCGTTTTGTCACTATTTCTTGTGTTGTCTCTTGTTTGTGATTTGATTCATAAAATTTTACACTCTTTAATATCAACATTTTTTTTGAATAGTGAACTTCATAAAAAAAACCACACCCGAAACCCGGGGGCCAAACAAACAATGGAAGCGCTTACATAATTACAAATTTAAACCAGTTATCCCACCAGAATACTTGATATTTAGATCTATTACAAAACCACAAATACCCGCATCGACTTTACTTCGACGATGATCTTTTCAATCCTCACCTAAACTCCAGAAAACTTCAACTCATTCCTCGCTTTCCAAATGCTCCAACATCCTATAATCATCATACCATACAACACCTCCTTCTCTTGATCTTTCAATCCCAAGTAATTGTGAAATTCCATTAAGTCTTTAAATGAAAAGGCTACTATACCTGGCACCCTACACCACGAACTGATGTGGTTCCAAACAATCGAAACAATCAGACAACTAGTGAAGAGATGATCAACCGTTTCATCCCCGCTTCCACACAACAGGCAAGAGACGTCTTCAACCATAATGTTCCTTCCTTATAAAGCTACTGTCGTCGGAATCCTTCCCAACTCTGCTAGTGCTCACATATGTCTAATACTGACTCCATTCTGTTGAGCCAGTCTTGAGCTTCTTGTGCTCCCTTTCTTCCATCGAAGGACTGAGGTTTACAGGACATGAAGTGCTTATAAGTGCATTCCTTTGATCTGGAATATTCACCTTTTCCTTCTAGTGGCATGGTTACAATAATCTTTTTCTTTTCGCCCATTCTTTCCCTTTGTACTGGCGTGGAGGTAGCTAAGCTTTTTTCAGGTCGTTCTCCTGATTGGTTAACATTACCGGTTTGTGCATTCGTTATTACCTTAGCCACTTCCACGGCTATATTGTGGATATCCTCAGGATTTAGATGCATGCTTATACTAGACCGGGATCTGACACTATGAGAGGGAGTTTGAGTCCTATGAGAACCTTCCTCTCTCCTTCTGTTATTCTATTAATTTCTAGACTCTTGTTCATCTCTATGTTCAGACATTGTCTCCTTCCTATAGGAATATAATTATACATAGTTACTGGTATGTATGATACATCATTATAATATAACAATTATATATATCACACAAACATATATATATATATATATATATATATATATATAACACATAAAAAGGCACAACATAGTTTACTTTTATGTTTACTACTTCTAGCGTCACTCAATTGACTATGCAAATACTTTTCCTAAGAACATGTTATTTGGCCTAGTATGAGTACGCTATTAACCTTTAGAGCACTATTGGGTAAAGCTTAGGCATTCCTACAATACCTAATTCGCTAAAACCTCGGGCTCTGATACCAACTGTAACACCGTCACTAGTAACCCGGGTGATTATGTACAATTGATACACTTACAATGGAAGCAAACTAAACTTTTATAAAAACTTATAATAGTCTGGGTACAACACTTTATTTATTCACAAACTTTTAGCAACTAAGAACTCCTTAATCTTCTAAACTCCACAACGGTCAACTAGTTCCTATAGCTTTCCTCACGGCTCACCTGAGATAAGTATACAATTTTATAAAGACAAACCACAGTTTACATTATATGCATACACAATATGGGCATGTGACCACATTATAGTGAGGATAGGCCTCATTGAACCTTATAGGCCACATTTATCACAAACCACTATACAAGGGTCATACTAGTCCTCCAGTTGTGCCCCTTTACGACCGTCACATTTGTATGAGCGTGTGTCGCTGGACATTATAAGCACGAAGTGTTTGTGGGTACAATACATTATTACCATTCCCAAAGTGACACACCTCATTAAGCATAATAAGATCCCATATACCCCTACTTACACATGCATACTGCAGCATTCTCATTATTACTAGTTATGGGCGAGTAAACTATCACAATTTAAAAGACCAGTATGATGACTCACCTGATTAACAATTGCTTAACAGCCGCTAATACTATCAGGTTATGACTCAAGGTCCTTAAAACTATCTACGGCACGTTGATGTATAGTTTCCCCACTCCTGCTCTTATTCGAGCTCCAAAAACGACTACTAACAACACCCAAAGGGGTACTACGTAAGATTCTCTAAAATAGAGGATTCACGTTAAACAAACTATTACCTAAAGAACATACTAAGCCTCTCCTATATATACACATGAGTGGACGGTGGCTTATACAAATACATCGATGTGGGATGTAAGTGACCTGCCTGCTTGCTTGATTCAATTCTTTCATTGTTTTAATATTATATATATATATATATATATATATTATAATATAATTAATAATTAATTTAGCTGCTTAACTCGTTTATCTCTTATAACCTTTAAAGTATAACGTTTATAAAACGACGAATATGATTGAGTCGAGCTCATTTTTATATACGTTTTAACCTAAATTTCATTAAAAACAGAGTAAGGTCAAAATAATATATTTTATTATTAATATTAAACGGTCTCTTATAATAGCCAAAGCTCGTTAAGATAGTTCTTATTTCACACAACTATTCTACTCGTTACTTACTCGTTCAACAATTATAAACTACATTTTTCACATGTTTATAACGAGTACATTAAGGTTCGGGGTATTACAAAAGATTCGCAACAAGGCTGCTGTCAGCGAACCCCATGCGGACTGCAAGGGGTATGCCATACGGTTCGCAAGGGGAATAGGAACGCAGTAAATATTTAAACATCCTTGCGGACCGCAAGGGTTAGTTCACACGGTCCGCAAGGGACCTCCAAAAATAAAAGAATGCCTTTTAGGCAAATTTAGCCCCTCAACTTTGAATTTATAATATATGAAATATTGGTCCCTCTCCTTCCACATAGTCGGGATTAGTTGGAGATTCGGGACACGTTTCAGTCAACGTATTTAATGTGGGTCCCTCTCCTTCCACATAGTCGGGATTAGTTGGAGATTCGGGACACGTGTCGTCACACAGTTGGATGAAAATTTTCGGGGTGTTACATTGAAAAATTCAATATTCGGTTCGATGAACACGAATTGGATATTATTTGGGGGTTTAGTGTGTAAGCACCCTAGGTATTCCATGTCATGTGTCATAGGAGTGGCATTGTATTTGTTTCTTCTGATCATCCCATAACAATTGAATGCTCTTGCTTGTTACAAATTTTTGCTGTAATCATAATTTGTTTGCTAAATATGTTTATAAGTTATGTGTTTGTAGAATGTCCAAGCCAAAAATAGGAGACACCGAATCACACTATCCAAATGAAACCTGCTTTTTAAGTGTCAGTCAGTTTTAAAAACATCATGGTTCTTGTAGAATGTTAGTGTCTTATGTCTAATGAAGAAATATAGCATGGCCAATAGGTCATGTCCTAATATCAAAGCATGACTTTTTAAGTCTTTTAATTATCAGTTCTTCCACATGCATGGCCATTTTAGTAGCTTATATTTCAAACCTTACCTGGAATGTATGAGCCCACCAACTTCGATAACATATGTAGAGCGGTTAACATCATAGGAAACTAACTTTGTTGTTGGGTGTCGTTCTTTGTAAATAATAATGTTAGGCTTGAACACACATGGAACTGAACACACACGCATGAAAGCACTAAACAAACAACGAAGATTTAAAGTGGTTCGGTCGGCTAACATATGTCCAATGTGCTGCAACCAGGGTTTCTTTTATTATATGGGTGCTACAAGGCATTACAAGCAAAAAGCAATCATTCTATAGTGACTAACCTAGGGTTAGGAAACTTAATCCCCAAGTTAGGCCTAAGACTACATAGACATAATTAAGGACGACTAAATTAAAACCCTAATTTAACTGCCAAATAAAGACATAAGGACCGACCCAAGGCTAGGGCCGGCCACCCTCCCTTGATCGGGCCTCCACACCAAATCGACCAACAAATAATAGACCATACATTCACCTTTTATAGTAAAACTTATAAATAATGTTTTATTTGGTGACGCCATTATAAAAAGAATCTTATGTTGATTATATACATCATTCTTTTATATATTATTTACTACTTATGTTTTACAGTTTGAAATTATTTATTATTATAAGTGCATTACAATTTAACATAACATTCTTGCTTCTTAACTTAAGAAATCCTACAATTGAGACTTGTTTTGGTAACTTGTAATGATAATGCAGAATATAACCTTTTAAGGTGCTGCTCTTTTGAATCTATATCATTCCATTTGTATTAGCCTTCTTTGTGAAAGTCTGGATTTCTGTGATGTTGGAGTCTAAGCCTCAAAAGTTATATTAGCCTCCCGTTGGCTGCGATATCCCGGTGAAAGTGTCGGTTGATGATGTGTCATGTCTTATTGTCATTTCAGTTGAACCCAGTAATGCATGTTCATCGGTTGTGGCTGGCTCTTCTTGCATGATGAATGGAAGCTGTTGATATTCTAACATTGCCTCGCCAACCATTCCCCCGGTTTTCTCAGCATATTCTTGCAGTTGCAATGCAAACTCTAGTCCCCAAATCACATCGTCCATAGTTGGGCGCGCAATTCCTTCTTCTTTCAAGCAACTATATGCTACCTCTCCAAACTTCATTAAGCACTTAGGGGCGATCTCACTATTTAGGTTTGGATCAATTATCCGATGCAGGGTCCCCTTTCGATAACAAGACTTTCCCAGTTCTGCCAGATTCACTTCTTCATCAGGTAGCCTTCGATTGATAACAGGTCTTGCACACAACACTTCAAGCAAAACGACCCCAAAGGAGTACACATCAGATTTTTCAGTGAGTTGTTTCTTTCGATAATATTCAGGATCCAGATACCCGATGGTACCCTTCACCATTGTGGTAACATGGTCTTGTGTTTGGTCTTTAGGGCCTTTCTTTGACAATCCGAAGTCACACAACTTAGCAACCCAATTTTCATCTAGCAAGATATTTGTGGACTTGACATCACGATGGATTATTGCACGGTTTGTACCTCTGTGGAGATACTGCAACCCTTTGGCTGCACCAATGCAAATATGAAGACGTCTTTTCCATGACAAAGGAGGGTTGTTATTCATGTATAGATGTTCCTGTAGAGTTCCGTTGGGCATGTAATCATAGACCAGTATCATCTCGCCCTCACTATCACAGTATCCAATCAGGGACACTAGTTGAACATGGCGTAGTTTGGACAGAAACCCAATTTCTGCTCTGAATTCTCGAATACCTTGTTTGGATGATGAGTTGAGCCGTTTGATTGCAACAATGGTTTTACCCTCATCAATGCACCCTTTGTACACCGTACCAAACCCTCCTCTGCCTATAACACATTTGGCATCAAATTCACAGGTAGCAACTTTCATTTCCTTCAGTGAAAAACGACGACATCTACCTGATGGTAATGGTGAATGACCAGGTCTCGTAGAGTTTAATGGCTTGCCGAAGTGTTTGACTTGTAATCGAAGTAAAACAAGAACTAAAATAGTCAACAAGACTAATCCTCCCCCAACACCTCCAATTATAGGGGCATATGACATAGTTTTCTTTGGAATTATGGGAGACACAGGCCTTGGCTGTGGGTATTCACTACTAAGTTCTGGGTTTGGGCTAGCAAGACTACTATTCATGCTCAACTTGAAGGTTTCCAAACCGTTCAAATAAGCATCTAAATATAGTTCAGAATTGGGATTAGGATGCATTGCGATCCACAAATCTTGCTTGCCTCTGCTATGATTCGGCTCTTTGACAAACACAATGTAATCTTTGATTACAGGATAACCGCTACCTTGTGTTAATTGGAACAGATCAATTTCATCATCAGCAGTTTGATTATTAATGAAGATTTTGAAAATCACCTGACTACTTTTATTGTATTGTGGTATAATGTTGCAAAAATGGAGCCTGAGCATGTAATAAAACCCAGAATCAACGGGAAGTATCCAAGTCAGATTGTACGTGTCAGACAGTTTGCCCATACTCCTTTGGGTTCGATAAACTTGCTCAGGTGCAGTATAACTTGGTGTCTTGTTGGTATACATAATCTTCTCCTTTGGATCATAATTAGGTGTCAACCCAATTGCACCTCCGTATATGTAGTTAATATCTTGTTCCCATGACCGGTACATACCAGTATCATTAGTACCCGGTATATTTCCCCCACCCACGTTTAACCGGTAAATATTTTCAAGAGCCATGTTGTTAGCGATAACGGGTCCATTAGCTATCCCAACATATTTCAGGTTCTTAGAGTTAAAGTAGAGATCTTCAGGCATTGAAACGATTTCAATACCGTTGATGAAGGCATATGAGTAGGGTGAGGGTGTAAAGGTAACGTTTAGGATCTGTGCATGTTTTACGTAGATGATGTATTCTTTGCTAAAGCTGGTCTTTTCCAGATAGGAGGCGGTTAGGAAAGCACTGAAGTTGGTTAAGAGAGAGTAGCCGTTGGATGATACCGAGAAGAAAGATTGTTCTGGTTTGAGGTCAGAGTAAGTGGCAGGGTAGAAATATAGGCGGAGGAACTTGGGGCCTTGGGACACCGGAAATGTGTATGTGAATGAAGAAGCGTTGAAGATTCGGGTGGTGGAATAAGGTGTTTGGGGGACCGAAGGATCGGGGGTGGATGAATATGAGGTGGTGGAGATGGTGGAGGGTACAACAGTGGAACGTTCATCACTCTCCCATATCCGGTCCGAATTGGTGGTGGTGGAGGAGGAACCACAGTCAAAGAGGTAATAGTCAGTGGCGTTGTATGGTGGTTCGGTAGTGGTGGCGGTGGTGGAGAAGTGGAGGAGCAAAGAAAAGAGTGGCAAAGTGAATGTGAACAGTGGCATAATGCTTGATAGCTTTCCTTGTGGGTCTGGGAAATATCAGTAGCTTTTTTGGTATAAATCATAGTGGTTGTTAAAACCAAAAGGATAGGCTGATTGACATGAAAAGTCTTCTAAAATTTTCTACTAGACAATAGTGCAAAAGGACTAATCAATAGTTGGCCACTATCCCGCACCCATAACACATGGCCTAAGTGTTGGTCGTGAATCACGATGGATAATAACAGATTCACTTAATTATAATGGTTTAAAAGCCAAATCATTCAAACTCTTATCTGCAAATACCTTTAGATATGTAACTTTACTTTCACACACGATTTTAACTACCTTTATCACTTTATCTTTATCTTGATGTTCATACCTTTATCACTTTAATAATTCATCTTTATCATACCAACTTTGACTTGTTGACTTCGTTACAGATTGTATGAAGTCTATTCATTACATGACGCTATTATACATCAACATGTAAAGGAAACGATTAATGCAAATTACATACTATTCTTCTAAAATTAATCATCAAAATATTCAAAATTAAAATTTATATGATAAAGACTTGTTGATTTGGCTCTAAAATCCCAGCTTCCACATCATCTTCCAGCGGGCATCTGAATCTCAGAGAAAACTGTTTCTGACTTGAACTCTTCTTTGGTGTTACTAAACGATGACATGCCATTTCTTATCGTGCTTGATCCTGTCAACACATCATCGTCTGTTGTTGTATATCCTTGCGTCGGAAAGAGAAGTTCTTTGTTTTCAGACACGGCTTCACCAACCGTTTTATCAGCAGCTTCTTGTAGCTCCAATGCAAACTCTAGTCCCCAAACTACCTCTTCCATTGCTGGCCTTTCATTTCTTTCATCTTTCAAGCAACTAACTGCCACCTCTCCAAACTTCTTTAAACACTCTGGTGCAATCACACTGCTTACATTTGGATCCATTATTTTGTTGAGGGTCCCCTTCTGGTAACAAGATTTTCCCCACTCTGCCAAATTCACTTCTTCTCTGGGCAGCTTGGGATTAATAACAGGTCTTGCACACAACACTTCAAGCAAAACAACTCCAAATGAGTACACATCAGATTTCTCCGTGAGTTGTTGGCTTCGGTAATATTGGGGATCCAGATACCCCAAACTACCCTTCACCATCGTGCTAACATGTTTTTGTGATTGGTCTCTAGGGCCTAGCTTTGACAAACCAAAATCAGATACCTTAGCAACCCACTTTTCATCCAGTAAGATATTTGTGGACTTGACATCCCGATGAATTATTAAACGTTTTGAACACGTGTGGAGATAATGCAGCCCTTTTGCTGCACCGATGCAAATCTGGAGACGCCTTTTCCATGACAGAGGAGGGTTGTTTGTCTTGTACAGGTGGTCACGTAGAGTCCCGTTAGCCATGTACTCATAGACCAGTATCATCTCCCCCTCTTCGTCACAGTATCCAATCAGGGACACTAACTGGACATGGCGTAGTTTAGAGAGGAACCCTATTTCCGCATGGAATTCTTGAACTCCTTGGTTGGATGATTCATTGAGCCGTTTGATTGCAACAGCGTTGTCTATATGCCCTTTGTACACCTTGCCAAACCCTCCAATGCCAATGACAAAATCGTCATTAAAGTCATTCGTAGCTGCTCTCACTTCTGTAAGTGAGAAGCGACGGCATCGATCTGAAGGCAGTGTTGAATATGATGACTTGTTGTCAGTGGCATCACTGCGTTTGGATCGCCTTCGTTTCTGGAAAAATATGAGAAGTAAGATAGACAACAAGACTAACGCTCCTCCAATACCTCCAATTATCGCGGCATATGGAGGTTTCTTCTTGTTCCTATTTACAGGAGGTGTTGGCCCGGGTGGTGGGGTTGTAGAGATAAGTTCCGGGTTCGGGCTAACAAGACTCCTATTTGTACTTAGCTTGAAGGCTTCCAAACCGTTCAAATAAGCATCATGATATTCGCCAGTAGAGGGACTAGGATGCAGTGCGACCCACAAATCTTGCTTGCCTCTGCTGCGATCCGGGTCAGTGACAAACACAATGTAATCTTTGATTACAGGATAACCACTACCTTGGGTTAAGTCGAACAGATCAATTTCTTTATCAGCAGTTTGATTATTAATGAAGATCATGAAAACTACCTGACCTGGTTTTGTGTATTGATGTATAATGTTGCAAAAGTGGAGCCTGAGCATGTAATAAAACCCAGAATCAACGGGAAGTATCCAAGTCAGATTGTACTTGTCAGACAGTTTGCCCATACTCCTTTGGGTTCGATAAACTTGCTCAGGTGCAGTATAACTTGGTGTCTTGTTGGTATACATAATCTGCTCCTTTGGATCATAATTAGGTGTCTTCCCAATTGCTCCGTATATGTAGTTAATATCTTGTTCCCATGACCGGTACATACCAGTATCCTCAGTACCTGATATCTGTCCCCCACCCATGTTTAGCCTGTAAATATTATCAAGCGCCATGTTGCTGTTAATTACAGGTCCTGTATCTACACCGACGTAATTCAAGCCACCACTGCTAGAGTATAGAGTTTCCGGCATTGAAACAATTTCAATACCATTGATGAAGGCATATGAGTTGGGTGAGGGTGTAAAGGTAACGTTTAGGACTTGTGCATCTGTTACACTGATGATGAATTCTTTGATGATGAATACTTTGTCAACGCTCTTCCTTTTCAAATAGGAGGTGGCTAGGAAAGCACTAAAGTTGGTTAAAAGAGAGAATCCATTGGATGATACCGAAAAGAACGACCGTTCCGGTCTGAGGTTGGAGTAGGTGGCAGGATAGAAATGCAGGCGGAGGAATTTGGGTCCTTGGGACACCGGAAATGTGTAAGTGAACGAAGAAGCGTTAAAAATTAGGGCAGAGGTATAAGGGAGGGTTCTAGATACTGAAGGATCTGGTTGAAAGGGAGTGGAAGGAAACGAAGTGGTGATGATGTTGGAAGGCACGAATTTGGAATTCTGATCACTATTCCATCTCGGGTCAGAAGTGGTTGAGGATGAACCGCAGGCGAGGAAGAAGCGATCAGTGGCGTTGTATGGTTGTGCAGTGGTGGTGGTGGAGGCAAAGAGGAGGAGGAGGAGGAGGAGCATAGAGAAGAAGGGGACACTGAAGGTTAACATGGTGGATGAAGAGTAGTATGAATGCTTGAATAATTAGTTAAAAGTATATACCCATGGTGTCTTTATATATCACAGGAGCAGTGTTCAAGTGTGGTTTTGTTATAAGTTGTACTATGGAAATTGACATGCATACTAGATATTAAATATTACCACTTTAGATTTTTAATCAAACTTTAATTAAAATAAAAGAAAAGAAAAGAATGACAACAGTTCATCAATCATTTCAGGGCTTTAGCTTCTTTATCTATCACAAAACCAGCCGGTTCATTTTATATAATAAACCGATGACTTCAAGTCTTCGGTTTTCAATAACCAGACTGACGGGTCTAGTCCGATTTTAAAAGCGTACATCGCTCTCAGTTGCAATGCACGTAAAGAAAAATCCATTTATTAGTCAATAATTTATATTTTGAGGTAGTTAAATAATAGTAGCCAATGATCTCTGGATTAAGTTGTGGAAGACTTGCATTTTTTTAAGAGATGGAAGTTCAACTCTCATTTGGTGCAGAGTGAGGTATTGGTGGACAATGATAGGAGATCTAGGGAAACCTGGGTTCAATCCTTGAGCCAAACGGGTTTTACCGGTAATTTCACCGTCGTGCCTACGGGCGGGTGGGTTACCGGGTTTTCCTTGGAATTATTGGGATTATTATTTATTAATTTCCGTATTTCGCTAACAATATCTGCAGGTATCTACATAGGATTTTCTCTACTTCTATTACGGCTCGCGGCCATAGCCGTGAGTGCTGTACGAGCACCGACCTCTTTTTCTTTTACTGTTTTTCGTACAAGAGGTCGTGCGCACTTGCACACAGTTTGGCCCAGTACTTCTCCTCAGCCCATCACCGGCAGGAGCGCGGATTGGGTCTTTTATCGGAGGCGGACTCACACTTATTGCCGACCATAGAGCCGATGAGGATGGGTTTTCAAACGTTGTGGGGGATGAAGCTCATTAAGAGGTTCGACCTACTCGGCGAGCGGTTTAAAACCCGCGGAGGTCACATATTCGTTCCGGAGGAGCTACCGGAGGACTTCGATCCAGTCTATTCTCCACCAGATCATGCAGGGATCGTTAAGGATCCTCCGGTGGACCTAGACGGAGCAGCGATGCCACAATCACCACCACCTCCCGGGGCGCCCAATTTCCACAGCACGTTATTCCAGGTCATGCCCCGGGAGTTGCAACAGATCCGCATTTATGAGCTGATGTTGACAGGCTTATGGATTTGATGGGATGGTTGGTTCGGGAGGCGCATGATAGACGAGAGAGAGGGGTTACTTGTCATACCGCTCCGACCACCTCGAGCACCACATCATCAACAGCAGCAGCCAGATCCAGAGCCAGATTCAGATTCAGACCCGTAGGCATAGACTAGCTGCATGTTCATATTTTGGTATTTAGAATTCAGTTGTAGTTTATATTTTGTTATGGATGTATAAACTTATCTTATATATGTCGAGTAAATTACAAAACTCGTCCTTTATGTATGTCACTTATTGCAAATTATGTCATTTGTCTTCAATAATTACTTAAATCATACTTAATGTTGACAAATCCTAACATGGAATATCCTTTACCCCAAACCAAGTTAAAAATCTCAGTTAGCCTTACTCACGTGGGACCCACCTGAGGGGCATTAATGTCCATTCACCTACCAAGTCTTCTCCCCCAATAAAACACCCCATTTAACCCTAATCGCCCCTCATTCCAAATCAACCCACACCTGCAATTCCTAATACTTCGACAGAACCAACAATGGTGATATGCGAATGTGGGAAAGAAGCCATAATTTTGACATCATGGACCGACCGTAACCCTGGTTGGCTTTTTTATGCATGTCCTGATCAGGTACTATTGTTAAATTAGGGTTCTTCACTTACTTGGTTATTAAGGTTTACTGTTATGTTTAAATTAGGATTCAGAATGTGGTTTCATCGGTTGGTTTGATAAAACAAGATGTCAAAGGTGTGTTAACATCATTCCTGGACTGCTTAGAGCAAAGAATTTTCTTGAAGCTGAAAGGAACAAGCTTGAAGACAAGCTCAAAGAAAGTCAATTGCAAGCAAGCAAACTGAGGAGGTGGTTGATAATTAGCTGGATTTGTTTCATGATGTATGTAGTCTGTGTTTAGAGTCTGTATCTAGTGTTGGTATGTCTTAAAAGGTCCTCTTGGTTTGTTTAACATGTAGTGTCTGTGTTTATGCACTAATGTAAGATGATGTAATGTTTATTAATGGATTTTGACTACAATCTAATGAAATGTGGTGTTTTAAAAGTGTTAATAGTATGTAATTGTGGTAAAATGTGTGGTATTTACAGTATCAAAAGTGTAGAACCTGTTTACGACCAATGCGTAAACCAAACATAACAAGTACAGAACCTGTTTACGACCAATGCATAAACTAAACATAACAAGTGCAGAACCTGTTTACGACCAATGCATAAACCAAACATAACAAGTGCGGAACCTGTTTACGACCAATGCATAAACCAAAATCAGGTAGAAGACCATGACATTCTGCCCTAAGCCTAGTGGTATCATCCTTCACAATTCTAATACACCTTCTAGTTTCCACAGAATGCTTCTTAATGAGCTTCTTCCCTTCTTGTTTAGTACCAAAAACCTAGCCTAAGTAAAAATGTGCAATATTTTCATTTTTCCTTCTAATGCTTCTTAAGTTGTGTCTCCTAATGCTTGCCTCCACATCATCAGAGTCTGTCCCACTTTGGAACTTGTCATTGTCTAACACTTTGAATACTTGTGTCCCAAATTTCAAGAATTGGGTCGTAATAAAGGATATAATTGACAACTCGATCATCCCCCAAATCTATGTCTTGGTGATTAGTGATATTGTCTTCTACTTCTAAGTCAATATTCAACCTATAATCATGTCACACCCCAACCGATGGTGGAAACATCGGGGCACGAGCACTAAGCATTCATATTGTCCATGAGATTTCCACAACACTATTTGTTTTGATAATGATTAATAGATTTCATGCAAATAGTCTAAAACATCGTCACAATTATCACATTACAAACCAAACATAAATTGTTCAAATTGTTTCAAATACTAAGTTAACTAGGTGACGTTTCTAGAGCATCATCCTAGCTCGTTTTTCCATGTTCCTCAGCAACCTATCAGCCTGCAACATGTATTAAAATATCAATACAAAAGTATTGGCGAGTCTACAAGTTTGATAACAGAATAATAGATTAAAAACAACTCATATCCATAGTGTAAGCAATAAGAATAGTTTCAGTCGTGCTAGTGTCGCAGTCCACGCAGTGATAGCCCAAGTATCCCGATGCTTTAGTGTTTACCCAAGACTCAAGGTAAACTAGAATCCTCCTAACAATACCCCCGAAGAATAATGGGAGAGGTGCACCCCCCTATAGCGCTACTATTGTTAAGGCGGAACTAAACACCCTGGATTAAACGTCACATAGCACAAATAGAATACTAGAATGCACAAGTTTTCACCAACACACAAGATAGAGTATAGATTGCCAAAGGTATATAGTTTAATAGAATACATGTTACACCCCAAAAGTTTAAAGTAAAAAGGGGATCGAGTATACTCACAGTGATTGCTTAACAGTCGCAACTGTTATTGGATCAAAGGGGGCTCTTTTATGATTAGCCTGATTAGATTGCAATAGGGTAAGAGTCGGGCAATGTATTGAGATTGAATAAAATGCTAAAACAGTCACCGGGTCGAAGGGCTGTCCGATCGGACGGCTGTCTGGTCGGATGGCCATCCGATCGAGTGGCATGAGTATTGTAATGAAGGATGGCTGCCTGATCAGATGGGCATCCGATCGGGTTGCCACCCGGGTGAGAACGTAATAAAAGAAAAGACAAATGTGGTTGTCCAATCGGATGGTAATCTGATCGGATTGCCACTCGGGTGAGTGCTCATAAACTTGACATTCCAACCGGATGGCTTGTTCGATCGGACGGCTGTCCGTTTAGACCTCTAAGATTGATAGTTCACCGATGTTTGCAAAAATTCTAAGTTTCTAGTTTTAACGGTGACGGCACGACACGTATAGTGACAATAGTAAGTTCGTTAGCAACAGGCCGTCCTGATCGGGTGGGAATCACCCCTGTCCAACCATTCGTCCGCTATTAACGAACTTATGTCAAAATCCGTCTCATGCTCGTCTTCTCTGGTAGTGCTCAGACCTAAACCGACTTTAGACTAGGCATCAAGCCTATAGCCCGTTTGGATCCGGTTTCTACCAAAATAAAGCAAAAGTTGAAGAAAGATGAAGAATTAACCAATATTTTGTATGAAAAGTATAGATTTAGATTAGATTTATTGTAATACGTATGAAATACCTTAGATCCGAGCAAAATCTTGCTTAGAATGACATCACATGACAGTTGTACAAACCACCATGATGACATCACCCTCAAGAACTCAGATCTAAGAGATTTCACGGTGAAAAGTGTGATTTCAAGCATGGTTGCAAAAGTCGCTAGGCGCTCCCTAATCGGTCAACCGGGGAGTTGAGAGTACTCGGTCTAGGCGGAGAGTACTCGGGGAGTACTAGGACATGTTTAATTATAAAGAAATTACTTTTTGGAGATTAAATATATGTCAAATAACATAAACATACTAATATTTATAACAAAATACATGAAAATGATATTCATTCTTTAATATGATAGGCATATAAATATTGTTTTATTATTATTTAAGTCAAACTAGGCCTGAGTTGACCTACTAGATCCAATTCTGGCCGAGGTTGGCCGCGTTTGACCGACTCCGAGTAATTAGGCGGAGTCGAAGAAAGTCGCCTCGGCAGCCTACCTTGTAGCGACTACTCGGAGAGTACTCGGCCTTGGAAACCTTGTTTTACAACCATGATTTCAAGTGAGAATCACGTAGAGAATGATGTGTAGAGTAAGAAAGCACAAGAATCTAGCTTGAAACGTACCGAAATCGATGAGAGAATGAAGAAAAGTCGTGTGCGCGTGTTCTTGGTCGAGCAGAGCTGTCACATCACCCAAAATGGTGATGTGACAGCCTATTTATAGGTGAAAGAGGAGAAGAGAAAGGGTGGTTCGGCTTGGGTGGTCATCCGATCGGATGGTCATCCGATCGGATGGCCACTCTGCCCATTCCATCCTTCCGTGTTCCCGATTCTGATTTGTTTTACGCGTTGAGTTAGGCGTTGCGTTATGTAGGGTAATATAATAACTAGATTAGAGCATATACATCAAGAGTTTTCAAGATTAATAGATTCCGCCAGTGACAAGGCTCCAGTCTCTCGTTCAACCAAGAATCAAGTTTCACGAGTCTAAGGAGTCAAGCACCAAATAGATTTAGGCATTCCAACTATATAGGCATTCCACAAGTAGATTTAGACATTTCAAGTATATAGACATTCCAAGCACATAGAGTTTGACAATCCAGGTGTATAGACATCTAGGCATTCCATGTATTGTGATTTAGACATTCTGAATAGGCCTTTTAGTTATATAGAATTAGACAATCCCACACATAGACATTCCTCATTTAGGCATTCCAACATTATACATTCCGGATAGGCATTCCAATCATATAGAATTAGGCATTCAACAAAATTAGACATTTCCAACATAGAATTAGGCATTTTCAACACATAGTCTTAGACATTTCAAGAAATAGGCAATCCACATAGGCTAGGGGCTAATCATAGACAAAAGTTAACTTCAGGGACTAGTCTTGACAAGTTCCTAAAGTGCAGGGACGCTGGGCGTTACAAATCAGTCATATCAACTTCATGATCAACCATAACAATTTCATCATCAAATATGAAATCACTGTCATCTTCCTGCTCTTCTTCCTGATCATCTTCCTGCTCTCCTTCCTGATCATCTTCCTGCTCTTCTTCCTGCCTAACTTCATGATCATTATCTATGCCATCACAAACCATATTATCTTGTACATTGCCCTGGTCATTATCACCTAAGCCCTTATCTATGCCATCATCAACCAAATTATCACCTAAGTCATATGAAAACATTTCATTAAAGTCCAACTCAGCAGTGTCTACTTCTTCCTTTGCACTAGATTGAACATTAACTATACTTGGCTGCCCAGCCTCACCTGAATGACCAAACACCCCACTACTTGACTGACCAACCCCACTAGATCCACCCACACTTTTAAAGACTAATCCTGCTGGGACAAGAGCATAAGGTCCATCATCATCAATCTCCTCAATAGTGAGTTGTCTTTGTATTTTGGTTGGTGAGGAGAAGTGTTCCTTTATGTTCTGTATCCCATGGGTGGTATACATATCAATGACCTTATGCTCTTCTACATGACCAGCTAACCTTAAAACATCCTGGTCACAACTTAGGTCTTCAAGACCATTGTCCAAATCTTTTTCAGGATGACAATAATGGTATATTATATGTCCATTACCGGCATAGCCTAACATGTTAACCATTAAAGAAACCTCGTGCACTGAGAACAAGTCGATGTCAATAAGGTCAACGTAGTTAATCTTACCACCAACATAACTTCGACCTGGAGATTTTGTTAACCTTCCACCATGATGAATCTTCAGTGTGAAAAGATTGGGGAAACCATCTGCATTGTTCAACATGTTTTGATCATCATCAGTATTGGTGAATACAGTGATGAACACAAAACAAAATAACAAAAATCGGGGTACATTACCGTATAGAAGCAACACTTGTTCGTTATCAAGCTCTTCGCGTATGAACCATCCCTCCGATTGAGACATTGGAATTGATCTTCGCTGCTGATAAACCTAAGGGACGAGTTGGGATTACATGGGATTGAATGAAGGGCGATTAGGGTTAAATGGGGGGTTTTATTGGGGGAGGAGACTTTGTAGGTGAAAGGATATTAATGCCCCTTAGGTGGGTCCCACGTGAGTAAGGTTAACTGAGATTTTTAACTTCGTTTGGGGTAAAGGATATACCATGTTAGGATTTGTCAACATTAAGTATGATTTAAGTAATTATTGAAGACAAAGGACATGATTTGCAATAAGTGACATACATAAAGGACGAGTTTTGTAATTTACTCTATATATGTCATATTAAGTTTGTTTTCGGTTATTCAGTTAGTTAATGATTGTTTGTCTTACATTTATATTTTGTAATAAATGGTAAAAACCTTGACAATATAATGTCCAAAAAGTTAAATAATATTTAAATGATATAATATAGGAAACGGTAAAATGTTGAAAACGGTATAACATTTAAACAATATAATATTTTAATGGAAGGGTAATATTTGATAAAGTAAAACAATATAATATTTAAATGAGCGAATAGGGCGATCTTGAAAATGGTAAAATATCTAACTGAGCTAATATTTTTAAAGGGCCGATCTTGAAAACGGTAAAATATTTTTATACAAAAAATACAAGTTTTCTTTAAAAACAACTCAAATTACCCCACCAAAACACCCTTTTTTTCACTCAAAAAGAAAAAAAAAACATCACTCTCTAAAAACACAACGAATTACCTCATCAAAACACCCATTTTTTCACTCAAAAAAACATCACCGCAAGACGCCTCGTCTAGGCCTATACGGGGCATCTAGACCCCTTAATTTTTGTGCCCGACACCCCACTCAGAGCCCCTAAATTTCAGTGCCTAGACGTCCCGTTTAGGCCTATACGAGACGTCTAGGGCACCAAAAATGTGCAAATAGACAATGAGAGTGTGTGAATGGATTAAGCCTATTATAATTTAGGTTGACGTGGACTAATAACTGATTTTTAGATAATAAAATTAGTTTATAAATCTGTAGCATATATATTTTGGAATTAAGTGACGTGCACACGATGGGTATTAACAGGTTGAGTTAATCTTAATATTTTTTTTTGAACGGCAAATTCAGATCATTGACGGACCACTAGAGTATTATCTTGCTTCTAGCGTAATCACCCGATCATATTTATCTCCACTAGGCATAATGCCTATACACACAAATTCAGGAGAACACCCAATAAATATGGAAAACTCCGTTGTCCAATTCAGGAGAAAACTCAACAAATATGGAAAAACCCCGTTGTGGGAATCGAACCTAAGACTTATTGATCTCAAAGCTTTATTCTACCCTCAAGATACCACTAGACTATAAAGTGATAAGCAATTAATCTTAATGATTTAGCAGCCAAATTATGAAAACTTCTATGTACAAAACCTTCATAAGCAGTAACTTTACTATAACCTATGGTCTTTATCACTTTATCTTATCTTATTTTTTATTTTTTCCAAATTTCTGGAAAAAAATTGATATTCTAACTGAGCCAAATTCAAATTCGGTTGTTGAGTGTTCAAATCGGGTTTGCTTCCAAACCGAATCCGGTTTTCGAATCAAATATGAACTTAGGACTTTTTAAACGGATCCGACCCATAAATTAAAATTCAACTTATATATAAGTTTTATTTATTTTATACTAGGTTATAACTCCGTGTAGTACACGGGTTGAATAAATGAATTTTATATATAAATAATAAAACAATATATCTTTAAAAACCTCATTTATTGCACGGGTTGAATAAATATAATTTTATATATTAAATAATAAGAAGTTATATCTATAAGAACCATATTGTATGTGTTGAATAAATTTAATTTTATATACCAAATAAAAAAGTTATATCTTTAAAACCACGTGTATTACTCGGGTTGAATAATGTAATATTGTTTAACAAATAATAAAATATTTCATATTTAAAAAACCTCATTTATTAAACAGGTTGAATAAATGTAATTTTCTATAGTAAATAATAAAAATATATATATTTTTTAGTAATGAAAATAAAAATATTTCATATATTAATACAAAATTTGGTTTTCGTGATAAATAATTTGTTTTATTTAAAAATATCTTAAATTAACAATTTAAATTTTAGAATAATGTTTTAAATTTAACCTTTTATTTAAAACTTATAAATGTAACGAAGTCTCAATAAATTTAACCATTTATTTAAAATTTGTAAATGTAGAAATAATAAATAATATGAGTTATAATTTTATTTTAAGCTTCGTAAAATTTATTTGATACCAAACTAAACAAAACGTTCAAATATATAGTTAATATCAAGAATAAATTACGTTTTTGGCCCCTGTGGTTATATCACTTTTACCCTTTTAGCCAAAAAATGAATTTTTTCAACATATGAGCCCCCCAACGTGTTTTTTCTAACCTTTTTGGCCCCTAACACTAACCCCATCCATTTACTTTTAGGAACCAAAAGGGTTAGAAAAAAAGACGTTGGGTTCAAAAGGGTTAGAAAAATAGACGTTGAGGGCTCAGATGTTAAAAGATTCTTTTTGGGCTAAAAGGGTAAAAGTGATATAACCACAGGGGCCAAAATTGTAATTTACTTTAATATCAAATTAGATAACTAAGTTTGAATTTGAAGTAAATAGATAAATATAAAAGTAATAATTAAACTAAATAATATTTAGTAGGAGGATTATCTATAATTATTTAGAAGAGATTAAAATAAAATAATAATTATCCATAAGACATGGCATAATATGATGACACTATCCCAAAGTTGGTTTCTTTTATTATAGTAGATAGATACATGTAATTTTTATGTGAACTTTAAAATTATCGATTTCAAACCTAGCCGTTCGCCTGCTCAGTTGCTCATGGCTCACGCATCACACCCTCACCCCAACTGAGTCGCTGAAATTGTCCGAGAGGAGCGACACTCCAACCTGTAAATCGCTTCTTTGTAAATCTTTCGACACTACCAACCTATGTAGATAGTTAGACTGAAACCGTCTGCACCGGAGACTATGCGTCATTTGATTCTTTTTCTACTAGTGTGTATTATATTTGAACTTGTTGATGCTAGATTCTTTATGTGGCTGTTGGTATTGTTGGAACTAGTGTTTTTCAATGACGCGCGTTGCGTGAAAGGCATTGGTGTTTTCGACCGACATCATTCTTCAAACGATTCGAGATAAACGATGCGTAACCAGCCATATCCGGCATCGTGGAGTGTATTAAAAAGGGAGCAATTGGACGATTGGATGCTGGGTTAGGTGTTTCTTGGAATGCCCACGAATTGTTCGGGTCAAAACCACGATTATGAGGATTCATTTTTCGTAATGTGGTTGGATGAGAATTTTTTTTAAAAATAAGATAGAGATGATTATAGAAGAGGTGGAGTAGTTGTGGTAAAAAAATGAATAGAAGTGTGAGTATTTATAGTTAATAATTTTTTTTAAACACATAGCCGTTGGCCAACGGCTAGCCCAAACGGCTACTTGTCTTGGCCAATGAGATCCCGTCATGTCATCTTGATAGCCCCGTCCAACGCCCGGGCTGAAACCCCGCCCAAGGGGCCACGTCAAAACCCAAGCCCACCCGGGGTGGTGACTTGGGCGTTTGTACCCAACCCACGCCACAACCCCCGCCCCCGGGCTGAAACCCCCGCCCAAGGGGCCACGCCGAAACCCAAGCTCACCCGGGGTGGTGACTTGGGCGTTTGTACCTAACCCACTGTATTGTGGTTGGATGAATTTTTTTTTTTAAAATAAGATAGAGATGATTATAGAAGAGGTGGAGTAGTTGTGGTAAAAAAATGAATAGAAGTGTGAGTATTCATAGTGAATAATTTTTTTAAACACATAGCCGTTGGCCAACGGCTAGCCCAAACAGCTACTTGTCTTGGCCAATGAGATCCCGTCATGTCATCTTGATAGCCCCGTCCAACGCTCGGGCTGAAACCCCCGCCCAAGGGGCCACGCCGAAACCCAAGCCTACCCGGGGTGGTGACTTGGGCGTTTGTACCCAACCCACGCCACAACCCCCCCCCCCCCCCCCCCCCCGCCGGGCTGAAACCCCCACCCAAGGGGCCACGCCGAAACCCAAGCCCACCCGGGGTGGTGACTTGGACGTTTGTACCCAACCCATGCCACAACCCCTCCCCATACCCCATAGTCTAATACAGCCTAAATTCACTGTTCATTTAGTTTGAATTTTATCATATCCCAAGCCCACCCGGGATGATGACTTGGACGTTTGTACCCAACCCACGCCACAACCCCGCCCCATATCTCATAGTCTAATATATCCTAAATTCATTGTTCATTTAGTTTGAATTTTATCATATATGAATTTCCATATGAACTGCAATTTGTTTACTCAAAATACCATTTAATCAACCTATGCTTGCAAGGGTTTGAACCCATACCGTATTTGTGGGGTACAATCACCAAAATAAATATGTTTGTAATCACAAAAAAGACGCATGTTTGATAATATTAAAATAGATTTACCCATGAAAGGAAACATGGCTGCATATGGCATACCAAGTGTTGAATACCCAAATCCCTGGTGACGTTCAAAGGGTCTTTGCTGAAGTTGAGGTATCCCAGCCTTCGTTGCTAAAAAAAAGTAAACCGTTAGCCTCGTCAGGGAGGGCCCCGGGAGGGGGATCCGTGACCAAGCTCCGGCCTGAGAGTAAGTAAACTTGCCGGAGAGTATGAGAAGCTTATTCCGATGAATATGATCACCGGAATGTTCCTCTATGGTGTGAATCTAATAAATGTGTGTGTATTCAATGTGGGAGGATCTTGGTCGGAATAAATGAGAGAGGGTTATTAGTGTAATACTTTGAGTGCTTTGATCCTCGCCCTTTTGCCTTATATAACCCGGAAACCTTATCTCCCATGTGAGATATTTTAATGAGATGATCTAATGGGTTTTGAGGGTCTTCGGGGGGTTCAGACATGTGTCTGACCCCCAACGGTAGGATTGCGACCCCATTTAATGTTTCTTGCTTGAGAAGTACAATGCCAGTCGATATCCTTTTCATATCAGGCATTAAATGTTGCATGCGTTCTCTGAATCCTTGTTTCCCGCTCATTTTCTAAAGAGGAAACCTTAGTGGGCAAGCAAAACTAGTTCTTTGGCCTTATCTTTTGGGCCCGTGTGGCAACGGCCCAAAGACGGATAAATGGAGTAATCCATTGGCCCGTCGTCAAGTCATCTTTAGTCCCTGGTTGCGAGACTCAAATTTCGTAATCCAGGGCTGAGTCATAATTATCAATAAGGGTAACCCGTTTAGGCTAAGAACGTGGGCCCACCTTCGGCTAATCATTACGTGTCTCCTTTTTTCTTTCTCGGGTACCATTAATCGTCGTTAATCGACGGCTGGGGTTTAATCTCATTGTAGCACGTGCTGGGTGGTTTTAATTTGAAATGAAGGTGACGTGACGGTTTGCTCCATACTTGTCAGTTATTTCTTTTAAATACCCCCTTGGTCTCTTGAATCTTCCTTCAACCTCCACCATAACCCCCTTTTTCTTTATTTTCTTTACATTCCTCCGATCACCATTTTCCCCAATCATGAGTCGCACCGGTCGCTCAATGCTTCGTTTCGTTTTGACAACGAAGGATTTGGAGTCCTTTGTCGATACTTACAAGATACCCAAGCGTTTCTCTCCAACATTGCCTGGCCCCGATGAATCGGCCGAATGCACACCAGATCGGATTGTCCTTTATACCTTGGCGTTTTCTTCCTGCGGAGTTCGGTATCCCCTTTCGCCCTTCAAGACAGCCTTATTGCGTCACTTCGGAGTTTATTTCTCTCAATTGCACCCTTTAGGGTTTATAAGAGTGGTACATTTTGAGTTATCTTGTGTGGCTGTCTCCGGCGAGCCATCTGTCCCATTGTTTTGCATGTTTCATAAACTGATTTCTGATGGGGATTGGTTTACCTTCGCCAAGCGAAAAGATAGTGTGTCGAAACCCTGTTATACCTTCATGCCGACCTCCACTTACCCGAAAGAATGGAAAAGTAGGTTCATCTTCGTTTCTGCTGCCATGATACCAGAGTCTCCACCATTGAAGGATACCGAGGATGCTATTGAAGACAGTATTCCCATTTTGTCTGCTGACGAGATCGTCCAATGGAAGCGCATGTATGAAAATCCGACGAGGGCTTTCAGTTTTTCTGAGGGAATCCTTGCTATGGGGGGGTTGAGCCCTTCCTACTCAGTTCGCCCCAAGGCCTTTTTCGGTAAAAAAGGTATCTTTTTGCCCTGGATTTGTCGTATCTGTTTTTACTTTTTGGGATCTGTGCGGTCATCTTTAGTGTTTCTCTTGTGCAGAGTTAACTTTGTGGAAGCTGCTCCAAGGGGATTCTAAAGATGTTAAGTTTGTGGTTGGTGATGAAGTTGAGCCGGGTTTGAACCGGAGTGTTGAGATGCAGGTTATTGGGGGGTCCATTCAGGCAGGGGGCTCTGCTGCTGTGGAAGGAGGTGAGGGGGCCTCTTCTGATGGAGAAGAGAGTTCCCCTGATTCTCTTCAAATCAAACATTCTAGCCATGGAGATGAGGAGGATCTGGAGAGCCGTTTGGCTCGCAAATGAAAAGCTGCTAGTCCCAAACAAGCCCCGGCCCCACGGGATATTTGGCTGAGGCTCCAGAGTGCTAGTGGGCAGAAGGCCCCTCCTGCAACGAAAGTTGCTTCTGAACTTCCCCCTATTGGGGTTAAAGGCTCTTTATCTAAGCACCTGCGGTCCTCCAGCTTTGTGAGTGAACCCTTGTTGGTGAGTCTACCTTTTAGTCTGTTGTTTTGCATTTGCTTTATTTTGGCTGACTTCTGATGTTCTTTTTCCTTTCTTTGTCTGAGTAGGGAAGCTCTCATGCTCCAATAGAGATTCCTACTGCCCCTTCCTCTTCCGATGTTCGAGATAAGACTCCCGAAGTAAGCATTGCTCGTATTAACTCAGCTTTTGAGGTTTCTCCTCATCATGCTACTGGGACCAGCAAACCTTCTCACTTTGAGGGTTTTTCTTCTCGATCTCCTCTTTCTCCCTTGTTTGCCGATGCTCTCCCTGCCCCGTATGTTCCTAGGTGGAAAATTACTCCATCTTCCGTGGTGGGCAACCCTGAAACAGCCCAGGATTTCTTAACTCATGTTGTTCCTCCCTCCCATAAATTTATGAATTCTGCTCTGAGGGATGATGTCTTTGATGATCAATACAACATGTCACCTTGCGAGGGGCTTTTCAGGGGTGTTGGCATGTTACAGCGGGTTGATGATCTGAGGAGGGAGAACGAAGGGCTCAAGAGTGATCTTAGGACCTCTCAAGCCCACCCGGGATGATGACTTGGACGTTTGTACCCAACCCACGCCACAACCCCGCCCCATATCTCATAGTCTAATATAGCCTAAATTCACTGTTCATTTAGTTTGAATTTTATCATATATGAATTTCCATATGAACTACAATTTGTTTACTCAAAATACCATTTAATCAACCTATGCTTGCAAGGTTTGAACCCATACCGTATTTGTGGGGTACAATCACCAAAATAAATATGTTTGTAATCACAAAAAAGACGCATGTTTGATAATATTAAAATAGATTTACCCATGAAAGGAAACATGGCTGCATATGGCATACCAAGTGTTGAATACCCAAATCCCTGGTGTCGTTCAAAGGGTCTTTGCTGACGTTGAGGTATCCCAGCCTTCGTTGCTAAAAAAAAGTAAACCGTTAGCCTCGTCACGGAGGGCCCCGGGAGGGGGATCCGTGACCAAGCTCCAGCGTGAGAGTAAGTAAACTTGCCGGAGAGTATGAGAAGCTTATTCCGATGAATATGATCACCGGAATGTTCCTCTATGGTGTGAATCTGATAAATGTGTGTGTATTCAATGTGGGAGGATCTTGGTCGGAATAAATGAGAGAGGGTTATTAGTGTAATACCTTGAGTGCTTTGATCCTCGCCCTTTTGCCTTATATAATCCGGAAACCTTATCTCCCATGTGAGATATTTTAATGAGATGATCTAATGGGTTTTGAGGGTCTTCGGGGGGTTCAGACACTTGTCTGACCCCCAATGGTAGGATTGCGACCCCATTTAATGTTTCTTGATTGAGAAGTACAATGCCAGCCGATATCCTTTTCATATCAGGCATTAAATGTTGCATGCGTTCTCTGAATCCTTGTTTCCCGCTCATTTTCTAAAGAGGAAACCTTAGTGGGCAAGCAAAACTAGTTCTTTGGCCTTATCTGTTGGGCCCGTGTGGCAACGGCCCAAAGACGGATAAATGGAGTAATCCATTGGCCCGTCGTCAAGTCATCTTTAGTCCCTGGTTGCGAGACTCAAATTTCGTAATCCAGGGCTGAGTCATAATTATCAACAAGGTTAACCCGTTTAGGCTAAGAACGTGGGCCCACCTTCGGCTAATCATTACGTGTCTCCTTTTTTCTTTCTCGGGTACCATTAATCGTCATTAATCGACGGCTGGGGTTTAATCTCATTGTAGCACGTGCTGGGTGGTTTTAATTTGAAATGAAGGTGACGTGACGGTTTGCTCCATACTTGTCAGTTATTTCTTTTAAATACCCTCTTGGTCTCTTGAATCTTCCTTCAACCTCCACCATAACCCCCTTTTTCTTTATTTTCTTTACATTCCTCCGATCACCATTTTCCCCAATCATGAGTCGCACCGGTCGCTCAATGCTTCGTTTCGTTTTGACAACGAAGGATTTGGAGTCCTTTGTCGATACTTACAAGATACCCAAGCGTTTCTCTCCAACATTGCCTGGCCCCGATGAATCGGCCGAATGCACACCAGATCGGATTGTCCTTTATACTTTGGCGTTTTCTTCCTGCGGAGTTCGGTATCCCCTTTCGCCCTTCAAGACAGCCTTATTGCGTCACTTCGGAGTTTATTTCTCTCAATTGCACCCTTTAGGGTTTATAAGAGTGGTACATTTTGAGTTATCTTGTGTGGCTGTCTCCGGCAAGCCATCTGTCCCATTGTTTTGCATGTTTCATAAACTGATTTCTGATGGGGATTGGTTTACCTTCGCCAAGCGAAAAGATAGTGTGTCGAAACCCTGTTATACCTTCATGCCGACCTCCACTTACCCGAAAGAATGGAAAAGTAGGTTCATCTTCGTTTCTGCTGCCATGATACCAGAGTCTCCACCATTGAAGGATACCGAGGATGCTATTGAAGACAGTATTCCCATTTTGTCTGCTGACGAGATCGTCCAATGGAAGCGCATGTATGAAAATCCGACGAGGGCTTTCAGTTTTTCTGAGGGAATCCTTGCTATGGGGGGGTTGAGCCCTTCCTACTCAGTTCGCCCCAAGGCCTTTTTCGGTAAAAAAGGTATCTTTTTGCCCTGGATTTCTCGTATTTGTTTTTACTTTTTGGGATCTATGCAGTCATCTTTAGTGTTTCTCTTGTGCAGAGTTAACTTTGTGGAAGCTGCTCCAAGGGGATTCTAAAGATGTTAAGTTTGTGGTTGGTGATGAAGTTGAGCCGGGTTTGAACCGGAGTGTTGAGATGCAGGTTATTGGGGGGTCCATTCAGGCAGGGGGCTCTGCTGCTGTGGAAGGAGGTGAGGGGGCCTCTTCTGATGGAGAAGAGAGTTCCCCTGATTCTCTTCAAGTCAAACATTCTAGCCATGGAGATGAGGAGGATCTGGAGAGCCGTTTGGCTCGCAAATGAAAAGCTGCTAGTCCCAAACAAGCCCCGGCCCCACGGGATATTTGGCTGAGGCTCCGGAGTGCCAGTGGGCAGAAGGCCCCTCCTGCAACGAAAGTTGCTTCTGAACTTCCCCCTATTGGGGTTAAAGGCTCTTTATCTAAGCACCTGCGGTCCTCCACTTTGTGAGTGAACCCTTGTTGGTGAGTCTACCTTTTAGTCTGTTGTTTTGCATTTGCTTTGTTTTGGCTGACTTCTGATGTTCTTTTTCCTTTCTTTGTCTGAGTAGGGAAGCTCTCATGCTCCAATAGAGATTCCTACTGCCCCTTCGTCTTCCCATGTTCGAGATAAGACTCCCGAAGTAAGCATTGCTCGTATTAACTCAGCTTTTGAGGTTTCTCCTCATCATGCTACTGGGACCAACAAACCTTCTCACTTTGAGGGTTTTTCTTCTCGATCTCCTCTTTCTCCCTTGTTTTCCGATGCTCTCCCTGCCCCGTATGTTCCTAGGTGGAAAATTACTCCATCTTCCGTGGTGGGCAACCCTGAAACAGCCCAGGATTTCTTAACTCATGCTGTTCCTCCCTCCCATAAATTTATGAATTCTGCTCTGAGGGATGATGTCTTTGATGATCAATACAACATGTCACCTTGCGAGGGGCTTTTCAGGGGTGTTGGCATGTTACAGCGGGTTGATGATCTGAGGAGGGAGAACGAAGGGCTCAAGAGTGATCTTAGGACCTCTCAAACTGTTGCTGCTGAGCTTCGGTGTCAAGTGGTTGAGGCTGAGCGTAAACTGCAGGAGGAGAAGGTGCATAACCTTTCTTCTCTCCCTCCCCCCTTTTTTTGTTGTTTAACCCTTTGTAGATTTTTGTAACATCTTTTGTTCAGGGGGCTAGTGTTATGCTGGAGCAGAAGCGGCGATCTTGGGAGAGGGAGATGGCAGCTTTAGTAGAGGAGAAGGAAGAGTTGGCCGCGGAGCTGAAACATCTGAAGGAGGCCGATTCCGTTTCTCAGGAGCAGCTGAACACTATGTATGCTGATTATGGGATAACTTCTGATGACAATCAGGTTGGCTAGGGAGAAGCATTGGCTAATTACTGAAGGCTTCGGAGCCTTGCTTACTGCTGTCTCTCAATCAGAGGAGTTCAAGAGTGGCCTTGAGCAGGTGTATAGGGCTTATCGGGATGTTGGATATTAGTCCAGGCTGAAGGATGGGTATGTTTATTCTGCTCAGGATTTGGACAGGAAGGAAACTCCTCTTTATAATTCTAGGGCCAAGAAGCGCTGTCTAAGCTGGACAAGGAGTTCGGGAGCAAGACCCCAGCCCTTCTTGAGAAGATCCTGGAACATCCCATGATATCCATCGATGAATTGAAAGCTTTGCTCACTCCTGTTGGTCCCTCGTCCCCGAAGTCTTTGTCTGGGGTGACTCTCAGTAATTTCCAAACATTAACCTACTTCGATATGGTTGTAATCTGAACAATTATGCACTCTAGGATACTTTTGACTTTTTGATGCTTGGGAGGAGAACCTTTGTGTAGGGGTTCTCCTGGCACTTAATCATATACCTTATGACTGTATATTGCTGTCTTGCTTTTGCTTGTTTTCTGGTGTGTTTTTTCTTTTTGCAGGAGCTTTTGCCAGGGATCAAGTTGGCACTTTCCTGAAGACTTTTGGTTGTTTGCGAGAACTGTGCTTTAGTCTGTCTATTATGCTTTCTAGCTTGTATATTAGTTTTTCTTGTCAAAGCCAATAGGGTTTCCTATTGTACATTCATTTTGTAATAACAACTTCTTTTTGTAGTTTGTTTACAAAAGTGTGTTGTGTTCATGGTTTGCTTTGTAAACCAGGATTGTCTGTTCGAGGACAATCACTGGACAAGTCTTATAATGTGAGATTATGTTGTTGGCTTGTTTGTCCGTTTTCTTTAGGTTAGCTAGACCCTATTTTGCCCCACTGCTGGGCGTTTGGTATGTTTGGTATACCTTGTACACGTGTGTTTGTTTGTTTGTTAGGTTTACAGTCTTTCTGGGCACGTCTGCCTTAGTATAACACCTGTTATTTTGCCAAAAGGGGACAAGTGGATTGTCCGTTTGTCATTCATTTCTTGGGGATCAAGTCCTCCAATACAAGTTTTTACAAAAGATTTTCCTTGGGGTAAACCCCTGATTAGCAGTTAATCATTACAAAAGTGGCTCCCTGGCCGTTTTTCCTAAAAGACTTTCTTATGGTTCATATGCAGTACTTTCTGAGCTGCATGAGGTTCCATGTTCTTGGGACCTCTTTGCCTTGCAGCGTCTCCAGCTTGCAACTTCCTTTGCCATTTGCCCACGTGACCAGGTAAGGTCCTTCCCAGTTGGGCCCTAGCTTTCTGGTGTTCTCCTGTAGGCTGGCTTCGTTTGCTCTTAAGACCAAATCTCCCGGAACAAGGTTAAGCCTTTTCATTTTGGCATTGTAATAGCTTTCAAGCTGCTTTTTGTACTTAGCCTCTCTGACTGCTGCCACTTCCCTTCTCTCTTCGAGCAAATTCAGGTTCATCCGGAGGTCTTGTTCGTTTTCCGCCTCCCTGAGCTTCATTCTGGCAGTTGGGGACCCTATTTCAGCCGGGATGACTGCCTCCGTCCCGTAAGTCAAGCTGAAGGGGGTTTCCCCCTTGCAGTCCTTGGGGGTGGTCCTGTATGCCCATAGCACAAATGGTAATTCCTCCAGCCATCCTTTTTGTTTCCTTCCGAGTCTCCCTTTCATTCCCTTGATGACGCTTTGATTTGCTCTTTCCACCAGTCCGTTACTTTGGGCATGGGTGACAGAGGTAAACACTTGTTGTATGTGCATCTGCTCACACCATGGCCTGAAGGGTTTTCCAGCAAATTGGACACCGTTGTCGCTTACCAGTTCCTTTGGGACCCCGTATCTGCAAATTATGTTGTCAAGTACAAATCGTCTCATCTGCTCCCAGGTTATTTTTGCCAGGGGTCTTGCCTCTATCCACTTGGTAAAAAAATCGATGGCCACCACCACGTATTTAACCCCTCCCGGGCCTTCTGGGAATGGCCCAATTATGTCGATGGCCCACTTCTGGAAGGGCCAAGACGTTGAAACAGGTATCATTGGGTGTTTGTGGCGGTGCGTTATAGGTGCATGGATCTGGCAATTGTCACATTTCTTGATCTCTTCTGATGCTGTCTCAAACATTCGTGGCCAATAGAATCCCGCATTCATTGCCTTCGCCACTACTGTCCTTGGCCCCGAATGCATTCCACAAATCCCCTCGTGTATTTCTCTGATCACATACTTGGCCTCTTCACTGTCAATGCACTTCAGGGATGGACCCAAGTATGACCTTCGGTAAAGTTCTCCATCAATCAATTCATATTGTAAGGCTTTGACTCTTACCTTCCTGGCTGCCCAGTCTCCCTCGGTTAACATCCCGTCTCTGAGGAACTTTACAATCGGTGTCATCCATGTCTCTTGTGTGTTTTCGATCGCAGTTACCTCTTCTGCGCCGAGAGAGGGGGAGGTCAGGACTTCCACTTTGACTTCTCTTGCTAGGTGGTCAAATGCCACGGAGGCCAGCTTGCTGAGGGCATCGGATTTTCTATTTCTCCCACGGGGGATGTATTCTAGTTTAAAGGTCTTGAAAGCCTTGGCTGTTTCTTTTACCTTTGCCACGTATTGAGCCATTGTGCCGTCTTTAGCCTCATGATGTCGGGTTAAAATGTGTAGTAATTTATAATTATTCGTGTTAGATTTAGTAACCTAACATGTTAAATGTTTTATGTTTATATATTTAAGTGTTTATGGTATTTCGTGGTTTAAACAGGTATAGACGAGGTTAAACGAGAGAGGTGAGTTGAAAATACGAGCTTGGCAAGTTAACATCAGAAGAAAAATAAAAGGAAGTCAATTGGTTCGAGCCCGCGACTCGCGGGGGGATGTTGGTGATAGTTCCGCGACCCGCTGTAGAAAGCAAGTTACGTCAGCAAAAAACAGAACGTGTCGAGCAAGATAATGATCCCCGCGACACACCGAGGGTGGTATGAATTGGTCCGTGACGTGCAGAAAATCCGTTTACGAGAAATCCTTTTTAAACGGCACAAAGTACGAAACCAAGAGATGAATTGAGCATTATTTTTATTATCTCTAAAACCACTTTATCTTTCAATAAACCACATTCATATTACTAAAATTCTATACGACTTGTACAAAACCATATTATTTATGGAAGTCAGCCAACATTAGGTATATATAATATATTTTCATCACTATTAAAGGGGGGAGCCCATATACACAGCCGTCATATATTGAATACGAACTGGGGGATTCAATCAGCAGCCGCCAGGAACGATTAGGAGCACTTTTGGGGCGATTTTTCTCACCATCTTTCATCTTCCAAGCAAGTCCTTCATGCTCGATCAATTTCTAAAAAATCTTGAAGTTGTGATGACTTCGATGCACGGCTAAACTTCTTATAACTTCTACCCAGATGAACTTTTACATTGTTTTGCATTAAATCTTGTTTGCGGATTCGTATAACTGGTACAACTTGACCACTTGTGTTGGATTCTTGGTAAACGTTTCTTGTGTTTGAATTACTTGTCGTTTATTAAGCGTATTGGCAACTTTCTTGCGTTGTTAGCGGGTTAATAAATTGGTGTGTAGTTGATACAATTAAACGGGTTATTAGGTTGCATAGTGAATCTTAAAAACTATCCTTGATAACTAATCAGATTCATTAATTCCGAGGCCATGTCTATGTGGTGTTTTGAATCGGTAAACAGGTTTTGATGTTAAACGGGTAATTGGGATTCCAGGTAGAGGTTATTCTTTCTCGTATTGATTAGAACTTTACTAATTAGCTCTTTAGTTTTACAATTAAATTCACAAAACCCCCAATCTAGTTAACTTAGTTTTTAGATAAAAACGTAACATTGACCACAAATTCCCCGTGGATACGATACCCTACTTACGCTATCTACGTAGCTTATTTAAGTTTTTGATTGACCCTTACGACAGTCATCAAAATGGCACCGTTGCCGGGGAATTCGTGTGCTTAGTGTTAGTTTAGTAGTAGTTGTTTCTTTTATTGTTTTTGAAAAAAAATCTAAAAAACCCAAAAATATTTCTTTTTGTTTATTTTTGTCTTGTTCGATATTACGCTTTGTTTTCTTGTTTCCTTGTGTGCAGGTGATCTTTTTGCATGCATACTAGGTTTTTAGGAAGATCTTCCCCGCTCTTGATTGATCCTGAAATTGAAAAGACCGCACGCCAAAATCTGCTTCTTCGTTTAGCCTTGAAGGGAAAAGCAATTCAAACCACCATGAATCCACCAGAAAACCAAGCCACCCCACAACAGCAACCACCCCAACAAACATCGACTCCTGAATTGCCACCAATGCCACCACCTCCATTTACATCTGAACCACAACAACAAACCCAAAGCCATCAAACCCCATCCATTGCACCATTATCAAGCACAACCACCCAACCAACTTCTGCTCCAATTGGAGAATTTCATGTTATTGGTGAACTACTATATCTCTAGAAAGCCGACTACTACCACAACCCAATCCGTTGCGGGCCGCCAATCAAGCAAATTTCATTCCACACCCGAACCGGTCGGGTGCTATGTTTGAGCAAGTGGACAATAGGGCGAGAACAGATACATGGGATGATGGTTACGAAGATGAGGAGTGGGGGATAAATGATGGGTATATGGGATATCCAGGTGGGTACCAAAATCAGGCATTTAATCATAATCAACCGATGTATCAACAACAGAGGCAGCCACGGGGAGTAGATGCTTATCAGACCCCGCCACAGGTTCATAGGGCACCGGTTGCACCTCGCCAAAGACAAAGAGATCCTCGATTTCCGGATCCAAATATTCGAGGAGTTGAAAGCCACTTCAGGCCGCACATTGCTGAGCATGCATCACCGATAGTGATGCCAGTAGCACCGGGTAATGTGGAACGTTCGTTTGAAGCAAAACCACATATTCTGAACATGCTACCTACCTTTCACGGGAAAGGTACTGAGGAGCCATATGCACACATAGCGGATTTTGAGGCAGTTTGTGGTATGATTACTGGACACGGGTTCACGTCAGATCAGGTTAAGTTGGTATTATTTCAGTTTTCACTAAAGGATGCTGCGAGGGATTGGTTTACATCTTTGCCATATGCTAGTATTTATACATGGCAAGAGTTGCAGCAACAATTTTTGGATGAGTATTATACCCCGCAAAGAACCAAAACGGGGAGAGCAGCAATTAGAGAGTTCCAACAATTACTGGGTGAGCTTCTTTACAAGTCTTGGAAACGGTTCAATCAATTGATCCGTAATAGTCCTCACCACGGTATTCAAAGATGGGAGTTGATTACTGCATTCCACGATGGGATTTCAAATGAGGATAGACGGGATATTAAGGCTATCACCGGGGGTACCATTTTGAAAAATCATGTGGATGTAGATTGGGATTACTTGGATATTGTTGCAGCAGATTCAAAGAGGCAAGCACAGTCGGATAGGAATAAAAAGTATCCAATTGTGGCACCATCAAGTGCGGGAGCCTCTAATGCAAGGGTTGCTCAGCTAGAGAAAGAAAAGGAGGCGTTGGAACACCAGTTAGCGAAGTTTAAGGGTCTTGGCGAACGAGATGCATTGCATGCGGCGCAAAGCTTTCCGGTTTGTGATTCATGTGGAGATTTAGGACATACGTTGGATGCATGCCCGGGTCAGTTTGTAGCGGTTGAGGAGGACGTGAACATGGTGTATGGAGAGCAAAGGAATTATGATATGAACTCAAACACATATCATCCAGGTTTGCGTAATCATCCAAACTTTCGGTACAGTAATACTAATCAATTGAATCCTCATTTTCAGGTACCAAATCAAGGAAGCCAGCCGTATCAGAACCGTCAATCGAACTATAATCAGAATTATAATCAAGGAAATTACAACAAGGGAAATCAAAGAAGCTATCGGCAACAACAAGAGCAAGGCAAGTCAAATACTTCAAACGAGGAGATTTCTAATCGTGAGATTATGGAAGTGTTGAAGCAAATCAAAAAGGACCAAGAAGTGCAAGCTAAATCTCATCAAGCATTGGAAAAGCAAGTCGCCCAATTGGCGACCGAGATGGCACAAGGAAGAAAAGATTCGAGTCGCTTGCCTAGTGACACCACGAAGAATCCACAGCATCAAGGGAGTTCGTCTAACGTCCGAATTAATCAGGTAAGTATTCTTCGTTCTGGGAAAGTTTATGATAATTAGGTTGGGACTCCTCCACAGTTGGTTGAGAGTATCATGGAGGAGGTTGATGAGGAAAACGAGTCCGATGCTGAACCGGGACCTATTAGCCCTAAAAGGAATAAAAAAGAAACTCTTGAAAAAAATAATAGGGTGATAGATACTGAACCGGGTGACAAAAAGGAGAAGGGTATGGAGGGTAATACCGTCCCATTTCCTAAGGCTTTAATTAATTCCGAAACAAAAGTCGTTAATAAACGGGGCCCATAACAGGATGAGATGTGGGAAATTTTTAAACAGGTGAAAATTAATCTTCCGTTATTAGACGCAATCAAACAGGTTCCGGCATATGCAAAATATTTGAAGGAACTTTGCACCCAAAAACGGCACAATAAATTTCCAAAAAAGATAGCTTTAACCGAAAAAGTTAGTGCCGTTTTGTCGGGTGATCTTCCACCGAAGCTCCGAGATCCAGGTGCTCCTCTAATCCCCATTCAAGTGGGTGAATTTAAGATGAGTCGAGCCTTGCTGGATTTGGGAGCAAGTGTTAGCATCCTACCGAGAAGTTTATACGATTAATATGACTTCGGACCATTGAAACAAGCCGACACCACCGTGGTGTTGGCCGACTTGACGTTAAAACTACCCCGTGGGATCTTGCGTGATGTCATTGTCAAAGTTGATGAGTTTTATTACCTGGTTGACTTTTTGGTTTTAGATTATATGCAAATTGAAAATACTAAACAACCTAATGTCATACTCGGTAGACCATTTTTAGCAACCGCTAATGCACTAGTCGGTTGTAGAAATGGTACGGTTGACATCACGTTTGGAAATCGTAAGGTCCGATTAAATGCTTTTTCCCGTGCATCTGATTCTCTTGTCAATATGAATGCTTCATGGCGGACGTTATTGACGGGTGTCATCCTCACGAAGGTGGGGAAGGCATTAGAGAGACGTGTTTCGTTTGTGACAGGGATTTGACATAAACAGATTTGGAATTGGAATATGCGGAAGAAGAGTTGGAGGTGATGGCTGCTAGGGAATTGAAGCCGACTTGGACACATCAAGTCGAGAATTTACCGGATCATATTGATACTCAATTGAAGCCATCACTTGAATCACCTCCACAAGTCGAGTTGAAGACATTGCCAAAGCATTTGAAGTATGCTTTCGTTGGCGACAACAACACCCTACCGGTAATTATTGCTTCCCATTTATCAACTGAACAGGAAAAAGCATTGATGGAGGTGTTGATAGCCAACCGGGCCGCCATTGGGTGGACAATCGCTGATCTCAAGGGGATTAGTCCATCCATTGTTATGCATAAGATCATCACCGAAGAGGGAGCAAAACCGGCTCGAGATGCTCAACGAAGACTGAACCCAAACATGCGGGAAATTGTGAAAAAGGAAGTCTTAAAGTGGTTGGATGCAAGGATCATCTATCCCATATCGGACAATACTTGGGTGAGTTCGACGGTGCCTAAAAAGGCGGGCATCCAGATTGTTACAGGTGAAGACGGTAAGGAAGTCGCCACCCAGCCGGTAACCAGGTGGAGAATTTGCATAGATTACAGGAAGTTAAATGCTGCAACTTCAAAGGACCACTTCCTACTGCCCTTTATTGATCAGATTGTGGAAAAACTAGCAGGTCAGAAATTTTATTGTTTTCTTGATGGTTATTCAGGTTATAATCAAATTGCTATTCATCCTGATGATCAACAAAAGACCACGTTTACCTGTCCTTACGGTACTTTCGCGTTTAGGCGAATGCCGTTTGGACTGTGTAATGCCCCGGCCACCTTCCAAAGGTGTATGATGAGTATCTTTTCAGATATGGTCGGGGAGTCTTTGGAGATTTTTATGGATGACTTCTCAATCTTTGGCACATCTTTTGAAGGCCTGTTTGGAACAATTGTCTCGAGTGCTAAAAAGATGTGTCAAAACAAACCTGGTATTAAGTTGGGAAAAGAGCCATTTTATGGTTCAGGAGGGCATCGTGTTGGGACACGTTGTCTCGAGTAAGGGGATTGAGGTAGATCACGCTAAAATCCAAGTAATTTCGACCTTACCACCACCCACAAGTGTCAAAGGCGTTCGTTCCTTTCTTAGACACGCCGGTTTTTACAGACGGTTCATTAAAAACTTCTCAGTTATCACTAAACCGTTGTGTAATATTTTGTTAAAAGATGTCCCATTTGTTTTTGACAAACATTGTAAAAGATCTTTTGAGACACTAAAACAAAAGTTAGTTCAAGCACCCATCCTACAATCCCCTGATTGGTAACTTCCTTTTGAAATAATGTGCGATGCTAGTGACTATGCAGTAGGTGCAGTTTTGTGACAGACAATTGACAAGAAACTAGTGGCAATCTACTATGCGAGCAAGACTCTCGCGGATGCTCAGTTGAATTACACCACCACGGAAAAGGAGCTTTTTGCTGTTGTCTATTCTTTAGATAAGTTTAGACCTTATATTTGTGGTAGTAAAGTGATTGTTTTCTCTGATCATTCTGCAATCAGGTATCTTATGGAGAAAAAGGACGCAAAGCCAAGGCTTATCAGGTGGATCCTTTTATTGCAAGAATTTAATTTGGAGATACGCGATAAGAAGGGAAGCGAGAACGTGGTGGCAGACCACCTGTCACGAGTGGTGAACGAGATTGAAGGACCTGAACATGATATTATGGAAACCTTTTCAGATGAGCATCTACTTACTATTGATACTCAACCATGGTTTGCTAACTTTGCTAATTATGCTCATTCAGGTATCATTCTAGATCATTGGTCGAGACCTAGTAAAGCACACTTTCTTTCACAAGCAAAGCAGTATATATGGGATGAACCGGATCTGTTTAAAGTGGGAGCTGATCAGATTATCCGGAAGTGTGTTGAGGATGAAGACATTCCATCGGTTTTATCATTGGTGCATGAGTCCCGTGTGGTGGACATTTCAGTGGACAGAAAACGGCATGAAAAGTGCTATCATGTGGGCTATATTGGCCTACAGTGTTTAGGGATTCGTTTGAATATGCTAAGAATTGTTTGCGATGTCAACAAATGGATATCATTTCGAAACGGGATGAGATGCCCATGCAGCCAATCCTTGTTGTCGATATCTTCGATGTATGGGGAATTGACTTTATGGGCCCATTCCTGAATTCGTTCGGAAATCTCTACATCTTGGTGGTAGTGGATTATGTGTCTAAATGGGTTGAGGCCATTGCCACCAAGACCAATGACCATAAGGTTGTTTGCAAGTTCGTTCAATCGAACATTTTTTCGAGATTTGGAGTCCCTCGTGTGATCATAAGTGATGGGGGGTCTCATTTCAAAAACTTTAACTTAGGCAAACTCCTTAAGAGATATGGTGTTGATCATCGAATTGCCACCCCGTATCATCCTCAAACGAGTGGGCAAGTTGAAGTTTCTAATCGACAAATTAAAGAAATCTTACAAAAAACAGTGCGAGCCGACCGCAAGGATTGGTCCAATAAACTGGATGATGCCTTGTGGGCGTATCGTACGGCTTACAAAACACCGATTGGAACAACACCGTATCGATTGGTCTATGGAAAAGGATGTCACTTGCCGGTAGAAATTGCACACCGTGCATTTTGGGCAGTTAAACAGGTTAACATTGATTATGATACTGCAAGTAAGGAGAGACAATTGACATTGGGAGAATTGGAAGAGATAAGGAATGAAGCTTACGACTGTGCTGCTGCATATAAGGATAAGATGAAGAAAGTGCATGACGTGAAGATTAGGCCAAAAGTGTTTGAAGTTGGCCAGCTTGTTTGGTTATACAATTCCAGGTTAAAACTGTTCCCTGGAAAGCTGAAGAGTAAGTGGACAGGACCTTATCGTGTGACCAAGGTTGGAAAACACGGTGATTTTGAGATTGAGGACTTTGATGATCATATCCGTCAAATGGTGAACGGCCACAGACTGAAGCCGTACTTCAATGCTCGAGAAATCAACGGTCCTGGGAAAAACGTGGAGGTGCTATACGTGAGCACCTTCCGCGAATACGTTGAGTAATCACACAGGTACGATCTGGCTGAAGATCTAAAACTTAGCGCTCATAGGAGGCAGCCTAAGGTTCGTTTGTATTTATTTTTTTTGCTTTCGTAGTTAGTTAGATTATTTTCTGTGAGTTTTCGAGTCTCGCTGTGCCGTAATTCAAGCGTGGGGAAAATCAGGAGGTTTGGTTAAGCTTGTGTTCAGTTGAGGGCAACACACACTCATTTGGGGGGTAGGGCAAAGTGATTCTAAGATTATATAAGAATTTTGGCGCGGAAAAATCAATGTTTGGAGCATTTTTGCACAAATTTCGGTTGTTTTCGTTATGTTTTCGGAGTGCTGCAGGGAAGTAAGGTAGTTCAGAGGAAAGAAATCACGAAAAGAAAAGCTCAGGTATGTTTTTTATTGAAAATTTACCAAGGAGATTCGTTTGGGGGGTGTTGGAAGTTGAAATTGTAAAACACAAAATTTTTTCTAAGGCATTGAAGCCATGAAAAAGAGTGAATTCACTGGAAAACCTACTCCCTCACGCCACGTGAGGGAGTCACACCCCTCTAGCGTGACACGTTACGGACTTGTTCCGGATTTAATTTTTTTAACCCTAAAAAACCATTGTACCTCTCATATTCTAGTCATAACATGCAAGTGAGTCAAATAACCTCATCAATTCCCCTCATCTCTTACCGATCCCCCTCCCCACACTTCCACCGATTACCCTCACCGGTCACCCTAACCGCAGGCGACCACTGCCAACCACCCCCTCTCACCTCCGATTCCCCCGAACTGCTGGCTACTCCCTCCACCTTCCCCACCGTCGACCGGCGTATACCCACCATTTCCCACCTTCGTCCGACCACCATCACAATTGTCGACCTCCGATCGACAAGCATCCATCTCTGATTAGCACTTAAAGCTTCATAATTTCTTTGAATCCAGGTATTAAAGTTTATTATATTTTGTTTATGCTTATGCAAAACATTAGTGAGGTGTTCTTGAAATTTTGGAAAATTATTTGGTGGGATTCATGTGGGTAGTGAATGAGATTAAAGGGAGGTTTGAATATAGAGATGGATCAGAAAATTCAAATTTAGGCTGAGCTTAGCTCAGATTATGAGAGTTTTGGGGTTTGATTTGATTTTGTTAAAAAGGGGTGTTGAAGGTAGTTGTGAGAAGTCTGGTCTTGAGTTGAGAGACGCTTTAAAAACAGGGATATAGTTTGATTATAGGTTGCATAGTGAATCTTAAAAACTATCCCTATTAACTAATCAAATTCATTAATTCCGAGGCCATGTCTATGTGGTGTTTTGAATCAGAAAACGGATTTTTATATTAAAACGGGTATTCGGAATTCCGAGTGGAGGTTACTTCTTCTCATCTTGATAACACTTTTCGTGACAAATCGTGTTTTCTTTTAAAACGAAAAACAAACCCCCAATTTAGATAGTTTAGTTTTTATTAATTTTCTTTAACGCTAACCACAAATTCCCGTGGATACGATACCCTACTTACACCATATACGTAGTTTAATTAGGTTTTTGATTGACCCTATCAACAGTCATCAAAATGGCGCCGTTGCCGGGGATCCCTATCGTCATGACAAGCATCCCATGTTGAAGCAGCCGCGAATGAAATGCTATATGGTTGCTGTGGAACAAGGCTCAGAAGATTCTACCGCGTCAAATCAGGGGAGTCTGTTCCATTTATCTATGTATTTTTATTTATGTTTTAGTGTGTTAATAGTTTCTCACTCCATTGAGGACAATGAAGGAAATAAGTGTGGGGATGGGAGACCAGCGTCTAGTGTGTGTCTCGTGTCAGTCATGTCAGTTGTCAGTCGTGTGTGAAAAATAAAAAAAAATAAAAAAACTGAAAAAAATCAAAAATTAAAAAAAAATTGAAAATGTCTCGAGAAAGTTTTTGCAATCATTGCAAGATGATAGATATAATTGGTTCATTGGCGTTTGATTATTATATATAAGAGATAATGAACAGTCGGTCACGCGTCTAATTTAGGATATGTGGGTAGGCCCAGCCGGTTGAGAGGTTCCTTAGGCTTGATATAAAATAACTTAAAATAGGCGTCTTGTGGGTTCTCGCCTTAGGAGCTGTGATAAAGCTGAAACTGTGGAAAGTATAAGGGGTACGTTATAAGTAAAAAACTTATAAGTTTTTCCGATTAAATTGGCACACCTGTTTCTTTTTGTGAAAACAAATCCGAAACAGTGTGGCGCCCGAAAAAATTCCATCCATTCATCTTCCATTCATCTGAGCACATGTAAAAAAAAAGAAAAGAAAAAAAAGAAGACGTGAAGTTTATGGCATTAACCATGGGGATGGTGACTCATATGGCGTATGTCCGCTGAACTGATCGTACACAAAAGCATGTAAGCTCACAATATCATCCATTCATCCATCATAAAGTTTAATCGGAATAATATAAGAGTTTTTTTTATATAAGGCGGTAGATTATAAATCTTTTAATCTCATAAGCTTGAAACGGGAATAGGTGGAGTTGTAGTCTTTTGAGTGTGGGATCCATAGATGACTATATATTACTTGAACTTATGGATCGAAAATAAGGGCTTCGAAACCGGCGGTTGGGTTTAAGTGGACCATATATTCACAGTCGTGGTTAACGTGTGATGTGATTTGTTTTAATAAAATAATTAAATATATTGAAAGCCATTTGTTTTGATTTTGATTCCATTGCGAATAATTTTTTCGGGGACGTAAAAAGATAAGTGTGGGGATGTGATGTCGGGTTAAAATGTGTAGTAATTTATAATTATTCGTGTTAGATTTAGTAACCTAACATGTTAAATGTTTTATGTTTATATATTTAAGTGTTTATGGTATTTCGTGGTTTAAACAGGTATAAACGAGGTTAAACGAGAGAGGTGAGTTGAAAATACGAGCTTGGCAAGTTAACATCAGATGAAAAACAAAAGGAAGTCAATTGGATCGAGCCCGCGACACGCGGGGGGATGTTGGTGATAGTTCCGCGACCCGCTGTAGAAAGCAAGTTACGTCGGTCAAAACCGGAACGTGTCGGGCAAGATAATGATCCCCGCGACACACTGGGGGTGGTATGAATTGGTCCGTGACGTGCGGAAAATCCGTTTACGAGAAATCCTTTTTAAACGGCCCAAAGTTCGAAACCAAGGGATGAATTGAGCATTATTTTTATTATCTCTAAATCCATTTTATCTTTCAATAAACCACATTCATTTACTTAAATCCTAGCCGACTTGCACAAAACCATATTATTTATGGAAGTCGGCCAACATTAGGTATATATAATATATTTTCATCACTATTAAAGGGGGGGAGCCCATATACACAGCTGTCATATATCGAATACGAACTGGGGGATTCAATCAGCAGCCGCCAGGAACGATTAGGAGCACTTTTGGGGCGATTTTTCTCACCATCTTTCATCTTCCAAGAAAGTCCTTCATGCTCGATCAATTTCTAAAAAATCTTGAAGCTGTGATGACTTCGATGCGCGGCTAAACTTCTTATAACTTCTACCCGGATGAACTTTTACATTGTTTTGCATTAAATCTTGTTTGCGGATTCGTATAACTGGTACAGCTTGACCACTTGTGTTGGATTCATGGTAAACGTTTCTAGTGTTTGAATTACATGTCGTTTATTAAGCGTATTGGCAACTTTCTTGCGTTGTTAGCGGGTTAGTAAATTGGTGGGTAGTTGATACAATTAAACGGGTTATTAGGTTGCATAGTGAATCTTAAAAACTATCCTTGATAACTAATCAGATTCATTAATTCCGAGGCCATGTCTATGTGGTGTTTTGAATCGTTAAACAGGTTTTGATGTTAAACGGGTAATTGGGATTCTGGGTAGAGGTTATTCTTTCTCGTATTGATTAGAACTTTACTAATTAGCTCTTTACTTTTTTACAATTAAATTCACAAAACCCCCAATCTAGTTAACTTAGTTTTTAGATAAAAACACAACATTGACCACAAATTCCCTGTGGATACGATACCCTACTTACACTATCTACGTAGCTTATTTAGGTTTTTGATTGACCCTTACGACAATCATCACCTCATATTCCCCTTGGTACTGTTTGACCACTAGCTGTGAGTCTGTGCTAGCCTCTACGTGTTTTGCTTTCATCTTTTTGGCTAGCCTCATCCCTGCTAAAAGGGCTTCGTACTCTGCGGTGTTGTTGGTATTCTCAAAGTCCAGCCTGATGGCATAGGTTAACTCAACCCCCTCAGGGCTGGTCAACGTAATGCCCGCCCCGCTACCTTCTTCGCTGGTGGCCCCATCTGTGAGTAGTTTCCACACTGTCTTGTCTTCCTTTTCTTTCTCATACCTCTTCAGGGCTTCCCACTTTAAAAGTTATTTTTCTTCATCCTCAGGGACCTCCGCCAAGAAGTCGACCAGTATTTGTCCCTTCATGGCCGTTCTGGCTTTGAATTCCAAGGAGTATTCTCCTAGCTCGACTGCCCATTTAGCCAGTCGACCCGATAGCTCTGGCCTCCTTCGCACTTTTTGGAGGGGTTGATCTGTCATTAGGGTAACCTTGTGTCCTTGGAAGTATCTTCTGAGCCACCGGGACGTGAAAACAAGAGCTAAAGCTAAATCTTCCAGGAGCATGTAACGTTCCTTAGGACATTTGAGGGTTCTGCTGATGAAGTATATTGGTATCTGCTTCCCTTCCCTTTCCACCATCATAACCACACTTATGGTTGTTTTCGAAGCAGACAAGTACAAAAGCAGATCCTCCCCGGGTACCGGGGTAGCTAAGGTTGGGAGCTTGCAGATGTAATCTTTCATTTCTTGGAAAGCCCTTTGGCGTTTGGAACCCTAAAGCTCCATGTGGGGTTGATGCCTGTGCTTGCAAATCACCGATCCCAGGCCTGCCTAGAATTGCATTGTACTTTGAGGGTGCTCGGACTACTGTGAAGGTTAGACTTATAGTTCTGACACGATCTCCTACCCCTACTATAAATGGGAGTCTGATCTTTCCCAAGGGGTGTGACACACTGTTGTTGAAACCCACTAGGGGGATAGAGTCCTCCTCAAGCCTATCCCTTACATCCCTGTCAAATCTGAGAAAATAGTGTTCATATATTACTTCTACCCCGCTCCCCCCGTCCACATGTATTCTGGCCACCTTATGGCCGGCTATTATGGCCGAAATGTTAAGGGGGAGTCGTTGCACCTCGTTCTCCTCCAGGTATGGCATCAGAATGGGAGCTTTCATGCGGTCTGGGGAGCCCAGAATTCTAGCCTTTACACTTCTGGTGGTATCAAATTCATCCCTCCTTCGAATCATGTCTACATCTGCCCTTCCAAGCTCCCTCACATCTTTCCCTTTGCGATCCCCTCCTCCTTCCTTAATTTCCTTAACCAAATGGGCCAGTTTACCTGTTTTCACCACGGCCTCTATTTCCCTCTTTAGATACATACAATCATCAGTTTTGTGACCGAACCCCTGGTGGAAGTCACAGTATTCGTTCGGTTGTGCCTTTGGCCCTGGCTTTATGGGTGGCGGTCTTGGGAAGGAACTCTTCACCCTCTCAGTTGCCAGTATTTCGCTTGGGGTTTTGGTGAGAGGGGTGAAGCTGTCAGAGTAGGGGGATGGGCCTCTCCCCCGATGCCTATATGGGGAATACGAGGGCCTCGTTCTATCATGCAACATTATATCAAAAGCTGGTTTTCTTGCGTAAGGTGTACCTTTTTCGGGAGGTTTTGCAGCTGGGTTGACCCTTCGGGGTGGGGTGTCCATCTCCTTAGCTTTGCTGACTGTGTCCTTACCCCTGACAAAGGCTCTAACTCTGTCCATGAGATTTTCAAACGAGTGTGGGAACTCCTCTCCCAGCTTCTCGCATAATTGTGCATGCTTTAACCCATTAATGAAACTGCTGATCTTCATGACTTCTAGGACGTCCTTGATGTTCATGCTTTCCTTGACGAATCTTTCCATGTATTGATCTATCCGATCGTTGTCCCTCTGCCTTATGTGCAAGATTTCGTTTGGGTTCTTGACCACTTTTCTTTGCTGGCCAAAGTTCCTCAGGAACTTTTCACTTAGCTCATCATAGCTGTCAATCCCTCCGGGGGGAAGCCTGTCAAACCAGAGCCTGGTCCCTCCGTCAGGGTCCGCACAAATATATGGCACCAAACTGGCATGGGCCACCGTCCCAGTTGTCCCGCCCCCTTGAAAGCATGGAGATGATCCTCCGGATCTCTAGTTCCATCATACCTGTCGAAGTTTGGAGGTAGCTTCGTCTTAGGGGGCATGGGTGCCTCAGCGATCCTCCTGGTGAACTTTGAAATCTCAGCCAGGTCCCGAGGGAGGTAAGGCTGATCTAGGGTATCATCACTTTGACTTTCTTTCTCCTTTTCTTTTCCTTTTTGTTTCTTCCCTGTAATGAGATCCTCTCTCTCCTCCGAGGACATCTGTCTGAGAGCTGTCATGAAGGTTTCAAGTGGGTCATTGCCATTGCTTTTGTTTTGTGGATTGATGTGCGTGAAGTGTGTTATATTTTTGATGAGTATTTAAGCCCCTTTTTACACTTTTAGCCAAGTTTTAAATTTATAAAACACGATATTCACTAACACTAAACACACATATGGGCAAGTGCACCCATGTAACACCTCGAATTTTTGTGTCCAATGATGTGTTAACACGTGTCATTTGTTTACACGTGGCATCTATAATAAATAAAGGACTAATTTTGACAAACCTTGAAAGTATATAAATTCGAGGGTTATAAATGTCAACAAGGGTGAATATACTGTATAGTATCCCTAAATAATGCTTAAACCTTCAAACGAATAAATTATAGATCGTACAAAAACAAAACGCGGAAGAAAGTGAGAGATTACAAACTACAGGGGTTAACTGTGTCAACATGTTTAATAATACCTCTGAGTGACCCTTTAACGTTCCAAAGACTTTGTAACGGTATTATACCCTCACTAAAATAATATATATGAATTTCGCGAAGTTTCGATATGAAACAAGAAAGTTACGATCGAATTCGTAGAAGAAGGGTTAAAAGCGTCAATAGTGAAAGTTAAGGCTTTCAGAATAATTAATAAATAAACCGGGGACTTAATAATGCGGGTAATTAACACGAGGCCCCTATCGGTAAATAACCGAGGGCCAAACCGCAAAGTTACCCCTTCAAATCCGAAAGGTCAGGCAAATCATTACGAAAGATTTCGTTATTAATGGCCAGATTCTGTAATAATTACAAAAAGATTTAAAAATCCTGAAATCTTAACCTTAGGCGACCCGCGTAAGGTTTAAACATAAGTTGAGGCGGGCCGCGAGCCTCCTTTGTTTCGCGTCTGATATTTGAACTTTAGGCGACCCGCGTTAAAAAGGCATGGAACTCCCATGCGGGCCGCGTAAAGTGCCCAGATGCAGAATGGTTGTAACTACTTGGCCTTTGGACCATTTGAACGATCAAACCTTAATCAATGAGGCATGGGCACCCTACAATTGACCCATATCACTCAGGGGACATCTACCCATCATCATGATCAGTAGTAGCATGTTGTGTAATGATTTAGGGCCTTGTTCTTGGCTATAAATAGCACCATTGTGCTCATAACATTCACAACATCAAAACTCACTCTTCTAATCATTCCAAGAGCTCTAAAGCTTTCCCCTGTGTTCTTAAGTCTTCTCTTAAGCTTCTGTAAGTAATTCAACCTTTGTGGTTCCACATTTCCATAGTTATAGCTCATAAACGCAACCGTCGTAACTAACGGTTGTCATTGCAATATCTTGCAAATGGTTCAGTCTTATGACGAACCAAAAGTAGTTTTGAGTTGGTATTTATGTGGGTATTAAACCTCTAAAATGGTTCCCCCTGATCACCACTCTAACTATGTCAATTATCGAGTCAAACGTGCGGTTAAAAAGTCAACAGAAAGCTATTTTAGCGATTTATGCATAATCTGTAATGTATATGTTATGGAACCTGTTTTGACAATCATAAAACATGATAATAAGTATATAAACTTGTATGCGCTCGTTTGAATCGATCATTTACTATATAGAACCGGTTCGGAGCCGAAAGTCGCAAAAGTTTGACTTTTGCTTTGACTTCAGTTCTGACCCGTTTTAGTGAGGTATAAATATACCTTAGGACTCTCTTAGGACCAGGTCACATGTTGGTATACGCCTCTGTGGTCGGTTCATGAGTTATCCGAGTCTTTAGCGCATTTCCGTCATTCGCCTAAAAGTTGACCGTAACGGCCTTTTAAAATTAAAACGAGTATTTCGGACACGTGAACGGACCAAAACCTTGCTTATTAAACTATAAGCATGTCCCTAAAGTTTCACGTCAATCCGAGGTCTAGAATGAGAGTTATGCTAAAAGGCGCACTTTTAAGAAAGTTTTGTAATTAACGGCGCAATTAGCATAACGCCCATCTAACCCAAGTTTTCATCACCAAAACTTTTACCCACTGTGGTAAAATAATATTTTGGGAATTTTAAAGATTTTTAATAATTTTTACCTTGCTCATAACCTGCGGTTATGGCTACGGTTCGGTAAATACCGAATATGCCCTTTTTGGCCAAAACGGGAGTTCTACAAGGTCTTTTGACCCGATTCCAGTTGCTACTGGTTTTAAATAATAAATAAAGTATTTTAAGCTTTATAAGCTGTTCGGGAAACTCAGATTTCCTGTAGAACTCGAAAATCCCTTTTAAAGTCTTTAAAATGACCGAAAAGCCCCTACGGGGCATAATATAAACTTAAACTCGTTACGGGCATTACGGAAGGTATCCTACTGATACCAAAATACCTTTAAGGCATATTGACTTAGGAAATAAGCGTACGACTCTTATGGTTAACCGTTTCGCCTATTTGCGCACACGGTACGGCCCACGGAACTAGTTTTCGTGCAATAGCCGATATGGGTCAAAGTATACTATTTGAACCCCAAAATCCAGAGTATGAACTATAAACCCATATAAAACAAGTCTCTGAACTTGTTGGGTCCAAATCATACTCCATTCTCGGTTTTCGCCTTTTCGTGCGAATTAACCATATCTAAATATCGGAATCAACCGGTCTAGGCTACGGCCAATATAACGACCCGTTAGGATTCTAAGAGGTTAATTAAAACCTTCGTTCCAGATTAGGAGCCCCAGTAAAAGCTATCGGTGACTTGATCTAAATTAAGGATTAATACTTGCAAAGGTAAATACTTTTGACTTATTTCCCCTATACGGGCTTGGGTTACGGTATATTAATACCGCTTGATTGAGCATTATATACTTCCATCGCTTAGGTGGTTAATTGATTAAATATGATTGGCTCATTTAAACAGTTTTGTTGCTTATAAGCCTTTGGGGGGTTTAATGACCGTTGTCCCGGATATCCTCGGCATCATTTTACGAAATGGCCACGACCATCGACATCCCGGTGTAGGCGTACACCCGGTATAAAGTGTCGACATTAAAACTAAAAGACGTAGCCGTTGGTTTTCATACTACGGTTTTACGCAAACGTGGTGTGTCTATAAATCTTTAACCCGGCACGACCCGGGCTACTGAACGCATAAAAGAACATGTAAAACGTTCACAAGATCATTATGAATTTTCCCAAGTTAAAAGAGTTTGTGCCTTGTGCATTCAAATCAATTTTAAATAAACATTTTCAAATGTGTCAGTTGAATGTATTTACCAGTGTAAACTGACGTATTTTCCCCAAAAAGATTAAGTGCAGGTACCTAAACGTAATTGGCTGGTATTAGCTCCCTAGCGTCGGGATAAGCCTCGCAAGCTTGATTGCAGCATCTAATGGAACAATACTTTATCTGTATTTACGATCCACTGTGGATATTCAACTTCTGTAATACATTCTGATATCACAATCAGAGGTTGAAATTATATATTTAAATTATGCTTCCGCTGTGCATTATATAATTGTGTGGTTTGACTATATTGTTGCCAACATCGTCACGGTAATCCCCACCGGGCCCACCTGTGAGACACGTGGAAATAGGGGTGTGACAGGTTGGTATCAGAGCCAACATTGAGTGAATTAAACACTATCCTATTGTGTTTAATCTCAGTGACACAATTGCACATACTTGAGTCTAGACAATAACTTAGGACAAATTCGGATTATTACTCCTTTTTGTCTTTATTTTCGATTTGATTTTTAATAAGTTTTGGAGCAGGAAAATGCCACCTGTTATATTCCGAGGAAGAGGAAGGGGACGTAGAGGCCGAGGAGAAATCGTGACACATCACGATCAAGAAGCTGGACCATCTGGTACAAGACATCCTTCGATGACAAGAAGCGAAGAGCCACAGAGACGAAGAGATCTTTACGAACCCGCGAGGCATTCCACTTCGCACAGCTCGACGCCATCCTACCGACACTCCTTTGGGCCAAATTCAGAAAATGATCCCAATAACCCACAACCTTCCTTCATACCTCTACAACGTTCGGTATCGCACCGAAACTACGACGACCCTAGTCCATACTACGTAGCTCAGTTTAATCCGGCTGACTACATACAGGAACCTTCAGGTTTTGTTCCACTAGGGCCACAAGACCATTTTTCTGAAGATCCCATGGAAGAAGATGAGGATCCAACTGAACCAGCTCGTGGTACGCCCACGCATCCGATAGAAGTATCTAATGGATCTTCATATCATGGTCCACAATATCAAGGCCCAGACAGCTTTATGGCCTTGTTTGACCGACATGAGTGGTACAACACACCATCTCATCAGACATCGCAACCGAGGCATCCACAGGATCCATCTGAGGATTCACGCTTTGAGGCAGTTACGCCACCACCTCCGCCACCGGCACAACCAGTAATACCTGATCCGCCGAGGCGTAGGAGGACCAATGCTCGTATGTCTACACGAGGAGGAGGGGGTAACCACTTCAGCACTCCTCGACATTCTAGTAGTAGCCACTATCCGCCGCTACAAGAAGAAGGACCTTCAAGTCCTATACAGGAGGCGAACTCCGCACCTACTGCACGAAATTCGCCACCATTTGGGTATGACCAACCCATACCAGCTTACACAGGTCCAACGGCTTACAACCCGTTTGAACCGTCTCAAGCACAATACAACTACGGCTATGAGCGCGACCCATATGTGGTGTCGGCTAGATATAATGCGCGCTACCCTGACGGAGCACATGGAAACATGGGACCACCGGATTACTCAGCTCATGGGTATCCAATACCTCCCAGACCTCCAGTTCCGCACCAAGCGCCGCAACCACGATTCTCTCCTCCTGAACAGGAAGAAATACTCCATCGACTAGATCGTGTGGAGAGAGAGTTCGAGGAAGAGAAGAAAAGCCACCGAGGATTTCTCAAGGGCTTGGCGAATTTACTAAAGGGCAAAAAGAAGAAACGTGACCACTAGCCCTTAATAGCTGTACTACTGTAATTTCTACTTTAAAATAAGTCCCTGCGTGGACAACTTATCGTACTTCAGTCCCTACGTGGACTTATATTTAGTCCTTGCATGGACACCTATCTAGTATCAGTCCCTGCGTGGACTTGTCACTTATTTTAAAACCTCTATGAAGGTATGTATTATTTGAAAGACCCGTTTAGGGCAATATGTAACTGTATTTGAGATTATGGAATGTATGTTATGAGTTTTGTTTTAATATATATAAAAATAAATCAAAACCATTCCTTTTATATTGATCTGCCTAAATAAAGAATCATAAAAAGGTGAAACCTAGCTTGGGGTCTTTTAAGATCTAGTCAAGATGGTACGACCTAACTAAAAAGATTCTGATTCTCTGTTAACCTCTGTACGCATGTTAACATTCATGGCAGATGTGATTCGTTAAAATCACTCACGTCATTCCTATACAATAATCCTTTAAGGATTTCAAAACCCAACTAAATGATTTATAAGTCATGGGTTAAATCACCAATAAGGGTGGTCAATGTTATAAAGACATCCATTAGTGATGCATTGCCTACGGGCCAACATATTAAAACATCCATTAGTGATGCAGTGCCTACGGGCCAGAACTATTAAAACATCCATTAGTGATGTAGTGCCTACGGGCCAGTATTATAAAGACATCCATTAGTGATGCATTGCCTACGGGCCAACATATTAAAAACATCCATTAGTGATGCAGTGCCTACGGGCCAGAATTATGAAAACATCCATTAGTGATGTATTGCTTACGGGCCAATATTATTAAAACATCCATTAGTGATGTAGTGCCTACGGGCCAACCATATTAAGACATCCATTAGAGGTGTAGTGCCTATGGGCCATAATAATTGTCTTGTAAGATAAAAGGCAGTGGTAGTCTATGACTCTCTGTCAGAAAGAGATAAAAGAACTACGGTTCAATTCTCTATGCCTTTGATTCTATGAAATCTCGGCTAATATTATAAAACATCATCATGATTAGGCTTTATGCCGCCAATACTATTTATATAGTTGAAGTAGGATATATTCAGATCCTAATATGTAATGAACTAATAAGTTAACCGAATATGGTCTCTATACCATGGTTGACAAATTGTCATAAAAGACAATCATATAATAATCTCCTAAATTAAATTTTGTTATCTTCTGTAACAGATTCAAGTTACAAATGGCGGATCCCGATGGAGAGAATAGCCACACAAATGAAGATGACTATGACAATGCGTCAGTACATTTGACAGGCGCACAGCTAAAGGCTCTGATCAACAATGCTGTCCAGGCAGCTATTGATCGTCAACATACAGAGTCTCAAGGCAGAACTGTGTCAAAGCCACTCTCTAAACCAAAGACACACTCCAAACCACCCTTTGAACCCAAGAAAGATGACGACAAGCATTCGTCTACTGAGCACAGCGTTCATCGCGATAGAGAATATACTGATGCGTCCAGTGCTAAGGGTTGCACCTACAAATACTTTGTATCATGTAAGCCCCGTGAATTTACAGGGGAGAAAGGTGCGGTGGATTGTATCACCTGGCTGGACGAGATGGACACGATTGTGGACATCAGCGGGTGCGCTGAAAGGGACGTGGTTAAGTTTGTGTCCCAGTCATTCAAGGGCGAGGCCCTGGCGTGGTGGAGAGCTCTGGTGCAGGCTTCAGGTAAGTCTGCCTTGTACAAAATGTCATGGGGGGAGTTTATTACCCTCATAAAAGAAAACTACTGCCCTCAACACGAGGTTGAGAAGATTGAGGCTGATTTTGTCTCACTAGTGATGACAAACCTGGATTGTCAAGCATATCTGACAAGCTTCAATACCATGTCACGCCTGGTGCCATATCTTGTGACACCAGAACCTAGAAGGATTGCCCGTTTCATTGGGGGCTTAGAGCCGGCGATTAAGGCCAGTGTGAAGGCTTCTAGGCCGACGACCTTCAGGTCAGTTACTGACCTCTCCTTGTCTCTTACACTTGATGCTGTCCGTCTGAAGGCACAAAGGGGCAAGGAGGCTGAAAAGCGAAAGCGTGAGGATGAAACCTCACGAAAGTCCAGTAAAAAGCACCGTGGAAACGGTGAGGGCAAGAGAGGGTCGGAGGCAAAGAAGGAGGGGCAAGCTGATGGAAGACCTTACTGCAAGGTCTGCAAGAAACCTCACTCCGGGAAGTGTAGGTTTGCGTCTGGTTCACAGTCGCAACAAAGGACTCCACCCTGTGGGCTATGCAAGTCCAAGGATCATAAGACAGTGGAGTGCAAAAAGATAAAGGATGCAACCTGCTTTAATTGTAACGAAAAGGGGCACATAAAGAGTAATTGCCCGAAGTATGCCAAGAAGGCGGAAGAGACTAAAAAGACAAATGCGAGAGTGTTTCGCTTGGATGCAAAGGAAGCGGTCAAGGACGACAATGTGCTTACAGGTACCTTTCTCGTAAATAATATATTTGCAAGAGTACTGTTCGATTCTGGCGCTGACAAGTCCTTTGTAGACCAGAAATTTTGCCAACTACTAAATATGCCAATCAAAACCATTGACGTGAAATACGAAGTAGAGTTAGCGGACGGCACGATAGAAACCGTCTCTACTGTTCTAGAAGGATGTGAAATATCCATTAGGAACCATTCTTTTCCTTTATCTCTACTTCCCTTCAAATTGGCGGGTTTTGATATCGTGCTAGGCATGGACTGGTTATCCCATAACCAGGCCCAAATCATTTGCGGCAAGCGGCAAATAGTTTTAAAGACTCCGAGTGGTGAATCTCTTACCATTCGAGGGGATACGCATTACGGATTGCCCGAAGACGTATCTATGCTGAAAGCTTCAAGGTGTTTGAACAGAGGCTGTGTAATTTACATGGCTCAGGTGATAATCGAAGAACCAAAGCCGAAGATCGAGGATCTTCCTGTCATTTCTGAATACCCCGAGGTTTTTCCTGAAGAACTGCCTGGTTTGCCACCAGATAGACAAGTGGAGTTCAGAATTGACATCATTCCTGGAGCAGCTCCGATAGCAAGAGCACCCTACAGGCTGGCTCCGACGGAAATGAAAGAACTAAGGACCCAGTTGGATGAACTGCTGGCGAAAGGTTTTATCAGACCTAGTTCATCTCCCTGGGGAGCTCCTGTCCTATTTGTAAAGAAGAAGGACGGATCGATGCGATTGTGCATCGACTATAGAGAACTGAATAAAGTTACCATAAAGAATAGATATCCTTTACCAAGGATCGATGATTTATTCGATCAGCTGCAAGGAGCGAGCTACTTCTCCAAGATCGACTTAAGGTCGGGCTATCATCAACTAAGGTTTAGAGATGAAGATATACACAAGACTGCATTTAGGACTCGCTATGGTCATTACGAGTTCCTAGTGATGCCTTTCGGGCTCACAAATGCACCGGCTGCGTTCATGGATCTCATGAATCGCGTTTGCAAGCCATACTTGGATAAATTCGTCATAGTCTTCATCGACGATATCCTTATCTATTCCAAGAATCAAGCTGACCACGAGAAGCACCTCCGTTGCATTCTCGAATTACTACAGCGTGAGAAACTCTACGCCAAATTCTCGAAATGTGAATTCTGGCTACGAGAAGTTCAGTTTTTAGGACACGTTGTGAGTGAGCGTGGTATCCAAGTGGATCCCGCTAAGGTAGAGGCAGTCATGAACTGGCAAGAGCCAAAGACGCCTACCGAGATTCGTAGCTTCCTGGGGTTAGCAGGATACTACCGGAGGTTTATTGAAAATTTTTCAAGGATTGCTGCGCCCTTGACTTCCTTGACCAAGAAGAAAGAAAAGTACATTTGGGGCCCGAAGCAGCAAGAGTCCTTCGAAATACTGAAGCAAAAGCTAAGTAACGCACCTGTGTTGACCTTACCTGAGGGTACAGATGAATTCGTAGTTTACTGCGATGCATCACACACAGGCATGGGGTGTGTGCTTATGCAGAAGGGCAAGGTGATTGCCTATGCTTCAAGGCAATTAAAGGTTCATGAAAAGAATTACACCACCCATGATTTGGAGTTGGGTGCCGTTGTATTTGCACTGAAGTTGTGGAGGCACTACCTTTATGGTATTAAATTTGTGATTTATTCAGATCACAAAAGCCTCCAGCACCTGTTCAACCAGAAGGAATTGAACATGAGACAGCGCCGTTGGATGGAAACCGTGAATGATTATGACTGTGAAATCAGGTACCATCCCGGTAAGGCGAATGTAGTCGCCGATGCATTGAGCAGGAAAGAAAGGGTAAAACCCATTCGAATCAATGCCAAGAGCATTGAAGTTAAAAATAATTTGATGGAAAGGATATTAGCTGCACAGCGTGAGGCTGTGTTGGAAGCTAATTATCCAAATGAAAAACTGGGAGTAACTGAGAAGCAGTTGACTCTTAGCAAGGATGGAATCCTAAGACTGAATGGACGTATATGGGTTCCAGTTTACGGAGGACTACGTGATGTTGTTCTCCAGGAAGCCCATAGTTCCAAATACTCAGTCCATCCTGGTGCTGATAAAATGTACCAAGACTTAAAGGCAAATTATTGGTGGATAGGCTTGAAAAAGTCTGTAGCCGCCCATGTAGCAAAGTGCTTGACTTGTGCTCAAGTCAAAGCCGAGCACCAAAAGCCGTCTGGCTTGCTACAACAGCCTGAACTTCCCGAGTGGAAGTGGGAATGCGTAACTATGGACTTCATAACCAAGTTACCCAAAACCAAGAAAGGAAACGATACAATATGGGTCATAGTCGATAGGCTGACTAAATCAGCTCATTTTCTACCCATCAAGGAGACATATAGCTCCGATATGTTAGCCCAACTTTATGTTGATAAGATTGTAGCCTTACACGGCATACCTGTGTCTATTATCTCCGACAGGGATACTAGATACACATCTCACTTCTGGAAAAGTTTCCAGCAATCTTTGGGCACGCGTTTAAACTTTAGTACGGCTTACCATCCACAGACGGACGGTCAAAGTGAGCGTACTATCCAAACGCTAGAAGACATGCTTCGTGCATGTGCGATCGATTTAGGTGGTAACTGGGATAAAAACCTACCCCTGATCGAATTCTCCTACAATAATAGCTACCACACCAGCATAAAGGCTGCGCCTTTCGAGGCATTATATGGTAGGAAATGCAGATCGCCTGTTTGTTGGGCGGAAGTAGGAGAGGTCCAATTATCGGGACCAGAGATTGTTTTCCAGACGACGGACAAGATTGTCCAGATCCGGGAACGTCTCAAGGCTGCCCGCGATAGGCAGAAGAGCTACGCTGATCCAAAGCGTAAGGATTTTCACTTTGAAGTGGGTGAAAAGGTATTACTTAAGGTATCGCCCTGGAAAGGGGTGATGCGTTTCGGCAAGAAGGGCAAGCTGAGTCCGAGATACATAGGGCCTTTTGAGGTCATTGAACGAGTCGGATCAGTTGCCTATAAACTAAACTTGCCTGAAGAGCTCAATGGAATTCACAATGTGTTCCACATCTGCAATCTCAAAAAGTGCTTCGCCGACGAATCGTTGGTGATTCCACACACAGATGTGCATATAGATGAGAGCTTAAAGTTTATAGAAAAACCTTTGTCGATTGAAGATCGACAGGTGAAGAAGCTTCGCAGAAAACACGTGCCGATTGTAAAGGTCAAATGGGATGCTCGTAGAGGTCCTGAATATACGTGGGAAGTCGAAGCTACAATGAAAGAAAAATACCCCTATTTATTTGAGTAAATCTCGGGTCGAGATTTATTTTAAGGGGGTGAGGATGTAACACCTCGAATTTTTGTGTCCAATGATGTGTTAACACGTGTCATTTGTTTACACGTGGCATCTATAATAAATAAAGGACTAATTTTGACAAACCTTGAAAGTATATAAATTCGAGGGTTATAAATGTCAAAAAGGGTGAATATACTGTATAGTATCCCTAAATAATGCTTAAACCTTCAAACGAATAAATTATAGATCGTACAAAAACAAAACGCGGAAGAAAGTGAGAGATTACAAACTACAGGGGTTAACTGTGTCAACATGTTTAATAATACCTCTGAGTGACCCTTTAACGTTCCAAAGACTTTGTAACGGTATTATACCCTCACTAAAATAATATATATGAATTTCGCGAAGTTTCGATATGAAACAAGAAAGTTACGATCGAATTCGTAGAAGAAGGGTTAAAAGCGTCAATAGTGAAAGTTAAGGCTTTCAGAATAATTAATAAATAAACCGGGGACTTAATAATGCGGGTAATTAACACGAGGCCCCTATCGGTAAATAACCGAGGGCCAAACCGCAAAGTTACCCCTTCAAATCCGAAAGGTCAGGCAAATCATTACGAAAGATTTCGTTATTAATGGCCAGATTCTGTAATAATTACAAAAAGATTTAAAAATCCTGAAATCTTAACCTTAGGCGACCCGCGTAAGGTTTAAACATAAGTTGAGGCGGGCCGCGAGCCTCCTTTGTTTCGCGTCTGATATTTGAACTTTAGGCGACCCGCGTTAAAAAGGCATGGAACTCCCATGCGGGCCGCGTAAAGTGCCCAGATGCAGAATGGTTGTAACTACTTGGCCTTTGGACCATTTGAACGATCAAACCTTAATCAATGAGGCATGGGCACCCTACAATTGACCCATATCACTCAGGGGACATCTACCCATCATCATGATCAGTAGTAGCATGTTGTGTAATGATTTAGGGCCTTGTTCTTGGCTATAAATAGCACCATTGTGCTCATAACATTCACAACATCAAAACTCACTCTTCTGATCATTCCAAGAGCTCTAAAGCTTTCCCCTGTGTTCTTAAGTCTTCTCTTAAGCTTCTGTAAGTAATTCAACCTTTGTGGTTCCACATTTCCATAGTTATAGCTCATAAACGCAACCGTCGTAACTAACGGTTGTCATTGCAATATCTTGCAAATGGTTCAGTCTTATGACGAACCAAAAGTAGTTTTGAGTTGGTATTTATGTGGGTATTAAACCTCTAAAATGGTTCCCCCTGATCACCACTCTAACTATGTCAATTATCGAGTCAAACGTGCGGTTAAAAAGTCAACAGAAAGCTATTTTAGCGATTTATGCATAATCTGTAATGTATATGTTATGGAACCTGTTTTGACAATCATAAAACATGATAATAAGTATATAAACTTGTATGCGCTCGTTTGAATCGATCATTTACTATATAGAACCGGTTCGGGGCCGAAAGTCGCAAAAGTTTGACTTTTGCTTTGACTTCAGTTCTGACCCGTTTTAGTGAGGTATAAATATACCTTAGGACTCTCTTAGGACCAGGTCACATGTTGGTATACGCCTCTGTGGTCGGTTCATGAGTTATCCGAGTCTTTAGCGCATTTCCGTCATTCGCCTAAAAGTTGACCGTAACGGCCTTTTAAAATTAAAACGAGTATTTCGGACACGTGAACGGACCAAAACCTTGCTTATTAAACTATAAGCATGTCCCTAAAGTTTCACGTCAATCCGAGGTCTAGAATGAGAGTTATGCTAAAAGGCGCACTTTTAAGAAAGTTTTGTAATTAACGGCGCAATTAGCATAACGCCCATCTAACCCAAGTTTTCATCACCAAAACTTTTACCCACTGTGGTAAAATAATATTTTGGGAATTTTAAAGATTTTTAATAATTTTTACCTTGCTCATAACCTGCGGTTATGGCTACGGTTCGGTAAATACCGAATATGCCCTTTTTGGCCAAAACGGGAGTTCTACAAGGTCTTTTGACCCGATTCCAGTTGCTACTGGTTTTAAATAATAAATAAAGTATTTTAAGCTTTATAAGCTGTTCGGGAAACTCAGATTTCCTGTAGAACTCGAAAATCCCTTTTAAAGTCTTTAAAATGACCGAAAAGCCCCTACGGGGCATAATATAAACTTAAACTCGTTACGGGCATTACGGAAGGTATCCTACTGATACCAAAATACCTTTAAGGCATATTGACTTAGGAAATAAGCGTACGACTCTTATGGTTAACCGTTTCGCCTATTTGCGCACACGGTACGGCCCACGGAACTAGTTTTCGTGCAATAGCCGATATGGGTCAAAGTATACTATTTGAACCCCAAAATCCAGAGTATGAACTATAAACCCATATAAAACAAGTCTCTGAACTTGTTGGGTCCAAATCATACTCCATTCTCGGTTTTCGCCTTTTCGTGCGAATTAACCATATCTAAATATCGGAATCAACCGGTCTAGGCTACGGCCAATATAACGACCCGTTAGGATTCTAAGAGGTTAATTAAAACCTTCGTTCCAGATTAGGAGCCCCAGTAAAAGCTATCGGTGACTTGATCTAAATTAAGGATTAATACTTGCAAAGGTAAATACTTTTGACTTATTTCCCCTATACGGGCTTGGGTTACGGTATATTAATACCGCTTGATTGAGCATTATATACTTCCATCGCTTAGGTGGTTAATTGATTAAATATGATTGGCTCATTTAAACAGTTTTGTTGCTTATAAGCCTTTGGGGGGTTTAATGACCGTTGTCCCGGATATCCTCGGCATCATTTTACGAAATGGCCACGACCATCGACATCCCGGTGTAGGCGTACACCCGGTATAAAGTGTCGACATTAAAACTAAAAGACGTAGCCGTTGGTTTTCATACTACGGTTTTACGCAAACGTGGTGTGTCTATAAATCTTTAACCCGGCACGACCCGGGCTACTGAACGCATAAAAGAACATGTAAAACGTTCACAAGATCATTATGAATTTTCCCAAGTTAAAAGAGTTTGTGCCTTGTGCATTCAAATCAATTTTAAATAAACATTTTCAAATGTGTCAGTTGAATGTATTTACCAGTGTAACCTGACGTATTTTCCCCAAAAAGATTAAGTGCAGGTACCTAAACGTAATTGGCTGGTATTAGCTCCCTAGCGTCGGGATAAGCCTCGCAAGCTTGATTGCAGCATCTAATGGAACAATACTTTATCTGTATTTACGATCCACTGTGGATATTCAACTTCTGTAATACATTCTGATATCACAATCAGAGGTTGAAATTATATATTTAAATTATGCTTCCGCTGTGCATTATATAATTGTGTGGTTTGACTATATTGTTGCCAACATCGTCACGGTAATCCCCACCAGGCCCACCGGTGAGACACGTGGAAATAGGGGTGTGACAACCCATCGTGGACGTAGTATAGTGTTGGTAAGATACCGAGGTCGTCCAAGGACACAAGAGCTTTTAATACCGGTTTATCCTCAACGTCTAATCAAATCAAAAAGTGAGAAAAATGTTTTAAACTAAGAAAAATAAAAACTAACTAAATGCTGAAAATAAAAATAAAATAAAAACAGATAGACAAGATGAATCACTTGGATCCGACACGTGTATTAGTATAACCTTTGATTATTTTCGCACTTTTGCACTTGTTTAAGAGATTATCTTAGTTATTGTAGTAGGCCCCTCTTTTGAAGGCGACGTTACCCTCAACCCAGTAGTTTGAGTCAGCAAGGATACAATCCTAAAGGGTCGGATTATTGAAAGATAATGAATTAAGTTATTAATGCAAATTGTGGTAGGCCCCGCTTTTGGCGGTGACGTTACCCTCGGCTAAGTAGTCTGAGTCAGCAGGGATATAGTCCTAAATAGCCGGGTTATAGTATTAATAGTAGTTAACTTATGAGGGGGTCAAAGAGTTTGGATCCCCGCCATCCAATACCTATGGGCATTGAAGGAGATCCTACTAAATTTGACCCAGGTCCCAAGCAGGACCTCTAAACGCTGAACAAGGGCAAGACCCTTACCAAACCGTTCCCTTAACCCCCGACCAGGTAGCCAACATACCTCCATATAGACCGTGGAGATATGAATGGTGAAAATCTTTTATTTTATATAGACAGTAAAATAATGCCAAGACACCACGGACAAACGATAAGGAAAGATCACCTTCAACATAAGTAACTAGTTATTAAAGTCATTAATACAAAACCAAATAAAAAGTGCAAAAGATTAAAAATAAAAAGTATTATACTAAACACTTGTCTTCACCAAGTGATGTAAGAGACTTAGGCAAACATGGCCTTGATTGTCAAGAACTCTTACGATCAATCTTGGATCCCGAGACGACTCACACACTCTACGATGGACAATGGATGATGGTGGTGGATGATGGTGTTATGGTGGTGGTGGGTGGTGGATGAAGTGTGAGAGAGGTGGTGTGCCAAGGGATGAGAGAGAATGAAGCCAAGCTCCTCTATTTATAGGCTGAACAGAAGGCTGGACACGGCCCCGTGTCCGCTGGACACGGCCCCGTGCCCGTCTGACATTCTCTCACTTCATTAATTGTAATTGCGAATTACAATTAATGCGCCTGCTGTACTTTCACCACGCCCCCGTGCTCGCTGGACACGGCCCCGTGGTGGGCAATGGAAGCTTCTACTGGTTTGTCTTTTCTGCTGCTTCCTGGGCACGCCCCCCGTGTTCGCTGGACACGGGGCGTGTTCAGACTTTGTTTCTTCTCCTTTGCCTTGGGAGGTGCCGTTGAGGGTCCGGGCAGTCCACTTTTGTTCCTTTTCTTGTATTTATGGTAGAATTAGTTGTCTTTTTGCTTCTTTTGTGATTTTGAGCTCATTTCATCCTGAAAATACAAAAGGAAGACAAAAACACTCTTTTTCCAACATTAGTACTTAAAAAGGGTTAGTTTTATGCCTTAATTGATGTGATTTATATGTTGCATTTTACACACATCAAATACCCCCACACTTGAACTTTTGCTTGTCCTCAAGCAAAACTCTTTAAATGTGTCTTACACTCCCAAATGGAATAGGTAGAAGAGAAAGTTTTTGGCTTGTCATAGAGTGTCGGGAATCCAAGGTCTTTGTAAGTTTTATTTTTATTTATTTACAATCCTATTCGTTATGATTTATTTTGAACGTTTCATAAGATATATTACTTATTTGGGCATAGCATGCCTTATTAAAATTCCATTTATATACAAGTTCACATACCTCACGGGAGATCACTCAACACTCGGCCGAAGGTGTATATTTTAGTGAATCACTCGAGAGCGGCACGGAACTTACGCCTTCCATAGGCTTGCCAAGCAATCAATCCTCCTCCTTTTTAACTTTTTACCTTTGTAAATATCAAGAGGACTTTTGGGGTGAAGGGTTAGGCTTGGGTTAAAGGTGGGTGGTTGGTTAGTGGTTAGTAAAAAGGGCGAAAATCGTAACAAGCGTCGGTTTTCGTGAAGTACCTTGTTTTTAGTGACTTTTTATTTTGAAGTATTTCTCCAAACAAGCTTTTATAGCTTTTGTTTGTTTTTGACTTTATCATCATTTTTTTTTTGATCGTCACATAAAAAGGTGAGTTTACGAAAAAGCGAGCTTGTTACTAAAATAAAGGGTGAAAAAAAAAATAAATAAAAAGGTTTTTGGTGGGTAAAAAGGGTTTTGGGGTAATGAAATGAAAGGTTTAGGCTCAAAGGGGCTATCTAGGGGGATTTTGGGTAGGTAAAAAAAATGAAAAATAATGGTTTTGAAAAAAATGGTTAGTCCTAATGCCTCCATCATTTACTTACTTGGGTTTAAGTTGGTAAGGACCGGGAATGTATCGTCGTGGCAAGTTCTAGATTTGTAAGAACCGAGCGGCTATTCACACAAGAAACGAAAAAATGAGCATTTAATCTAAATATGTGTATTTTTATGCTCAATAAAGGCTCAAAACTCACTTTTGTGGGAATGGGTTTTTAATGTGACCAAGTATATATAATCGAATTTTTAACTAGACTTGTTATACCGTTTCATAATTTTCTTATGTTGGTTCTTTTTTTTTTATCACGACGCTATCGGTTGTAAACTTGTAAAAATATAACCTTTTTAGAACTTGTTATTCCCAACTTAAACTAAGACAAGTAAAAAAAAAATGAAAAAGTTTTTGAAAAAAATTTGGGGTGTTTAGCGGTTCCAATGGAGTTTTGTGTAAGGCTTGTGTTTAGGATTTTGCAAAATTTCAAGGTTTTAGCATCCCCCCCACACTTAAATTACACATTGTCCTCAATGTGTCCAAAAATAAAGTTTTTGGTTGATTAGAATGTATAAAAGTGGGTTAAAAAGCAAAGATTTATGTTACTGGCATCCTGGACACGGCCCCGTGTTGACCGGGCACGGCCCCGTGGTCAAGTGCCAGTAACAAAAATTACAGAATTGAAACAGAAGCCTGGACACGGGGGCGTGTCCGCTGAACACGGCCCGTGTCCAGTTACCTGAACTGGGTGATTCTCTGCAGGGGCTCAGCACGGGGCCGTGTTGGTTGGGCACAGCCCGTGTTGAGCCTTCTGTGATGGAGATTTTTGTCGGGTTGCTCTGTTCTTCGTGCATGGTTCCATTTTTCTCGTTCCCTTTTTCATCCATTACCACCATGAGTGTGTTTTATTCTGCAAAAACTAAAAGATTAAACTAAACTAAGGATAGATCCGCGGAATGCCTCCGTGGTGCGCCACGTTTATAAGGGTCCTTGGCTAGACCCGATTCCAGGTTATATATCTTCTGAGTGGAGTGCCTTGCTTCCCAAGTTACACCGTCGGAGAGCGGCATCCAAGCTTGAATCAATAACCTTCATGTAATTGACTGGGTCGTCGTCCTCTATTCTCTTCCCAACTCCGAACTTCACCTCATCATCCCCATACCTCAAAGTCAGTGTCCCGTCATTCATGTCTACCACTGCTTGTGCTGTGGCCAGGAAGGGTCTCCCTAGTATAAGGGGGACCTCGGTGTCTTCCTCCATGTCGAGTATGACAAAGTCAACTGGATAAACGAATCTGCTTACCCTTACCAAGACATTCTCGATGACACCTTGTGGGAACTTGACTGATCGATCAGCGAGTTGTATGCTTATTTTTGTAGGGCTCGTGGTTCCCAAGCCAAGCCTTTTGAACATCGATGAGGGCATGAGGTTAATGCTAGCCCCTAAGTCGGCCAAGGCATTGCGAACGGGTGATTCCCCTATTGAGCATGGAATCGTGAAACTTCCGGGATCGATTTTCTTTTGGGGTAGTTTATTGAGTACGAGGGCAGAGCATTCTTCGCCTAAATTAACTAATTGCAAATTTTCAATTTTTTTTTATGTGTAAGGAAGTCCCTCATAAATTTAGAGTATTTGGGCATTTGGGTTAGGACTTCGATAAAAGGAATATTGACATGCAATTGTTTTAACAGACTTTCGAATTTTGCGAACTGCTCATTGGTCTTTTGACGAATTAACCTACCGGGGTACGGAACTCGAGGAGCCTTGGTAGGCTCTGGTGATGGGGGAGAGTTCTTTTCCTGCAGATGTGTTGGCATTGTTTCTTCCGCAGGTGAAGGTACTTCTGCAGGCCCTACGGTGCGGTTTCGTAGTGTGATGAGGTGAACTTGCGCCTTTGGGTTTGTTTCGGTATTGCTAGGTAATGCGCCTTGCGGTCTCTCAGAAAAATTTTGTGCTAGTTGATTTATTTGTTTTTCTATGTTTTGAATGCTAGCTTGTTGATTCCTAAAATTAGATTCTAATTGTAGAAATCTTTCCGAGTTTTTCTTATCAGTGTCAGAGACGAGGCGAGATATAGTATCTTCGAGCCTTTCTCGTCCACCTTGTTGTTGAGTGAAATTTTGTGACTCATTTCTTGATTGCTGAAAGTTTGTTCGTTGGGTTTGTTGGTTACTACTATTGCCGGTTTCCCTCCAACCAAGGTTTGGGTGGTTTCGCCATCCTTGGTTGTAAGTTCCCGTTGGAGGACCCGACGGCCTAGGTCTATTATCAATGTAGTTTACCATTTCTTGTTGATCGTCCGTTTCTTTCATGCAACTCCAATTTTCATGTGACCCACCACACCCTTCACAAGCCATAACCGAGACTGTTTTTGTCATTTCTAATTTTTTTATTTTTGAAGAAAGGGCCTCGATTTGGGCTTGTAAAGAAGTGCTTTCGTCGACCTTATGGGCGCCCGGGGCGATAGGCTTATTTCCCCGGGGAGTGTGCCATTGAAAATTGGTTTGAGCAATTTCCTCAATCTGATTATATATTTCGTGTGGGCGTCGATTACCTAAAAGTCCCCCGGAGCTAGAATCAAGTGTCTGCCTAGTGTGTGGCAACAATCCATTGTAGAAAGTGGATACTTGTTGCCATATTGCGAGGCCGTGATGGGGACACTTGCGTAATAGCTCCTTGAACCTTTCCCAAGTTTCATATAAGGATTCCCCGTCCTCTTGTGAGAATGTATTAATTTCAGCCATTAATTTAGCAGTTTTAGCAGGAGGGAAATACTTATATAGAAATTTTTGGGCTAGTTCATCCCAGGTGTTTACCGATCCAGCTGGGAGGGTGTTGAGCCAAGCTTTCGCTCGGTCTTTTAGTGAGAATGGACACATACGGAGGCGGATGGCGTCGTTTGATGCTCCATTGATCCGAAAGGTATCACATATTTCTAAGAAATTAGTTATATGTAGATGAGGATCCTCGTCCGCAAGCCCGTGTAAGGTTGCGGAGTTTTGGAGCATTTGTATCAAATGCGGTCGAAGTTCGAAGTTATTGGCTTCGACATTCGGAGCATTGATAGCGGCGCCTAGATTACCTACGGTGGGCCGTAGATAATCCATAAGGGTACGTTGGTCCGCCATTGGGGGTGGATCACCCGAAACCTTCTCTTGGTTTTTGGCTTTTAACCTTTTTCTGAGAAAGCGTTCGGGTTCTTCTAGCGGTTCCTTTATGTCTTTATTGGAACTGGAGCTCATACACTACGTGAGGATGGCGTCGGGTTCCAAGTCCTGCAATAAAAACAGAAAAGAATGTTGGTCAGAAGGTTCACCACGACCCCGTGTTGAGCGAACACGGCCCCGTGGTCGGAATTACAGTGATTGTTTTTCAGATCCCAGTTACTGGAAGTTGGACACGGCCCCGTGTTGCACCGGCACGACCCCGTGGTCAGCCTTCTGTAACTTGAAAAACAAAAACTACCAGTAACGATGCTGAGCACGGCCCGTGTCTGACCAGGCACGGCCCCGTGCTGAGCTCTGCAGAAGCTGAAAATCTAAGAAAAAATCCTAAAAAATTAAAGAAAAATAAAAATATGATTAAGCCGTTGATTCCTAACTTTCTTAAAATCCTTGTGTCCCCGGCAACGGCGCCAAAAACTTGATGTGCGTGAAGTGTGTTATATTTTTGATGAGTATTTAAGCCCCTTTTTACACTTTTAGCCAAGTTTTAAATTTATAAAACATGATATTCACTAACACTAAACACACATATGGGCAAGTGCACCCATCGTGGACGTAGTATAGTGTTGGTAAGATACCGAGGTCGTCCAAGGACACAAGAGCTTTTAATACCGGTTTATCCTCAACGTCTAATCAAATAAAAAAGTGAGAAAAATGTTTTAAACTAAGAAAAATAAAAACTAACTAAATGCTGAAAATAAAAATAAAATAAAAACAGATAGACAAGATGAATCACTTGGATCCGACACGTGTATTAGTATAACCTTTGATTATTTTCGCACTTTTGCACTTGTTTAAGAGATTATCTTAGTTATTGTAGTAGGCCCCTCTTTTGAAGGCGACGTTACCCTCAACCCAGTAGTTTGAGTCAGCAAGGATACAATCCTAAAGGGTCGGATTATTGAAAGATAATGAATTAAGTTATTAATGCAAATTGTGGTAGGCCCCGCTTTTGGCGGTGACGTTACCCTCGGCTAAGTAGTCTGAGTCAGCAGGGATACAGTCCTAAATAGCCGGGTTATAGTATTAATAGTAGTTAACTTATGAGGGGGTCAAAGAGTTTGGATCCCCGCCATCCAATACCTATGGGCATTGAAGGAGATCCTACTAAATTTGACCCAGGTCCCAAGCAGGACCTCTAAACGCTGAACAAGGGCAAGACCCTTACCAAACCGTTCCCTTAACCCCCGACCATGTAGCCAACATACCTCCATATAGACCGTGGAGATATGAATGGTGAAAATCTTTTATTTTATATAGACAGTAAAATAATGCCAAGACACCACGGACAAACGATAAGGAAAGATCACCTTCAACATAAGTAACTAGTTATTAAAGTCATTAATACAAAACCAAATAAAAAGTGCAAAAGATTAAAAATAAAAAGTATTATACTAAACACTTGTCTTCACCAAGTGATGTAAGAGACTTAGGCAAACATGGCCTTGATTGTCAAGAACTCTTACGATCAATCTTGGATCTCGAGACGACTCACACACTCTACGATGGACAATGGATGATGGTGGTGGATGATGGTGTTATGGTGGTGGTGGGTGGTGGATGAAGTGTGAGAGAGGTGGTGTGCGAAGGGATGAGAGAGAATGAAGCCAAGCTCCTCTATTTATAGGCTGAACAGAAGGCTGGACACGGCCCCGTGTCCGCTGGACACGGCCCCGTGCCCGTCTGACATTCTCTCACTTCATTAATTGTAATTGCGAATTACAATTAATGCGCCTGCTGTACTTTCACCACGCCCCCGTGCTCGCTGGACACGGCCCCGTGGTGGGCAATGGAAGCTTCTACTGGTTTGTCTTTTCTGCTGCTTCCTGGGCACGCCCCCGTGTTCGCTGGACACGGGGCGTGTTCAGACTCTGTTTCTTCTCCTTTGCCTTGGGAGGTGCCGTTGAGGGTCCGGGCAGTCCACTTTTGTTCCTTTTCTTGTATTTATGGTAGAATTAGTTGTCTTTTTGCTTCTTTTGTGATTTTGAGCTCATTTCATCCTGAAAATACAAAAGGAAGACAAAAACACTCTTTTTCCAACATTAGTACTTAAAAAGGGTTAGTTTTATGCCTTAATTGATGTGATTTATATGTTGCATTTTACACACATCATGGATCCACCCCTTCCTGGTTGGAAGGTGTGTCGAAGGACAATCTAGCCCTGAGGCTATCAAGCTTCTCTTGTCTTTCTAGATCCTCAAGATGCTTCTTTAATTTCTCCCTGTGCATGGCAACAAAGTCTGGAGTAATGGCCTCCTCTTTTTCCAGAATTTCCACCTGATTCTCGTTCTACGTCTTCCACTTTGACCTTATCATGATCGTTCTGCACCGTCTGGATGGTACGTGAGTTGGGTGGAGTTGTCATGTTGTTTCTCGTAAAATGGGCTATTTCAACGTTGGAGTTTCAGAGTGGGAACACCAGTTAGACCGTTGTCCCACGGATGGCGCCAATGTCGAATACCCAAATCCCTGGTGACGTTTAAAGGGTCTTCGCTGACGTTGAGGTATCCCAGCCTTCGTTGCTACAAAAAAAGTAAACCGTTAGCCTCGTCACGGAGGGCCCCGGGAGGGGGATCCGTGACCAAGCTCCGGCGTGAGAGTAAGTAAACTTGTCAGAGAGTATGAGAAGCTTATTCCGATGAATATGATCACCGGAATGTTCCTCTATGGTGTGAATCTAATAAATGTGTGTGTATTCAATGTGGGAGGATCTTGGTCGGAATAAATGAGAGAGTTATTAGTGTAATACCTTGAGTGCTTTGATCATCGCCCTTTTGCCTTATATAACCCGGAAACCTTATCTCCCATGTGAGATATTTTAATGAGATGATCTAACGGGTTTCGAGGGTCTTCGGGGGGTTCAGACACGTGTCTGACCCCCAACGGTAGGATTGCGACCTCATTTAATGTTTCCGGCTTGAGAAGTACAATGCCAGCCGAGATCCTTTTCATATCAGGCATTAAATGTTGTCTGCGTTCTCTGAATCCTTGTTTCCCGCTCATTTTCTAAAGAGGAAACCTTAGTGGGCAAGCAAAACTATTTCTTGGGCCTTATCTGTCTGGCCCGTGTGGCAACGGCCCAAAGACGGATAAATGGAGTAATCCATTGGCCGGTCATCACCAAGTTTGACTTGTTGACTGTATTTATTAATGAATGGATGTCCTTTTATAAGATTTAAAAGGGAGAAAGAAAACCTTTCTTCCCTCTTCCAAATACTGACAACTTACTTGCCTGATTTTTGAAACCCCTGTTTTGTCTTTTCATGTTGCCACTAAAGAAAGAATATTATTTATGAACATTGACTAAAATGAAGTTATGATCTATTGATTACAGGATTAGCCATTCAACTTTTCAAAAAGGATCAACTGGGCTTTTTTATGGCATCTAACCTGTATTTCTTATCTTTTTTTTTTTTTTTTGCATATTTTCATCTATTACATCCCAACATAGTGAACGTACATCTTGAAACACTTATACAATGGCTTCAGTGTTAGTTGATTTGCAGATCGTGAGTGGAAATTTAGATTAAATCTCGGCATATATCTGTCACTTGACAACAGTTAGTGGTAATCCGAGCAGATAGCACGATAATTACTAGAAAACATAATAAGGGTCGTATGATGAGTTGTGCACGGTTTAGGACATAGCCTGGATGAAGTATATTTATTTCATGATGGCTATTAAACATCAATATGTAAAGGAAAGGATTCATACGAATTACTAAAAAATTAATAACTATTCTACTAAAGCAATCATTAAAATCAAAATCTAAAAGATAAACACTGGTCTGAGAACTAAAATTCTAGAATTTCACATTGACTGTTTGTTGGTTTGGCTCTAAAATTCAAACTTTCGTATCATCTCCCAGCTGGATTCTGAATCTCAGAGAAAACTGTTTCCGTCTTGAACCCTTCTTCGTTGTTACTAAATGATGACGTGCCATTTCTTGTCGTGCTTGATCCTGTGAACACATCATCGTCTGTTGTTGTATCTCCTTGTGTCGGAAATAAAACTTCTTGATTTTCAGACACAGCTTCTCCAACCGTTTTCTCAGCAGCTTCTTGTAGCTCCAATGCAAACTCTAGTCCCCAAACTACTTCTTCCATTGCTGGCCTTTCACTTCTTTCATCTTTCAAGCAACTAACTGCCACCTCTCCAAACTTCTTTAAACACTCTGGTGCAATCACACTCCTTATTTTTGGATCAATTATTTTGTTGAGGGTCCCCTTCTGGTAAGATGATTTTCCCCACTCTGCCAAATTCACTTCTTCTTTGGGCAGCTTGGTATTGATAACAGGTCTTGCACACAACACTTCAAGCAAAACAACTCCAAATGAGTACACATCAGATTTCTCTGTCAGTTGTTGGCTTCGGTAATATTGGGGATCTAGATACCCGTAACTACCCTTCACCACCGTGCTAACGTGGTTTTGTGATTGGTCTCTAGGGCCTAACTTTGACAAACCAAAATCGGATACCTTAGCAACCCAATTTTCATCCAGTAGGATATTTGTGGACTTGACATCTCGATGAATTATTGTACGTTGTGCACACGTGTGGAGATAATGAAGCCCTTTGGCTGAACCGATGCAAATCTGGAGACGCCTTTTCCATGACAGAGGAGGGTTGTTTGTCTTGTACAGATGGTCACGTAGAGTCCCGTTAGCCATGTACTCATAGACCAGTATCATCTCTCCCTCATCGTCACAGTATCCAATCAGGGACACTAATTGGACATGGCGTAGTTTAGACAGGAACCCTATTTCCGTATGGAATTCTTGAACTCCTTGGTTAGATGATTCATTGAGTCGTTTGATTGCAACAGCGGTTGCAGCGTTGTCCGTATACCCTTTATACACCTTGCCAAACCCTCCGATGCCAATGACAAAATCATCATTAAATTCATTCGTAGCTGCTCTAACTTCTGAAAGTGAGAAGTGACGGCATCGATCTGAAGGAAGTGTAGAATTTGAAGACTTTGTATCACTATACGATGGGCCGTATGATGACTTGTTGCTGGTGGCTCCGTAGTGTTTGGATTGCCTTCGTTTCTGGAAAACTATGAGAAGTAAGATAGACAACAAGACTAACGCTCCTCCAATACCTCCAATTATTGCGGCATATGGAGGTTTCTTCTTGTTTCTTTTTACAGTAGTTGTCGGCCCAGTTTGTTTGGTTGTAGAGCTAAGTTCTGGGTTTGGGCTAGCAAGACTTCTATCCATGCTTAGCTTGAAGACTTCTAAACCGTTCAAATAAGCATCTTGATATTTTACCGAACTGGGATTAGGATGCATTGCGACCCACAAATCTTGCATGCCTCTGCTGCTATCGGGGTCATTGACAAACACAATGTAATCTTTGATTACAGGATAACCGCTACCTTGTGTTAAGTGGAACAGATCAATTTCATCATCAGCAGTTTGATTGTTAATGAAGATTTGGAAAATCACTTCACCTCGTTTTGTGTATTGAGGTATAATGTTGCAAAAATGGAGCCTGAGCATGTAATAAAACCCAGAATCAACGCCAAGTATCCACGTCAGATTGTACTTGTTAGACTGCTTGCCCATACTCCTTTGGGTTCGATAAACTAGCTCAGGTGCAGTATAACTGGGTGTCTCGTTGGTGTACGTAATCTGGTCCTTTGGATCATAAACAGGTGTCAACCCAATTGCTGCTCCGTATATGTAGCTATTATCTTGTTCCCATGGCCGGTACATACCGGTATCATCAGTACCCGATATATGTCCCCCACCCATGTTTAACCTGTAAATATTCTCAAGCGCCATTTTGTTGTCAATAACGGGTCCGTTAGTTACCCCAACAGATTTCAGTTTCTTAGAGTTGTAGTAGAGATCTTCTGGCATTGAAAGGACTTCAATACCGTTGATGAAGGCATATGAGTTGGGTGAGGGTGTAAATGTAACGTTTAGGATTTGTGCATCCGTTACATAGATCATGAATTCTTTAACAAAGCTTTTCCTGTTCAAATATGAGGCAGCTAGGAAAGCACTAAAGTTGGTTAACAGAGTGAAGCCATTGGATGTTACCGAGAAGAAAGACTGTTCTGGTTTGAGGTTGGAGTAGGTGGCAGGATAGAAATGCAGGCGGAGGAATTTGGGGCCTTGGGGCACCGGAAATGTGTAAGTGAACGAAGAAGCGTTAAAAATTCGGGCAGAAGTATAAGGGAGGGTTCCGGATACCGAAGGATCTGGTTGGAAGGGAGTGGAAGAAAAAGAAGTGGTGATGATGTTCGAAGGCACAAATTTGGAATTCTGATCACTATTCCATCCCAGGTCAGAAGTGGTCGAGGATGAACCGCAGTCGAGGAAGAAGCGATCGGTGGCAGGGTATGGTTGCGCAGTGGTGGTGGAGGTGAAGAGGAGGAGGACAGAAAAGAAGGTTAACATAGTGGTTGAAGAGTAGTATGAATGCTAGAATAATTAGAGAAAAGCATATACCAATAGGGTGTTTTTATTTATCACGGGAACAAGGATCAGATTGTCTGATTGCTTAGAGTGTTGTTTTGTTACAAGTTGTACTAGAGAAATTGACATGCATACTAAATATTTTGACAAAGTTTTTAATTTAAAGAGTAAAGTGCCAAAATGGTGTCTGAGATTTGGTTACTTTTGCTATTTTAATCTAAAACTCAAATATTTTGAATCTGGTTTTTTTTGTTTCAATTTTATTGCCATTTTCATTTAAGGATGAATTTTGTCAGATTTTTTAGTCAATATCCAGTATTTTTGTTTTTTTTCCTCCCTTTTAATGAAGAGCAAAATTGTCAGATTTTTTTAATTTTTTATAATAAAATGTTAAAAGACCATTTTGCCATTCATTAAAAGGGAAGAAAAAGACAAAAAAGTTAGATGTTAACTTAAAAATCTGAATAGATTTTGATTTTGGATAAAAATGACAACAAAATTGAACCACACGGACCCAGATTCAAAAGCTCTGAGTTTTGGACTAAAGTGAAAAAAACTGACTAAATCTCATGGACCATTTTGACAATTTACTCAAGAAAAGAATGACAACAGATCATCAATCATCTCACGGCTCTAGCTTCGATCTTCATCTATCACAAAACCAACCGGTTCATTTTATATAATAAACCGATGACTTCAAGTCTTCGGTTTTCAATAATTAGGGTGACGAGTCTAGTCCGATTTTAATAACGGGAGATGCTTGACACCGCTTTCAAATGTACTGCACGTGAAGAAAAGTCCTTTTCCTGTGCCAATAGTTAATAAAACCAAATAACACAGAATCAAACAATTTTATTGAAAACCAATCAAATCATTGGTGTATACCCTTTCGAGGAAATATCAAACAATTTTATAGAATAGTCTTGAATTATTTGAAGCAAATTTTACCCTTTCGAGGAAATATCATAACTAAAAATCAGGCCTCACAATTCCTGAAGATTGACCGGTGTAGGGTAGCACCCCATACCACCTAGACATAATGACGTCTCTAACACAGCTTCCAACTCGCCAATGCATGTTGGTGCATTGACTTTGCTTTTGACCTTGACCTTTGTTGAACGATAATATTTAATAAAAGAAAAGAAAAGAAAAGAAAAATATTATATACTATCAATTTGAAACACAACTAGGCAATAAGTAGTTGTATATGATGCATTAGTGTAGGTCCCTCGGAGGTTGAGGTTTAACCTATTCCTTGTTATGTTTAACCCACTAGCAAGTGCGGAATCCAAGCTAGCAAGCAAACCGGAGTTTATATGTAAGCAAAGTGAACAAGAGAAAGAGTAGACAAGCAAGTATCAAAGTTTTCTCTTGTATTTCAGTGGACACGGTTACAGACCTTGACCAAACTGAAAATACACTCTAACAAAGACCTGGGTTTCACACACAAAAGCTCTCTATCAAGAACACACACTTTGGACAGAAACTTATCAGAACTTATGTGAAAGTGAAACCCTTCATGGATATATATACCCAAAACAGATTCCCATGCACGAAGGATAGACATTCTGATCGAAGGATTATCTGTCGACCAGAAAGCCATTCGAAAGATCTCGAAGGATCTAAGCATACCTCGAAGGATTGTACATCCTTCGAGGTCCACAGAGATACTTCGAAGGACATCTTTCGAAGTCATCGAAGGATACTAAACATCCTTCGATGACATCCTTCGTGGCATATCATCTTTCAACTACTAAGTGTTCAAGTTTGGCCAAGTCAAACCAGGAGGATGGTTGACTTGGTCAAACAACACATTACAATACATAAACACACATAAAGGACGTAAATACAACGACAAAAGACATCGTTTTATACATTACAAAATATAGACAAAGTACAGACACAAAGTGCACCAACAAACTCCCCCTTGGCTGTAGCTTTGTCTTCGTCTTCAAGTCTTAAGTCTCTAACGCCCTTTCCACGGCTACATGATGCGCCGACCATGCACTTCCTGCATTGATCAACAAGTTGAAGCAGTAGCGAGCCATCCTTTGAAACTTCATGGCTTGATCTCGATCTTGAACTAGGTAATTGATTTCATGATCCTTCAACACAATGATATCCGATCTGGACATGTTTGTAATCCACATCGGATCGATTATCCTGAAGTTCTCTGCATTGTCTCTGAACAAGATCACAGCTTCACCGGTATCCGCATCATAAACCCAGCAGCGGAAATTCTCAAGAAAGTCAGTTTTCATCTTCAACAGCGGAATCTTCTTCATCAACCTAGGAGGATCATATACCAGACGATAACGAGCAGTGTTAGTTTCTGGATCAAGAGTGAACTTGATTTGCTCGTATCTTGGAAATTGAGGTTTGTACAGAGGATCCTTCCACCCCAAACGCCTTTCTAGCCTGATTTTCTTCGCAAAGAGATCTACCATATGCTCTTTAGATCGATTGATCACATCAAGCTGCGCCAACACTGCCACATCATAATATGGAAGTGTGAGAATACTCAGGAGAGTCCCGAAGTATTGAAGACCAGATTCTCTCTTCACAACCATACAATGCAGATCTTTCACAAACATCCAGCTGATGATTCGACCCCGCGCCTGATTTTTCTCCAGAACCATATAGTTTGCCTGCTCCAACGGGGCGAGCGGAGGAGGATTCCTAGCAAGGAAATCCGCTCGCCATTCTTTAATAGTTTTCTCACGGCTTTCTTGTGCAGTAGGAGAATCAGAAGAAGTGTTGTCGAACTCAGCAGTCTTTGCAGCAATAAATTCATCATCAGGCACATTCAGCTCAGCATCGTCCTCTCGAACATAGACAGGACGTTCAGGATCAGAACTGATGAAGATTTCATCAATTGTTGAGAAATCAGTCTGATCCTGTACCAGAGGAGTCGCATCAATCACACCTTCAGCAACATCATTCAACTCAAACAACCTTGATAACTGTTCATCTGTCATCTCAGATACAAACTCTCCCTCTTCTAGTGCTTCACCCGTGATAGGATGAAACTTTTGAGCACTTGACGATTCAGGAGGATCTTCAGTAAAGTTTTCTGGATCTAGACTGATCTGAGAAGGATCTACAGACGTTTCCAATGTTTCAGTCTGTTCAGTTGGACCAGTAGAGACTGTAGGAGGAGCTGGAGTATCTTGAGCAGTGCTAGATCCGCCTGCAGCACCGGATGCAGCTGCACCGGAGCCTGAGGCTGCTGTCTGATCTGGATTAGCAGAATCATCATCCTGATCATCTTGACGTCTTGGGAGTACTATCCCTTGAGCATTGCACCTCTCTCTCCATAATATCCCAACCTGTTTATGAACCCTACCAAAGTTTTCATGCATAGGTTGGAATGCTTTCTTCAGTCTTTCATCACGATCGCTAACTGTTTCCCTTAACACTTTTGCTGAATTTTCCAGATTAGTGCTGTGTCTTTTCATGATCTCCACCTCTCTATCTCTTGCCAAGTTAGCCTTCTTTAATCTATCAATTTCTTCAGCTTGTTCTTTGATCTTCATACTTTGAGCATTTACAATAGAACACAGCTGATTGTGAGCCTCTGTATCCTTCACTCGTTGTACACGATGTTCTTCAATCGTTCGTGTATGACGGCCAACTATATCACCCAGTTCACTGATTTGTTCAATCAAGAACTGTACCTTATCAGCTTCAGAGAAACCCGACAAGGTTTCTGCCAGAGATGGCCTAGAGGGCTCAGGTCTCGATGAACCAGATTGACCTGCCTGACCCGAACCACCTGAAGGACCAGTTATAACAAGAATAGGTCGAGGTTGTGTACCTGTGGTGGGAGTTTCAGGTGGCTGTTGATCAACAGACACCTGATGTGCTCCCGAAGACCTTTGTGGAGAAGACATAAGATCGATTGTCTCAGAAGCAGTTAACTGATCGCCAATTGGAGGAAGCTGCTGCTCAGGATCAGATGAAGGCTGAGCTGACACTGGAACAGAAGTGTCAGCAGTAGATTTCTTTGATCCACGACCACCCTGTCGTTGAGCCTTCCTTTTCCTGATGAAACCTGGAGATGTGAGCGTATAATCTTCATCTTTATCAGAATCTCCAGTATCTCCTGTCTTCTTAATCTTTTCAAACCGGGGATTCCCGCGTTTGTCAAAGACTTTCTTCAACCCTTGAGGAGGAGGATTATCATCATCAGACGAAGAACCACCATCATCATCAGAACCTCCTGCTTCATCTTCAGAAGATGAACTGCTTTCATCGACAAGTGTTCTCGGCTGATCCACTTTGCCCTTTCCCTTGTCAGTCGCAGCAACACTCGACTGACCAGCACCAACATCACCACCAGAAACAACTGGAACATCAGGATCAACAGGCATGTCCTGAGCCACTTCAGCAGTCACATTCACATCAACCTTAGCACTAGCTGCTGCACCAGAACTGCCAGCAGATCTTCTAGTGGCTTTGATTCCATGCTTAGATGTGAGTTGCTCATCAGCCATAGCAATCAATCTTGGTTCTTCATCGTCAGACACACTTCCTTCACGTCGCCATCTGTTGTTTTGTGGAGGCTCATACTCAGGAGCATCAAGATGACCAATCATTTTCCTATCTGGATGCGTTCCCGTGTAAACCCCCATAGACTTGACAATTAGAAGTGTGCGCTCGTTCATAGGATTCACTGGAAATACATCTGCCTCGACTTTAGCAAGATCAGGAATCTGATTGTCTATCAACATTTGCAGAAAGCGAGGATATAACCAAAACTTGGTGTTAGTTCGCTGCTTATCGGACGGAAGTGGCCTCTGAGAGTTCTCCTTCAGATTGTTGAAAATATAACGAGAGATGTTGAACGGCTTGTTCAGAATCAACGCCGTAAACAATCCCGTCAGATCTATAGGAGATAAGTCGTACCCAGAGCGCTTGTTGCTTAGGCAGTGAATCAGAATGTGCAGAAGGAACTTGTACTTAAGCGGCAGATATTTCTTGTTGATTTGATTTGTAAGGACGTTGTCGCTGTACTTGAGCCTTAACAATAACCCCCTTTGACACTGCAAATCTATTGAAGTTGGATCTTCAGAATTATCACCAAGTTGAAGACGTTCTCTAATAGAATTCTCAGTAATGACTACTGGCTTTTCTGCAACGATTGCCCTGATTACTTCCTGATTATCCACTGTTTCCACCCCAGCTGTACTCCAGAATGCCTTGATATGTGATTGATAGGCGACATGCTGTGTGGTGATAGCATAGTTAATTCTCGCCCGGTGAAGATATTCCATAATTCCAGCAAACTCAGGACTGATGCCTCCTTCTGGTTGTAAGTACGCCACCATATTATGTCTAGGTTCAGACATAGCTTCCAGTTCAGATTTTACTTTCTTGGTGGGTTTGGCCCGCTCAAACTTAACTTTTGGTGCCATTTCTGCACATCACAATTACACGTAATAAGCACGGGTCAACCAGTCAACAATGAGTTTCACACTTATAAAAATTTTCAATTTCTTGAAAATTTCCTAAGTGTTGGAAACTATGAAGGATACATTCTGTCCATCGAAGGATGAACTGTGTCACGAAGGATGATAATGAGTTCGAAGGATTATGAATGGTTTGAAAGATGTTGATCCAGCTCGAAGGATTTCATTTATCTTGAAAGATGTCAACTTGTCGAAGGATCATCTTTCGAATGATTGAATATTTTGAAGGATATCCTCATCATTCGAAGGCTTGATCCATCGAAAGATGATCTTTCGAGATATCCACCATCTTTCGAGCTTCACCTCGAAGGATGCTGTTTGGCACATCTCTCGAGGTGATGACTCATCATCTTCCCAAACGGTTACTGTTCATCGGCGATTTTTCAGGTGAGTTTTCCGGTGATTTGAATTGTTTTTCCGGCGACAGTTATATCGAAATTCAAATCAGTGTTTATAGCAAAACAAGACAAAACTCATGACCATTTCAAAACATCAACAATATTGAAACAAAACCGGATCCTGAACATAAATCAAACATTTAAACTTTGCCCAAACCCTAACCTCCCCTGTTTTATCAAGGTTCAAAACCCCTGTTATGATCATTCAAACCAGCCTTCAAACAACAATGTTCATAACATCCACAACATATACAGTAACATTACATAAACACAAAAACACTAAATCATAGGCTAAACATTCAAAATTTCATGAATAAAAATAAGAACATTAAAGAATGAATCAGAGTCAGTGATATGTTTATGAAGTTTTGATTTGATGTTCGTTAATAGATTAAAGCATAACATCCTACCAAGATAATGTTATGAAATCCTGAAAATCGAACAAGTGTTTTTGAAATTTTGGCAGAGTTTCGAGAGGGTTTTGAGGTTTTTGAAAACTGATAATGATGAGTGATGAAGAAGACAACTATTTATATTCCACCTTGAAAGTTGAACCGTCTCGAAGGACTCAAACCGTTCGAAGGATGGACAGCTGTCACGAAGGATTCCCTTTTGTTCGAAGGATCCATATAAGGTTCGAAGGATCCAGATATTTTAAGGATCTGGATCGAAGGATGCCAGATATTTTTGGATTCTTCGAAGGATATCCTTCGATATAAAGCCATCTTTCAAGGGTTCTAGTCAACTCGAAGGATCACTTGGTCAAATCTTTCGTTGACCAAGTATCTTTCGATGGAGACTGTTAACATTCATTGACTTTCTTTGACCATCTGATCTTTCGAGGGCCATTGCTTCCTCGAAGGATCAGATTTCCACCAACACTTGGATTTTTAGGGAATTTCCAATTTAACCCTTCAACATTTGAGGTTTTTCAGAAATGACCATGTTGAAAATTGTCCGTTATGAAGTTCAGCAAGGTTAATTTTATGAAGTAATTCGGCTTGTCAGGTATCGGATCGAGCACCAACATCATTCAATCAAAAATAAAGTTAAGATGAAAATCTTTTTGGATTTTGAAGTTTGATAAAAATAAAAAGGCAACAATTTTAAAATCCTTTGAATGTTATCAAACGACATCACCGCTAATGTCGTGCTGATATGCACCAAACGAACAAAAGCTGTTTAAAAATAAAGCAGTAAATTAAGCAGAAAGTAAATATGTACCAACACAACAATATTTTTGCGAGTTTCTGGCGAAGAGAATCATATCAGCTTGCGGTCTTTTGTCAAAACACACTTCCCTTTTAAAATTCTTTTACAGAAGCGGATAAGTATTCTACCACAATTACCGATATTGTTGTCCACTTAAACTCAACGATCAGGTGTAATCATAATACAATGAGATACGTTTAAGGTATGATTTATACTTACCGACCGGTGTTCATCCATTCACGACACATTCCCGTATCAAGGTATGCACGAGAATTCATCATACTGGGGAGTATACCGTTTATCATCCGTTTTTGACGTATATATATACAATGTGAACAAGTCACTTATTTGATTTGAAAACAAGCCCTTTGTGATATAATCACTTATTGATGAGGAACTTGAGTTTCAATGCATGAGGGCACAAGAGCAAGTCCGTGAACAGGTCAGTACTTCCGTACAGCAGAGAGACGAACTTGACTCCCGGATGAATGTGATATTTTATCACTTATTTTGGGACATGTGATTGTTTATCACTTATTGAGGTCGAATGCAGTATGAGATATGTACACGTATGTATGGTATCATGGAAGAACTTAGACTTAGTCTATTTATAGAAGCAACCATGATACCCGGATGATAAAAAGCATAAACCCCGAATATCTCAGAACCTCGGCAATCTATCAAACGAAATTTCGGTACCAAGACCATATGCCAATGAACGGTTCCCACGCGGTTTTCAGTCTGTTATGTTTATATCTCCTGCATACTTTAAAATGATCGTGAGTCTACCGGTACATCATTAGAAGAGCTACTTATCATTTTCTTTTTCTTTTGATTTCTGGAAACATGTTTCAACCGACCTCTGATGTAATATCACTTTCCCTCATATTACCAAGAAACTCATTTTTGTTTTTCTATTGTTTTTGTGTTTTTCTGGATTTTACTCCCCCTTAAATGCAGAAAGTAAATAAATTAAAGACATATTTTTGTATTTTTGAGATTTTTCAATGTTTTTGTATTTTTCTTGAAATTTTCTCCCCCTAAAATTCAAAAATAAAAAGAAATGAAAATATTTTTGGATTTTTGATTTTTAGAAAAATATTTACAAAAACGATTTCATGATGTAAGTTACTCTTGCTTCACCTTAATGCCGTTTACCAAAAGTAAAAAATCAAATCTTGATTTATCAAATGCTTTGGTAAAAAGGTCGGCACGTTGGTGGTCGGTATGAATATGAACCACATCGATAAGTCTCTTTTCAAAGCAATCACGTATGAAGTGATATTTAATATCGATGTGCTTCGTTTTCGAGTGCTGTACTGGATTTCTAGTGATCTGTAAGGCAGCCTCATTATCAACATAAATAGGAGTAGTTAGGAATTCAAAACCGTAGTCCCGCATCTGTTGTTGGATCCATAGAACCTGGGAGCAGCAACTAGACGCAGCAATGTATTCTGCTTCACATGTAGACGTAGCCACACATGTCTGCTTCTTGCATTGCCAAGTGACTAGGCGATTGCCTAAGAACTGACATCCTGCTGTAGTTGATTTTCCATCTTTCTTGCAGCCGCCGAAATCAGAATCACTGAAAGCTATAAGATCGAAGTTATCATCCTTAGGATACCATAACCCGGTGTCAGGGTAAGTCTTCAGATAACGAAAGATCCTTTTGACAGCAGCATAGTGAGAGACCTTCGGATTCGCTTGATACCTAGCGAGAAGACAAGTTGGATACATGATGTCGGGTCTTGATGCGGTGAGATACATTAACGATCCGATCATAGCACGATAGAAAGAAGAATCCACAGCATCTCCTTCGTCATCCGGAGTAATTCCATGATTCTGAGGAAGAGGAGTAGAAATAGGTTTCGCATCGGACATCTGGAACCGGCTCAAGATGTCCCCGACGTACTTGGTTTGATGAATAAAAATTCCAGATTCGGATTGATTTACTTGCAAACCCAAGAAGAACGTCATTTCACCCATCGCACTCATTTCGAATCGATCCTGCATCACCTTTTCAAATTCTTTACACAACTTATCATCGGTAGAACCAAAGATAATGTCGTCGACATATACTTGTACCAACAGAAGATCTTCACCATTCTCTTTAATGAAGAGGGTACAGTCGATCAAACCTCGTCGAAAACCATTGTTGAGCAGATAGGTAGACAACGTTTCATACCAAGCCCGAGGTGCTTGATGAAGACCATATAACGCCTTGTTGAGAAGTAAAACCCTGTCAGGATGTAATGGATCTTCAAACCCCGGTGGTTGCTCGACATATACTTCCTCCTCGACTACTCCGTGTAGAAAAGCACTCTTAACATCCATCTGGTACACCTTAAATTTCTTGAAAGATGCGTAGGCTAGAAAGATTCTAATAGCCTCCAGACGTGCAACAGGAGCATACACTTCATTGTAGTCAATTCCTTCAACCTGACTAAAGCCTTGCACCACTAACCTTGCCTTGTTTCGGACAACAACCCCACGGTCGTCCTTTTTGCACTTGAACACCCAGCGAGTTCCGATTTTCTTGTAGTTATCGGGCCTATCAACCAATTTCCATACGCCCAGTTTCTCAAACTGCTGAAGTTCTTCCTGCATTGCTTCCACCCAAGAATCATTTTTCAATGCCTCTTTCCAAGATTTAGGTTCTTCTTGGCTAACATAGCAGGCAAAGGACCACTGATTCTGTTGTCCCGATTCTCGTATCTCAGCATACAAGCCAGCATTTTCGTTGTTTCTGATTTGATTTCTTGTCCTTACACCACTGAGAACATCACCTATTATATTCTGCTGAGGATGAATGTTATGAATTCGGGTTTCAGTGACTTGAGGAACTTCAACATTTGACCTCAAGTTAGTGATATTTAAATTCCCGATATCATTTTGAAGCTGGTGAGTAGTAGACGATGATGCATTTTCTTCTTGAATAATAGGAGCAGACACTGGATCCGTTGCTTCTGAAGTACCTTGCACCGGAGCCCGTGTTTCACCATCATTAGCATCAACAAACTCCTCATCTTCCGACGACACATTGTAGTCGACAGCATCATTAAACACCTCATTTGAAACGAGATTGTTGACAGAAGATGTTGCTTGTGAGTCAACAAGGATTGGGCGAACCAGCTGAGAGCCAGTCGCGTTCTCGCTTTCAGACAACATTTGAGCTATTGCATTATCATCGTCAAATGTCGGCAGATTAAAAGAGTCGAAAAGACCATCATAGTCGAACATCCAAGGATCACCAGAAGGCTTTGGAGGATTAGAATATCTCTGGACTCTTACTTCACCCCATTCTTCAATCCTTTTGGTAGTTAGGTTCCATACTCGCAGATTAGGAGTAGCATACCCAAGGAAGTAACCTTCGATAGCTTTGGCACCAAATTTCCCATCAGGTTCAATCATGGTACATGGTGCACCAAAAGGTTCGAGATATTCCAAGTCTGGAGTCTTCTTGTGAAGGAGTTCGAAGCATGTTTTCCCGTGTCTTTTCACTGTAAGAACCCTGTTCAATGTGTAACAAGCCGAGGCAACAGCTTCAGTCCAGAATCGAACTGGAAGCTGAGACTCGACTAACATGGTTCTGGCAGTCTCTATCAAGGTTCTGTTCTTTCTTTCAGCGACCCCATTTTGTTGTGGCGTATACCGAGAGCTGTACTCGTGAAGGATTCCTTTTGCAGCACAAAATTCATCCATAACTCTATTCTTGAACTCGGTACCATTGTCGCTTCGGATTCTTCTCACCTTTAGATTATACAGATTTTCTAACAAGGTGATCAATTTCTTCAGAATCTCAGGAGTTTCACTCTTGTGAACCATAAAATCAACCCATGAATATCTTGAGTAGTCATCAGTAACTACCAAGCAGAAGACTTCTCCATGCACACTCTTGTGTTTGACTGGGCCGAAAAGGTCCATATGCAAACGCTCAAGTGGCATGTTGACAGTGTTTACTTTCTTCAGTGGGTGAGATTTCTTGGTTTGCTTTCCCTTTTGACATGGCACACAGACATCTTGGAGCTGAAAGTTCTTCACATTAACACCTCTCACCAGATTGTTTTTGACTAGGTGATTCATTTTTCTAAGGTGAATGTGACCCATTCGTCTGTGCCAAGAGATCGTCTCCTTTTCAGTGGCTTTTGAAATGAAACAAGTGACTTGCTTGGACTGAGTAATAGCTTGGCTCATATCAAGGACATATAGATCATTCACCCTTGGAGCCGATAAGAGAATCCATTCAGGAGGGATCTTGAAACCCGGCTTCAGCACATAACAACCGGCATCATCAAAATGCACGGTGAACTTCTTGTCGCAGATTTGAGAAACACTCAAGAGATTGTGATCCAATTGTTGTACATAATTGATCTTGTCAAAGCTCACAATCCCATTAGAAATTCTTCCCTCGCCGGAAATGTAACCTCCCTTGTCACCTGCAAATGCGACATATCCGCCTCTGATACTTCTCACATCGAACAGAAGACGATAGTCTCCAGTCATGTGCCTGGAAGCTCCACTGTCGACAATCCAAAGACTATTAACAGTTCCTCCTGGAGCCGCCTGCACATACAGTTAACACATCAGATTGAGAGGGGGACCCAAGCCTTTGTTGACTTGGGTCGTCCTTGATCATCAAGGAAAGTGATCTCTATCACTTGATGATTAGGAAATAAAACTTCTGGTGCTCCCCCTGAATTCAATACCTGCTTTTGTTTCCAAGCTTGTGGCACTTTACCAGTATTTGAATTAAACATTTTTGTATTTACTGGTTTTACGTTTGCAGACTTAGCTTGTACAGGTTTTGCATCCTTGACCTCAGATTTCAAGGCCTTCTCAATTACCTTTTTGTTCTTTTGTTTTTCTTTCTTTTCCCTTTCTTGTAAGACACGCGGGTCTTGTTTAGGGGAAACTGGTTGTTTTTGGTAATTGTTTTCATGGGGAACACTTCCTTTTTCTTTCAACTTCTTCAAATATGGGCAATATCTTACGATGTGCCCAATTGTTCCACATTCAAAACACATTCTCCGCTCTACAAACCTCGGAGAACTGTGTTGATGACTCGACTGAGAACCAGAAACTGAACTTTGTGGTTTAGATGTGCTAGGACCTAAGTCACATCCGTTTGTGTGTTGGGTATAATTGTTTTCATCATTTCTCTTTAAAATTCTAACTTGTTTTATGAATTCAATGTTAGATTTATTTTGAAATGTTTCCAATTTGTCCGTACCCTTTGACTCGACAAAGTTCATTTTCTGTTCTCCTTTCTTGACAGAAGCTCTCTTGTTTTGCACCCTAGGAACCTTAGGTTGCTCAACCCTAGATTGTAGAATTTTGGGTTGTGCAGCCTTAGGTTGAGGAGCTTTAGACTGTTCAACCTTAGGTTGTTGAACCTTTGGTTGTGCAGTTTTAAGCTGCTGTACCTTTGGTGCTTGTGCCTTTTGAGCTTTCTTTTCCTGTACCTGCTCTTTACCTTTTCCAGAATTCACTTGTTGTTTTCGCTCATTTGACAATTTTTGATTTCCGTATTGTTTTCTAATTACTTCACACGGAACGGGTTCACATTGGGTGACCGTAATTTTGTTACCCTTGTTTCCCAAAAACTTGTCAGTTCTTCCTTCAAAAATTTTCTCAATTAACTCTTGATTTACGTTTTTGATTGGAAAATCCTTGTCAGAATAAATTTTACTGTCTCCCTTGAGCGTATACAACAAGTTATTCGTTTCACTGCTAGGTACACTGGGTTTCATTGCCTTTGATGTTTCAGCCTTACTCGGTTTCACTGCTGGATCACACAAGATGTGATTCTCAACTGGAATGTCTGGTGTAACCGAGTTAGACTGTGGCCTCACAATTTCTTCAGATTCATCGTCTGAAGAGTCAGCATCCTCAATGATGGGAGGACTCTGTTCCTTTTCACACGATGAATTTTCCACATTCTCAGAAGCTGATTGTTCCGAGGAAGATGTACCAGTTTTGAACCCGAGGCCTGCAGCAAAGTCATCTCGCGCAAGTGGCACAGTAGGTTCAAAACGGGGCATATCCTCGTCATCAGGCTGTTTTGAATAATTGTGGCTCATTGGGGGAGGACATTTTTTGTATCCAATACATTTTTTATCCCCCTTTTCCTTTTGAACACTGATGATGTGATCCAAAACAAAGCGGGAATTGGAATAACTGTCCAATTTCTGCTTGATTGCATCACACTCGCATCGAGCTGTAGCTAACTCCACCATTTGTTTCTCAATTGTGTCAATTAAGTTATTATTAGCATGTTGTTTTCTCAAAACAGCCTTTTGTAATTCAGAAACATCATGTTTTAATGACTTAATTGTTTCTTTAAATTCTTTTTCATTTTTGGTTAAAAAGAAGTTAGCTTCAGATGCTTTGGCAAGATCAACAATCAATTCTTGATTGTGTTTTTGTGTGATTTCAAACAGACTTTCCTTTTCTGCATATTCTAGACATTTAGCACATTCAACAACAGCAGACACAGAGTCAGGTTTAGAATCACATACCTGTGAGGTTTGTCCTTCAACATGAGCCATGAAGGCTGTAAGAAAAGAGAAAGATCCGTCTTCAGAGAAAAATTGAGAAAGCTTCTCAGAAGTTCCAGCAGCTTTCTGGCACAGAATAGACTTTCTCTTGCATAATGCTTCAGCATCAGCCAATAATTCATCAACCTCCAGATCTAAAGCATCACTTGACATATCACCAGTATCAAGTGATTCACCATCAACACTTCCACTGTAACCCGAGCTATCTTCATCTTCTGAAGATTCGCCAGCAGACACGGGTTCTTCAACCTTTTCAACTACCTTGGCATAACAAGCTGTGCCACCATTACCTCCATTACCTCCTTCTCCAAGCTGAACACTCCAGTTACAAATCTCATCAGCTTGAACAACTAATCCTCTGTGGGGATTAGAGTTTGCGGATCCAGAAGTATTTCCTCCCACGGGAACTAATTGTCTGTCAGAATTGTTCTGTTGTTGCTGAGGCTGTCTTGAATTCCTAAAAGGATTCTGATTGCCTTGCTTGGGTGGCTTCTGACATTCCCGTTTGAAATGACCCTTTTCACCACAGTTGAAGCAGGTGACAGCATTTTTATCAAAACCATACTTGGTGTTGTTGTTGCTTTCCAAGCTGGTTCTTCCTGTTCTCTCCATAAACTCTTTAGCTCTACGAATGGCACTAGCAAGGGCCCACTTTATATCCATCATCTCAAACTCTTCTTTGTCAATTTGCTGGTAATCTTCGTTGGTTAGATTGATGTTTCCAATCTGACCTGCAACCATCCCACAATAAGCACTAACCAAGGTGTTTAGCATCTCCATATGTTCCTTGGCTATCTCAACACTGACTTTAGAAAAATTTGAAGTATCCAATCTGACAGTGTTCGGATTGGAAGTAGCTTGAAAGCTTGAAGAACTTCCATAAAATCCTTGTTGTTGTGCCTGTTGCTGTTGAGCTTTGTTTGGATCTAGGAAAGATGGTGGAGTGAACTGTTGAGCTGTCTGTTGCATATACTGTTGTTGTTGAGAAGAAGAAGAATCTGGTCTTGAGATCATAGTATATGCTGATGGATCAAACTGATCTGCTGTGGACGGTCCGGAATTAGAAATGAAGGCAGTTTGCAGCTTAGCATGTTGAGAAGCTGGCTTTTCTCCACTAATACCACCTGCAATCCCAAAATACATCTCTGGATTCTGAGGAGTGACTGTTCTTTTCGCCTTGAGCTTTTCTTCAACATCTTTGTTTTCTAACTTCTGAATAAGCTCATAAACGGTAATCGTATCCAGAACACCGTTTTCCTTGAGGATTTCAAGATAACTGCTCCACTTTGCTGGTAAGCTATCAGCAAATCTCTTCACTAGTTCTTGTGGGGAGGCAGTGACTTTGAAAGCAAACATTTCACTCAGCAGATGGTGAAATCTTGTAGATAACTCAGCTAAACCCTCATTCTCCATGCATGTAAAGCCCTCAAATTCTTTCTTCAGCAGCTCTTGTTTAATCTTCCTTGATTGAGCATTTCCTTCACATCTCAAAGTTAACATATCCCACAAGCTTTTAGTCGTTGTGCAGTAAACAAATTGGTGGTATATGTCTTTATGAAGAGCTTGCGTAAGAATCATGAATGCCTTCTTTTCTAATTCAAACTTCTTCTTGTCGTCATCAGACATGGTGCTATACGTTTCTGGATTTGATCCTGCAACTTCTAATTCATTTTCAAATGGAGTGAAGAAACACATCCAGAGATCTTGACCTTGCCCCTGTACATACGTTCTTAGCCTTTCCTTCCACCATCCCCAGTCATTGATATGATTCAATTTTGGTGGTTTTGTACTTGTACCGGTTTCACTATCGTTCTGCATCATGGCTTGAATGCTGTTGCTTTGATTTGTAACTAACGCCCACTGACTTGCAGTTATCATTGCAGTTTGAGGTGGAGCGATAGCCCGCATCCATGCATTTTTATCGAAATCTGACGCAGATTGCGTAGAGGATGATTGTGGATTCAAGGTTGTTGTCGTCCATGCGGATGGATCCCATTGACCGTTTGTACCCATTTTCTATTTTAATATATTCTGTGAAAATTAACTTAATAAAAAGTTGATTTTCACAAACTATGTTAAAAGTTTCGAAGGATAGCAAGCAGCCGAAGGATTGAGGATCGAAAGACCTGAAATTCACAACTGTTAAGTCTAAAAAATTAAGACTCGAAGGATCCACGAAAGATCACACCAGTTCGAAGGATCAACAGTGTCGAAAGATTACTGTTGAGATTCGAACGATGACCTCGAAGGATAACCTTGAAAGATTCACCTTCACGAAGGATCCTTATCTTTCGAAATGAACAGTGACTCGAAAGATGATCTTTCAAAAAGATTCCTTGACTCGAAGGATAACCTGCTGACTTCGAAGGATGTTCGAAGGATGGCTATCTTTCGAATCTCCTAGTTCGAAGGATATCTTTCGAGTTCGAAAGTTATCTTTCGATGGTTCTGACACAAGTACAGAAAGGTACAAAAGTTGGTGAAAAGTTGATGTGGTTGGTGACCTGCTTTCGGCAAAAGAGGATGTCCTGACACCACCTTTTCACAAAACAGTTTGACTTTCAAAAATAATACCCAAAATAGAACCTTCTTATCCACACCAAGGCAACCGGAATTTGACCGGAATAATGGTCGGAAAACAGAAAAACTATCGGATATGATTTTTAAGTTACCCAAACCTTCCCGTAACACACCCGGTTAGTTTAGAACACGTTTTTATGGTTAAAATCCAGAAAACACACTAAAAACGGGTGCTAAACCAAGAAACTTTTTGTCCAAAAACTACCAAGTCTTGCACAAAAACCCGGTTTTAACAAGGAAAAGAGCCACGGCTCTGATACCACTTGTAGGTCCCTCGGAGGTTGAGGTTTAACCTATTCCTTGTTATGTTTAACCCACTAGCAAGTGCGGAATCCAAGCTAGCAAGCAAACCGGAGTTTATATGTAAGCAAAGTGAACAAGAGAAAGAGTAGACAAGCAAGTATCAAAGTTTTCTCTTGTATTTCAGTGGACACGGTTACAGACCTTGACCAAACTGAAAATACACTCTAACAAAGACCTGGGTTTCACACACAAAAGCTCTCTATCAAGAACACACACTTTGGACAGAAACTTATCAGAACTTATGTGAAAGTGAAACCCTTCATGGATATATATACCCAAAACAGATTCCCATGCACGAAGGATAGACATTCTGATCGAAGGATTATCTGTCGACCAGAAAGCCATTCGAAAGATCTCGAAGGATCTAAGCATACCTCGAAGGATTGTACATCCTTCGAGGTCCACAGAGATACTTCGAAGGACATCTTTCGAAGTCATCGAAGGATACTAAACATCCTTCGATGACATCCTTCGTGGCATATCATCTTTCAACTACTAAGTGTTCAAGTTTGGCCAAGTCAAACCAGGAGGATGGTTGACTTGGTCAAACAACACATTACAATACATAAACACACATAAAGGACGTAAATACAACGACAAAAGACATCGTTTTATACATTACAAAATATAGACAAAGTACAGACACAAAGTGCACCAACAATTAGTGTTTTATTGTGCATAACAATATTGTTTTTTGGGCTTCACTTGTATCAATTTAATTAATTCTATACTATCAATTTGAAACACAACTAGGCAATAAGTAGTTGTACATGATGCATTAGTGTTTTATTGTGCATAACAATGTTGTTTTTTGGGCTTCACTTGTATCAATTTAATTAATTAAAATCAAAATAGGTTAATTTGGACTTTAATCATCATGTGAACCCTTGTCAACCTTGTATTTGAAACAATTACCATACTAAATTTGTAACATGTTGGTACTTTATGAGTTTTACTCTAAGGTTGGGGAGTTTTCTAAAAAAAATTACTATACTTTTCACTTTTAATCCAAATATTTTAATTTTTTGCATTTTAACTTCTTTGGTTTTATTTTTTTTTACTTTTAACACAAATTTTTCTATCTTTTGCAATTTAACCCCAACATATTTTTATTTTCAACTTTGATCATCGTATTTTTCATCTTTTGCAAATTGTTTGTTTTACGTTTCGTTCTAATTTTACGAGTGAACACGCCGCAGCGTGCGTGTGGATTCAACATTTTTTCGTCTATTTTTCCCGTTTGACAGGATTGTTACAATGCGTCTATTTTCCCTATTTGACAGGTTCGTCGAATGCGCGTGCTCTTAGATCGACTTAGTTATTGTTTTCTATTTTTACATTTCGGTCTAATTTCTTCGCATTATCATGCCGCAACGGGCATGCCTGATTAAGTGATTTTACATATGCTTTTCGTTCAGTGTTGTTATTTTTTCCTTTTTGTTTATTTTGTTTTTACGAGCTTTTTCAGTGTTGTTGGTTGCTGGTAGTTGTGTAGCATTAGTGCTACTTGGAACGGTTTATGCCCCCGCCGTAACACGGGGGCACTTAATACTAGTTTATTTTAAAAATTAACCATACCTACCTATCTAGGGTAAGGATTCTAAGAGAAGTTAAAAATTGAGTTAATTACTGTTTTCGTCCATGTGGTTTGTCAAAAATCACTATTTCAGTCCATTAGTTTAAAAATTGCGATTTCAGTCCCTGTAGTTTCACTTTCGTAACCATTTCAGTCCCTGTGGTTTCACTTTCGTAACCATTTCAGTTCATTTATTCTGTTAGTACAGGGACTGAAATGGTTACGAGGTGGACTGAAATAGTTACGAAAATGATACCACAGGGACTGAAATCACACTTTTTAAACTAATTGACTGAAATAGTGATTTTTGACAAACCACAGGGACGAAAACAGTAATTAACTCTTAAAAATTAATCATACCATATATATAAACCTATCTATGTAAAGCAACCATTTTAATCATTTTTCACACACGTCCTACAAGACCTCTTCCATCTCTACAAAAAGTCTCTCACCACCATGTTTTCCAACAACATCAATGTGTTTAGCCCGAATCACCCGTTTTTTGTTCAATGTCAAGCGATGAACCCCAAGAACCCGTACCGAATGAATCCACAAACACGTGAAGTAGAGTACTATCCGATCATGCCTTCTCCACGATCCCCGCAAATGCTCATACCCGATTTCATGTACTACTCGCAAATGCCAACTTCGGCTCAAAATTCTCCCTGATCCCCCTTCCGCCACAATCTTCACAATCCATACTCGAAACCCAAGCGACTTCGTCCAAGACTCGTAGACACTGTATGAAGGGCTTGGAACAAAAATGTGCTATGAAGACGGTCGAGTGGTGAACACCTACCAAAGAGCTAGCTTTGTCACGGGAATGGCTCAATGTTTCGGAAGACCCAATTATTGGTCATTTTTTTTAACCAAGTAAAGTTAAATATTTTGTCAAGTATTATATTTATTTTGTCGCATATGATATTTGCTTTTGTCTAGTGGTTAGATAATTTTGTTTTTGTCAATTGACTTTATAATAATTTTTACTAGGGAGTGACCAAGAGGCTGTCGTTTTTGAAAGCGTATTCGTGAGAAATTTTTCGCCGCGATGGACCATGGTGAATACCGCACACCAGATTCGTTCTCGAACAAGTGGGCCACTATGGGAACCAAATCTCCTACTTGAATAGCATTTACATTAGTATTATGGGCTATATGAAAGCTGATACCGTGTCGGTACCCTGCTGACAAAACAAAGTTTTTCGACCAATGTAAAATATGTGTCCATATTTTTTTGGACATGTTACAACTATATTTTTCCAATCCGTTTTGACGTGTTACCTGTGCCCTAATGCATCAAATCGATATCCAACCGAATGCATTAGCTAGGCGTGAGGAATCCCACTAGTATCATCTATATAATTCATCATCTTTACAAATTTGGATAGAAAAGAACTCTGAACGTTCCTTTTGGTTTTAAGGGTGTACGGGGTGGAAGCGGCAAGGGTTGCGGCAAGCCCCTTTGCCACAAGCGGAACATCGTCGCCATCATTTTTAGCCGTGTGGGGAGGACTTGAATCGGGGATTGTATGCCGCATGCGGGGAGATGGAGGGTGGGTTGAATATGACCGTTGGGAGCACCTTTTTGACATTTCAAACGACTGTATAGCTGCTAGTTAAAAAAAAGGTTTTTATATATTTAAACTATATAAACCTATACCCATTTGAAACAAATTCACACCAACCCACTTCCTCATTTCTCCAAAACTATAAATCTCTACCCCTATTTTAATTAAAAATTGTGGAAGAAATACTAGTGTTTTTCCCACCCGATAGCTGTGATTCATCCGATAGTAGCTTAAGTTTTTTTTTTTCCAAAAACTCATCGACGAAGCCGAACTACAAGACACGGCCACATCTAGTAAGAAATGTTATCTTCGTCGTGGTCGTGAGACTGGCCACGAAATCCTTATGGTGACTCGGGCACATCTAGTAAGACACGACATGGCGCTTTTATACCAAGCTCATGATGATAAACATCACCTTCCTGGTATGGTGGGTAGCCTTGATTGCACCCATTTCGTATGGAGAATGTGTCCCACAGAGTTTCGGGGCCAATATATGAGATGAGATCATTGTTACCCTAAGGTTATGCTCGAAGCGGTGGCCTCTCAAGATTTGTGGGTTTGGCATGCTTTTTGCGGTCCACCAGGTGCACAAACGACATAAATGTGCTTCAGCAATCTCCATTACTTCAAATTGAACGAAATGAAACGACCCCAAAATGTCTATTTTACGTAACAACCAATTATACAAACGTGGTTACTATCTCGTGGATGGAATCTACCCTACATAGTCCGTGTTTGTCAAATCATTTCCATATCCTCACCTACTTGATGAAAAAAAAGTTCAAGAAGCAACACGAGGCGGGAAGAAAAGACGTGGAACGGGCTTTTGGTGTTTTGAAGTCAAAATGGGGTATAATGAATCGGCCAATGCGTGCTAAGAGTGTGTACGTGGTGTATACGTGTATTATTTTACATAACATGATTTTAAAAGACGACGGAAACGCGATAGCACCGGTACACATTCGGGAACCTCGAGTCGAAGCCACGCTCGATGACAGTGTGTTAAACGAGCTTATGGATGAAAATACGCATTGGAGACTAAAACATGATCTCGTTGAGCATCTAGGAGGAATAGATTTACCCCACCTATTGGTGGAATCCGACGAAGAGTAGTAAATTTTGTTAGTTTAATCTAGTTTATTTTAAGTATTTTTAATTAATGTAATGTTTTTTCTTTTAATTTTAATTTAATGTAATGTTTTTTTTATTTTTAATTTAATTAGTGTTCATGATCCGCGCGTTGCGGCAGAAACATTTAATCGAATAAAAAAATAGATGTAAAAACGTTAAACCACACATACGCATTGTGACATGTTAACTCGTAAATTCATACCGAAACGTAAATTCGTCGACATAGTAACAAAATCACGAAAATAATATAATGAAATAATAAAACTATAAAAGCTTAAAGTTATAAAAATATATACACTGCAATTATATTTTTTACATTGATTTTAATATTAGCCATCATTTCTTGGATTAAACATTCAATAATGATAATAATGATGATTTAGAAAAAATTGAGATTGTAAATAAATGTAAAGGTTAGGGCCATCAAAATAAAGTTTTTTATTTAGCCTATAGGTGGCCCAATGGAAATGCATAAAATTAAAACTTGTGAGGTAAAATAAACTTGCCAATTAATATAGGGGAAATGTAATGGTTTTATTTAATTATTGTACTTTTATTAATTAAGTAGTTTTTTTTAAAAAAAATTAGTTTTTCCCCATGGCATGAGAGAAAACCACCTCTTATGATTTTTGGGCAAGAGGGGAGGCTGAGAGGAGAAATAACATGGCATATTATGATTGGGTGGGTGGAAATTTCTCCCATCTCATGAGGGGTGTACACCCTAACAGAATTGAATGCAAGGGAATATCTGATTTTGGCAAATTCTTCATGTAAACCCTTGTCTTTCAAAGGTACTCAACCTTGTGTTTCATCCTGCTTTTTTTTTAACCGGGAAAGGTTTTCATTAAAACAGAGACGATTATAGACTAATGGCAGGTAGACGGGCAACAAGCTGCGCCGCTACCCCCTTTCTGAATAGCAAACCCTCCCCTGCTAAACATAAAATTCTGCCCCTTAACATGCGAGGTGTTACTGCTTACCACCTGCTGAACCCGCTTGAGGAACCGCACCGCGTCAGGGGCGAGAGCGTCAAAGGTATCGAAAGCGAACGAGACAAACATGTGCTGATTCTCGATGCAAGCTTTTTCGTGCTTAGCTACTTTGCCCGCCTCCGCATTGGTTATCACCTGGCCTGCCACAAACCCGTGGTCCCTTAGCCCAACGTGGGGGGACACACTTGTTAAATCGACGCACGCGTGTTTCCCTCCTTCCCATCCAAAAACAAGAATGTCAGCAGGCCGTAGGGTAGATCTCCCTTCTAATGGATCGGTCAAGAAGTTCATCAGGGCTTCCTTTTTTGCCGAGATCCCATCCCGCTTATGGACATCATGAAGCACATCTCGAACTAAATCATGTCGATATTTAAAGCCTGGTATTTCTTTGCAATGGAGTGCGTGCTCCCCAAAATAATCCAAGCAAGCCTTTCGACATACGGGACACGAGTCATCAACCGGGAAAAAGGGTACCATCAGCCGCTACTTGAGGATAGCTCGGTATTCCACAGTTGACATACATTGCCCTAAACCTTCGATGGGAACAACAGACAGAAAATCCTGAGCAAGGGGGGCGCGCAAACACTCAAACACGACTCGCTGCCGTGGGGACAAGGCAAACTTCTCTTCAACTGTCTTGACGATTTCACCATGTATAGCATTCGCCAGAATTTTCTGGGCTTTAAAGGGGGCGGTGCCTTTAATGTAGAAACCGTAAAGATCAAGATCGGGAAGAAAACTATGCAAAGTGTCCAATGCACCCCTGTAATCAGAATCCAACAACCCACCACCATATTTACGAAGGATGTGGTCTTGAAGAACCCAAGATTGGGCTCTTGAAGCCACAAAAATGTAGGAAGAGGCATGCTCAGCTGAGCAAATCCCAAGACCCCCAAAATGGGTCGGGAGAGAAGCTAACCTCCATTGGAGGTCCCCGAAGAAGGCACCCCCACAAACAACAATGTCCTCGATCGCATTCCGAAGCCCCTTGTCAAAAATAGAGACGACTCCCCCGACGTAAGAAGTCTGACACGTCCTGAGCCCGAACAGCAGTTTAGCAACCCCCATGCACGAACGAAGCAGGAGGAGTTCACTCTGAGGGTCCCGAAGACGTTTGAGGTATCACATAAGCTCAACCGCACATTTGGCTCTTTTGCTGACAGCACCACCCAAGAGTTTTACACAATTTTATTATTGAATCAATGTATTTGGTAATATCTCTGCATCACCGTAGTTTTAACGATGATACGATATGTTTTTTTTTCTTCTAATGTAATTTATGTGTTCTTATGTTGCTAATTTGTTAATGAAAATCATTCGACTAATCGTCTTCTTAGGTTCCCAATTTATGTGTCTGCACGTTAAGTGTTAAGTGGTCGATGTTTTGCGTCATAGGAGTGGCACTGTATTTGTTTCTTCTAATAATCCCATAACAATAGAATGTTGTGTTGTTACAATTTTTTGTTGTTTGGTAGCATAACCTACCTCTATGCGACTCTGTTTTTATTTTATGTGTTTGTAGAATGTCCAAGCGAAACATAAATGACACTGAATCACACTATGCAAATGAAACATGCTTGTTAAGTGTCAATGCTTTTAAAAAACATCATAGTTCTTGTAGAATGTTATTCCCTGGATTAGCTAGTCAGTCTCCCATTGATAGCATGCCTAGGTATGTTTGTTCTGCACGTTTCCATCATGTGCAGTATCTGAACAAGAGACTAACGAAGAATAATACCATGTCTTAAGTATTGTTATAAAAATAAAGAATGATGCGTAAGTCATTTGCTAATATATAAGCAACACATTGGAGTCTTTTGTCATTTTTTCCACATATATGGCCATTTTAGTTGCTTAAATTTCAAACCCTGTCTTTATCATTTCATTTTCTGGAATGTATGAGCTCACCAACTTTGACAACATTTGTAGAGCGGTTAAGATCATAGAAGCTAACTTAGTTGTTTGGGCGTAGTTCTTTATAAATGCTAGTAACCGATACCTTCATTTTTATAGTAAACGCAAGGCAATTAGTGACACCCTTAAAAAGGATCTTCTGTCGATTTTATACATCATTCTTTTAAATATCATGACTACCTATTGTTTTCTAATTTGAAATTATTTGTTAATACAACTTCTTTGTAATTTAACAGATAATGCTTCTAGAAGCTTCTTAATTGTTACATCACTTAAATCTGACGTTTAACATGTCTTTAAGACATGATTTGGTGAACCATAACTCAGAATTTAACTCATAAATATATAAAAGAAGCCTATAAATCATACAATTGAGGCTTGTTTTGGTTACTTTTAACGATTTTGCAGAATATAACCTTTTAAGGTATTGCTCTTTTGCATCTATCTTATTGCATATTTTTAACATACTAACCATCTTAAAATAGTGCTTGTTCTGCATATACTGATACAATCAAAGAGTGACATCAAATATAGCTTGAATCACTCAGCTTTGGTCGATTTGCAAACCAGTTGCTCTGTTTTTATTAAGAGAACCTAGAAGGTTTATTGCTTAGGATATCAGTAAATAACTAGTCGGGTGATTGAATTAATTAGTTATTTTCCTGGCTTATGAGCTTATGACTTATTTAAGCCTATCATCATTAGAACGGATGAAAAAGGGCTCATCAGCTTTTTCGAATTCGAATAAGCTCATAATCCAGAAAAAAAGCTAATCTAAACACACCGTTTTTCATGAAGTTTATAGGCTCTTCTTCTGTATATTAGCAGGTTTGATCTGTTAACTGTTATATTCATTCGATGATGGCAATTAAAAATTAATATGTACATGAAAAGAGTGATACTAGAGATACATAATTTAATCACAAAACAATTGACATCAAATTTAAACCAAAAATATTGCTTGTCTGTGATGCTGGAGTCTTAAGCCCGTAAATTTATATTAGCCTGCCGTTGACTGTGATATCTCGCTGAAAGTGTCAGTCGGTGACGTGTCATGTCTTTTTGCCATTCCTGTTGAGTCCAGTGATACATATTCATCGGTTGTGGCTGGCTCTGCTTGCATGGATAATGAAAGCTGTTGATTTTCTAACATTCCACCGGTTTCCTCAGCATCTTCTTGCAGTTGCAATGCTAACTCTAGTCCCCAAATCACTTCGTCCATGGTTGGGCGTGCGATTCCTTCGTGTTTCAAGCAACTAATTGCTGTCTCTCCAAACTTCATTAAGCACCTGGGGGCAATCTCACCGCTTAGGTTGAGATCAATTATCTCATGCAGGGTACCCTTTCGATAACATGACTTTCCCAGTTCTGCTAGATTCACTTGTTTATCCGGTAGCCCTAGATTGATAACAGGTCTTGCACACAACACTTCAAGCAAAACGACCCCAAACGAGTACACATCAGATTTTTCAGTGAGTTGTCTCCTCCTGTAATATTCTGGATCCATATACCCGATGGTACCCTTCCCCACTGTGCTAACATGGTCTTTTGTTCTGTCTTTAGGGCCTAGCTTTGACAATCCAAAGTCAGACAACTTAGCAACCCAATTTTCATCTAGTAAGATATTTGTTGACTTGACATCCCGGTGGATTATTGCACGGTTTGCACCTGTGTGGAGATACTGCAATCCTTTGGCTGAACCAATGCAAATATCAAGACGTCTTTTCCATGACAACGGAGGGTTGTTATTCTTGTACAGATGTTCCCGTAGAGTTCCGTTGGGCATGTAATCATATACCAGTATCATCTCGCCCTCATCATCACAATATCCAATCAGGGACACTAGTTGTACATGACGTAGTTTGGATAGAAACCCAATTTCGGTTCTGAATTCATGAAAACCTTGCTTGGATGATGACTTGAGCCGTTTGATTGCAATAACGGTTTTAGTGTTGTCAATGTACCCTTTGTACACCGTACCAAACCCTCCTTTGCCTATGATACATTTTTCATCGAATTCACAGGTTGCAATTTTCAATTCTATAAGTGAAAAACGAAGACATCGATCTGATAGTAATGGTGGCTGACAAGTCTTAGTAGATTTTGTTGGCTTGTCACCAGCCTTACCAAAGTGTTTGACTCGTGTTCGCAGGAAAACAACAAGACTCAAAACAGTCAACAAGACTAACCCTCCACCAACACCTCCGATTATGGGGCCATATGGCACCGTTTTCTTTTTGTTCTGTATTACAGGAGATGCAGGCCTTGGTTGTGGGTATTCCCTAAGTTCCGGGTTTGGGCTAGCAAGACTTCTATCCGCGCTTACCTTGAAGGCTTCCAAACCGTTCAAATAAGCATCATGAAATGTTTCAGTATTGGGACTAGGATGTATAGCGACCCACATATCCTGCTTGCCTCCGCTGCGATCCGGATCATTGACAAACACGATGTAATCCTTGTATACAGGATACCCGCTATCTTGAGTCAAGTGGAACAGATCAATTTCCTCGTCGGCAGTTTGATTATTAATGAAAATCTTGAAAACCACCTGACCTCTTTCTGTGTATTGTGGTATAATGTTGCAAAAATGGAGCCTGAGCTTGTAATAAAACCCAGAATCAACGGAGAGTAACCAAGTCAGATTGTACCTGTCAGCCTGATTGCCCATACTCCTTTGGGTTTGATAAACTAGCTCAGGCGCAGTATAATTTGGTGTCTCCAAGGTATACGTAATCGGCTTCAACTGAGCATAGACAGGTGTCCACCCGATTGCTGCCCCGTATATATACCTATTATCTTGTTCCCATGACCGGTACATACCAGTATCTTCAGTACCTGATATATGTCCCCCACCCATGTTTAGCCTGTAAATATTTTCAAGAGCTTTTTTGTTGTCAATTACAGGTCCTGTTGTTTGACCAACGTAGTTCAAGTTGCTACTGTTAAAATACAGATTTTCCGGCATTGAAACGATTTCAATACCATTAATGAAGGCATATGAGTTGGGTGTGGGTGTAAAGGTAACATTTAGGATTCGTGTATCTTTTACATATATGATGAATTCTTTGACAAAGTTGGGAACCTGGGGACCATCAACTCCTGCATCAGACCGGGTCGTAGCCAGAAAGGAGGCGGTTCGGAAAGCACTGAAGTTGCTTAAGAGAGAGTAGCCATTGCATGATACTGAGAAATAAGATTGGTTTGGATTGAGGTCAGAATAGGTGGTGGGATAGAAATAGAGGCGGACGAACTTGGGCCCTTGGGAGACCGGGAATTTGTAGGTGAACGACGAAGTGTTAAAGATTCGGGCAGTGGAGTAAGGTGTTTCAGGGACCGAAGGATCTCGGTAAAGGGGGGCAGATGAAAATGAGGTGGTGGTGATGCTGGAGGGTACAAAGTTTGAACTTTCATCACCATCCCATATACGGTCCGAAAAGTTGGTGGTGCTAGAGGAACCACAGTCGAAAAGGTAATGGTCGGTGGCGTTGTATGGTTGGGCGGCCGCGGTGGTGGTGGAGGAGAAGAGGAGCAAAGAATAGAGGGGTAAAGTGAAGGTGAGCAATGGCATAATGCTTGATAGCTCTCCTTGATGATGTTGAAAATATTAATACGTATTTGTGACAAAACATATATGGTGGTGGTGGTTGTTGAAACTTATAACTAAAAGGATTGGCTAGTTGACTTGAGTCTAAAAGGGTTGGCTAATTGACTTGAGTCTTCTAACTTTTGCTAGTGGCCAATAGGAATAATCTAAATTCTAATGATTAATTAATACCTTCTGCAAAAGGAATTGTACCATAACTAGATATATATGAGACGTCATTTGTATTTTCTTTCAGTGACATAATTAGTCGTCACTTGTCATTTATTTAATATAGATACAACGGATAACACATGTGCATCATTCGAACTACATCCGAAGTTGCTTGTATAGATTTTTTGGTTAGATTTATTATTTTTAATTGAATTTATATTTTAATTTAGGTTGATGTGGACTAATTACTGACTTTTATATAATAATAAAATTAGTTTATAAACTTGTAGCATATGTTTTTTGACACTAAGTGACGTGCACACGATGGGTATTAACAGATTCAGTTAATCTTAATAATTTAGCAACCAAATTATGAAAACGCCTATCTTCAAAACCTTTTTAAGTTATAACTTTACTCTATCCTACGGTCTTTATCAGATTAAAATACGAATGAATTCGGTTGTCTAGTATTCAAATCGGGTTTGCTTTGGAATCGAATATGAACTTAGGATTTTTGAACCGATCCTTCCCATAAATTCAAATTCAACTTGTATATAAGTTTATATATTTTATACAAAACATGTAATTGCTACATGAACTCTAAAATTCTCGATTCTCAAACTTAGTCGTTCGCCCACTTAGTCGCTCATGGCTCATGTCTCTCCTCATTGACTCACTGAAACTGTCCGAGAGGACCAACACTCCAACATGTAAATCGCTCCTCTGTAAAGTTTTCAATACTGCCTACCTATAGGGGTGTTCGAAAAATTCTAAATTCGACTCGATTTGAATTCGATTATCATGGTTAGAATTCGAGTTGATTAATATTCCAGTCCAGTAATCGAATTCGAATCGAATACGAATTTATGTTTTTCAGTTCGATTCAAAATTCGAATTCAATATATATATATATATATATATATATATATATATATATATTTAATATGCATATATATACAAACATATATATACACAGGTTCAATTTATATATAAATCTTTCATATATACACACAAACATATTTGTTGACTTAAAAAATACAGTATTCAATAATATTAAATATATTTACCCATGAAAGGAAACATCGCTGCATATGCGATACCAAGTTTTGACTTGCCAACTGCGTTTATTCATGAATGGATTTCCTTTTAAGTTTTAAGAAGGAGAAAGAAAACATTTCTTCCCTCTTCCAAATACCGCCAACTTACTTGCCTGATTTTCAAACTCCTTTTCTGTCTTTTCATGTTGCCACTGAAGAAAGAATATTTAGAAAATTGACTAAAATGAAGTTATGATCAACTGATTATGTACAGGATTGGCCATTCAACATTTAAAAAAAAGGATCAAACTGGGATTTTTGATGACATCTAATCATCTTGAAGAACACAACATTTTACCCAAAGGCAAGTTTTTTGTATTTCCTATCTTTATTGCAAATTTCTAATCTGTTATATCTCAACATATGAAATACATCTTGAAACACTCATACAATGGATTCAATGTTAGTTGATTTGCCGAGCGTGAACGGTTTTGTAGATTGAATCTTCGTAGAAATCTGTCGTGTGACAACAGTTAGTGAAAATCCGAGCAGATAACACGACAATTACTAGAAAACATAATAAGGTCATATGATGAGTGTGCATAGTTTAAGGTTTAGGACATAGTGTAACACCCCGACCGCGTAATACAACAAACCGCGGCGAAAACTTCGGGGAGTCATGTCACAGAATCATTGTTTCACAACACATGGTAATTACAGTTTTGTTTTATTTCATTATACAAACCAAATAAATACAAACAATTGGCTTTCAAGTTTTAAAGTCACTAAGGCCCGCATCCATCCTAAATGAAGCAAGCAATCAACAATCGTCACATAATTGAACCTGAAACATATGTGAAAAACAGTCGGCATAAAAATGTCGGCGAGTGCATCGGTTTTGTATGGCAAATTCATGACTTTGAATTCATATTGCAATACCTCGACCAACTACGAGAGTTGTCGAGTATGTTCCTTGAAATCAAAAGTATTTGATATTGCAATATGTGTTATCAACTTTACAAGTTGATAGAGTAAAACCAAAACCATTGTAGCCATGAATCTTGATTGAAAACATTTGTCTTTGTAAAACCAAGTATAAATCGTCTTTGAAAGTAAACATTGTATGGTTTATATCTTTAAGTGAATATCGTTGTGTGGCATCGTTTGAAAACATTAGTTCAAGTGATCTAGATAACGCTACGACATGTAATGTGATAAAAGCACTTATATATAGGAAGTACCAGCGGCATATCTACCATGCTTTTATCACATTACATCCGTCCCGTTATCTAATCACTTACCATAAACCAATCGTCCAAAATCGTTTAAATCATCCGTGTTATAAACCATCATTCAATCGTTCGTGTTATAAACCATCATTCAATCGTTCATGTTATAAACCATTGTTTAATCGTTCGTGTTATAAACCATCCTTCAATCGTCCGTGTTTTAATTGTGAAATACAACTCTTGGTCGTTCTTTAATGAATACATTCAAACTTTTGTGACTCGACTATACCACCCACGGGGTATCTTTAATAGACCCTGAAAGGCCTCTTTAACAAGACTAACGAATCAACACATGATTTGTTAATCAGAAAACAGTTTCCGTCGTTATCCACATTATCCACCAACTCCATGGGAATACTCCAATAATGGGATTTGTCAGATCCTATGGTACCATAACATACTATTGGTCGGCTTGATTAAAGCTAATGAATGTCATTCGTGTTATGAACTGACGCACCAACAAGTTCGTTCAGATTATTGAAATCGTCGTGTTTTATATAAACCATAGTCTTTGTTTATGAAAACTTGAAAAGCATTTAGCACATATGAGTTGCCCCAAAACAATTGAAAGCATAAAAGAGGGGAGCTATGTACTCACTTGGGATTGCTAAGTATCCTTGAATCAAGTGAAGTATCAAGCTTCGTACGTGTCCTAACGTGTCCTGACATCGGTAACTATGTTTAAGTAACGGCACATAATCGGAGGAATCGGATAGAATGACTTCTTGTAAACCAATTGAGTGTTGAAACTCATATGAAATGGTTTAACAAAGTCTACATTCTGATTTGGAATGAATCCTAAGTGCTTTTGACCCGTTATAACCCGTTAAGGTAGTTTACGCTACTTTAATGTGTCATTTGCGCAATTGCGCGTTCGGATGGTCAAACTAGTCCTATGATAAGTCTTATATGCCTAAACATTTTTAATAATGTTGCATTATCAGTTTAAGTGTCAAAATTTGGGTTACATATGCTTAAATTGAATTTATGCATAAAAAGGGCATTTTGGTCATTTCTTAAAGGCATATAAACAATCTATCATACAACTAACCAAACGAAGTGACCATAAGGTATAACCTATGGAGCTTATTCCCTATACAACTATGGTTACCGTATGTGTTTGGTCGGATCCTAGTGATCGACCAAACGGGTCGGGTTCGAAAGTCTAAGCGGTTGTCAAGACCGCTTGACTTACGACCCTAAACAATCACTAAACTAGAAGTGACGAGTTAAACATGTTAAAACATGTTTAACTAAGTTAGAAAACTGACTTGGTATTAAAACAAAGTGTTTTGATACCCGGAAACAGTTTCGTCGCAAAATGCATATAATCGTGCATTTAATTTGACCGAAACTTTGACTCATCACTTCGACTAGTCAACGTGGTAATCAGTAGGTATAGTCGCAAGGGACTATAACCATCGTGATTACGATCACGTTGCAAAGTTCAATTGAACTTTGTCTTGACCAATTCATGGTCAAAGCCGAAAGTCAAACACTGTTTGTCTTTTAGCTTGAAATAGCTAGAAATGAATAAACAAGACTAGTTAGAACACTTACAAGTGTTCTAGGATGGAAAGAAGACTAGAAAACTCAGGTAGGAAGCCTCCAATGAGTGTGGTAGCCTCCACTTAGAGTGTATGAGAAAGAAAGAAAGAAGTGAAAGAGCAATGGATTAAATAAAGGTGATGGGCATTTATAGTTGTTCATGGAATGGTAGGATCATTACAAGTGTTTATGTGCTCTCCAAGTAATGATCTCCACCATATAAGTGTTTAGACCTGATTAGTAACCTTGTTGAACACTAGGTCCTCAAACAAGAAAACAAGGAAACAAAACCATTAATTCAACTGATTTTAAAAGAAAACAGCTTCTGCCAGCTACAGCTCTCACGCCCCGCGACCCAATAAGCTCTGTGGGTCACGCCCCGCCAAAGAGTACAGACCAGCACTTTCAAAACTTGGCAGAAATGGTCCCTGCAGCTCCAAAACTTGTTTTTCGACGCGTTTAACCCTTGTTAACCCATTTTCAAGGCTTTATAAGGATGTTAAATCATAGGGAACTTGAAATATGCTTAGAAATCCAATTAAGGACTTGTGGATGTTTCGCTTTCAAATAAATCCTCCGTTCCCTTAGTAAAACTCTGGGCCACGTCTGCATTTCCAGCGAATTTGTTAATTGTACTTGTGTGTTGTCTATAGGAAGGTGTTCAGATCCGAAGATTTATGAAAGTACCCTTAGATATCCAAGCAAGGATTTAAAGTGGTACTTTGAGTATTTGTCAAGAGTTATAACTTGCACCTTGTACTTTGTTTCTTAGAAGAAACAAGTACTTAGGATTTTTGTGGAGATCGCGAGCGATCTCAAAAATGGAAGAACAACTAGAGTAGTTTGTCTTGCAAGGAACATGGTTCCTTTGTGTCGGTATCGTAGGGGTGTGTCATTCATACAAGTAACCACATTTGTTTTCGTACATCGAAATGCGAATAAATATTTATTTGTAAACCAAACTAATTGTTTCAAAGTTCTTGGATAATAAAAGAAATAAAACATAAAGTTTAGTCGTTTCAAAGCAGCATCGTCTTCAAGTTAGCCAAATGCTCATCCCCAGGCTGGATTTGCATTAACAAGCCTTAGGAAATTGTTTCTAAAATCGCCTCTCTCGCCACAATTGTAACAAGAACCTGGTGGAATACGAGCTTCAGCAGGGTTGGCTTGAGGTTGGTTTGGACCACCATGGTTCGGGGTAGTTCGACAAGCATCTGCCAAATGACCAAGTCGCCCACTTGATGTGCACTGACGACACTATAGGTGAGCTTGGTAGGACATAACAGACTTAGTTCCTCATAACGATCAATGTCCTAACTGGGTCAGGGAGGCCATCAATGTACTTTTCAATCGCCTTATCCAAAGGCGTAACCATGGTAGGACATAACAGACTTAGTTCCTCATAACGATCAGTGTAAGCTTGATACTCACCGCTATCTTGTTTAAGATTGTCGAATTCCCTTTCCAGTGCCCTGATTTCATGACGAGGACAGAATTCCTTCATCATTAGAGCTCAAAGCTCTTCCCAGGTTTGAGCCATTGCGACATCGGCACCCTTGTCTCTCATCACACCATTCCACCATGTTAGTGCCCTTTTCTTAAAGACACTAGATGCAAACTCAACCTTTCGCTCGTTTGGGCATTAAACGTGTCGGAATGTGCTTTCCAAACTCTCGAACCATTGTAGGAGCCAAGTAGCTCCTTCAGACCTAGAAAATTTAAGCGGTTTAGTCGAATTGAATGTCTTATAGTTGCACTAAGCATTGTTATTGTTATTATTGTTGTTTGCGTGATTTATCTGAGTAACAAGGTTCAGGAGTACAGCAGCGATTTGCTGAGCGACTAAGGCTGCTATTGCAGCATCTTGAGTTTGATCGCGTCTAGGAGGCATTCCAAAAGAATAAGGAAACATGGGAAACGTGTGAGATTGACATTTGGATAACCAAAAAGAGGTATTGAAAATATCGATGAAACATGACGATTGTGACCATTTGTTCGTTAACTAAAACAAACAAATGACAGGTGCCTAATCAAAGTAAGTGGGTCTTTATAATGTATCGCGAAAATATGCTTTAGCTTATAGGTGGACACTCACCCCAAGAGTTCCTAGGTAAGAGTGACTGGTCCGGTGATGCAAATTTGTACGAACACTCTAGCCTTAGACAGAAACTCAGAGTACAGGCACCCACCCTTTCGGATTGCACATGCTCACATTATTAAAGCCCAAACTTTGACGAGATTTTGAAAACACCAAAGGCTCAAATAGCCTAAAACAAATCATCTAAGGATAGATGATTTCTTTGTGAAGTTTTGGAATATTTTTGACTCGAGAGAATGAATTGTGTTTTGTTTTTGTTAATCACCTAAGGATAGGTGATTGGTATTGTATTTAAGAATCTAAACGCAAATTTACATGCGTTAGGGTCCTAGGAAGGTTATAGACTAGGTCAAGAGCATTACTAATAACCTAATTCCCTATAACCATGAGCTCTGATACCAACTTTTCTATAACACCCCGACCGCGTTATACAACAAACCGCGGTGGAAACGTCGGGGAGTCATGTCACAGAATCATTGTTTCACAACACATGGTAATTACAGTTTTGTTTTATTTCATTAATAGACTTGTTGTTTTGATACAAACCAAATAAATAAAAACAATTGTCTTTCAAGTTTTAAAGTTACTAAGGCCCGCGTCCATCCTAAATGAAGCAAGCAATCAACAATCGGCACATAATTGAATTTAAAACATATGTGAAAAACAGTCAGCATAAAAATGTCGGTGAGTACATAGGTTTTATATGTCAAATTCATAGCTTTGAATTCATATTGCAATACCTCGACCAACTACGAGAGTTGTCGAGTATGTACCTTGAAATCAAAAGTATTTGATATTGCAATATGTGTTATCAACTTTACAAGTTGATATATTAAAAACAAAACCATTGTAGCCATGAATCTTGACTGAAAACATTTGTCTTTGTAAAACCAAGTAGTAAATCGTCTTTGAAAGTAAACATTGTATGGTTTATATCTTTAAGTGAACATCACTGTGTGACATCGTTTGAAAACATTCGTTCAATTGATCTAGATAACGCTACAACATGTAATGTGATAAAAGCACTTAGATATAGGAAGTACCAGCGGCTTATCCACCATGCTTTTATCACATTACATCCGTCCCGTTATCTAATCACTTACCATAAACCAATCGTCCAAAATCGTTCAAATCGTCCATGTTATAAACCATCGTTCAATTGTTCGTGTTATAAACCATCGTTCAATCGTTCATGTTATAAACCATCATTCAATCGTTCGTGTTATAAACCATCGTTCAATCGTCCGTGTTTTAATTGTGAAATACAATTTTGGTCGTTCTTTAATGAATATATTCAAACCTGTGTGATTCGACTATACCACCCATGGGGTATCTTTAATTGACCCTGAAAGGCCTTTTTAACAAGGCTAACAAATCAACACATGATTTGTTAATCAGAAAACAGTTTCTGTCGTTATCAACATTATCCACCAATTCCATGGGAATAGTCCGATAACGGGATTTGTCAGATCCTATGGTACCATAACATACTACTGGTCGGCTTGATCAAAGCTAATGAATGTCATTCGTGTTATGAACTGACGCACCAACAAGTTCGTTCACATTATTGAAATCGTCGTGTTTTGTATAAACCATAGACTTTGTGTATGAAAACTTGAAAATCATTTAGCACATATGAGTCACCCCAAAACAATTGAAAGCATAAAAGAGGGGAGCTATGTACTCACTTGGGATTGCTAAGTATCCTTGAATCAAGTGAAGTATCAAGCTTCATACGTGTCCTAATGTGTCTTAACACCGGTAACTATGTTAAAGTAACGACACATAATCAGAGGAATCAGATAGAATGAGGTCTTGTAAACCAATCGAGTGTTGGAACTCATATGAAATGGTTTAGCAGGGCCTGCATTCTGATTTGGAATGAATCCTAAGTGCTTTTGACACGTTATGACCCGTTAAGGTAATTTACTCTACTTTAATGTGTCATTTGCACAGTTGCGCGTTTGGATGGTCAAACTAGTCCTATGATAAGTCTTATATGCCTAAACATGTTTAATAATGTTGCATTATCATTTTAAGTGTCAAAATTTGGTTTACATATGCTTAAATTGAATTTATACGCAAAAAAGGCATTTTGGTCATTTCCTAAAGGCATATAAACAACCTATCATACAACTAAACAAACGAAGTGACCATAAGGTATAACTTCTGGAGGTTACTCTCTATACAACTATGGTCACCATATATGTTTTGTCGGATCCTAATGATTGATCAAACAGGTCGGGTTCGAAAGTCTAAGCGGTTGTCGAGACCGCTTGACTTACGACCCTAAACAAGCACTAAACTAGAAGTGACGAGTTAAACATGTTAAAACATGTTTAACTAAGTTAGAAAACTGATTTGGTATCAAAAAAAAGTGTTTTGATACCCGCAAATAGTTTCATCTCAAAATGCACATAATCGTGTATTTTGACCGAAAATTTGACTCGTCACTTCGAGTCGTCAACGTGGTAATCAGTAGGTATAGTCACAAGGGACTATAACCATCGTGATTACGATCACGTTGCAAAGTTCAATTGAACTTTGTCTTGACCAATTCATGGTTAAAGACGAAAGTCAAACACTGTTTGACTTTTAGCTTGAAATAGCTAGAAATGAATAAACAAGACTAGTTAGAACACTTACAAGTTTTCTAGGATTGAAAGAAGACTAGAAAACTCAGGTAGGAAGCCTCCAACAAGTGTGGTAGCCTTCACTTAGAGTGTATGAGAAAGAAAGAAGTGAACGAGCAATGGATAAAGCAAAGGTGATTGGTATTTATAGTTGTTCATGGAATGGTAGGATCATTACAAGTGTTTATGTGCTCTCCAATGAATGATCTCCACAATACAAGTGCACTAAACTTGGTCTCCAAACAAGAAAACAAGCAAACAAAACCATCAATTCAGCTGATTTTCAAAGAAAACAACTTCTGCCAGCTACAGCTCTCACGCCCCATGATCCAATAAGCTTGGTGGGTCGCGCCCCGCTAGAGAGTCAGACCAGCACTTTCAAAAGTTGGCAGAAATGGTCCCTGCAGCTCCAAAACTTGTTTTTCGACGCGTTTAAACCCCGTTAACCCATTTTCAAGGCTTTATAAGGATGTTAAAGCATAGGGAACTTGAAATATGGTTGGAAATATTGTGGATGTCAGTTTGTTTGGTCGTACATCGCGTTTTTCGGTTAATTACGACGAAACTCGAACGGACGCGAAAACGATCCAAATTACACGACGAAGGGTATTTTTGTATTCCCATCACTAAAATACAATATTTTAATGATTACAAAATTTTTTTGGATGTGCAGATATGGTCAAAACGCAAGATATGCACGAATTTGCATACTTTCGCAGTTTTGATGCTTTTAATCCCTGTTGATCAAATAAGCATATTTTCTCATACCGAACCCCTCAAAGCTTATTTCTAAGCTATGTTAAGGGTATTTAGGGTATGTTTAGCTTATGAACTTGTTTTGGAGAGTACGTTGCTACGAGAATCGGCAGACTTTCGTAGTTTGTCGTCAATAGTCCCTGTGATCGAACAAGCTTGTTTTTGCCATACCGAACCCTTCAAAACTTATTTCTAAGTTATGCAAAGGATATTAGGGTACTTTGCGTTAAACTGATTACGTTTGCATAATAGTTTACATAAAACTTTCAGAAAAGCTTCTCGAGGGTTCGAAATCATATGAAATTTGATATGTGTAATTGTCACATGTAATTATACAAATTCCGGGAATGAAACACAAGATTTCATTGGATTTGTAATTGTATGATGGTCGTAGAGGCACAAATGTGAATGAAATACACATAGCATGGATGATATCATAACTAAATGAAGTATATTTATTTCATGTGAAGGAAAGGATTCATGCAAATTACATAATGCAATCTTCTAAACCAAAATTTAAAAGATAAACACTTGACTGAGAACTAAAAATCTAGAATACCACCAGATATTTCTGGTTACACACTAATTGCTTATTGGTTTAGCTCTAAAATTTAAACTTCTGTATCATCTTCCAGCTGGCTTCAGAAACTCGGAGAAACTTGTTTCTGACTTGAACCCTCCATCGCTGGTGCTAATCGATGATGTGCTATTTCTTATTGCACTTGATCTTGTGAACACATCTTCTGTTGTTGTCGTCTCTCCTTGCATCAGAAGCAGAAGTTCTTGATCTTGATTTTCAGACATTGCTTCACCAACCATTTTCTTTGTTAGGTCAGAACATATATTACACGCACACTAGAACAATATGCAGTAAGCTCACACACTCACACACTCTAAATCACAAGAACAAGAACACGAGATATATAGTGGTTCGATCAAGCTTGATCTACATCCACTCTCCACAACTAGTTCTCTCTTTGTATTAGGTGCTCAAAGTGTACATGTACAAGTACAAGAATAATATTTATAGGGTACAATTAGGTTACTGAATATAATAATATGTCTTCATCAGACTAAAGGATCAATCCACTACTCGAGTCAAATCCTCCATAACCCAACAATCTCCCACTTGGAGGCTTTGACGACCTCAAACTGCTCTCCTTAAAACTTCATCTTCACAAGTACCTCTGTAAACAATTCATCTTCACTAGTTGTGAGCAACGTTCTCATCAATTAATCTGAATGCCAATTGAAGCTACGCAAAGCTTCAACTTCTCTAAGGTGACAACCTTAGTCAACATATCAGCTGGATTTTCAGTTCCTTTGATCTTCTTTAACTTAAGAGTGCCATCACTAACATGGTCACTAACTTGATCTTTGATAAAGTGATATCTCAACTGTATATGTTTCATCTTCAAATGGAAGACAGGGTTCTTTGCAAGGTGTGTTGTACTTTTATTGTCACAGAACAGTGCACAAACAACTTGTTCCTTGCAAAGCTCTTTAAGAAAATTCTTCAACCAAATAAGCCCTTTGCTTGCTTCAGCAATTGCCATATACTCCGCTTCAGTGGTTGAAAGGGCAACACTTTTCTTAAGTTTGGACATCCAACTTACAGTAGTGCCTCCCACTGTAAAGACATACCCTGTGGTGCTTTTAAATGATTCTTTACGCTCACCAAGGTCTGCATCCGCAAAACCCTTCAGAATAACATCTTTCCCCTTAAAACGCAATGCCACTTTTGAAGTTCCATTTAAGTATATTAGCAGCCATTTAACTGCTTCCTAATGTTCTCTTCCCGGATTAGACGTAAAACGACTAACAACTCCCACTGCATGAGCAATATCTGGTCTCATGCATACCATTGCATACATGAGGCTACCAATTGCAGATGCTTACGGAACTTTAGCCATTTTGCTTTGTCTTTATTTGATTTGGGTGATTGAACTTTAGAAAGATTAAAGTAACTTCCCAAAGGTGTGCTTCTGATCTTGGCATCTTTAAGGCTGAATCTCTCTAACACTTTCTCAATGTACTTCTCTTGAGTGAGTGTCAAAGAACCATCTTCTTTGTTTCTGAAAATACTCATCCCGAGCATTTGGTTTGCAGCTCCTAAGTCTTTCATCTCAAATTCTTCAGACATTTGCTTCTTTAACTTCTTGATCTATGTCATGTCTGAACCGGATATTAAATATCATCCACATAGAGTAGTAGAATGATATAAGAACCCATAAACCTCTTGATGTAACAACAATGGTTATTGTCACATCTCTTGTAACCAGCTCTTCCCATGAAGTTATCAAACTTCAAATACCATTTTCTAGGCGCTTGTTTCAGATTATACAATCTCTTCTTCAATTTACACACCAAGTTTTCTTTGTCGTTAACCCGAAAACCTTCTGGTTGTGTCATGTAGATGTCTTCTTCTAGGTCACCTGTAGAAAAGCTGTCTTGACATCTAGCTGCTCTAGATGCAAGCCTTCTGCTTCTACAATACTGAGAACAAGTCAGATGGTAGTTATCTTCACCACTGGAGAGAATATTTCGTTGAAATCAATTCCCACTTTCTGTTTAAATCCCTTAACTACTAATCTTGCTTTGTACCGTTTGGTAACATTATGTTCATCATTGACCCTGAAAACCATTTGTTCTGAAGAGCCTTCTTCCCAAATGGAAGCTTTGTCAAATGCCAGGTCTTGTTCTTCTCAAGCGATTTCATTTCATCTTTCATTGCAAGCTCTCACTATAATGAATCTTTCAACCCCATAGCTTCAAAGTGTTGGGGTTCACCATTTTCTGTCAAAAGTATGTAGTTGACTGATGGTGAGTACCTGCTTGGCGGTCTAGAGGCTCTAGACGATCTTCTTGGTTGAACTTGAGGTGTTTCTGGGGAATTTGGAGTTGAAGGAGTAGCTTCGTCTTCCTCCAAATCATTACTAGAATCGTCCCCTAAGCTCCCATTGTCACTTGACTCATCCCCATTGTCTCGGCCCCCGTCCCGGTTTGACCCGGTCCAGGAGCCGCGGGACAGAAAACTCGTGGTATTTATTATCTGATTTGACAGCAGAAGTTTTAACAGGATCTTTTCAACTTGAAAATGCCCAATTATTTTATTTCATAATCTGGGATAAACCCCGTCATTTACAATAGAGGAATTTCACGAGGAAATTCCCTGGTTTACAAAACATGTTTATTTATTTAACTGAGCCACCCTTCAAGCTTGATTAGTGCTCCATAGCACTTTTCCTTGATTCACACGAGGTCTCCTGAAAAATGTTTTAAAAAAATATTTTTTTCAGCGGGGAAATACTGGTGAATCATTCAAATTTAATAAAATGACACATAGCTATTAATTACAGCATAAGAGCGATTACAATTGCTTTTATCTTATTTTTATCTGGTGCCGTGTCACACCCTGGTGACGATGGTCATACCACTATTGGGTCCTTTCCCCCAAGTAGTTATGATTATCACGGTTAGGATTTATTAGGCTAACCATGAGAAATTAGTAATGTGCACAATACCCCACTTGCCAGTGATTCAAGATAACCACGACTTAATCCCTGTAACTATAACTTTGAAAATAATTGGAGGTATTGTAAAATACTTTTGATAAAAGAGAATGACTCACATTGCAAGTTTAAACGGGCAGAGTTTAGCCTACTGATAAGTCTGATAACCTAGTTTAAACAACAATGCACACGAACAAGGTCAGTAACTAATACAACATTTACGATAACTCACGAGATACAAACCCTCACAATGAATGACAAAGTGCAATACTTAAACATCTATCGAGTTCACGACGTATGACAAAGTATAACCCTAATGTTGGCAGCACTTAAACATCCATCGGATAGTTCCAATCGATCGGACATTGAATCGTAGCAGCGATCGAGTTAATACCCGGTATTGTGGCAGCACCTCCCTAATGAAAATTATGGTTTTGAGCAATGTATCTTCATTTTTTTAGAAAAGTTTTCGACACCAGTGAACTGCTCATGGCCAACCCTATTTATAATTGATTTTTGGGTCTTACGCGGCCCGCGTAAGCCCTTTCTTGATCCTTACGCGGCCCGCGAGGCCGCCTAGTCTACGTGTAGGGCTTAAGTGTCACGAGTAGGAGTGCCAGATGGACAACGCGTGGCCCGGATGCTTATCCGGTCAAATCTTAAGTTGACGCGGCCCGCCCGAAGGTTAAATTTCTTGTTTTCTTGGTTTTTCATGCACGTTAGGGTTTCAGGGGTCCAGGTTTTCACTTGCGGGTCATTTAGGGACATTTTTGGCAGTCTTTACATCCTCCCTACCTTATTTACAATCTCGTCCTCGAGATTCATTGAAATAAGTGAGGGTACTTTCGCTTCATTTCCGATTCCAGCTCCCAGGTGTATTCAGGTCCTCTTTTTGAATCCCACTTGACTTTGACTAGTACTAGTCTTTTGTGTTTGAGAAACTTAATCTTTCTGTCTTCTATTTGAAGTGGTTTCTCAACAAACTTCAACTTTTCATTTACTTGGACATCTTGAAGAGGGACTACCATGGATTCGTCAGATAAACATTTCTTGACATTGGATACATGGAATACGTCATGTACCCCGGCTAACTCTTCTGGTAGTTGTAAACGATAGGCAACTGGTCCTATGCGCTGAATTACTAGGAATGGTCCTATGTATCTTGGACTCAGCTTTCCTTTCTTACCGAACCGAACTACTCCTTTCCAAGGAGAAACTTTCAAGAGTACCTTGTCTCCGACTTGAAACTCTAGCGGCTTATGTCGGTTGTCTGCATTTCTGGCGATTTGGAGCCGTCTTCAGTCTTTCCTTGATTTGAGTTATGTTGTCAGTGGTCTCTTGCACAATCTCAGGACCTGATAATTGGCTTTCTCCTATTTCTGCCCAGCAAACTGGATTTCTACACTTGCGGCCATACAGTGCTTCGAACGGGGCAGCTTCGATGCTTGAATGATAACTATTGTTATAGGAGAATTCAATTAAGGGTAGGTGGTTATCCCAGTTACCACCAAAATCGATCACACATGCTCTGAGCATGTCTTCCAGAGTTTGAATCGTTCTTTCACTTTGTCCGTCAGTTTGGGGATGGTAGGCAGTACTTAAATTTAATCGGGTCCCCATTGCCTCTTGAAAACTCGTCCAGAAATGTGAAGTGAAACGACTATCTCTATCCGATACAATGGAGAGTGGAACTCCATGTAAGGATACTACTTCGTCTACGTATAACTTGGCTAATCTTTCCATGCTAAAGGTTTCTTTTATTGGCAAAAAGTGAGCGGATTTGGTTAATCGATCCACAATCTCCCAAATCGCGTCGTTACCTTTTCTGGTCTTAGGCAACTTAGTAACGAAATCCATGGTTATTAGTTCCCATTTCCAAATAGGAATTTCTAATTGTTGGGGTAACCCTGAAGGTTTTTGGTGTTCTGCCTTAACTTGCGAACAAGTTAGACACTTAGATACATATCTAGCTATGTCTTTTTTCATTCATATCCACCAGAAATTATTTCTTAAATCTTGGTACATCTTATTGTTTCCTGGGTGCATGGTATACCTAGATTTGTGAGCTTCCTCTAAAATCTTATCCCTTAAGTTTTCTTGTTTAGGTACCCAAATCCTTTTCTTGTGGAATCTCCAAATTCCATCGTTACCTTGCTCTAGTTCCTTTATACTTCCTTTCATTCCTTCAGCATCACCCGTGATTGCTGCTTCCTGACATTCTTCAATTGTTCCATTAAATCTACTTGAAGATTTAATCTAAGAGCACGAACTCACTTTTGCTTTTCATGATACTTATGACTAAGAGCATCAGCGACTACATTTGCTTTTCCTTCGTGATATTGGATATCACAGTCGTAGTCACTTAGAATCTCCATCCATCTCCTTTGCCTCATGTTCAACTCTTTTTGCCCAAATATGTACTTTAAACTCTTGTGATCTGTATAGACTGTAAACTTACTGCCATACAGATAGTGTCTCCAGATCTTAAGGGCAAAAATTATTGATCCTAATTCTAAGTCATGAGTGGTATAGTTTTCCTCGTGCTTCTTCAATTGCCTTGAGGCATACGCAATTACCTTTTTGTGTTGCATTAATACACTTCCAAATCCTAACTTAGAAGCATCACAGTAAACTTCAAAATCTTCTGTTCCTTCTGGTAAAGCAAGAATTGGGGTGTTTGTTAACCTTTGCTTTAAAATCTTAAAAGCCTCTTCTTGCCTAGATCCCCATTCAAATTTCACCGCTTTACAGGTTAGCTTAGTTAATGGCACGGCTATCTTAGAAAACTGCCAAAATTCGCACTTGGAGAATTTAGCGTAAAACTTCTATTTTCTTAACAAAGTTAAGAGTGCATGTAAATGCTCACAATGCTCGTCCTAGCTTTTTGAATAAATAAGTGTGTCGTCGATGAAGACAATTACAAATTTATCCAAATACGATTTACAGATCCTATTCATCATATCCATAAATGTTGCAGGAGCATTTGTTAATCCAAAGGGCATAATTGTAAACTCGTAATGACCATACCTAGTTCTGAAAGCGGTTTTTGGTATGTCTTCTTCTTGTACCTTCAATTGATGGTATCCGGAGCGTAAATCTATCTTAGAGAAATATCTAGCTCCCTGAAGCTGATCAAAAAGATCATCAATCCTAGGTAATGGGTATCGATTCTTAATTGTAACTTTATTTAATTCCCTATAATCGATACACATTCGCATCGAACCATCTTTCTTTTTCACAAACAACACTGGTGCTCCCCAAGGGGATGAACTAGGTTGTATAAATCCTTTGCTTAGTAATTCATCTAACTGCTTTTTCAATTCTAGCATTTCGGTGGGTGCTAACCGATAAGGTGCCTTGGCTATCGGTGTAGTTCCAGGAATTAGATGAATCCTAAATTCTACTTCCCTATCGGGTGGTAATCCAGGTAGTTCTTCTAGGAATACATCCGGGTATTCTGATACTACTGGATTGTCCTTAAGTTCTTTACTTTTGGTATTAACAACTACCGAAACCATATATGCTATTCCCTGCTTTCTCAAATAACTGGCCACTTTCATGACTGAAATGAATTTCATTGGCTTTCATGGCTTATCCCCTGCAACCATAATTATTTCTCCTGTGGGTGTATGAATTTCTATGGAATTCTTATCACAAAGGATTCGAGCATGGTTGGCTACTAACCAATCCATTCCTAACACAACATCGAATCCAGCTAAGTTCATGGGTAACAGGTTTGTAGAAAATCTATGACCTGAAAGTTCTATTTTACCTTCCTGCAAGACTCGATCTATACTAACAGAGTTACCGTCGGCTGTTTCTACTTTATAAATCTACGTAAGTTTGGTTAACGGTAACTTAAGAGCTTGGCAGAACGAAGTATTTATAAAACTTTGGTTTCCACCAGAGTCAAATAATACTTTCGCATAAACATTGTGAACTAGAAACGTACCCGCTATCACATCCGGAATCAGATCTGCTTCTTGTGTAGTTAACTGGAAGGCTCTTGCATTCTTCTTGGTAGTTCCTTCTGCACGCTTAGCCTTGTGGTCAGCTGGTTTGGCCAGTTTAGGGCAATCTGGTCTAAAATGTCCAGCTTCTCCACAATTGAAGCAGATTGTTGATTTCTTCCTCCGGCAATCTTCTTCCTGATGCCCTGGAATTTTGCAGAAATTGCAATACCCTTTGCATCTTCCAAAATGCTTTCTTTTGCAGGTACTGCAAAACGGAACAATGGAGGATTTCCCAGTTCCTCTTTTCCTGAAGTTGTTACTAGCATTACCCCCTCTGAATCCTTCGGTAATTTTCTGAGCTAAGTCCTTCTTTCTATTCTCTTCTTGCGTGCGTACCAGTTCATCTGTCAAGGTATTGGCTAACTCCACTGCATCATCAATTGTGCGGGGTCTGGCAGCTTTGACGATATTACGGATCTCGCTAATCAAACCCCAAATGTAGCGAGAAATAAGTACCGGCTCTGGTGATGCCAGAGTTGGCACAATTCTGGCATACTCGAAGAATTTCGAAGTATACCCTCGACAGTCAACATCTACCATTCAGTGGCTCAGGAACTTGTTTGCCATTTGTTCCTTTTCATATTCGGGACAAAATTTTCTTTCCACTATTTGTCTAAATTCTTCCCAATTCATAGTATAAGCCAAGCGACTTCCCTTGGCTTGTAATACCGTATTCCACCATTCTAATGCTTCTTCCTTAAAAATGTGAGAAGCGTACATGACTTTATCTTCCTCCGCACATTTACTTATTTTAATTACTGCTTCAGTTTTCTCTAGCCAATGCAGTGTAGCGGTCGCCCCTTCATTGCCTGCAAATTCAGCTGGTTTACAGGCAAGAAATTCCTTGTAAGTGCAACCAGGTGTTGCAGCTTTCATTCTTTTGAGTATTGGGGCCTGAATTAAGTTGTCGTTGTCGCCTCCTCCGTTAACACTATTACTGAAATTATCGTCGCGCGTGCGTTTACTGGGGTGAGCTTGTGAAGGCTCAACAAGACTTTTAACTGCAGCGACGATTACCGGAATAGCGTTAGCTATTCCCTGAGCGACAATGTTTTCTATATCTTGCCGATTTAGAAAGTGATCCTCATTATTGTTTTCCGATTGATTAACTTCATTAACCGGTTCATTCACAGCGTGTTCCATCTGGTAACTAACAATATATGGATAAGTTAGTGGTACGAATAAATACAACCAAATGCAAATAAAGTAATCGCACGAATCACACCAAACATGTATAGCTAAAATTACCGACTTTTATAGATATACCTGTCTATTACAATTTACAACTGAACTTTAAAATATACTAGAGGTTGTGCATTCCTTATTTAGTCTAGCTAGGAATATTATACTTAGTATGCTTTTATATATATATAAGATTTATTCTATCTCTTCTTACTAAAGTTTCTGGCTTATAGATGATATGGGTGCTGGTACTGGGTCAGGGTGATGAGATCAAATTTTATTGATTGATCCGGTTTGGCAGTTTAACTTAATTAAAAGTTGGCATTTACTGCTGTTGTGGCTAACATATAGAGATTCGCCCACTTTTCCTCCAATTCATCTTCCCATGGTGGGTTATTGTCTATTTCCTGAGTTTCCTTATTAGTTATCATTTCTTTTTCTTGACTTTTTTCTAATAATCCGACGTCTTTTCTTAGCGGTAAGTGGTTCCTCAAACTGTGCCTTACGAATAAATATTCCTTCCTTAGTATCTGCTGAGTATCTTGAGGAATTCGATTGAGATGAGGTTCCTTTATCTTTTGGTGAATTATCTAGTTGACGATAGATGTCCGAAATTCTTTGCTTACCCATACTGTAAATTAACAAACAGTCAATTAACACAAAAAGAAAAACACATAATCACACTAACACGTATAGTCAAAATTGTCGACCTTGCGACTATCCGATTTTATATATTTTAGTAATATGCATCCGTACACACTGATTATCTTACAAAAGTTTTATTCTAAGTTATTTTACAAGATTATATTATTTATTATTTTATTATTATTAAACAAACACACCACACCACCACAAACTGTCCCCGTCAGCTGGCACTTTCAGAAACGACGTTCCCTCTCGTCGTACTTCCAGGAGATCTGTTCTCCTACTTCCCGGATTCTATTCCCTGCATCCACCAGCTCCTCGCCATAGTGGCGGAGTTCAGCCAAATTTTCATTGCTCATTGGTGGGTTTGGTGTAGGCTCCATGTCGAACTGAGGGAAAAAGGTGTTAGAGTTATTCAAAAGGTTCTGAAATTGCCATTCAGTGGTCCACCATTCTTCCAGTTCTGCTGGTAGAGGTTGGGGGTTAACAATGGGATCTGGGATAGCAGGCTCCAAATCTACTGGGAGTTGTGATTCAACTGGGTAATAGAAAAAGTCTTCATCGGCAGGTCCGATGAGGTCACTAAGTGCCAGTTTCTGATCTAACTCCTCCCAGGGTGGCATTTCCTGGGCTTGCCCAGAACTTTCTACAATCTCTATTCCTTTCCCTTTTTCCTTGGGATCCTCAACCTTTTTAACTTTTGCTTTCGATACGGTTGGTCTTTTCCTACGCACATGTCTCCAGCCTACAAACCTTCTTCTCTTTTTCACCTTTGGTTTATCCTCGGGTTGGGCCCGGAATACCATTGGCTCTTCAACATCATCCTGGTAACCCGTGGTAGTATCCATATCTGTAGTATGGATAGTAAAGTTTTGAAGGGCTTCTGATAGTTCATTCATGCTGTTAGCATACATGAAGAAACACACAAAATTCTAAGTTAAAATTTTGTAAACTAAAATTTCACAGAATCATAGAATGGCAATCAGAAGAATTAAGTATTTTAAATACTTAATTGGCTTAAATCAGTGGCTCTGATACCACCTTTTTCTGTCACGGCCCCCGTCCCGGTTTGACTCGGTCCAGGAGCCGCGAGGGTGTAGAGGGTTTTGATCCTTTTGTTCCGGGAGGAATAGCCTCTCATCATATTGCGGCAGAAAACCCGTGGTATTTATTATCTGATTTGAAAGCGGAAGTTTTAACAGGATCTTTTCAACTTGAAAATGCCCAATTATTTTATTTCATAATCTGGGATAAACCCGGTAATTTACAATAGAGGAATTTCATGAGGAAATTCCCTGGTTTACAAAACATGTTTATTTATTTAACTGAGCCACCCTTCAAGCTTGATTAGTGCTTCGTAGCACTTTTCCTTGATTCACATGAGGTCGCCTGAAACATGTTTTAAAAAATATTTTTATCAGCGGGGAAATACTGGTGAATCATTCAAATTTAATAAAATGACACATAGCTATTAATTACAGCATAAGAGCGATTACAATGGCTTTTATCTTATTTTTTTCTGGCGCCGTGTCACACCCTGGTGACGATGGTCATACCACTATTAGATCCTTTCCCCCAAGTAGTGATGATTATCACTGTTAGGATTTATTAGCCTAACCGTGAGAAATTAGTAATGTGCACAATACCCCACTTGCCAGTGATTCAAGATAACCATGAGTTAATCTCTGTAATTATAACTTTGAAATAATTGGAGGTATTGTAAAATACTTTTGATAAAAGAGAATGACTCACATTGCAAGTTTAAACGGGCAGAGCTTAGCCTACTGATAAGCCTGATAACCTAGTTTAAACAACAATGCACACGAACTAGGTCAGTAACTAATACAACATTTACGATAACTCACGAGATACAAACCCTCACAATGAATGACAAAGTGCAATACTTAAACATCCATCGAATTCGCGACGAATGACAAAGTATAACCCTAATGTGGGTAGCACTTAAACATCCATCGGATAGTTCCAATCGATCGGACATTGAATCGTAGCAGCGATCGAGTTAATACCCGGTATCGTGGCAGCACCTCCCTAATGAAAATCATGGTTTTGAGCAGTGCATCTTCGTTTTTTGAGAAAAGTTTTTGACACCAGTGAACTGCTCATGGCCAACCTTATTTATAGCTGATTTTTGGGTCTTACGCGGCCCGCGTAAGTCCTTTCTTGATCCTTACGCGGCCCGCGAGGCCGCCTAGTCTACGTGTAGGGCTTAAGTGTCACGAGTAGGTGTGCCAGATGGACAACGCGTGGCCCGGATGCTTATCCGGTCAAATCTTAAGTTGACGCAGCCCGCGTAAGGCCATGCTTAACCTTTACGCGGCTCGCCTGAAGGTCAAATTTCTTGTTTTCTTGGTTTTTCATGCACGTTAGGGTTTCAGGGGTCCAGGTTTTCACTTATGGGTCATTTAGGGACATTTTTGGCAGTCCTTACACCCATTTTCTGGAATGTCAACTGAAGCTTGTTTTCTTGTTTCACCACTTTCAAATTTAACATATTCTTTGTGAACTTCTGGTCTCTGGTGTTTTTGTCTTTGTACAATTCGTTTTCATTGAAGATGACATTTTTGCTTATGATTACTTTTCTGCCTTCATTATCCCAGAGCCTGTAACCCATTTTTTCTTACCCGTAACCACTGAATGTGTACTTCTTGGACTTTGAGTCTAACTTATCCCTGATCACATGCTTCTCGCCCTCTCATTCAGTGTTCTGTTCATTCTCTTAGCTACACCATTCTGCTGAGAAATTCCTGGAACTGTCCTGATTATCTTTATCCCTTTCTTGGCACAATAGTCAATAAACATCTTGCTTATATATTCACCACCATTGTCCGACTTTAAGCACTTTACCTTCAAATTAGTTTCATTTTCAACAACGGATTTCCATATCTTAAAAGCATCAAATATATCAGATTTATGTTTAAAAAAATAGACCCATACCTTGCATTTTGAATCATTAATGAAGGTAACATAGTATCTCAAGCCTCCTAGAGTTGAAACTAATGTTGGCCCTTATACATCCGAGTAAACAAGCTCCAACTTCTGAGCTTTCGGTGTCCTCCCTGTCTTCACAAAAGTGACTCTCATTTGTTTACAAAGGACACAAGAGTCACATAATTCAGTTTCCACTTTCTTCAAATCTGGAAACTTCCTTTTCTGAGCCAACATCTTCAATCCCTTCTCGCTCATAGGTCCAAGTCAGTTGTGCCATAAATTAGATGGACTCCGACTGGTGGTCATGGCATGAACACCTTCGGCATAAATCTCTGCCATGTATAGAGTTTCTTTCTTCTTTCCTTTGGCAATCACCAAGTTGCCTTTGATCACTTTCCATTGTCCACCCTCAAAGTAGATATTAAACCATTCATCGTCCAATTTACCAACTGAAATCAACTTTCTCCTCAAATTAGGAATAACCCTGACATCTTTCAGCGTCCATATAGTTCCCAATGAGGTCTTCAAGTTTACATCTCCAATACCCGTAATATCAAGCATTTGATCATCGGCTAAACGAACTTTACCAAAGTTACCTGTTCGTAGATTCTTGACCATATCCTGGCATGAGATAGCATAGAAAGAAGCACCTGAATCCATAACCTAGGATTCCACTGAATTCTCAACACAACATATGAGAGCATCTCCTGATTCTTCAAAGGATACACTGTTTACTTCTTTCTTTGCAGCTGGTTTTGTACATTGGCTTCTAAAGTGACCTTTATCTTTGTAGTTCCAACATTCAATGTCTTTTCTGTTCTTTGACTGCCCCATTTTTCTGGACTTTCACCTACCTTGATTATGTCCGTTATCATTTCTTCTTCCTCTACTTTCTGTGTGGAATAAAGAACTTGAAATAGAAGTATCACCATTGCTTCTCCGTCTGATATCTTCATTTATAATCAAGTCACAAATACTCTCAAAAGTGAGGTTAGTAGTGCCAGATGCGCTACTAACAACTGTAACTGTGCCTGACCAACTGTCGGGCAAAGATGATAAAAGGAAAAGCGTTTGTATTCCATCATCAAACTTTATTTCAACCGAGGCTAAATGAGAGATAATCGAGTTAAACTCGTTTATGTGAGAGGTAACCGACATGCCTTCCTTCATCTTGGTGTTAACCAATTGTTGGATGAGGAATACTTTGTTTGAAGCAAAAGGTTTTTCATACATGTTAGACAAAGCTTTTAATACACCATACGTAGTTGTTTCATTGACAATGTTATATGCAACACTCTTTGCCAAGGAAAGCCTAACCACACCCAAAGCGTGTCTATCCAACAACTTCCATTCTTCATCATACATGTCATCCGGTTGTTGTCCCAACATAGGCAAAGGCAAACCCTTTTGATACAACAAATCCTCAATTTGCATTCTCCAAAATCCATAATCACTACCAGCAAACTTGTCAATCTTGATTTTACTATCTTCTGCCATTTTAACGAACAAATAATTATCAACTGCTACAAACTAAACGAGTTCGTACGGCTAAAGGATAACTATACTAGTGGAATCAATTAAAAGAAACGAGTTTCGAGCTTTAAATGGGGATGAAAAAATAATGGTAGATGATGAGATCAATTTGTTCAAGATTGAGGGACTTCTTTGCAAATAATGGAAACTTGATTAGAAAGAAAAAAAAAGAACGGTAGTTCTCTTCTTCTCCTTCCTGTGCGACCTTGCTCCCACAAACTTCACAAAATTAGGCAACTCAAGTGTAGAATTGAAACCAGTCTTTGATTTTGGAACCCTAGATGCGATATTCAGCAACAATGGTCTCTAATTAGGAACCCTAGGTGGTGGCTATGCTAGCGGCGGGGAGATGAACGGCAGCGGCGGCTACTGGGTTACTGAAATCCTAGTCATGATCTAAAGCAACGACGATGAACAACGTCTTCAATCGGAACCCTAGTCCCGACAAGTATCTTCTTCTTCACCTCTGTTTGTTGCTAGTTCAAGTGAATCAAGAGCCTGAGCTCTGATACCAGTTTTCAGATATCACACGAACACTAGAACAATATGCAACAAGCTCACACACTCACACACTCTAAATCACAAGAACAAGAACAAGAACACGAGATTCATAGTGGTTTGATCAAGCTTGATCTACATCCACTTTCGATAACTAGTTCTCTCTTTGTATTAGGTGCTCCAAGTGTACAGATACAAGAATCAGAAGTATTTATAGGGTACAATTAGGTTACTGAATTTAATAATATATCTTCATCAGACTAGAGGAACAATCCTCTGTCTAGAGAAATAATCCTCTGCTCGAGTCAAATCTTCCATAACCCAACATTCTCAGCAGCTTCTTGTAGCTCCAATGCAAACTATAGTCCCCAAACTACTTCATACATTGCTGGCCTTTCACTTCTTTCATCTTTCAAGACACTAATTGCCACCTCTCCAAACATCTTTAAACACTTGGGTGCAATCACACTCCTTACATTTGGATCAATTATTTTGTTTAGGGTCGCTTTCTGGTAACAAGATTTCCCCCAGTCTACCAAATTCACTTCTTCTTTGGCAGCCTGGAATGTATAACAGGTCTTGCACACAAGACTTCAAGCAAAATAACTCCAAATGAGTACACATCAGATTTCTTCGTGAGTTGTTGGCTCCGGTAATATTGGGGATCTAGATACCAAATACTACCCTTCACCACTGTGCTAACGTGGTTTTGTGTTTGGTCTCTAGGCCGCAGCTTTGACAAACCAAAATCAGATACCTTAACTACCCAATTTTGATGTAGTAAGATATTGTGGACTTCCAAACCGTTTAAGTAAGCATCGTGATATTCTTGAGAAGCACCATTAGGATGCATTGCGACCCGCAAATCTGTCTTGCCTCTACTGCCACCGGAGCCATTTAAAAACACAATGTAATCCTTGAATATAGGATACCCGCTACCTTGAGTTAAATAGAACAGATCAATTTCATCGTCAACTGTTGATTATTAATGAAGATCGTGAAAACAACTTCACTACTTGTATTGTATTGTGGTATAGTGTTGCAAAAATGGAGCCTAAGATTGTAAAAAAAAAAACCCAGAATCTACGTGGAGCTTGGTTTAAAAAAGCGGGAAGCGCACAAAAGCAATGAGGTCTAAAACTGATTTTTAAAAAGCGAAGCGTAAAAGCGGTGAACTTTTCATACGCAATGCGCAAAGTGATTATATAATTTATTTTATATATACCATAAGTGTTTAGGATCCAATACCTATGATTTATCTATAATTAAGCTTTATATATATGTTTTAAAATGAAAAAAACATAAATGTACAACATAAAAAGCCTGTTGTACAACATTCAAAAGCATAGAAACACCCCATGTACAAAAAGCGTCCGCCTCAGCTGAGCCTTAGGTCGATTTTCACCCTAAAAAGCGCGCCTTAGCTGCGCTTCTTGTACATCGTGCGCCTTATGTTACACAAGGCGATGGGGTTTGCGCCTAGATGCGCTTTGCGCTTAAGCGCGCTTAAGGCATGCTTTTTTAAACCAATTAAGACGGGGAGTATCCAAGTCGGATTGTACTTGTCTGACTGATTGCCCATACTCCTTTGGGTTTGATAAACTAGCTCAGGTGCAGTATAATTCGGTGTGTCCTTGGTATATGTAATCAGTTTCAGTTGATCATAAACAGGTGTCAACCGAAAATGCAGCTAGGAAAGCACTGAAGTTGGTAAAGAGAGAGTAGCCATTGGATGATACTGAGAAATAAGATTGTTCTGGTTTGAGGTCTTATTGAAATAGGAGGTAGCACGAATATGGAATTCTGATCACCGTCCCACGTCAAGTCAGAAGTGGTGGTGGAGGATGAACCACAGTCGAGGAAGAAGCGTTCAGTGGTTTTGAATGGTTGTGCAGTGGTGGTGGTGGAGGCGAAGAGGAGGAGCACATATAAGAAGTGTAAACTGACTGTTAACATGGCGGTTGAAGAGTAGCATGATTGCTTGAATAATCATAGGAAAGTGTCAACTATGGGTGTGTTTATAAATAACAAATTATTGCAGCAGCGAAAGGCTTGTCTGTTTGCTTCAAGAGTAGACTTGAAAAGTCTTCTAGGTCTTCTCCAAGAATAATTTTAGAGTTAGTCATACGATTATACGTTGTGTGATAGGAGTTGTAATTTGTATGGAATAAACACATGCTTTTGTCAATTACTGGTTCAACCAGTCAGGTTTTGAAAACTACACTGCTTAACATGCAATCCACACAACTACATATAAATTCTATGGATGTGGTATAACCATCATAATAGTGAGTGCGGAGATGTAATTGGTGGTCCTTTGTTAACATGCAATCCACACAACTTTCCACGTAGCAAAGTACCGTGGGCTAACCTGACACTACTCTGATCCTAAGTGTCAATATACCATGGCCTAAACTAACCTGAATTATTGGTTTTGGTATCATATCCCTTGAATTGAATAGTTACATTACAACACAGTGAGCATACTTCTTGATACAATCAGACAATTAATGGCTTCAATGTTGATTTGCAACTCGTGAGTGGTTTGTAGATTAATTCTGATATAAATCTCACTTGACACCAATCAGTTGTAACCCGAGCACTCATATATTCTTAATTTACTAGAAAAGGGTAACAAGGGTTTAGGGAACAATATCACAATTGTATGAAATTTATTCATTACATGTTGCCTGTTAAACATTATTATGTAAAGGGAGAGAACCCTGGAAATTACATATAATTTGACCACAATATAACATTGATTGTTTGTGGTTTGGCTCTAAAATTCCAACTTACATGTTATCTTACAGCTGGCTTCAGAATCTCGGAGAAAACTGTTTCTGACTTGAACCCTCCATCGCTGCTACTAATCGACGATGTGCCATTTCTTATCGCGCTTGATCCTGTGAACGCATCTTCGTTTGTTGTTGGTGTTGTTGCTCTTGTCGCTCGTTGCATCAGAAACAGAAATTCTTGATTTTCAGGCACGGCTTCACCAATTGTTTTCTCAGAAGATTCTTGTAGCTCCAATGCAAACTCCAGCCCCCAAACTACTTCTTCCATTGCTGGCCTTTCATTTCTTTGCTCTTTCAAGCAACTAATTGCCACATCTCCAAACCGCCTTAAACACCCAGGTGCAATCACACTACTTACTTTTGGATCGATTATTTTGTTCAGGGTCCCCTTCCGATAACAATATTTCCCCCATTCCGCCAAACTCACCTGTTCGCTGGGCAGCCCGGGAATCAGAACCGGTCTTGCACACAACACTTCAAGCAGAACAACACCAAATGAGTACACATCAGATTTGTCTGTAAGTTTTTGGCTTCGGTAATATTGGGGATCCACGTACCCGATACTACCCTTCACTTCCGTGCTAACATGGCTTTGTGCTTGGTCATTGGGGCCTAGCTTTGACAAACCAAAATCAGATACCTTAGCAACCCAATTTTCATCCAGTAAGATGTTTGTGGACTTGACATCCCTATGAATTATTGCACGTTTTGCACCTGTGTGGAGATAATGCAACCCTTTAGCTGCACCGATGCAAATTTTGAGACGTCTTTTCCATGGCAGAGGAGGCTTGTTTGTCTTGTACAGATGTTCACGTAGAGTCCCATTAGCCATGTAATCGTAGACCAGTATCATCTCTCCCTCATCTCCACAGTATCCAATCAGGGACACTAATTGGACATGGCGTAGTTTAGACAGCATCCCTATTTCCGTATAGAATTCTTGTAAACCTTGATTGGATGATTCAGTTAGTCGTTTGATTGCAACAGTGGTTGCAGCATCGTCCATGTACCCTTTGTACACTTTACCAAACCCACCATTTCCTATGACGAAATCATCATTAAATTCATTCGTAGCTGCTTTCACTTCTCTTAGTGAGAAGCGACGACATCAATCTGATGGCAGTGTTGAATGTGAAGACTTTGATTCACTATACCCTGGCCCGTACGATGACCTGTCCTTGGAGGCACCATAATGTTTGACTCGCCTTCGTTGCTTCATAACTATGAGAACTAAGATTGACAACAAGACGAACGCTCCTCCACTACCTCCAATTATGACAGCATATGGAGGTTTCTTCTTGCTCCTTTTTACACTAGTTGTCCGCCCTGTTGGTGGGGTTGTGGAACTAAGCTCAGGGTTTGGGCTAGTGAGATTTCTATCCATGCTCAGCTTGAAGGCTTCCATACCATTCAAATAAGCATCTAAAAATAACTCAGAATGGTAGTCCGGACGGATAAGTAAAATCAAATCTTGCTTGCTTTTTCGGCCATCTAGAAATGTGAGCATTAGTGGCGACTTAGTGGCAACATGGAGTATTAGCGGCGACTTGTCCATGGATCCGTGCCCTTGTGTCTAGGTTAATACTGATCGTTGATATGAGGTATGATCAATGGCTAAGGTTTTATCAGAAAAGGCGGGGTTTTTCCCTCCCTCCCAGGGTCACTTTTTCTCAATCTCCCCCAAATTTACATTTGCAGCAAAACCCTACCAACCTCCAAAATCACGCTACCAGATCCAATCTCACTACCGTAAGCATTCTCAGTTGTAATCAACAACCACCTCCAATCTCACCACCGTATTCTGCCACTACCGAAAACCACACCACACCCACACCATCACGGACCTTTAATCCCCTACCGGACGAACCTCCACCGGACGACCACTGGAGCTTTTGTTCTCACCACCCGACGAACCCCCTTAAGGTTATCTTTTCATCTTGTTTTTTTAAGAATTCGGAATTACTTTGCAGTGTTTGATTTGTGTAATTGGAACACTATTTAGGCTCGCGTATTTTAGAAGAATATTAACTTGGAGCTGGTATATATATTGATTAAATGAAGAAGATGGATATAATTTAGGAACCCTAAATAGGAAGTTGAAAAGTCAAACTAATTGTTGGTCTTGATAGCACAAATTAATTGTTGTTCGTTTGATTTGCTTGAAATCCTGTTAAATGGAAAACAAAAGGTCAACCATTTGAAAACCTGGTGAATTGTTGATTTATGTGTGAAAAGCTGGTTGTGAACTAGGGTTGGTTGATTAGTAGATATCTGGCTACAAATACACTTGAGCATACAAAATATCTTCAATTTTGGGGAAAAAGCTTAATATGCAATTATAACACAACATATATATAATTCAGTATAATAAAGAACTTTATATTAGGACAAGTACAAAATGAACTTTATATTAGTACAAAATGAACTTTATAAACATATTTGGTTGGAGTTTTACACCGAACTCACTGCAATATTATGGCCCTTGATCAACAAAACGATAGGCACCAGTTCCGTACCGAACATTTTCGCTACCGGTACCCAGTTTTGATGATTTTCAGTACCGGTACCAGTACTACACTCATCCCTAGCCGTATATGGCTGGAAAATACGTTTGGACGTGGCTGAAAATAAAGCTGTACAGGTATGGATATATGCCGGCATTGGAGTTTTTGTTACAATTATAACCTTAAAGATAGAGGTCGGTGGCACCGACCCAATCTACCCCTAACTTTGCAATAATGTCAAAAATAACCCTGCAAATTTGTAAATGTCACTTTGGTCCCTTCAAGTTTCTAAAGTTTCGAGTTTATCCTAAAACTAACTTCTCATGTTTTTTTTTTTTTTAATTTTTATGTACGTGTCGGTATAAATTCAAGTTCATCTACGCTTTAACGTAATTTTTGTTTCGAAACGAGTCGGGTCAATTATATAATGGGTTGAACTGCCACTTGTACGTCTTAGTTATAGCTATATGCCTGTACATGACCCATATCATGAAATTATTTGTTGTGTAGCTTGAAGAACTTCGGGCTGATATCGTGGACCTGAAGGAGATGTACAGAGAACAAGTAAACACTCTTGTAAATAAGGTATTTAATTTAGCCATCAAGGTTACAATTTACATTAAACTATACATCACTAACCGAAAAAAATGTTAAATATTTTGCCCGATGTTTGATCTTTTGTAGCTCCAGGTGTTGAGTTCATCAATTGGTGCTGCTTAAAGGAGTGGTCAGTTCTTAAGGGTGCAAAAATATACTATACATTATTACAGTAAAATCATTGTTTTACCCTTCTTTTTTCCCTTGATGAAAGATCTTGTATTTTGAATGATTAGTATTTTTGTTAAATGAGTTTTTGAGAGCTTTCATGGCTGCTCATATGTTCTGTAACTTCAATTGATTTAACATACAGGGTTATAGAATTTTTTTTTTTACTATTTTGACTTTTAGTGGCGACAAATATCGTCGCTAAAGATCAATATGTCGACACTAAAAGTGAACAACCTTTAGCGGCGACTTCTTTAGCGGCGACACCTGATCTTTAGCGACGGAGTATTAGCGGCGACCCGTTAGCGGCGACAAGTCGCCGCTAAAACTCTGTTTTTCCTGTAGTGGCACAAACACAACGTAATCCTTAAATACAGGATGCCCGCTACCTCCAGCCCAATATATTACATCAGCCTGCTCCTCTGCAGTTTGATTATTAATCAAAATCATAAAGAGCATCTGACCTACTTTTGTAATATTTGTCATAATGTTGCAAAAATGGAGCCTGAGCATGTAATAAAACCCAGAATCAACAGGAAGTCTCCATGCCAGATCTTTAGACAGTCCCAAACTCCTTTGGGTAGCATAAACTGGCTCAGGTGCAGTATAATTGGGCGTCTCAGAGGTGTATGTTATCAGAGTCTCATTAACAGGCGTTTTCCCACGCACTGCTCCGTCTATGTAATTGTTATCTTGATCCCATGATGACCTGTACATACCAGTATCATCAGGTACCTGTCCCCCACCCATGTTTAGCCGGTATAAGCTTTCAAAAGCCATTTTCTCGTCAATCGTGTATCCTGTCGTCTGATCAACAAATTTCAAGTCGCTACGGTTAAAATACAAATTTCCAGGCATGGAAACGATTTCAATACCGTTGATGAAGGCATAAGAGTTGGGTGAGGGCGTAAAGGTAACGTTCAGGGTTTGTATATCTTTTACATAGATCATGAATTCCTTAACAAGGTTTGGAACAGGGGGACCATCAACTCCTGCATCGGACCGGGTCTTTGCCAGAAAGGAGGCAGTTAGGAAAGCACTGAAGTTGGTTAAGAGAGAGAAGCCATTGGATGACACTGAGAAATAAGAATGTTCAGGGTTGAGGCTGGAGTAAGTGGCAGGATAGAAATATAGGCGGAGGAATTTGGGACCTTGGGACACAGGAAATGTGTAAGTGAATGAAGAAGTGTTAAATATTCTAGCAGAAGAATAAGGGGTTTGGGGTACTGAAGAATCTGGATTGCATTTAGATGAAAATGAAGTGGCGATGATATTGGAAGGCACGAATTTGGAATTCTCATCACCATCCCATTGTTATGGACTAATACCATTGCAAGGTATGGGACTTGTCCCACATCGGTTGTATGGGCAACTGATGTGGGGTTTATATACCAAATGTGCTCTTTCACCCACCAGACTAGTCTTTTGGGTTGTGTTCTCCTGTTTGGTATGTAACATTGGTATCAGAGCCAGAACTCGGAGTGGTGGCCCACGGAGTGGTGGCCTGGAGAGAGCCAGCCGTGACCAACGAGGCTCGGAGTGGTGGCCCATGGAGTGGTGGCCTGGAAAGAGCCAGCCGTGACCAACATGGACATTGGCCCTTAAGGAGGGTCGATTGTTATGGACTAATACCATTGCAAGGTATGGGACTTGTCCCACATCGGTTGTATGGGCTCTCTCACCCACCAGACTAGTCTTTTGGGTTGTGTTCTCCTGTTTGGTATGTAACACCCATCTCCGGTCCGAAGTGGTTGTGGAGGAGGATGAACCGCAGTCGATGAAGAAGCGATCGGTGGCATGGTATGGTTGCGCAGTGGTGGAGCAGAAGAGAAGGACCACAGAAAAGAAGGGTAAACAGAAGGATAACATGGTTGTTGAAAGGGGGTATGTTTTTATAAATCATGAAAGCAGTCGTCATAATATATTTACACTTGCATCAAGAGTAGACTTGGAACGTCTTCTCGGTCTTCTCTTAGAATAAGTCCACAACTAATTATACAGTTATACGTTGTGCGTTAGGAGCTGTATAGATAGAGACATGTTTACTTGATGTTAATTTGTGTGGAACGAACACATTCTTCTGACGATTACTGGTTCAAGTTGTCATTTGTTTCAAGGAAGATGCTTTGTATCACTTTCAATAGCAAAAATAGAAAAAAAAAAAAAAAAAAAAACAAAACAAAACAGTAGAGATCTAAACTTGGGGTTAGGATTAATTATAACGTCTTCTAAAAATAAGGAATCGTAAGAAGGTCATCAAACGTACTCTAATTGACCTCAATTAAGCGGCATTGAAACTGTCTTATCAAACTCTACGATGTGAGATTTTAGGTTTTTGTTTTTAGATGTTTAGAGCATTTCTCATCCAATCCATCAAATTATACATACATTCCACTAAATACAACTCCTATATCAATATATTTTCACTAAAAACAAATACTTTTTCTCTCTCATTTTCAATTAAATAATATTATCATTACATTTTTCTCTCTCCTTCACTCACAACCACTTTCAATATATATTAAAAAAATTATACTGGGTGAACAGTGTCCCCCAAATATACAGATGAAGAGTAACATTTTCTCTCTCCTCCACTCACAACAATTTTTTATACCCTTTAGAATATAAAAACTACCCCTCACATATTTTGATGGTTTGGATGAGAATGCTCTTACTTTGTAGATTTTAGACTTTTTTTTACATTATTGTGTCTTTTTATTTATTATTGTGTCTGTTCTATTTGCTCGTTGTTTACATTATTGTGTCTTTTTATTTATTTTAAAGTCTTATCCCACCCCAAGATGCCAAACTATAATATTTGGACTACCATTTTCAACATGCCAAAAGAAAGAAGAAAAAAAAGGGTTTTTAGAGATATGGCTCTAGAGCAGCCTGTCTATTCTCTTTCATATAACACTACAAGAAATCGGACCTTTAGCGACGACCCAAAAAAGACTTTTCGCGACGAAATTCCGTCTCTGTAACCTATTGCGACCAAACTTGGTCGCAACAGGGTCGTTGCTATTGATCCGTCGTAACAGGGTGCAATTTTCATCGCTATAAAGGCGTCGCTATAGATTGACTTACAGCGACTATTTTTAGTCTCTATAGAGTTTTTACAATTTTCTGCAATTTCACCTTTAAAGACTAAATTTGGTCGCTATATGTTTTTTACAAATATAATTTTTTTTTTTCCTATGGACACTAAATTTAGTCGCTATAGGGTTTTTACAAATATAATATTTTTCTACTACAAACACTAAATTTAGTCGCTATAGTGTTTTTACAAATATAAGATTTTTCTCCTATAGAGACTAAATTTAGTCGTTATAGGTTGCAGATGGAGTGTCACTGATTGCAACTACATTTCGTCGCTATTGTTGAAAAATTTTGATATTTTTTTTTCTAATTTTCCAGGTTACCTAAATTAAAAGCTGTAAACATCAATGCGTTCAAACAACAAATTTTAAAATCAAACTAAGGTCAATTCTAATATAATAGCCATAACATCTAAATACTTAAAAGTTGCAATATATCATTAAAATACATTCTTCCAAGCAAAACGAAACTAAGTTAAACAAATTCATCATCTTCTTGTTCCTCCTCTTGTTCCTCTTCTTGATCATCTTCTTCTTCAAGTGGAAATGACGAGCCAGGAAGTACCAACTTCAATATATGTTCATTTGTGCTTTCAAAGCCGCATTATCTTTTCGCAACTTCTCATTAGCTTCTTCTTATTTTCGCCAACGCTCATCCCTATTTACATTAGGGAATAGTTCGGGTGTTACACTTTTCAAAACTCGTTCAATGCCCCGTAAGTGAGAATGGCGAGTCCCTAAAGCTTTTTTAAGACACCCCACTTGATCAACCGCCATTTCATCCCCACCCGAGCACGGCAATGATCTATTATACTCTTCTTCAATGTTTTCCTGCATTTAACAATAAAATATACATACATTAAATGCTTTACGAAAATCCGGCAGCATAACCACTATAAAATGGATAACCGGTCTGTTACAACAATATCAATAATATCCCGAACCCATTTTTGTATCCTTAAATTACAATTTACAAGTTTAAACGGGTCAAAAAATGATACAACTTACCCAAGCATGTTTTGCATTGTCGTTAATCCATTTGCCTTTCTTATAATGCATTTCTTTCCAACCTTTAACATAGCGGGCTAGCCCGGTTTCTTTAACCTCTAAACAAAAGCATGGTCAGCTCTCTTAATAACCCACTTCAATTCCGATATATAAACTACAGGTCACAAGAACATGGTTAGCTCTGTTATTTCTAACTGTAAGTTTTTTTTTTTTTTTGTGGGCTTTTGTAAACAGAATATGATATGCTATATCAATTAAGAGACGGGTTGGTCATGCATTATTTGATCTTTGTATGTTATAAGATTGTGTACACTTTCTTTATAAAATAAATTACAAAGTTGAAATTATTTGATTATGATCATGTTAAGGTTTTTCTCGGATGGCCAAAACAGTTTTTTACACTTTCATATCATGATGGCCAAAACAGTTTTTTACTCTTTCATATCATGATGGCCAAAACAGTTTCATCATCCGAGAGTGTATAGACATGAAGGTATGCATTCTGCACAAAATTTCTCAGTTGTAGTTTGATTCTCTACATTACAAAATGCCAGTATCCTACAACATATATTTTCGAATTATAATTGTGTGACCCAACATATGACTACTGATTCAAAAAAGTAATTTTGTACGAGTAGTTACCTCTTTGTGTCGCCTATTGGCAAGAGATTGACTCCCGTGATAACTTCCATAAAGTTGTTTTGCTCTGTTTGCCTTATTTTTTTTTTCAGAATGATTCATATACGCGGGAGTTGTGAACAAGCCGTCAATGAGCTTACACCATGCTTCTGGATTCATTGACTAGGGGGTGTTTCTTTGCCTCTTCAACATCTTTATAACCTCCATGCTTATCAAAATGTTTTTTCATTCCTGCCTTTCTGTCCTTGAAACGGCTTGCACATTCTACTTGTATCCCTTCCTTGATTGCATCCCAGTGCTCCGTATTTTGGAAACATTTTATATCAAAATAGTGCTGCCAAATGAAGAAAGCAGAAAAAAAACTGAATGTTACTGAATTGAAATAAAAATATTAATTTGTATCCTTACAGCTAGGGCTGTCCTTTTTACCCGAAACCCGACCCAAACCCAATATAAAGGATTCCCCGAAGAACCCGAACCCAAATATGTCACACCCCCAAAAGACCACATGCGGAAACCCCCGCGAGGCGTGTGACGTACCAGGATCCAAGCAACCAATCACATTGAACTCATAAATATATTTAAATAAAACTTTCATTCATTAACATAAAGGGTTACAAACGTTACATATCTTTCATTGCGTATAGCGGAAGCAAAACTCATTTGTTAAGTGTTTAGTAAACCATGTGTACATAAATCATTTAGCTTGTGTTGAGGTTCCATGTATCATGACCCATGACCACTCCAGCATCCCAAACAGCAAGTCCCAATGATATAAACCTACAACCCGCAAGCATGCAGACAAGTGTGTCAGACGACCCTGGTGAGTTCAAAGTTTTGTTAACGCGTTTAGTTACCAGGTACGTGTATAAAACAGTTCAACAGTTCAATAGTTCAATAATTTGATTTGATGTTGTTATTAACACGATTACCGCAGATGGCTACAAGATGTATTTACCCAACCCCAATGTCTCTATCAAAACATTGGTCATGCTTTAAGGAAATTAGTTCACGCCCGTCCTCCCCGGTACGGTGTGAGGGTGCCAAACCTAATAGCGCTATCAACTAATAACCTCGTTCCCTCCCCGACAACTGTCGGTAGATGTAAGGGGTCTTATGTGATAGAAACTGAGTATAATAACAAACATCCCAATAAACAAGCGTTCCTCCCCGGAACGTTACCCGATATCCCTCCTCGGGATGCATGGTTGGAAAAAGAGCAGTGAACTCACCTGAGATTGCTCGGTTTGTTAATCTACTTTACCAATTCCCAATTGGTCAACCAAACCCTACCGTGGTTACCAAAGATAATCAGTTTCGGAATCATTCATGTCATACATCAACATACAACAAATCACGCACGATTACACAGAATGCTTTTATCATAAAATCATGGCATGACAAGTATCGGTACTTAATTTAAAACAACTAGCATACACAACCCATTATTCTAATTAACATTCTCAGTTAAAGTAATTCAATGACGACATATGCGACCCACTATTGATTTTCAGTTCCCAAAGTCTAGTCACAATATAACAGTTTGATCACTTATATTCCCTTAATAAAAAATTCAATTACATTTGATTACTTGAACATCCAAGTCCCATGTGCGGCCCACTTATTTATCCATTTGTTTACAATTAATCAAACACATGTATGATTGAGACTTGGTTGGTTTTATTCGATAACTTGAACATGTGCAGACCATTTAAATTGCATTAATCACATACATCCATCATGACACAAAATCAATCAATCATAGTAATTATATATCCCAACATCACGTGACTGTTTACATGCATGCATAAGAATATTGTACTGACCTCACCAAATCATTACTCCATGCAACCCTAACACCATGATCATTAGAGTGTTTAACACGTGGCCTATATCATAAATACTATCAACACTCAAACATCTCAATCATTATACAATTCATGTTCATTACAGCGGCAATGTCGACAAAACAAACCCTTACCATAGATCCCCAGCAAGCATCACGCAACATTAAATTCATCCGTAATTCAGAACTCATCCTAATTAGAAACATACCACCGATTCATGCATAAACAATTCATGGACAGAAATCAAACTATAATCGGCCCAAAGATCATACAACATCTTTTATTAACATGAATCTTGAAGCAGTGATTTAACAATACGCAACACGTTCACATCGGAAAAAAAAATCATTATTTAACATTAAACATGTCATCAATAGTTTCTGCCTATCGGCCATACATCGGAGATAAACAGGAGCAATCAAGCAACATTAATCATACTATACTAACAGACATCAATCATGTAATAACACTCAATTATTAACATTGTTACCCTAATCTTCGATCTTCAAGAACATATATATACAATAACTATATGTTTATTAACATATGAATGAACACCGTGAAACAAGCATAACTGACTAACCAAGAGGTTGATACTCGCAAGATACTAAGGACGATCTCCAAGAGAAGGATACTTCAACAACATGGTGGAGGAGTCTACTGCCGTATGCACTCTTGGGAAAATAGGGTTTTTATTTGAGTTTTTAATTCAATCAGTATCATACTATGTATACATATGTGCAAAGAATTGGACGGCTTATTCACTTGGCCGAAATATGGGCTTAAGCCCATACACTTGGGCTGCCAAACCCAATGGCAAGAATGGCGGCTGTTTGGGCTTCAAGTCACCTTGAATTTTCTTTGGGGCTCCTCGGGTTTGAATGCAGCCCACTAAATTAACGATCTACACGAAACACAAAAGTGTGGCCCAACAGTACTAACATATACAAGTCTAACCAGGTTATCGAAAACGTTAAACAGAATTATATAAGTACGGAGCGTGTAACACAACAACGAGTAATAACAAGGAGTTAGGATCACAAGGTTAAACGTTACTAACCTTGAAAGTTCAGGTTGTCACATCATCACCAACTTGACAGAAATTTTGTCCCGAAATTTGATAAGTAAGCACGGAGAAATGAATTGACAAATCAAGATTGTTGCAAATTTTCCCCAGGTGCCACATCATCCCCAACTTGAAGAGGAATTTCGTCCCGAAATTCACCAGTAGTACCAGAATTAGATTGATTGACAGGAAAAAGTTGAGGATATTTGAGCTTCATCTGATCCTCACGCTCCCACGTGAACTCCGGTCCACGTCTTGAGTTCCAACGAACTTCTCACAATCATGATACGACTATGTTGACGAACCTTGACTTCCTGGTCCATGCGTTCGATAAATTCCTCCAGTAAAGGTATCGCACGTGTTTCATCCGACAACCACTGCCTTAGATCCGAAACATAATGACATCGCGTATGTTATCCGATTCGTCGGGTAACTCGAGTTTGTAGCTTACGCTACCGATTCCTCCCAGACTGTTGAATGGTCCACCGTGACGTCAGTTAAGCTCGCCATGCTTCCCAAGCATTCCACACCCTCCTAGGGTGAGACTTTCACCCCGATACGATCGCCTACAGCGATCTTCCAGTGTTTCCTGAGTTTATCAGCTTTCCTGAGGGTCACGCGTTACCGCCAATCGACTCCCGATCGAAACAACCTCCTCAAGAGTTTCGAGTACCAGTCCTGGACCAGTAATTAAGTTGTCAACCATCCCAGTCTAACAAGAAGGTTGGCATTATTGTCTATGCAATGCCTCAACAGAGTTGTCTGGTTACCAAATGATAACTACCGCAGTAGTACTCAACCATAGGTAAGAGTCCTTCCAATTTGCACCAAAGCCAGTCACACACATGCTCGCAGCATGTCTTCGAGTGCCAGGAGAGTTCGTTTTCTCTGATCGTTTGCCCAACAGCGATAAGCAATGCTCTGGTCCTGACGTTAGCCAAGGGTGTTGTGTATTGCCTGACATAAATCATGCATAGCTCAAATTCAGAGGTAACAGGAGTTGGCACCTCGTACCTAAAAGCCGCCTCTCTCAGAGGAACATTCACAACTGTGAAGACTCGTCAGTTTTCTTAATTGCAAGAAAGTGTGTTGGTAACTTGAGTCCATCAATGATCACCCAGGTGATAATGTTTCTATTTCGAGTCCATCAATTCTCTTTTCCATACATGTGTTTCTGGTTGCCACTATCCCACCTTGACTTTCCTACATGTCAAACTTCGTTCCCATGTGTGGCTATGGGGGCATTCAGGCCCGGTCACCCGTACATGGTCTACAGGTTTAATACATCCTATCAAAACTCAAATGAGTAGGATATCGAGGCCCGTGTGCTTCGCCTGCACCAGTCCCCTAAGGTTGCTGTAGTGAGGTCCATATTCGTCCCATGAAGTAGCAAATATCGTCCGACCTGCCAAAGGTTGCTTCCCCATGCCCCACATCGGTCAATCTTGAAAACTCTCTTCCTTCAGTTCCTCAGTTTGAACAAGCGAGTCTGATCAGGTATGTTAAAGTCGATAGCGAGATGCAAAGCTCGTGCACGTCCAGGTTTCACGGTCGTATTCATTCAAAAGTTCTATCATGCGATGCCATTAACTGATTTAGCTCTTTCAAAACCAGGGTACACAGGAGGCCCTTGTGATCGGTCTAAGTAACGCGTTCGGTACCGTCCAAGTAATGCCTCCAAGTAAATCCGAAGACCACGGTTTCCACCGCCGGTTGTGTGTCGTGCAGTTCCTCTTTGTAACTCAATTACGTAGGTCATCACTCTCTCGTGTTGCGTCGACGTGTAACTAGGGCTCTGATTCGAACCATAATGATATACCACTGAGTCACCCGCACCCTTGGGTAAAGACGATGCTTAGCGCATTGCAGAGTTGGGATTCGAAAGCTGAAAAGACGTCCTCCTGTTTTGTCTTTCACGAACATAGCACTCTATTGTGCTAAAAAGATTTAAGCTGCGCGATCTTCGAAAATCCTGTGGTGAATCTGCGATAGAGTCTAGTGTGACCAAGAAATTGCTGCATCCTCGAAGGGATCTTTGGTGCCAATCGGTTTCTAACAGAATGGATCTTAGCGAGATCCCCCATGCGTTCCACTCGTTGATTTCATGGCCAAAAATGTACCTTTCGAATCCAGTAGTCACATTTATCAAGACTTCGCGCGGTGTGGCTCCTTCCCCCAGGAGCTCCCAAATAAGTTGCAAAGCTGCCCATGATGTTCTTTTCTCCAGGAAATGATCCAAAACGTCATCGATAAACACAGCCGGTTTATGTGATCCATAAAGCTGCTGGTGTGTTGATTAACTCAATGGTCATGGTGTACAAAGTCACACTGGCCGTATTGCGTTCACTATGCCGTTCCAAGAACATTCTCCCCTTGGACTTCCATATGATAATAGCTCATTTTGTTAGTCAATCCTCGAATGGAAGCTTGTCCCTCGCAACTGGTCAACAGGGTGTTACTACATGGTCGAAGCGAACGGTTCTCAACTGTCACCTTGCTGGGTTCCCGATAATCAGTACACATACGAAAAGGCTTATCTTCACGGGTATAACTGGGGCTCCCCAAATCGAACAAAAACTATGTCCAATAAAACTCCTGTCCAACACTTCCTGTAGATAGTCCTTGCAACCCTCCTGGTGCAAGACGGTATGTAGCACAAGTAATCAGGGTTGCCCCTGTCGTGAGATCAAACTGAGATTCTTCCCCTAACAGTGGTAGAAGTAAGTCTGAAAACTCCTCGGGTAGCACACTGATAGGAATCACGAACAATTGGTGGATCCTCGATCCTCTTTTCCTTAGCCTCAACATCAGTAACGGTTGCTAACGTAGCGGGGTCATCCCTCCGTAGACATTTCTGGGCCCTCATAGCTGGAATGGCGCTAACCCTTGCACCCCTTTGATGCTTTAGAACAGACAACGGTCCTCCGCTAGGGAGAAGGATATGCAAAACTACCTTCTTAAAGGGTATATTTGTGCGATATCTGAATAACCAATCCACCCTATCTACTGCATCAAAACTGTCAAGGGTAGTAGAAGGAAGGTCGATGTCAAACACTTGTCCCACAAGGTCGAGTTTGCGTCCCTACAATCATATGAGGTTTCAGTTGACTTGCCATCAGCCGATTCCATAGCAGGTTCGGTTTCAAGAAGCATCGGAGTTAAGCAAAACAGTGACAAGGCGATTAGTTACTAAAAACGTGTGGGTCACCATGTTGTTATAATCCTAGCGCCACCCACACCAATCCTATGTGCCCTTCACGAGTACCACATCCAGCGTTGTTGCTACTGCTACTAGAACTCCCAAAACTGTTATTGTTCCCTGGGTTGTTGGCGTCTTGCCTTAACATCGTCCATTCCTTGTTGAAGCCACCATCATTTTCCATACCGAAAGTCATGATTTGTGAGTACCTTGATGTCATCGTGACTGTTGCTTCTAATGTCGATGCTCGAAACGGAGTCATGCGGCCTTTCGCCAACAGGGTCCACCTTTTCACATTCCGTGCCACGTCCTACTCACTGTGCTGTTAGCCACATTCCACACTATAATCTGTTGTCATTGCTTATGTCCCGATTGATTCGTAAGAGTTGACTCCCACGCGTCGCTGACTAGGGTTAAGAATTCGATTGAAGTCAATTTGCTGGTGTTCGTTGCCACTAATCAGGGTTGTCCAATTACTGAGGTCGGTAAAATACTACGCTCACTCTTTTATCCATCGATCTAGCGAGTTGAATGAGTAATACGCGGTATGCTGCGGGAGTGTTGCAGAAGTGATCACACTTCAGAGTCTAAGACGCCAATATACTGAGTTCCAACTAAAGAAGAGGAGTGAGAAGGGTATCGACCAAACATTCAACGCTGTGACATCCAACTCAGGGATGTCCGTACAAGCACCTAACATTCTATCCAGTTTGCTAGGCGTTCAGATGGGTGTTCAGGTAATGCTCGATAGCATCGAGATTCGAAATAATTCAGAGAGGAGTGAAAAGATCATGTTCGAGTAGGAGACATACACTGCTATGACTCCTATAGACTGTTGTGTTTCACATTGATCAATTAACGGGACGGAACACCTTTTTCACTTGTTAAGCCTCATTGGGACTCACATGCACCCCACATTATTATTATGTGTGCACCCACAATAATACTGCGATTTGCATACTCATCTCAGTTCCCCTTAACTCATGTCAAATGGTTCCTCTAACTCGAGTAGCAAACAAAGAGCATCATGAAACGCGAGTCATGAAGGTTTAGGGAAATACCACCCTATCAGTCACATAACACAGGCAAGTAATACATTAACTCATATTGTTGTGCTACACGTGCAATCTCATGCAATATTATATGTAAGTGTTCACTAGTTATGCAGTACAATAAGTATACGAGAGACGAACCTTGCAGTCTGGAGCTGAGTGTCATGGTCGTATTCAGAACTTGTTCGGTTATAGTCTGGTTTTATGAAAACGTTTTAAAACCAAGTTCACTATAACCAGTGGCTCTGATACCAAACTGTCACACCCCCAAAAGACCACATGCGGAAACCCCCGCGAGGTGTGTGACGTACCAGGATCCAAGCCGCTAATCACATTGAACTCCTAAATATATTTAAATAAAACTTTCATTCATTAACATAAAGGGTTACAAACGTTACATAAATCATTTGTTAAGTGTTTAGTAAACCATGTGTACATAAATCCTTTAGCTTGTGTTGAGGTTCCATGTATCATGACCCATGACCACTCCAGCATCCCAAACAGCAAGTCCCAATGATATAAACCTACAACCTGCAAGCATGCAGACAAGTGTGTCAGACGACGCTGGTGAGTTCAAAGTTTTGTTAACGCGTTTAGTTACCAGGTATGTGTATAAAACAGTTCAACAGTTCAATAGTTCAATAATTTGATTTGATGTTGTTATTAACTCGATTACCGCAGATGGCTACAAGATGTATTTGCCCAACCCCAATGTCTCTATCAAAAAATTGGTCATGCTTTAAGGAAATTAGTTCACGCCCGTCCTCCCCGGTACGGTGTGAGGGTGCCAAACCTAATAGCGCTATCAACTAATAACCTCGTTGCCTCCCCGGCAACTGTCGATAGATGTAAGGGGTCTTATGTGATAGAAACTGAGTATAATAACAAACATCCCAATAAACAAGCGTTCCTCCCGGGAACGTTACCTGATATCCCTCCCCGGGATGCATGCTTGGAAAAAGAGCAGTGAACTCACCTAAGATTGCTCGATTTGTTAATCTACTTTACCAGTTCCCAATTGGTCAACCAAACCCTACCGTGGTTACCAAAGATAATCAGTTTCGAAATCATTCATGTCATACATCAACATACAACAAATCACACATGATTACACAAAATGAATTTATCATAAAATCATGGCATGACAAGTATCGGTACTTAATTTAAAACAACTAGCATACACAACCCATTATTGTAATTAACATTCTCAGTTAAGTAATTCAATGACGACATATGCATCCCACTATTGATTTTCAGTTCCCAAAGTTTGTCACAATATAACAGTTTTATCACTTATATTCCCTTAATCAAAAATTCAATTACATTTGATTACTTGAACATCCAAGTCCCATGTGCGGCCCACTTATTTATCCATTTGTTTACAATTAACCAAACACATGTATGATTGAGACTTGGTTGGTTTTATTCGATAACTTGAACATGTGCAGACCATTTAAATTGCATTAATCACATACATTCATCATGACACAAAATCAATCAATCATAGTAATCATATATCCCAACATCACGTGACTGTTTACATGCATGCATAAGAATGTTGTACTGACCTCACCAAATCATTACTCCATGCAACCGTAACACCATGATCATTAGAGCGTTTAACACGTGGCCTATGTCATAAATACTATCAACACTCCAACATCTCAATCATTATACAATTCATGTTCATTACAGTGGCAATGTTGTCACGGCCCTAGCCCCGGTTTGACCTGGTCCAGAGCCGCGGGACAGGAACCCCGTGGTATTTAATTTAAGCGACAGCGGAAGTCTTTAATACAGGATCTTTTAATACTAAAAATGCCCGTTTACTTTATTACATAATTTAGGGATAAAACCCTGTAATTTACAATAAAGTGATTTCACTGGGAAATCTTTATTTTACAAAACATGTTTCTTTATTTATTTATATTGAGCCATTTCCTTAAGCTTGTAGTGCTTCACGGCACTTTTCATGGATCACAACAGATCACCTGAAACATGTTTGAAAAAGGTTTTGTCAGCGGGGAAATACTGAGTGAATCATTCTTTTTATTTAAAACGATACTTTTGTTATAATTTTACAGTATAAGAGCGATTAAAATGTTTCTACATGTCAACTATATACCCACGGTATTTGTCACTCGACCACCTATTGGCTATCTCGTTATCCAATAGTGTCTGTGACTATGGTCATGTCACCCCTTGGCTAACCCGTTGTCCAATGGTGACGGATAACAAGTAATGTATACAAAACCCCACATACCGGCTGTAATGAAGACTACAAAGACTTAATCCCTGTAATTATAACTTTGAAAACAAACATGATTTTGAAAGCAAGTTTGGTAAAAAGAGAATGACTCACTTTGCAGATTTATGCGGGCGGAGTTTAATCTACTGATTAGCCTGTTTAACCTAATTTAAATTACAATGCACACGAACTGGGTTAGTAACTAATACAGCATTTACGACAATTCACGAGATTAAACCCTCACAACAAATGACAAAGTGCGATACTTAAACATCCAGCGAATTAACGACGAATGACAAAGTATAAACCCAATTTGAGCAGCACTTAAACATTCGTTGGATAGTTTCAATCGATTGGATGTTGAATTGTAATAGCGATCGAGTTATTACCCTGTTATCGCGGCAGCGTTTCGTGATTTGTGTGTGTTTAAAGTAAACAGTCGATAATTCAGTGAACGAATTGAGTTTTTACGTCGTTTCAACTCCAGAAATCATGTCCCAAAGCCCTCTATTATACTGAAAATTTGACCCCCCTCGCGTGACGCGAGGGGTCTACGTGGGGGCGTCGCGTGACGCGACCTACTCCATAGGGTAGCCACATCCCTAACTAGCTTGGCTGAGTTGATGAAATTGAAAATTTCGATTTCTACAGCAAGTTATATGCATAATCATAAGCTAGGGTTTACCCCCTTGAGTTTTAGGGGCCCTGATCCTGATTCAGATTGTTATGAAAATTTTAGGGTTTTTGCAGAATTACTTGGGTTTCTCAATTAGGATTTCCTTATTGGACAATATAATAAGTAATATTTATAGTGAGAGTTGTTACATCCTCCCCACCTTAATAAAAATCTCGTCCTCGAGATTTACTCGAATAGATGAGGATATTTTCGCTTCATTTTTTATTCCAGCTCCCAAGTGTATTCTGGTCCTCTTTTTGAATCCCACTTGAGTCGTTTGTGCTTAAGAAACTTGATCTATCTATCTTCTATTTGCAGTGGTTTCTCCACAAATTTCAACTTTTCATTTACCTCGATATCTTGAAGAGGTACGACCAGGGATTCGTCCGATAGACATTTCTTGAGGTTGGATACATGAAATACGTCATGTACTCCAGCTAATTCTTCTGGTAGTTGTAAACGATAAGCAACTGGTCCTATTCGTTGAATTACTGGAAATGGTCCTACGTACCTTGGACTCAGTTTTCCTTTCTTACCGAATCGTACTACTCCTTTCCAAGGAGAAACTTTCAAAAGTACCTTGTCTCCGACTTGAAACTCTATCGGCTTGCGGCGATTGTCTACATAGCTTTTCTGACGATCTCGAGCTGTCTTTAGTCTCTCCTTGATTTGTGTTATCTTGTCGGTGGTCTCTTGCACAATCTCAGGACCTGATAATTGACTTTCTCCTATTTCTGCCCAGCAAACTGGAGTTCTACACTTCCGTCCATACAGTGCTTCGAATGGGGCAGCTTTGATGCTTGAATGATAACTATCGTTATAGGAGAATTCAATTAAGGGTAGATGATCATCCCAATTTCCACCAAAATCTATTACACATGCCCTGAGCATGTCTTCCAGGGTTTGAATTGTTCTTTCACTTTGTCCGTCTGTCTGGGGATGATATGCAGTACTTAAATTTAGTCGGGTTCCCATTGCTTCCTAGAAACTTGTCCAGAAATGGGAAGTGAAATGACTATCCCTATCTGATACAATGGAGAGAGGAACTCCATGCAAGGATACTACTTCGTCTACATACAACTTGGCTAACCTTTCCATGCTAAAGGTTTCTTTCATGGGTAAAAAATGAGCTGATTTGGTTAATCGAGCCACAATTACCCAAATCGCATCATTACCTTTTCTGGTTTTGGGTAACTTAGTAACGAAGTACATTGTTATGAGTTCCCATTTCCATACAGACATTTCTAACTGTTGTAGTAGTCCCGAAGGTTTCTGATGTTCTGCCTTTACTTGTGAACAAGTAAGACACTTAGATATATATTCAGCTATATCCTTTTTCATTCCTATCCACCAGAAATTATTCCTTAAATCTTGGTACATTTTATTGTTACCAGGATGCATGGTATATCTAGATTTATGGGCTTCTTCTAAAATTTTATTTCTTAATTCTCCTTGTCTAGGTACCCAAATTCTTTTCTTGTGGAATCTCCAAATTCCACCACTTCCTTGCTCTAACTCTTTTATCCGTCCTTTCATTCCTTCGGCATTGTCTTCAATTGCTGTTTCTTGAACTTTCTTTAGTTGTTCCATTAAATCTAACTGCAGATTTAATCTAAGAGCACAGACTCGCTTTTGCTTTTCATGATACTTAGGACTTAAAGCATCTGCGACTACATTTGCTTTTCCTTTGTGATATTAAATATCACAGTCGTAGTCACTTAGGATTTCCATCCATCTTCTTTGCCTCATGTTTAATTCCTTTTGCCCAAATATGTATCTTAAACTCTTATGATCTGTATAAACAGTAAACTTACTTCCATACAGATAATGTCTCCAAATCTTAAGGGCAAATATTATGGCTCCTAAACTAGATCATGAGTTGTATAGTTTTCCTCGTGCTTCTTCAATTGTCTTGAGGCATACGCAATTACCTTTTTGCGTTGCATTAGCACACATCATAATCCTAACTTTGAAGCATCACAGTATACTTCAAAATCTTCAGTTCTTTCTGGCAAGGCTAGAATTGGAGCATTTGTTAACTTTTTCTTTAAAATCCTAAAAGCCTCTTCTTGTTTGGGTCCCCATTCAAACTTAACTGCTTTACAGGTTAGCTTAGTTAATGGTACGACTATCTTAGAAAAATCCTTAACGAATCGCCTATAATATCTAGCTAATCCTAAAAAACTTCTAACTTCCATAGCTGATTGCAGAACCTTCCATTTGGTAATTTTGGAGGGATCTACATGAATGCCTTCGTGATTCACCATATGCCCCAAAAATTGCACTTCCTGTAGCCAAAATTCACACTTTGAGAATTTGGCGTAAAGCTTTTCCCTTCTTAACAAAGTTAAGAGTGCATGCAGGTGCTAACAATGTTCTTCCTGACTTTTGGAATAAATAAGTATATCGTCAACAAAGACAATTACGAATTTATCCAAGTATGGTTTACAAATCTGATTCATCATGTCCATGAATGCTGTAGGAGCATTTGTTAGTCCGAAGGGCATGACTGTAAACTCATAATGACCATACCTAGTTCTGAAAGCAGTTTTAGGTATGTCTTCTTCTTGTACTTTCAACTGATGATATTCGGAGCGTAAGTCTATCTTAGAAAAATACCTAGCTCCCTGAAGTTGATCAAAAAGATCGTCAATCCTAGGTAATGGGTATCGATTCTTAATTGTAACTTTATTCAGTTCCCTATAATCGATACACATTCTCATCGATCCATCTTTCTTTTTCACAAACAACACTGGTGCTCCCCAAGGGGATGAACTAGGTTGTATAAATCTTTTTCCTCAGTAATTCATCTAACTGCTTTTTCAATTCTAGCATTTCAGTGGGTGCTAGTCGGTAAGGTGCTTTGGCTATTGGTGTAGTTCCAGGAATTAGATGAATCCTAAACTCTACTTCCCTATCGGGTGGTAACCCGTGTAATTCTTCTGGGAATACATCGGAATATTCTGAAACTACTGGTATATCCTTAAGTTCCTTACTTTTTGTGTTAATGATTACCGAAGTCATATACACCATTTCTTGTTTTCTTGAATAACTAGCCAACTTCATTACTGAAATAAATTTCAGTGGCTTTCGAGGTTTATCTCCTGTGATTGAAATTACTTCTCCTGTAGGTGTATGGATTTCTACGGAATTTTTATCACAGAGAATTCTAGCATGGTTGGCTACTAACCAATCCATTCCTAACACTAAATCGAATCCGGCTAACTTCATAGGTAACAGGTTTGCGGAAAATTTATGGCCTAAGAGTTCTAGATTTCCTTCTCGCAAAACCTTATCTATTCTAACAGAATTTCTATCTGCAGTTTCGACTGTAAAAATCTGCCTAAGATTGGTCAAGGGTAAATTAAAAGCTTGGCAGAATGAAGTATTGATAAAACTTTGGTTTGCACCAGAGTCAAATAATACTTTTGCATACACGTTGTGAACTAGAAACATACCAGCTATCACATCGGGAATGAGTTCTGCTTCTTGAGTGGTCAGCTGGAATGCTCTGACATTCTTTTTAGTAGTTCTGTCGGTCGTCTTAGCTTTGTTGTCTGCTGGTTTGACCAGTTTGGGACATTCGGTTCTGAAATGTCCGGTTTTTCCACAGTTATAGCAGATCCTGGTCTTTTTCCTACACTCTTCCTCACGATGTCCTATAGCTTTGCAAAAGTTACAGGTTTCATTGCATTTTCCAAAATGTTTCTTTCTGCAATTCCTATAGAAAGGCGGAGTGGAAGATTGCCCGATTCCTCTTTTCTTGAACCTGCTATTATTACCCATACGAAATCCTTGGGTAATTTTCTGAGCCAATTCCTTCTTCCGGTTTTCTTCTCTTGTACGTACCAGTTCATCAGTTAGGGTGTTAGCTAATTCTACCGCATCGTCAATAGTGCGAGGTCTCACAGCTTAAATGATATTACGGATTTCGCCAATCAATCCCTAAATATAACGGGAAATAAGCACCGGTTCTTGCGAAGCCAGGGTTGGTACCACTCTCGCATATTCGAAGAATGTTGAAGTATATCCTCGACAGTCTACACCCACCATACGATGGCTCAGGAACTTATTTGCCATTTGGTCCTTTTCATACTCGGGACATAATTTTCTTTCCATTAACTGCTTAAATTCTTCCCAATTCATGGCATAGGCCATATTTCTTCCTTTTGCTTGAAGTACCGTATTCCACCATTCTAATGCCCTTCTTTGAAAAGATGTGACGCATACATAACCTTGTCGTCTTCAGCACATTTACTTATCATAATTACTGCTTCGGTCTTCTCCAACCAACGCAGTGTCGCAGTTGCCCCTTCATTGCCTGCAAATTCAGCTGGTTTACAAGCAAGAAATTCTTTGTAAGTGCAACCAGGCGTTGCAGCTTTCATTTTCTTAAGAAGTGGGCCCTGTCGTGGATCATTGTTGTGATTATCATGATTGCCGCCTCCGTTTACGCTATTACTGAAGTTATCTTCTTGAGTACGTTTACTAGGAATGATTTGTTGAGGTTCAGCAGGTTTCTGAGCAGCAGCCAGGATTGCTGGAATAGCATTGGCTATCCCTTGAGCAACGATATTTTCGATATCTTGTCTAGTCATAAATTGATTTTCCTGATTTTGCTCAGATTGATTCACTTCATTAACAGGTTCATTACTAGCGTTTTCCATCTGGTAATTATTATAGGTATAAATTATTTGTGTCAAATAATCGATAATCAAATATACAAATCAATTGCACATAATCACACAAACTTTTACAACACATGTATAGCCAAAATTGTCGATTTCCCGACTTCCATTTTTATAGATTATATTAGGCATCCGTACACACTGTTTATCTTACAACGTTTTATTTCTATTTTACAGAGTTATATTTTTGTTACTACTGTTATTATACAAACACAGCCTCCCAACCCCACTATTCCTTTGTCAGCTGGCATTTTAGTAGCGGCGTTCCCTCTCGTTGTATTTCCAGGAGATTTGTTCTCCCATTTCCCGGATCCTATTCCCTGTACCTATCAGTTCTTCGCCAAAATGGCGGAGTTCGGCTAGGTTCTCATTACTCATCGGTGGGTTTGGTATAGGTTCTGGGTTGAACTGAGGGAAAAAGGTATAAGGGTTATTAAGAAGGTTTTGAAACTGCCAGTCGTTAGTCCACCATTCGTCCATTTCTCCTAAAGGTTGGGTGTGGATTAGAGGGTCTGGAATAGCTGGTTCCAAGTTCATTGGAAGTTGGGTTTCAGCAGGATAAGGGTAGAGATTGTTGGTGATAGGTCTAATGATATCACAACTTGCCAGTAGATGATCTAATTCCTCCTGGAATGTAAATTCTTCAGTTTGCTTAGAACTTTCCCCGATTTCTATTCTTGTTTGCCTAACATTTTCCCTGATTTCTATCTCTGCTAGCTTAGAACTTTCTCCGATCTCGATCCCTTTTCCTTTATCCATAGGAATTTCTATTTTGGGGACTTTCCTAGTTGTTGGTTTCCTCCTGCGCACTTTCCTCTATCCTACATATCTTCTTCTTTTCTTAGGCTTTTCTTTCTCTGGAGGTGGAGCTTGAAATTCCATAGGTTCCACCACATCAGCAATGTAACCAGTAAAGTCGTTGGAAACTTCTGTTGGTACGGGATAGAGATTGAGATTCTGAAGGGCTTTAGATAACTCATTCATGCTGTTAGCATATATGCAAAACGCACACAAAATGCTAAGTTAAAATTTTATAACAAAATTGCATAAATAAACATTTAAGTATTATTGCATACCATGTGACTAATTTAATACAAAGGACAACTGAAATTCGAAACACAATAGGGTTTATCGTAATTTATTTATTTACTGGATAACTTTTCTTTAGAGCTTCTGGCTTGTAGGTAATATAGGTGCTAATACTGGTTCAGGGTACTGATAGTTTTCTAAAAGTTGGTATTTACTGCTACCGTTGCTAACATATAAAGATCTGCTCATTTTTCATCTAATTTATCTTCCCAAGGTGGATTATTGCCTATTTTCTGGGCTTGCTGATTAACCTTCACTTCCTTTGGTTGTGATTTCTTTCCTTTCTCCTGACTTTTTCTAATAATCAAACTTCTTTTATTAGGAGAAAGTGGCTTTTTAAACTGTGCCTTACGGACAAATATTCCTTCCTCTATATCTGCTGGGTATTTTGAGGAAGTTCCTTTTTCTTTATGTGAAGTATCTAATTTATGATAGATAGCCGAAAGTCTTTGTTTACCCATACTGTAACTAACAAATAGTCAGTTAATAAACACATAATCACAGAATGGCAATCAGTAAAATTAAGTATTTTGCTGAATACTTAATTAGCTTAAATCAGTGGCTCTGATACCACCTTTTCCTGTCACAGCCCTAGCCCCGGTTTGACCTGGTCCAGAGCCGCGGGAGAGGAACCCCATGGTATTTAATTTAAGCGACGTCGGAAGTCTTTAATACAGGATCTTTTAATACAAAAATGCCCGTTTACTTTATTACATAATTTAGGGATAAAACCCTGTAATTTACAATAAAGTGATTTCACTGGGAAATCTTTATTTTACAAAACATGTTTCTTTATTTATTTATATTGAGCCACTTCCTTAAACTTGTAGTGCTTCACGGCACTTTTCCTGGATCACGACAGATCACCTGAAACATGTTTGAAAAAGGTTTTGTCAGCGGGGAAATACTGAGTGAATCATTCTTTTTATTTAAAACGATACTTTTGTTATAATTTAACAGTATTAAGAGCGATTACAATGTTTCTACATGTAAACCATATACCCACGGTATTTGTCACTCGACCACCTATTGGCTATCTCGTTGTCCAATAGTGTCTGTGACTATGGTCATGTCACCCCTTGGCTAACCCGTTGTCCAATGGTGACGGATAACAAGCAATGTATACAAAACCTCACATACCGGCTGTAATGAAGACTACAAAGACTTAATCCCTGTAATTATAACTTTGAAAACAAACACGATTTTGAAAGCAAGTTTGGTAAAAAGAGAATGACTCACTTTGCAGATTTATGCGGGTGGAGTTTAATCTACTGATTAGCCTGTTTAACCTAATTTAAATAACAATGCACACGAACTGGGTTAGTAACTAATACAGCATTTACGATAATTCACGAGATTAAACCCTCACAACAAATGACAAAGTGCGATACTTAAACATCCATCGAAGTAACGACGAATGACAAAGTATAAACCCAATTTGAGTAGCACTTAAACATTCGTTGGATAGTTTCAATCGATCGGACGTTGAATCGTAATAGCGATCGAGTTATTACCCTGTTATCGCGGCAGCGTTTTGTGATTTGTGTGTGTTTGAAGCAAACAGTCGATAATTCAGTGCACGAATTGAGTTTTTACGTCGTTTCAACTCCAGAAATCAAGTCCCAAAGCCCTCTATTTATACTGAAAATTTGACCCCGCTCGCGTGAAGCGAGGGGTCTACGTGGGGGTGTCGCGTGACGCGAGGGGTCACCCTACTCCATAGAGTAGCCACGTCCCTAACTAGCTTGGCTGAGTTGATGAAATTGAAAATTTCGATTTCTACAGCAAGTTATATGGATAATCGTAAGCTAGGGTTTACCCCCCTTGAGTTTTAGGGGCCCTGATCCTGATTGATATGAAAATTTAGGGTTTATGCAGAATTACTTGGGTTTCTCAATTAGGATTTCCTTATTGGACAATATAATAAGTAATATTTATAGTGAGAGTTGTTACAAATGTCGACAAAACAAACCCTTACCATAGATCACCAGCAAGCATCACGCAACATTAAATTCATCCGTAATTCAGAACTCATCCTAATTACAAACATACCACCGATTCATGCATAAACAATTCATGGACTGAAATCAAACTATAATCGGCCCAAAGATCATACATCTTTTATTAACATGAATCTTGAAGCAGTGATTTAACAATACGCAACACGTTCTCATCGGAAAAAAAAATCATTATTTAACATTAAACATATCATCAATAGTTTCTGCCTATCGGCCATACATCGGACATAAACAGGAGCAATCAAGCAACATTAATCATACTATACTAACAGACATCAATCATGTAATAACACTCAATTATTAACATTGTTACCCTAATCTTTCGATCTTCAAGAACATATATATACAATAACTATATGTTTATTAACATATGAATGAACACCATGAAACAACCATAACTGACTAACCAAGAGGTTGATACTCGCAAGATACTAAGGACGATCTCCAAGAGAAGGATACTTCGACAACAAGGGGGAGGAGTCTACTGCCGTATGCACTCTTGGGAAAATAGGGGTTCTATTTGAGTTTTTAATTCAATCAGTATCATACTATGTATACATATGTGCAAAGAATTGGACGGCTTATTCACTTGGCCGAAATATGGGCTTAAGCCCATACACTTGGGCTGCCAAACCCAATGGCAAGAATGGCGGCTGTTTGGGCTTCAAGTCACCTTGAATTTTCTTTGGGGCTCCTCGGGTTTGAATGCAGCCCACTAAATTAACGATCTACACGAAACACAAAAGTGTGGCCCAACAGTACTAACATATACAAGTCTAACCAGGTTATCGAAAACGTTAAACAGAATTATATAAGTACGGAGCGTGTAACACAACAACGAGGAATAACAAGGAGTTAGGATCACAAGGTTAAACGTTACTAACCTTGAAAGTTCAGGTTGTCACAAAATAACCTTGAACCCGGAATAATTTAAATGGTTTTCAGGTTGGATTGGGGTAATTCACTCAAAGTTCACTAATCTTTCATAATATATCAGTAGGTAATTTAGTCAAAGTTCAATAATTTATTTAGAACATAATATATCAGCAGGCTTTAGATATTTGTGATTTATAATTGGTTTGGTTATCGGCTAGTTTTTCCCATCCAAAAACCCGATTAAACAACCCATAAAACACCCCTACTTACAGCAATTGTGGCAAGTATGGCCTTTTTATACTTAGCATCAACATTCTTCCAACTAGAATAATGGTAAGGAGCCTCTGAATCGACCTCTTGGGATATCTTCCTCACATACATCATACATCTGATAATTGTCTCCCACGGCCCTAAATTGGCGTTCTGTTGTACTATATTCAAGGGGGAGTGGCTTATTACCATTTTTTAAATGCTTCATATAGATTGAGGCTTCTTCCAACCGAACGGGTTTTCTTGCATTTAGCTACATTGATACACGAACTGAAAATTTAGCAAATTCAAAAGATATCCAAGATGAAAACAAATATTTGATTAGAATAAGTAATTAACTTACATGACTGACAACTCGTAGGTATCCTATGATTATGAGCATGGGGAGGATCATTCCCCCCATCCCCACCATGTGAGCTAGAAACATTTACCATGTCTTTAACAAAAACATAAAAAAAACATAATCATAATAATTAGTAGACATAAATAATAAATTTTAAACAATTAGAACAAAGACAAACAACAATCATACATTTAATCGGAATCATCACTACAATAATGTGTGTCTACAAGATCATTGTCATCACCGTCAACATCCATATCATCATTTATTTCGTCTTCCTCACTTGAAGTGTATTCATCTTCATCATCATCATCATCTTCTTCTTCTTCTTCTTCTTCTTCTTCTTCTTCTTCTTCTTCTTCTTCTTCTTCTTCTTCTTCTTCTTCTTCTTCTTCTTCTTCTTCTTCTTCTTCGTCTTCGTCTTCACCACCTTCACTTAAGGTCGTCCTCATGGGCAAGTAGCCTAAGTCAACAACCAAGTTACAATCAAATGATTGAGTGTCTCGTGTACTTGATTCACCAACTTCATAGCCTGAATCGACAACCAAGTTATAATCCGAAGATTGAGTGGCGTGCAATACATCTGCCTCATTAGCAACACTCATACTTGGATGATCCCAAAGTTTTCGATGGTGAACGTCTTCCACAACCCTCCAATTTCCGGTTCTTTGAGAAGGATCTTGGAGATAGAACACTTGTTTAGCTTGTGTAGCTAAAATGTATTGCTGATGATCATACCACTCGATTCCAGGATACATCTCACGACTGATGTCGATGAATACAATATTGTCTTTTGTAAATCGTCACTTACCAGACGTTTTGAACCATTTACAACGAAACAGTACAACCGAATAACCATCTAAGTAGTTCAACTCTATGATCTCCTCTAGTTGACCATAGAATGGATAGAATGGAATACCATCTTCTCCGATTGAAAACACCCCACTATTCTGGGTAGCGCGTTGGACATCACAACTGTGTACCACAAACCTAACACCATTGACTATGCAAGCGTTGTAAGAATATGCGTTCAAGAAACCATGTGCCATTGCAGTTAATTTGTTGGTAAGCTCCGAAGACATAGATGATGATGAAGATGAAGATATATTTGCATTATACTTAAACCATGTGGAAAATTGTGTTTTCAAATCACCGACAGGAAAATCAAATTCAAATTTGCTGGATGATGGACAAAAACTTCAAATTAGTTTATCATAATATGTCGAATGAAAATATAAAAATAGAAAACTTACGATTTGTAGTCTTTAATTTCATCACAGTTGTCTAGTACAAACCATTCCAATGATTTTTTGGCCTTCTCACAAAGTCTAGGGACTGTTGTCTTTGAAATTGGCCGACATTGTGATGAAAACACATGCAACTGCCTCTTTGGAATGCCATCATCTGCATTTCTATCGGGACGGTTAAACTTGGTTTGCATACCCTCAAGATACATAGAGCAGAATGTCAATGCTTCATCTGCAACATAACCCTCTGCTATTGAGCCTTTAGGCTTGGCCATGTTTCTCATATACGATTTCAACTTTTTCATGTATCTTTCAAAAGGATACATCCATCTATGCACAGGCCCAACAAGAATAGCTTCTTCGGGTAAATGCATAACTAGATGAACCATTACGTCAAAAAATGCCGGAGGAAATATCAATTCCAAATTGCATAATATCTTTACCACTTCCTTTTGTGCATTTCGCATGTCCTCCACACATAACGATCGTGCACATATTTTTTTAAATAAGGTGCAGAGGTCAATGATTGTTGACGAAACATCTTTAGGCAAACCTGCTTGGACCCCTATTGGTAGCAATCGATGCATGAGAATGTGATAATCATGAGACTTTAACCCAATTATATTTGAATTACTAGAAAGCACCTTCTTTTTAAAGTTCGATCCAAATCCATCAGGTAGTCTCACTTCTCTAATGAACTGACAAAAATGTTCTCGATCAACGGGTTTGAAAGAGTAACGAGCATGTGGCTGGAAGAACCTGTTGTTTTTCTTTATTAGCCATAGATGTGGTCGAATATTCATCTTTTGTAAGTCTTGTCATGCTTTGTATGTGTCTTTTGATTTTTCATTCATAAGTAAAGTTCCCAATAAACTCTCACATATATTTTTCTCCACGTGCATAACATCAAGATTGTGTTTAAGTTCGATGGAGGACCAATAATCCAGCTCGAAGAAGATATTCTTTTTGGTCCAGTTTGTCATTGTCTCTATCTCTGACGCATCACGCTTTCTTTTCCCACATCTATTACTTGGATGTTTACCTGGAACACGATTGGAGACACTTTTTAGTTGTTCTAATATTTTTTATTACTCAATCGTGTAGGATGACCTCTTGTCTCTTTTTTGCCATCAAATAACAAATTTTCCCTCAATTTATGCTTGTTAGGCAAGAATCGTTCTTGACCAACATAAGTTGTCTTACCGATTACACGATAAAACATTTTGAGACAGACCTACAATTGAGACAGACCTACAATTTCCATCTCTCAAAATCCTGTATTTCATGAAAGGACAAAACATTTTGAGACAGACCTACAATTTTTGAGAGAGAAAATTGCAGCAGGTGTTATTGAACCTGAGAAGGTTCATAGTGATGTGCAGACTGTTGATATATTTACAAAGGGTTTGAGTGCAAGTCAACATCAAACTCTTTGTGAAAAACTTGGTCTATATGATATGTTTATCACATGAATTATGGGGGCATGTTAAAATACGTGTTACTTGGAAATTCATGTTGCAACTTCCTGGTGAACATATTATATAATTGTTGGGCTAATGTTATTGTCTAGGTTATGTCTTGTTGGGCTGAACTGGCTACTAAGTGGCCCAGTTTGTTAAGTTGTTGTAACAGATATACAAGTTGTTATAAAAGGCTGAAAGTTTAAGGGTGCTATGTGTAACATTCAAGGGACTGCGCTTGTTATAGTTTTGGACTTGGATGTAAATTGGATTGGTGAGGCATATAAAAGGGTTGTTGCAATTGTGAGAAGACTGATCTCTCCCTTTTTGTTCACTCGCACGCTTCTCTCTGAATCTCTGGTGTAGTATTAGGGTTTGTAATAGTTTTACTCTGTTGTTGAAGATCATTCTGTGTAAACTCTCAGTTGTTTGTGAGAGTTTGATATTCTGTTGTTGATGATCATATGTGGATGATCATCCATGTATTTGTTTGTATTTCATATTGATTACAGATCTCACATATTGTAGATCTAGGGTTTGGGGGTGTTTTCTGGTTTCGGTAATCAATAAAAGTTTTTGTCACCGTTTTGTCGCTTCTCTGTTGTTTGTGTTGATTCTTTACATTGTTTGTGTTGATTCTTCATACATTTTATAGGGGATACTACCAATCGATCTCTGGTTGAATGTTGGAACAAAGCAAGGGTTTCTGGTATTGTAATAAAATCATACTCAATACTCAATTTTACTCAAATTCAATCCATGTGTCAACAATCAAAACAGTAAATTTCAAGCAAAAATACAATAAATAAGAAAAGTAAAGCATCATGAATAATTTCAAGTGCGAATAACCAGATAAGCAAGAAATTATTCTCAAAATTAAAAAGCTAATCCAATCCAAATCAGTTTAACCTCGTACTTAATATAAACAATATATTTCCGTAAATTTCCCAAAAGAACATAAATTTTTTGAAGCAGTACTGCTTTGGAAACGTGAATTGATGCAACAAATAAAAATAAAAAAGGAGAATTGATGGATTGAACATGAACTTTAAATTTGTAACTCCAATAGAAAAGTGATAAACTCAAAAGTGAAAACGAAAGATAATTACAATCAAAATTTCAACCTACGAACTATGTAACCATCCCTATAGAGGATTCATGAGCTCAGGGGCGGACCCACCACCATGCCAAGGTGGGCGGGCGCATCCTCGAGAAAAAAAATTTTTATGTAAATTTCCGAAGAAAATCCCGTCCGCACCCCTTGGAATTTTTCGTCCGCACCCTTTGGAATTTTTCAGTCGCACCCCTTGGAATTTTTCATCCGCACCCCTCGGGTAAAAAATATTATGGATTTATATTATATTTTTTTTAGTAAAGTCTGATTTTTTATTAAAAAAAACTACCTATATTAATATATTATACTACTTAAACCCAAACCAAACCTTAACCCATTAGTCCATTAGTCCATATCCATTACCCAATACCCAACAATAAACAAAAAGCCCATTAGTCCATTAGTCTATTACCCAATACCCAACAATAAACAATTAAGATTTAGCCCAAACCCCTTCAATTTCCTGATTTCCTCCTCCCGCCCTTCTGATTCTGCCCAGCGACTTCTTCAGCAAGCCAGCAGCAACAGCAGCCAGCGACTTGTGTGCGGTGGGTATAACAATTGGAAAAAGGTACATGCGTCACTTAAAAAACATGTTGGTTTAGTTAATAGTCTACACAACAAATGTTTCCAAATGAGTGCCGATTTAGTTAACGAAAATCAAGCGGTACACACACAATGGGACAATAGGACCCCTAAGGAGAAACGTGAATACCGACTTAGACTTAGTGCTTCTACTTTGCTTGGGAAAAGGTTGTTGAATGGAGGATTGGCGTTTCGTGGACATGATGAATCAAAAGATTCATTAAATAAAGGGAATTTCTTAGAGCTTTTAGAACTCATGGGTGAAATGAATGAAGAGCTTGCTAACGTTATCTTAGAGAATGCACCCGCGAATAACCAAATGACAAGTCTTAAAATTCAAGCGGACATCAAACATTGTTATGCTCAAGAGGTAATTAAACAAATTTTAGAAGAACTTGGTGATGATTTTTTTCTTTATTAGTAGATGAATCATGTGATGTATCAAAAAAAGAACAAATGGTGGTTGTTATTCGTTTTGTTGATAAAGTTGGGATTGTTAAGGAGCGTTTTATTGGGCTTGTTCATGTCAAAGAGATAAGCGCAATAACACTCAAAACGGCTATTGATGATATATTGGCACGTTATGGGTTAAGTTTGAAAAGGATTAGAGGCCAAGGCTATGACGGGGCAAGTAACATGTCAGGCGAGTTTAACGGCCTAAGGGCTCTAATCTTAAAGGAAAATGTTTCGGCCTTTTATATTCACTGCTTTGCACACCAACTTCAACTAGTTGTTGTGGCGGTGGCGCACAAACACACACCAATTTGGAGAGTTTTTGAAACGATAACATGTTTAATAAATGCCGTTTGTGCATCTTCTAAACGACAATATATGCTTCGTGAAAGCCAAAGAAGACAATTTGAAAAAATGGAAGACGTACTTTGTATCGGAAGTGGGTTGAACCAAGAAATGACACTTTCAAGGCCCGGGGATGCACGTTAGAATTCCCATTACAAGACACTTTCCCGTTTAATTTCTTTATATCCAAACATTATGGAAGTTCTTGGATGGTTAGTAGAAATGAGTCAAACTCTTCCTTGTAGTAGACAAGCGGACGGACTTCTAGAGGATATGAAAAAATACGACTTTGTATTTTACATACACTTGATGGAGCATATTCTAAACATCACACATACGTTGTCCCAATGTCTTCAAAGAAAGGAGCAAGATTTGATGAATGCAGTTAAATTGGTTTCTTCCACCAAAAACCAACTTGAAAAGTTTAGGTTGGAAGGTTTTAATGAGTTCTTGGAGAAGGTTAACTCCTTTTGTGACATGTATGAACTTGAGGTGAAAAAATTGGATGATGAATACGTTAACCCAAGGTGGCCAAGAAGAAAGATGAACATCACAAATCGGCATTATTACGAGTATGATTGCTTCAATGCGGTTCTTGATTTGCAAATACAAGAATTTGGGAACCGTTTTAATGAGGTAACATCGGAACTACTTGTTTGTATGAGTTGTTTGAGTCCTTGTGATAATTTTAGTGCATTTGACATTCCAAATATACTAAAGCTAGCCGAGAAGTATCCATATGATTTCAATGAAGAGGAAAAACGAAGGCTTTCGATTCACCTCGGAAACTACTTTAATTTTGTGAAAAAAGATAAACAATTCGCCAACTTGGATGGTTTGTCAAGTCTTGTAAGGTTAATGGTTTCAACAAATATTCACGTTACTTTTACATTGGTATATCGGTTATTGAAGCTTGTTCTCGTATTACCCGTTGCAACCACAACCGTTGAAAGATGTTTTTCGGCAATGAAGAATGTGAAGACCGACTTGCGTAATCGGATTGGGGATGAGAATTTAAGTGATAGTTGTGTATGTTATATAGAGAAAGACTTTCTTAAGAAAGTAGCTTTAGATGATGTTTTGGATAGATTTCAAAAAATGAAAACCCGTAGGGCGACATTTTAATTATGTTTGTACAAAGTCTCACGTGTTTGCCAAATATATAAATTTAGTTTGATGTTCTTTTGTCTTACAAGACCCGACCCGACCCGACCCGATACAACTGATTTTTTTACTTATGTACCTAGGGGCCTAAAATTTTTAAAAATGTTCCGCACCCCCATAGAAAAATTCCTGAGTTCGCCACTGGATGAGCTTTGAAGAATAGAAGTGTAAATGAAAGAATAGCATGATTGCTTGTATAATCATAGGAAAGTGTCAACTACTGGTGTATTTATAAATAATAAATTATTGCAGCAGTGAACGGCTTGTCTGCTTGCTTAAAGACTCTTGTGTGGAATAATTCCAAGAATAATTCCGCAGTTAGTCAAACGGTTATACGTTGTGTGTTAGGAGTTGTAATTTGTGTGGAATAAACACATGCTTCTGTCAATTACTGGTTCAACCAGTTAGGTTTTGAAAAAAAAACACTGCTTATATTAGTATAAAACAAAACTACATATAAAAACTATGGATGTGGTATAACCATCATAATAATGACTACGGAGATGTAATTGGTGGTCCTTTGTTAACATGCAATCCACACAACTTGCCAGGTAGCAAAGTACCGTGGGATAACCTGACACAACCTTGACCCTAAGCGTCAATATACCGTGGCCTAAACTAACCTGAATTATTGGGTTTGGTATCATATCTCTTGAATTGCATAGTTACATTACAACACAGTGAACATATATCTTGATACAATCAGACAATGGCTTCAATGTTAGATGATTTGCAACTCGTGAGCGGTTTGTAGATTAATCCTGATATAAGTCTCACTTGACACCAATCAGCTGTAACCCGAGAACTCATATATTCTTAATTACTAGAAAAGGTAACAAGGGTTTAGGGAATGATATCACAATTGTATGAAATTTATTCATTACATGGTGCCTATTAAACATTAATATGTAAAGGGAGAGAGCCCTGGAAATTACGTATAATTTTACCACAATATAACGTTGATTGTTTGTAGTTTGGCTCTATAATTCCAACTTACATGTTATCTTCCAGCTGGCTTCAGAATCTCGGAGAAAACTGTTTCTGACTTGAACCCTCCATCGCTGCTACTAATCGACGATGTGCCATTTCTTATCGCGCTTGATCCTGTGAACGCATCTTCGTCTGTTGTTGGTGTTGTTGCTCTTGTCGCCCCTTGCATCAGAAACGGAAATTCTTGATTTTCAGGCACGGCTTCACCAACTGTTTTCTCAGAAGATTCTTGTAGCTCCAATGCAAACTCCAGCCCCCAAACTACTTCGTCCATGGATGGCCTTTCACTTCCTTGTTCTTTCAAGCAACTAAATGCCACCACTCCAAACTGCTTTAAACACTCAGGTGCAACCTCACCCCTTATTTTTGGATCAATTATTTTGTTCAGGGTACCCTTCCGACGACAATATTTTCCCCATTCTGCCAAACTCACCTGTTCTCTGGGCAGCCCGGGAATCAAAACTGGTCTTGCACACAACACTTCAAGCAGAACAACACCAAATGAGTACACATCAGATTTGTCTGTAAGTTTTTGGCTTCGGTAATATTGGGGATCCACGTACCCGATACTACCCTTCACTACCGTGCTAACATGGTTTTGTGCTTGGTCACTAGGGCCTAGCTTTGACAAACCAAAATCGGATACCTTAGCAACCCAATTTTCATCAAGTAAGATATTTGTGGACTTGACATCCCTATGAATTATCACACGTTTTGCACCCGTGTGGAGATAATGCAACCCTTTAGCTGCACCAATGCAAATTTGGAGACGTCTTTTCCATGGCAGTGGGGGCTTGTTTGTCTTGTACAAATGTTCGCGTAGAGTCCCGTTAGCCATGTAATCGTAGACTAGTATCATCTCTCCCTTATCTTCACAGTATCCAATCAGGGACACTAATTGGACATGGCGTAGTTTAGACAACATCCCTATTTCCGTATGGAATTCTTGTAAACCTTGGTTGGATGATTCATTTAGTCGTTTGATTGCAACAGCGGTTGCAGCGTCGTCCATGTACCCTTTGTACACCTTACCAAACCCACCGTTGCCTATGACGAAATCATCATTAAATTCATTTGTAGCTGCTAACACTTCTCTAAGTGAGAAGCGACGACATCTATCTGATGGCAGTGTTGATTGTGAAGACTTTGATTCACTATACGCTGGCTCGTATGATGACCTGTCGTCGGTGCCAGCACCATGATCTTTGACTCGTCTCCGCTTCTGGAAAACTATGAGAACTAAGATAGACAACAAGACTAACGCTCCTACGATACCTCCAATTATCGCGGCATATGGAGGTTTGTTCTTGTTCCTTTTTACAGTAGTTGTCTGCCGAGTTGGTGGGGTTGTAGAGCTAAGTTCCGGGTTTGGACTAGCAAGACTTCTATCCGTGCTTAACTTAAAGGCTTCCAAACCATTCAAATAAGCATCATGATATACTTCAGTATTGGGATTAGGATGCATAGCAACCCACAAATCTTGCTTGCCTCTGTTGCGATATGGGTCATCAACAAACACAACATAATCCTTGAATACAGGATAACCACTACCTTTTGTTAAGTGGAACACGTCAATTTCCTCATCAGCAGTTTGATTATTAATGAAGATCTTGAAAACCACCTGACCTGGTTTTGTGTACAGTGGTATACTGTTGCAAAAATGGAGCCTGATATTGTAATAAAACCCAGAATCAACAGAAAGTATCCAGGTTAGATTGAACGTGTCAGACAGATTGCCCATACTCCGTTGGGTTTGATAAACTTCCTCAGGTGCAGTATAATTGGGTGTCTCCGTTGTATAAGTAATGGGCTTGTGACCATAAGACGGTGTCAACCCAATTGCTCCTCCGTATATGTAGTTAATATCTTGATCCCATGACCGGTACATACCGGTATCTCCAATACTAGATATATGTCCCCCACCCATATTTAATCTGTAAACATTTTCAAGTGCCTGGTCGTTTGTAATATCAGGTGCTGTAGTCATCCCAACAGGTATCAGGTTCATAGAGTTAAAGTACAGATCTTCCGGCATTGAAACAATTTCAATACCGTTGATGAAGGCATATGAGTTGGGTGAGGGTGTGAAGGTAACGTTTAGGAGTTGTGTATCTTTTATATAGATCAAGAATTCTTTGACAAAGTTTGGAACCTGGGGTCCATTAACTCCTGCATCTAAGCGGGCCTGAGCCAGAAAAGAGGCGGTTAGGAAAGCGCTAAAGTTAGTTAAGAGAGAGAAGCCATTCGATGATACTGAAAAGAAAGATTGTTCTGGTTTGAGGTTGGAGTAGGTGGCAGGATAGAAATATAAGCGGAGGAATTTCGGGCCTTGGGAGACTGGAAATGTGTAAGTGAACGAAGAAGCGTTAAAAATTCGGGCAGAAGTATAAGGGAGGATGCCGGATACTGAAGGATCTGATTGGAAGGGAGTGGAAGGAAAAGAAGTGGTGATGATGTTGTTAGGGACAAATTTAGAATTTTGATCATCATCCCATCTCGGGTCAGAAGTGGTGGTGGTTGAGGATGAACCGCAGGCGATGAAGAAGCGATCGGTGGCTTTATATGGTTGTGCAGTGGTGGTAATGATGGATATGAAGAGTAGGAGCACATAAAAGATGGGTAAACTGAAGATTAACATGGTTGGTTGAAGAGTAGTGTGATTGCTTGAATTATTAGAGAGTATTAATTAATGGTGTTTTTTATATATTATAGGATCAGTGGTCACATTGTCTGCTTGCTTCAAGTGGAGCTGTGGAGACTTGGAAAGTCTTTGGGTCTTCTCCAAAAGCTTATAGGACTAATTCAAAAGTTATGTATACGAGGTGCTGTTAAGAGTTGTACTATAGAAAGTGACGTGCTTTGTAGATATTATAATTATAATTATAATATAATTTGTTTGGTGTAACACCAATCATTTTTAGAGATTGCAAAAAGAAAAGAATGATAAGAGTTCATCAATCATCTTACCGGCTCGAGCTTCTCTATCCATCACAATTCACAAAACCAGCCGGTTCATTGGCAAACTGTTTAATGCTTTAAAATAAACCGATGACTTGTCCAGTTTTCAACAATTCGACTGACGGGGGTGTGGTCCAATTTTGAAAGTGGGAGATACTTTACGTCACTTTCAATGACAAAGTAGGTAAAGAAAAATCCATTTGAACGAGTCAATAATAAATTAATAATAGGCTAAGGGTAAAAGGGGGTTACCATTTGAGGAGAGGTAAACTCTTCATCTACACAATCAAATCTTAGAATTCCTCTTTCTAATTTCTAAGTCCCCTCTTGCACTATTTTATTTAAATATAAAAAAACAAAAATAAGATTGTGATTGGTTGAAAATAGTGGACCCCACCATTATCCAACTCTCTATCTTCTTCTCCTATGCGTTATACACCGAAATCAAGTCTCCTCGCGAGGTAAACTAGTTTACCCCATAGTTTGTCGCACCCACCCCGTTCACCCTAATAGGATAATAAATTGTATGGCTATGGATATAAACATGGAGTGTAGGGCTGTTCAAAAAGTCTGTGTCTCGAGGCTCGGTCGAAGTTTGCTCGAAAAAAGTTTGAAAAAGCTCAGTTCGAAGTCAGCTCGGTTTTATACGAGCTGGCTCGGCTCGGTTTGTAAACGAGCCGAACCCGAGCCAAGGTAGGTTCGATTCGTTGCTCGTTCGTTAGTTGGCTCGTTGGCTCGCTCGTTAGTTGGCTCGTTGGCTCGTTCGTTTGGCTCGTTTAAATTAAACCACAAATTATATATGTGTGTATTCTAATATATTTAAGAAATGTTGTTTAATTAGTAACATGGTTATTTTTTATTGAACGAAATAGATTATAAAACTATAGTATTTATTAGTAATATTGATTTAAAAAATTATTTATTAAGGTAAGTAATATAGAATCTTTTCTTGTTTGTTTTATTTATAGTTTGCCCAAAAGTACTATTCTATTAGCTTAAATAATGTTTTATTTATTTATTTTTTGGTTTTATGTATACTATTATGTATAAAAAAATACAAAAATATAAACTTTTTTTAAACAAATGAGTCGGCTCGAGCTTTGACGAGCCGAGCCCAACTTTCAAGCTCGTTAAGAAAAATGAGCAGACTCGGCTCGTTTCCATTTTTAAACGAGCTGAGCCTGAGGCCATCCTAATTTGATTCGGCTCAGCTTGGTTCTAACCCTAATGGAGTGTTGTGGGCCCTCCAAAATGATGTTATTTGGGCCTAAATAGAAAAAGAAAAAAAAAAAGAATAACCTAGGATGAAATATAATGGTGAAATATAATAAATTATCTCTCATTTTTAATGAGATACTAGTTTCCTGTCGCGCGTTGTGGCAGTGCCGTACGCAAAATGATAACGCATAAACTACAATTGACTAGGCTCGTTTTCGAATGAAATTTACGTAGAAACATGATAACTCAAATTTATACCGTTGAATCAAAACGCATCAAATTTACGTCAAAACATAGTCCACTCAAACCGTACGTAAAAGAGTACATTTTTTTAATTGACTCGACTCATCTTCAAACAAAAACTACGTTAAAACGTATACGAACTCGAATTTACACCGACACATTGATAAAAAAAAACGTAATAAATGAGTATTATGGTAACCTCAAAACTTTAGAAAGGTGAGGGGATAAGAAGGTAACATTTACAAAGTTAGAGGGTTACCTTTGACATAATAACAAAGTTTAAGGGTAAAATGGGTTGTATGACAAAAGTATGAGTGTTAAAGAGAAGTTAGAAAGTATGAAGGCTTTTGTGTGAAGTTAGAAAATAGAAGGGTTATTTATGTCAATTATTAATTGAATTTTGTCAACTTAAAAAAGTTGAGGGTTTTTTTGACAAATAAGAGTCATGGTCACCTTTTCTTATTATCACCTTTTCTTACTTTTTCACTCAAAAAGTTGGTTAAGAGAGAGTAGCCATTGCATGTTACTGAGAAATACGATTGTTCTAGTTGTAGGTCGGAATAGGTGGCAGGATAGAAGCACAGGTGGAGGAATTTGGGGCCTTTGGAATACCGAAGAATGTGGTTGGAAGGGGGTGAATGGAAACGAGGTGGTGATGATGTTGGGAGGCACGAATATGGAATTCTGATCACCATCCCATGTCCGGTCAGAAGTGGTTGTGGAGGAGGATGAACCACAGTTGAGGAAGAAGCGTTGTGTCATAGCCTAGGAAAGAGTTAACTGTTGGTGTATGTGTGAAGATCCAAAAATCAGACAAGGCCGGAGCCTGTAAAAGGAGGAATTGGATCTTATGGGAGATAGAACCTTCACCTGCAAAACAATAAATCGTTAGGCTCGCCGCAGAGATGGGAGGGCCCCTCTGCGACTACCCTCCGGCGTGAGGATAAGTATTGGTAGAGAGAGAAAATAAGGACGAAGGTTTAGAAAATCGTACTTGGCCTTGTACTTGATGGGGTATTTATAATGGTCAACTGAGATGACGTCATTCGTCCAGACGCACTTGAACGGATGTCCGTCCTCGGCGACATGGGGAACGGACATCTTCAGAATGTCCGTCCAGGTATGGTCCGGTCCGTCCTTAAGGATCATATCCGGACACGGATATGTATCTTCAACTCCCCCAGTTTGTTAAGTTCTGCTAGGGCGAATAACGTGGCGTTATTTAAATGGTGATGATGCGGCGTAGGTGAAGTAAGTTGTTTGACCGTCAGTCACCCGCGTGTGACGGGTATGAAACCCCGCCTTGGGAATCGCGATCGTCTATTGAAGTGACGGTTTGATTTGACAGACCCAAACCGACTTAAATCTTCCTATAAAAACCCTTTTCACATTTTACTTTTTATCTTTCTCACTCTTGATTTTTCCTCTCAACTTGTTACCCTCCTTGTCCGTTCTTCTTCTTCTTCTTGAAATGTGCGTTCTTTTCTTCATTACTATCATGGACCCTGGCAAGGATAACCTTGCTGAAAGCTTTAGCGTTCTTACCCAACGTCAGTTGGATAAGTTCGTCCAGGAATATAACATTCCTTTCGGTCTCAACCCGGTCCTTCCTTCGAAGAACGAAGCTATATATCCCTTTCGTCATGGGAAGTTCCCTTTGTACACCTGTGTGTGCAATTTTGCGAATTACAGGGTTCCCTTCTCGAAATCTTTAGTTAGGGTGCTTCGATACTTCCGGGTTCACCTTTGCCAAGTGAACCCATTTGGAATAAGCCGCATAAACCATTTCGAGATCTCTTGTAGGGCTTTCGACCAGAGACCGGACCTGGACGTCTTTAGATACTTCTATGAGTTTATTACAGCCGGCGATTGGTCACCTTTGCCCACCGGAAGGGAGTCCCCAGTCCTTCCGAGGATGAAAGGTCCAGCCTGAAGAATTTGAAGGATAACTTTTTCTGGCTGGACGACCGCTGCCTTCCGGTGGAGATGGTTTGGAGGTTCAAGGATCAGACCATGCCCTTCGACCTGGGCGATGACTTTAAGAAGAAGTCAGCCAGATCCCTGATTGAGAAGAAGTCCCCTATCCGTCCTCTTCCTGAGCATTTTCTTTTATGGGGACGGGTTTGTTTTTCCTGGGGCCGAGGGGGTAGAGATTGGCCGGTTATCCGCTCAAAGCGTGAAAGTAAGTCTCCGACCTCTTTCCTTCCCTTCGGCACTTTTTCTTTTGTTGTTTTTCTGAACTTGGATCTTCTTTTTGATGTGCAGGAAACCAGATGTCGCTTAAGGACGCACTGAAGATTCCGAACTTTAATGTTCTGGATTTTAATTTCGATGAACAAGCTGAAGGTGAAGTTCCTTTTATGCAACAGGTGGCTTCGGCGGCTCAGGAGATTCGCCCTCTGACTGGTCAAGGTACTTCTGAACCATCTGCTGCCGATGCTACTTCTTCTGTGCCAAAACCTACAAAAGGTGCTGCTGGGTCATCCGGATCTCAAGCTGGGAAGGAGTCCATTCTGGATGACGTGGATAGTGATCCGAAGGTACGGAGTTTAGACGAGGCCTTGAAGTATCAACCTTCTTCTGGTTCCCAAAAAAGCAAAGGTGTTACTTCTGATGTTGAGCCGAAGGGTTTTATTCGCAAGAGAAAGAATGAAGCTCTTCAAATTCGTTCATCCGATCCTCTTCCCATGCCGAAGGTGAAGAAAAACAAGAAAGGTTCCTCTCATTCCAGTGGGAATGTCATTACTGAGCTTGATGAACATCTTTTCGGCGGTAAATCATCACGGGAGGAGGCTGCATTGGCCCGTTCCGCCCCGACTCCAGCTTTTCCATAGGATATCTTCCAATAAATGAATCCGAAAGTATGGAGATAGAGGATCAGGGGGTTACGAGCAAAGGGAATGAAAAAGCTCAGAGTGAACCGAAGATGGTGACCTTTTTAGGTACAATTTTGGACTCATCTTTGGGTCCGGGCTGTTTTATTGATGATGAGGGAGATCAACTAACTTCTCTTCCTCCATCTTGGTTCGGACCTGAGTTGATGTCCTCTTTCGACATGCAGATGTATTCTCGGATGATATGGAGATAGATCCGGCAACGGCCGATGAAAAGTTTGTTCGGGAGTGGGATATCCGGAATAAGGACTCGGTGATGGATGACCTTGTTGCCAGGACGTTTCTTTTCAATATCAGCACCCCTTTGGATCATGCCCGAAGCCGTAAGATGAAAAATCAAGATCTTGGTGTGGCGGTGCTATCAAATCAGGCTCAATCGAACGTTTATGTGACGGAATTATACCACCGTGGGTTGAAGCGGAGTCCGTGAGGGAAAATCTGGAGAAGGAAACTCTTTCCCTGAAACGCAAAATACAAAGAACTCCGGATGCTGAGAAGAAACTTTCCCAACTCTCTCAAGACCTTCAAGCTCAGAAGGAGAAGGTTAAATCCCTAACAGAATCAATCCTCTCAAGCCACTGCTGCTTCTGCTTTGGAGGACCGAGATAGGATAGCGACGAAATTGAAGGATTTTTCCGAATCCTCAAAGAAGAAAGACGAGGAGCACAAGATGGTTTTGTCGAAGATGGAGGAGTCCATTTCCAATGCTCGTACGGCTTATGAGAAGATGAGGGCAGGTTCGTCCTTTGCTTGATTTAATTTTTTCACATCTTTAAAAATCTTTCGAACACATTGGTCAGAGAATGATGCCCTCAAAACAGGGGAGGCTGATTTAAAGGCTAGGATGGACGAGTTGAAAAGTCACCATAAGGCCGAGATTGAGGAGCTGAAGCTGGAAAGTGCAGATTTGATGAAGAAGGTGGATGAGTTGCAGGCTACCAAGGCGTGGCTCCTTTCGGAGGGGGCACAGTTGTTGGCAAAAAATGTTCATAGAGGACCAGAGATGACGGCGGCCGTGGCAGCGGTGAATAATGCCATGAGCTCTATTGGAGTCAACCCGGTCTTCATCAGGGGTACGTTCATGCCCTTAAGAAGAAGACTCCTTATGCAGAGGTCCCCTTGTTGAATCGGAACGCCGAAGCTGACCTGAACACAGTCGTTGCCTGTTATGAATCCTTGACTTTTCCGGTGGTGAATGACCTTCCGAAGCTTATCAACGCACCGCTTTCAAAGATTAAGGATGCTCTCTCCTTTGCTGGTGGGGAATCTTCGACAGAATGAGGTGGACATACCCGGCTCTTTGGGGTATGCACCTTTGTAAGTTTTTAGTTGGTTAACTGTTTAGAAGGTGGACATATCTGGCAACTTGGGATATGCACCTTGTTTTATTCGGAATTACTGTAATGATCTCGTTCTTACCGTTTTGTATATCTGACAATTATCCTTTATTTTGTAAATGACTTGAATGACTTCCGGTTGCACTAATCCGGTTATTTTTATATGTAATCACTTTGTTTTACATGCGTTCATGCTTTTTTATGTTTACATTTTCTCTTTTTCTTTAGAACGTTTTCTTTGATGTGCGGATCCGTCTTGTTTACTTAGGATAATTTTTAAATGATAGTAAAGATACGAATGATGCCAGTCCGTCCTTACTTTTTAGGGTTAGCATCCCTGATTCGGCCGATGATAATTTTTACGTTGCAACTTGTTAATGATAGAAAATTCATGCATTCTATTTAAACATTCCGAAGTATATTCTCCGGATAATACATGCTGGTAAAAACGTTTAATAAGTGCGGGTAACACCTTCCGCAATTCATGGGAAAAAATAAAAGGGGTGCGGGTAATACCCTCCGCAGTACAAGAAAAGTAGAAATGATGCGGGCCATAGCCTCCGCATTACAAACTTATTTTAAAATATTCTAAAAATTCTTCAAAGGAAGCATCTTTTAAGGTGCATCCCATTCTAGGTACGAGGAATGGGAGTTCCATCCATCTTGGTGAGTGTGTAGGCACCATTTTTTCCAGAGGTTTTGATTTGATAGGGCCTTTCCCACTTCATAGCCATCTTTCCCGTACCCTTGGCCAAACTTGCATCGTTTCTCCGCATAACATAATATCCTTCTTTGAACCGGACCTCTTTGACTTTTAAGTTGTAATGTTTTTCCAACTCTTTCTTGTATTTTGCTTCTCGGATGGCTGCAAGTTCTCTTCTTTCCTCGGCTAGGTGGAGGTTTAGACGAAGTTGTTGCTCATTCTCTTCTTGGCTTTGGCGCATGCGAGGGGTAGGGATGCCAACTTCGGCGGGAATGACTGCCTCCGAGCCGTATGTCAAACTGAAGGGAGTTTGCCTTGTGCTTGTTTTCGGCATCGTCCTGTGTGCCCATAGGACATGCGGAAGTTCGTCTGCCCAGGAGACTCCTTCTTTCCCCAGCCACTTTTTGATGCCTTCCACAATGCTGCGGTTGGCTCTTTCCACCTGTCCGTTAGCCTCGGCATGGGCGACCGAAGCGAAGTTCTGTTCGATGTGCATCCTTTCGCACCATGTTTTAAATGGCTTTTCAGCGAACTGCTTCCCCATTGTCACTCACGATGCATAGTGGCATTCCATATCTGCACACTATGTTTTCCCATACGAACCTCAGTATCTAATCTCCAGTAATGGTTCGGAGGGGTTTGGCTTCAATCCATTTTGTAAAGTAGTCGATCGCTACCAGCAGGAACCTCACTCCTCCCATGGAGACGGGGAAAGGAACAACGATATCGATTCCCCACTTCTGAAACGTCCACGCCGAAGTTACAGGGACGGGGTCGTTTTTAGCTCGATGGCTGATGAGGGCGTGCCGCTGACAATCTTCACACGCTTGCAACTCGTTAACAACACTTTGATGCATACCCGGCCAACAATATCCGGCGTTCATTGCTTTGGCTATGACCGTCCTAGGCCCAGAGTGGATGCCGCAGATCCCCCAATGGATTTCCCTTATGACATAGCTGGCTTCCTCCGGAGTTAGGCATCTCAGGAGCGGACCCAAGAATGTCTTTCGATAAAGCTTTCCATCGTGAACTTGGTACTGAAGCGCTTTTACCTTCATCTTTTGTAACACCCCGAAAATATAAAACTATATATATATATATGTATATATATTGTAATTACGAAGCGTTAAATAAACAAGAACAGACTAACTAGGATTGAATAACCCAGTTAGATACGAGTCTTGTGATATCAAATAAATGGATGGAAACTCTTAGATTATAAATAAAACCATAATTGAGGGACTTAAGTTGTAAAGCGGGGAAACTTGAGAGATTAAAACAAAATAAACTCCACCAAACACACACTTAGGTGTGTTTGGTCGACCAAAAAATGCAGGGAGCGAGCAGGAGCTCCTCACAAACCCTAGTTCTCACTAAAATTGATCAATTGAAGGCTCTAATCTGGTCTAAATTGAATTTCAAGCACAAATTAGTGATCACCTTGTTGAGGGGATCATAAGGTATGTAAAATCTTGATGTTTTGATTCACCTTAAATTCTAGGTTAATTGTGAAAAACTGAAATTTAGCTTGATTATGTCTTGCATGGATGAAATTAGAAGTGATATGATGTCTAAGGATAAACCCTAGATGATTTCTTATCAAAATCTTGCATGAGGCTTGTAGGGTTTATAATCACCAATGTAGATGATTAATAAGTTTGTAGAAACTTTATAAACACTAGGATTATGATTCTTGTTCTAGTGTAAACTGAGTTTTTAGAGGTAATTTTTGAAATATAGAAGTTAAAACGTGTGTAAACGCGCCTAATTGAAGTTGGTTTAAGATGAAAATTTCAAGTCATGAACTTGGTTTTGATTATGTAAAAATCAAACCCGCTAGGTGTTTGTTAAAACGCCTAAGTGAGGATTTAAAATGTTAAAAATTGGGTGAAACGCAGATTTGATTATTATAGAAAAATATGCGTTAAGGCTTATGAAAGAGTTCTAAACTTATTGTGAATTGAACTCTTTAGGAAAAGAATCTGGATCGTCAAGCGGACAAGCCGGAAGGGATACGCGTTTGAAGGGTGTGCTCTAAAGGTAAGCGACCTTAGTTCCGTTACATTATGCATAAATGTTTGGTTTTAGTGTATAAATGGTGTAGTAGTGTAACATATGCGTTTGGTGTGTCCGTGAAGTGATGAAGCTCACTCGACATATCAAACGGGTCAAAATAATGGTTGGAATTGGTTTTGGAAAAGGTTTGGCTTGTCATCAAGTGATGGTTTTCACGCGACAACCAAACGGGTCAAAATGATGCTTTTAAAAGAATCATATGCGTCGAGACTTGAAGGTCTCGCATTGCGTTAAGTGTTAGATAGCACTACGCCAATGCATTTGTCATATTAATTTAAGTTAACGAATCCAAGATATCCGGTCAAACAATAGAAATAAATTGTAAGTGTCGCTTGAAGTGGAATGCTTGAATTTTGAGGAAACAAGCATTAAGTTCTAATGTGAGCGTAAAGCCATGGAATGGCGCGAATACGCCTAGGTTTATAAGCCCGGGGATTTGGGTAATTATGTCCAAAAAGTCTTAGAACTGAAAAAAATAGTATTTTGCACTTATTGCTAATGGGTTGGATAATTAAAACAGGGATTTCATGAATCATTTGTTTGTAATTCGGTTTCCGTGATGTGAAATTTACATGGTTGGCTCCGTAATTTTATTACGGACTCATAGGAAAAAGAATGGACTAAAACGGACAATCGAGTAAAAAGTTGTGATTGTTTAAAGTTAGATTTTTGTAAATTTTCGGAGCTGGGCAAAATGCTGGTCCAGAAACTGGACCTGCTGGAAAAAGCACTCCCCCGCGCCATGCGACGGGGGCATAAGGAACTGGCGCGACACGCAGGGCCGCCCGCGGCATGCGAAGGGTCGGACTAAGTCTAGCGCGTGGCGCGACAGACTAAAAACCAGAATTTTTCGATTTTCGTTATGTTTATGTATTTGGGACTTGTCTAGGCTCGATTAACATTGTCAAAACTAATTATTTATGTGGTTTTGACCTCAGGTGATGCTCGTTAGCTTCGGATGCCGATCAAGCATGAATTCAAGAACCGAACACCATTTTTGAAGCTTCCGCACTAATCTAAACCTGTGTAGACAATGTTGTTTTCTGAACACTATTAGTTGTGAATATTTGAACTAGAAGGTTCTTATGTTAACTCGCTAAACAATGTACATCTTAACTTTTAACTATGTTTTGCTAAATATGCATTTGGTTTAAAAAGGCCCGTATTTTATGATTAAAATAATAGAAATTTAAGACGAGTGTTACAAGTTGGTAATCAGAGCTCAAGGTTGTTAACAAAGTGTGTTCGGTTCAAGCTTGATCAAGCATCCGGTAAGAGTTAATTGTTCTAAGTAGATTTATTAAGTATAAAAGGGAAACATGAATTGACGTGCATGGGAAGAGTGTGTTAACACACTCAAACCCAGAAAGTGCATTAAATAAGAACGGTTAAAACAAGTTATGAACTTGACTAAACCGAAGTAAATAAACTGTATGCTATAGATGAAATGTTTAATGCTTGATGTAAACATTTCAATTTTGAAGATGACGGATAAAGGTAATGATGATGCGGTGCCGAGAGTCACCGAGCAAATGAGACAAGTGATTGCCGAGGAAGTAGGAAAGGCAATCGAAAATAGCCTATCCGGTTTTATTGATAAGATCCAAAATACGGTACTATCGGTTGTTGATGAGAGAATCAAGAAATTGGAAGATAGTGCCAACGTAGCTAAGGAGAAATCTGGAGAGCGCAAGGGCTGCTCGTACAAAGAATTTATGGCATGTAAACCGCCACTCTACAACGGAGAGGTGGATTCGATAGTATGCCAAAGATGGTTGAGTGATATCGAAGGGGTGTTTGAGAGAACCCACTGTGACACGAATGACTTCGTGGCTTATGGCACGGGTCAGCTGAGAGGTCAAGCAAAAGACTGGTGGGATAATAAGAAAAAGGAGATAGGAAGTGAAGCGGCGAAGGCGATGACATGGGACGAGTTTAAGGTACCATTCCTTAAACACCACAGTCCCAAAGCGGTTATCAATCGAATCAAAGAAGAATTCATTCAGCTTAGGCAGAAAGGTGAATCTATTGATAAGATCACGGGGATCTTTCTCGACAAACTGAGGTTTTGTGATGAGTTGGTGACATCCAAAGAACAGAAGGTGTATTATTATTATTACAATATGCTAAGCGTAAAAGTATCAGGAGTTCATGACTCCCTCAAAATACGAGACTCTCACCGAAATCATTAACACTGCTCGAGAGAGGGAGATAGAGCTAAAGAAACAGATCGAAAGGGGTGAAAGAAGGGCGCAAGTGGTTAACCCAAGTCCTACAAAAAAGGCACGCACGACTGAGTCGTCGAAGAAACAAGAGGGAAAAAGCGGGTCGCAAAGCTGCAAGGTATGCGGGAAAGGGCACAAAGGTGAGTGTCGGTTTAAAGATAAGCCATGTCCCATATGTGGGAAGACAGGGCACACAGCTGCATTATGCCCCGGGAAGGTATCGGTGTGTTACAATGCTATCAACCGGGTCACAAGAAATTAGAGTGCCCGGAGCTAGTCGGGAGAAAGGATGGCAAGGATTCACATACGGAGACTCCAAAAGCAAAAGCCAGATCCTTCCAGTTAACGGCAGCCGAGGCGAAGGTGGAACCCGATGTGGTCTCAGGTATATTCTCCGTAAATTCAATTCCCGCACATGTGTTATTTGATACGGGTGCGAATAAATCCTTTATTTCACATGGATTTATTCGACATCCTTCATTCGAACTGACAAAATTACCTATGCCATTAGAAGTAGAAATAGGTGACAACAAAAGTTTCATTGTATGTGATGTGTGTCAAAATTGTAAAATGAGTATCGACTGTGAAGAATACTCAATAGATTTGATTCCAATGTCGATGGGAGAATTCCAAGTAGTAGTCGGGATGGATTGGCTATCCCGACATCACGTGAAGGTCGTGTGTTTCCGCAAGGAGATTAAGCTAACATCTCCAAGTGGAAAACACGTTTACCATCTTTGGCGAAAAAGGGGGTAGCCCCGTTATGTGCTCGATGCTAAAGGCTCATAAACTCATGAGGCGTGGATTTAAAGCGTTCATGATATACGCGAACGAACCAGACAAAGGACCGCCAAGGATTGAAGACGTACCAGTAGTATGTGAATATGCCGATGTATTTTCGGAAGATTTACCAGGAATACCGCCAGAACGGGAAGTGGAGTTCGGAATCGAATTGGTTCCGGGCGCGAAACATGTGGCCAAGACGCCGTATGGACTCGCGCCATCAGAGCTACAAGAATTGGTGTCACAAATCCAAGACCTGCTCGATAAGGGGTTTATTCGGCCGAGTGTGTCCCCGTGGGGCGCACCGGTGCTATTTGTGAAGAAGAAGGATGGAAGCATGTGCATGTGCATTGATTACTGGGAGTTGAACAAACTCACGGTGAAGAATCAGTATCCGCTTCCAAGAATTGACGATCTATTTGACCAATTGCAAGGTGCAAGTTGGTTCTCCAAGATTGACCTTAGATCGGGGTATCATTAGTTGAAAGTCAAAGAGGAGGATGTACCGAAGACGACCTTCCGTACACGGTACGGGCATTACGTATTTCTCGTGATGTCCTTCAGATTAACTAATGCGCCCGCGGCTTTCATGGACCTCATGAACCGGGTTTGCAAGCCAATGCTGGATGAGTTATTGATAGTATTTATCGATGACATCTTGGTATATTCAAAGAATGAAGCAGAACACGCAAGTCATTTATGTGAAGTGTTGGAGACGCTCAGAAGAGAGAAGTTGTATGCAAATTCTCAAAATGTGCTTTCTGGTTGCGAGAGGTACAATTTCTTGGGCACGTCATTAGTGCAAACGGGGTGTTAGTAGACCCGTCAAAAATAGAAGCAGTGGCGAGATGGAATCCTCCGAAAAACCCTTCGGAAATAAGAAGCTTTTTGGGGCTGGCGGAATATTATAGGAGATTCATACAAGACTTCTCCACGATTACTACACCGCTGACCAAACTAACCCATAAATACGAAAAGTTTATTTGGGGCGAGGAACAAGAAAAAGCTTTCCAGACGCTTAAAGAAAAATTGACCCACGCTCCGGTATTGTCATTGCCGGATGGATTGGATGACATGGTAGTTTACTCGGATGCGTCACATTCGGGTCTTGGGTGCGTATTGATGCAACGAGGCAATGTTATAGCCTACGCCTCAAGACAACTAAAGACTCATGAAAAGAATTACCCGACTCACGACCTTGAGTTGGCAGTACTTGTATGGGGTAAAATGCACCATCTTTACCGACCATAAAAGTTTGAAATATTTCTTCAATCAGAAGGAATTAAACATGAGGCAGAGACGGTGGTTGGAAACTGTCAAAGATTTTGATTGTGAAATACATTATCACCCGGGGAAAGCCAATGTAGTGGCAGATGCATTAAACCGAAAGGTAGATTATACGCCCATTCAAGTGCGATCAATGCAACTAATCGTAACATCGGGTTTACTTGAACAAATCCGAAAATCTCAAATTGAAGCATTGAAGGAAGAAAATGTGAAAAAGGAAAGAACAGTTGGCCAATTGGAAGAATTGGCGGATGGTAACCAAGGGTTAAAGACTCGTTTTGGGAGGATATGGGTTCCAAATTCGTGTGGAGCCAAGGTGCTCCTACTTGACGAAGCCCATAAATCCCGTTATTCAATTCATCCGGGGGCAACCAAGATGTATAATGATTTATAGCAAAACTACTGGTGGCCCGAAATGAAGAGGGATGTTGTGAAATATGTGGAGAAGTGTTTAACATGTTTGCAAGTCGAAGTAGAACACCAAAAGCCGTATGGTAAACTGCAACCGTCGGATATCCCAATGTGGAAATGGGAACAAATCACGATGGGCTTGCTGACCAAACTACCCAAAACCAACCGTGATTTTGATGCTATATGGGTAGTTGTGGATAGATTGACAAAAAGTGCTCACTTTATTCCGATTCGTGAGACTTATACATCCGAAAAGATATCAGAGGTGTATACAAATGAAATCGTGGCACGTCACGGAGTACCGATGTCTATTGTTTCCGATAGAGATACTCAGTTTTCTTCGAATTTTTGGCGCGAATTCCAAGAACAGATGGGAACCAAATTGTTCATTAGCACCGCGTACCATCCACAAATGGATGGATAAAGTGAAAGAACAATACAGATGTTGGAGGATATGTTACGGGCATGCATTATCGATTTTGGGGGTAGTTGGGATGTCTATATACCACTGGTCGAATTTTCATATAATAACAGTTACCACGCAAGCATCGGCATGGCTCCATACGAAATGCTTTATGGTAGAAAGTGTCATACCCCGGTGTGTTGGGGTGAGGTTGGTCCGAGAGAAATTGCTCATAAAGATATAGTTCGAATCACGAATGAGAAAATTGACATGGTTCGAGCTCACTTGAAAACAGCTCAGGATCGACAAAAATCATATGTAGACAAAAGAAGAAGACCAACTGAGTTTCAAGTCGGTGACAAGGTTATGTTAAATGTATCGTCGTGGAAGGGGATTATCCGGTTCAGAAAAAGGGGGAAATTAAGCCCAAGGTTTATTGGGCCATTTAGAATCATCGAACGAGTTGGTAGAGTCGCATACCGCCTCGAATTACCCAAAGAATTGAGTGGGATACATAACACGTTTCATGTATCACATCTCCGGAAATGTCTAGCCGACGAAACAGCTTACATTCACTATGATGACATTGAAGTGGATAACAGTCTTAACTACGCGGTGAAGCCGATCACGATTCTAGATCGTAAAGAGAAAAGCTTAAGGAATAAGGTGAGTAATCAGGTGAAGGTTAAATGGGAACACAGAAAGGGTTCGGATACCACATGCGAATCTGAGGAAGAGATGCAACGGCTCTACCCTACTTTATTTGGTACGTACTATGGTTTCGGGGACGAAACCCTCTTTAAGGGGGGTGGACTTGTAATACCCTGAAAATATAAAACTATATATATGTATATATATATATATATATACTAGGTTATCACCTAGGACTGCTTCCCGTGTAGTTTAATTTTATTAGTTAATAAACATGTATTTTTATTAAAATGTACATATTATCTCATTAAACTTTTACACGACATTGAATAATTGTTATTGTTTATACAATAATAAATTAAAAAATGTCTTCATTTATGTTAACAATAACAACTTAAGTAAATACTATCATTCATAAATGCATAGACGGTCCGGTAATTTTATCACCCAAGATTTCTTCCCGGACAGGAAAATTTAAATTACATTAATAATAAATATATATATAAAATTAATGCAAATAAAATGACATATTACATAAATTACTAAAAAAGTGGATTGTATCATTAGGTAAGAAGTTTTCTTTATAAGTTGTGTACAAAAAAAATCAAGAAATAAGACAAATAATTTTACATTTACAAGTTAATTTACTAAAAGTAACATGAGCTCGGTCCGATTGGTATAGCACGCCCCGCCGCATCCAACGTTGTAGATGCAAGTCCTCTTTGATTTAACAAACATCTGAAATTTAATATCCTTGAAGTCACTTCATAAATAATAAACAAAGTAACAATGACTATTTAATTGCTGATTACAAAAACCACAACTAAGAACACCAACCAATAAGGCAATTCTATCTTAAGTTCTTAGCTTTTCATTAACTACCACATATCGAATAGCACCAAACCATCTACTTATAAACATGTTAATTGGAGTTATGTTAGATCTCTAACAGTTACCTTCAATTACAAACTTGACACTGTCAACTCGACCTTGCCATCAAATGAAGTCCTTTTAGGTGTGATTTATAATGAAGAATTGGAGTCTATAGCAGCATATGCATATTCTTCTTGTCATATAAACGAACTCATGCATTTATAAACCAGTTTGAAGCCTATTTCACTAGACATATAAAGATTTTCAATATGTTTAGTTATAATGAAATGTCACGTTATGTATTTTTGAGCTACACTCGATCTAAGCATGAGCACTGATTAGCTTCTTCAACTATTCTACCTATTGAAAATAAAAAAAATGGTTATTTTATATTATAAAAATTGAAGACGTCATGAACATGACAAAAAATATTGAAGACGAAAAGGAATTGTCACACACGTCATCAATTTTTTACTGGTTTTTCCTATCTTGAAATCTCGTCCCGATCCTCTGGCCGTCTATTATCCACATACAATTCACCAATAATAATATGGTAATTAAAAAACACCCCATAAGGTATCTAATAATATAGGCCACCCTTCATTGTTTTATATACGTAGTGATAAAAGAACTTTTAGTTTTTTAATATGAATTAAATGAAAAAGATAAAAATAAAACACTAGCAACGAAGAGGAAGGCCATCTGACCCAATCCCAAGGCATATCAAGTAGGTAAGTGGCGTCACTTGACCCATTTGACATGTTCAATAGAAATTACGCACTTGACCCATTCAATAAATATTACACATTTTTATTGTGACTTCTTACCCATTTCTTGAGTTCAATAAAAATTACCCACTTGACCTCTTCAACAGAAAGCTTGCAGGTAACAAAACCAAATTCACAACTATTATCATTCTCATCATGATCATGTTCAGTATATACCTTCATCAAATTAAGTGGCAACTATTACTCAGTATATACCTTCATCAGCATCCCAAACCATCTCCATCTTGGTCATTAGTGGCCTTACCATCTTCATGTGGTTTGGTTGGATCACTAACCATACATGCTGTAAATTATAGCAGGAAACAATTAATTTAAGACAATACTTACTTGGTTCGGTAATTGTTAACATCCAGGGTCATTAATACATGAAAACAAAGCAGTACGGTTCATTTTATACTGTGAACCCATAGAAAAAAAGGATACAACAGAAAAAAAAACTTTTTATAGCAGAAAATTTGAACTTTTCACTACCATGACTAACAAATAACAACTAAAACACATTTCTTTTCTTTCTTTTTTTTTTGAAATAGCAACTTTTTTTCTACTTCAATTTCTAGATGATTCTTAATTAATATAACCTCCTGTTCTTCATATCAAGGCACAAGAAATGCAAAACAAAAACATTCATTTCTTAACAAAACCTGACAGAAAGCATGAATGTGCATATAAAAATATCAGGTCTGATTTATTTCGCTATTTAACGATAAAGCGAGCATTCGACTATTAGGTCATGTCAAAATTCAACTATACACCAACTGCAAAACACTACCTTTTCCCTGTGGCACAACAGTTCCAAAACTCGTACTCCAACGGCATAGCCCACATCCTCCAATCTGATCAAACATAATTTTACAACATCCATGAAAGTAGGTATTAGATATGAATTCTAGTATTATGCATTGAACACTCATTAGTTCATATCAAAGATTCCACGGGTCATTTTATAAGACATCAACAACCTTAACGATACCCGTTATCAATCGACCACCAACATCTTTCTATTCCTCACGTAATATAATGTTCAGTGAATCTACTCATCTAAAATGAAGTATAAAAATGACTTTAAAAGAACCTTGCAAGTAGGACAGAGCTGAGACCAATTTCCAGTCCAATTAGCTGTGTTGATCAGATCAATTTTCACCAAAGGACCCTGCATAGAATTTATTTGTATGGTCACACGTCGTGAACGTATTTTTGTTGTGAAATACAACACAACCACCCTTTAAACCCCCAATCATCCTCCAACGAATCCAGTAAAGAAAACTTCAATAAAAGCCGTAAATCATAATCAAGTAAGAAACGTCGGAAACAACCAAAAAATCCGACTATATGCGAAATCAAACAAAGAACATACCATGAAAATTCTATAGAATGAAGAAACGGTTCATCAAATTTAACTTATCTCCGCCGCTGTCTACATATCTATGGCATGAACAGATAGATTCGTTTTTCATTTCTGTAGTGATTGATCAACATCTAATTGATCCTTAATCAGTGGTGAATATGGCGATGATTGATCTAGAAGAAAGAGGAAAGGGAGGCTAGGGTTTAGAATGGGGATTACCTGGAAGTGAATAACCTTGATTTTGGAATCCTTTGTTAAGCCATTCACATAAGCGATTCAGAGAGAATGAGATACAGGTAGAAAAAGAAGAAGCGTATGATAGTTCAAGGTTTCAGGAAAGCATATGGTAGAACGTAGAAGCTTCAAGCCAAAGGAAGAGGGAGGCTAGGGTTTCGTGTGAAGCAGTGAAGGAAAAGATTGAGCGACATGAATTTAGGTTTTTAGATGAATTATATACCTGGGTCATAACACGGGTCGGATCACATTAAAACGGGGATCCGCGTTCAATTTTAATACCCATTCAGTTTCCCGCCAAAACCAAATCTAATAAGCCCTAATATTATGACACGTGTCCCAATTTTTTTTATTTATTATATATAATAGATATATATTGTAATTACGAAGCGCTAAATAAACGAGAAGAGACTAACTAGGATTAAATAACCCAGTTAGATACGAGTCTTGTGATATCAAATAAATGGATGGAAACTCTTAGATTATAAATAAAACCATAATTGAGGGACTTAAGTTGTAAAGTGGGGAAACTTGAGAGATTAAAACAAAATAAACTCCACCAAACACACACTTAGGAGTGTTTGGTCGACCAAAAAACGCAGGGAGCGAGCAGGAGCTCCCTATAAACCCTAGCTCTCACTAAAAGAGATCAATTGAAGGCTTTAATCTGGTCTAAATCGAATTTCAAGCACAAATTAGTGATCACCTTGTTGAGGGGATCATAAGGTATGTAAAATCTTGATGTTTTGATTCACCTTAAATTCTAGGTTAATTGTGAAAAACTGAAATTTAGCTTGATTATGTCTTGCATGGATGAAATTAGAAGTGATATGATGTATAGGGATAAACCCTAGATGATTTGTTGTCAAAATCTTGCATGAGGCTTGTAGGGTTTATAATCACCAATGTAGGTGATTAATAAGTTTGTAGAAACTTGATAAACACTAGGATTATGATTCTTGTTCTAGTGTAAACTGAGTTTTTAGAGGTAACTTCTGAAATATAGAAGTTAAAACGTGTGTAAACGTGCCTAATTGAAGTTGGTTTAAGATGAAAATTTCAAGTCATGAACTTGGTTTTGATTATGTAAAAATCAAACCCACTAGGTGTTTGTTAAAACGCCTAAGTGAGGATTTAAAATGTTAAAAATTGGGTGAAAACGCAGATTTGATTATTATAGAGAAATATGCGTTAAGGCTTATGAAAGAGTTCTAAACTTATTGTGAATTGAACTCTTTAGGCAAAGAATCTGGATCGTCAAGCGGACAAGCCAGAGGGGATACGCGTTTGAAGGGTCTGCTCTAAAGGTACGTGACCTTAGTTCCGTTACATTATGCATAAATGTTTGGTTTTTGTGTATAAATGGTGTAGTAGTGTAACATACGCGTTTGGTGTGTCCTTGAAGTGACGAAGCTCACTCGACATATCAAACGGGTCAAAACAATGGTTGGAATTGGTTTTGGAAAAGGTTTGGCTTGTCATCAAGTGATGGTTTTCACGCGACAACCAAACGGGTCAAAATGATGCTTTTTAAAGAATCATATGTGTCGAGACTTGAAGGTCTCGCATTACGTTAAGTGTTGGATAGCACTACGCCAATGCATTGGTCATATTAATTTAAGTTAACGAATTCGAGCTATCGGGTCAAACAATAGAAATAAATTATAAGTGTCGCTTGAAGTGGAATGCTTGAATTTTGAGGAAACAAGCATTAAGTTCTAATGTGAGCGTAAAGCCATGGAATGGCGCAAATATGCCAAGGTTTATAAGCCCGGGGATTTGGGTAATTATGTCCAAAAAGTCTTAGAACTGAAAAAATAGTATTTTGCACTTATTGCTAATGGGTTGGATAATTGAAACAGGGATTTCATGAATCATTTGTTCGTAATTCGGTTTCCGTGATGTGAAATTTACATGGTTAGCTCTGTAATTTTATTACGGACTCATAGGAAAAAGAATGGACTAAAACGGACAATCGAGTAAAAAGTTATGATTGTTTAAAGTCAGATTTTTGTAAAATTTTCGGAGCTGGGCAAAATGCAGGTCCAGAAACTGGACCTGCTGGAAAACGCACTCCCTCGCACCACGCGACGGGGGCATAAGGAACTGGCGCGACACGCGGGGCCGCCCGCGACACGCGAAGGGTCGGACTAAGTCTGGCGCGTGGCGCGACAGACTAAAAACCAGAATTTTTCGATTTTCGTTATGTTTATGTATTTGGGACTTGTCTAGGCTCGATTAACATTGTCAAAACTAATTATTTATGTGGTTTTGACCTCAAGTGATGCTCGTTAGCTTCGGATGCCGATCAAGCGTGAATTCAAGAACCGAACACCGTTTTTGAAGCTTCCGCATTAATCTAAACCTGTCTAGACAATGTTGTTTTGTAAAAAATATTAGTTGTGAATATTTGAACTAGAAGGTTCTTATGTTAACTCGCTAAACAATGTACATCTTAACTTTTAACTATGTTTTGCTAAATATGCATTTGGTTTAAAAGGGCCCGTATTTTATGATTAAAATAATAGAAATTTAAGACGAGTGTTACATCTTTCGTGCTTGAGCTTTATCTCCCGGGAGTGTGCCCTCTTTCAAATAGTCCAGGATCGGGGTCATCCATGATTTTTCTTGTATGAAGATTGACATTACGTCCTCCGCTTGGCTGATAGCCGGAGTTTGCAGAGTCTCAACCAGAAATTCCTTGGACAAATGACAGAACGCGACGGATGCAAGCTTACTCAGGGCATCAGCCTTTTTGTTCTTACTTCTCGGGATGTGGACTATCTTGCATGAATCAAACATGGACATTAAGTTGTTGACTTGGTTTAAATACCAAATCATGTTTTCTTCGCGTGCCTCGTACTCTCCATTGACTTAGTTGGTGACTAGTAATGAATCAACGTGGGCCAGGATGGAACTTGCATCGGCTTTGGCCGCTGTTGGACTCCGGCTAAAAGAGCTTCGTACTCTGCTTCATTGTTCGAAGTCTTGAACTCAAAATGCAGAGCGTAGGTGTATTCTATCCCTTCCAGATCTATCAAGATTAAACCAGCTCCGGATCCTTCTTTGCTAGAGGCTCCGTCTGTGTACAGATTCCAAACTTTTGGGAGAATGGGTTTTTCCTTGGTGCTTTCTCCGGTAGGAACTTCCGTAAAAAAATCTGCCACTGCTTGGCCTTTTACCGGACCTCAGGTTTGGTAGGTAATGTCGAAAGCACTGAGCTCAATTGCCCACTTGGTGAGTCGTCCGGAGACCTCCGGTTTTCTTAGGATTTGCTGGATTTGAAGATTAGTTTGCACCTCTATGTTGAAGGCCTGAAAATACCTTCGGAGTTATCTGGATGCATGTACTAAGGCGAGTGCCAATTTTTCTACCATCAGGTACCGAGTTTCATAATCCTTTAGGATGCGGCTCACATAGTAAACCGGTATTTGTGCTTGGTTTTGGTGCACTACGAGTACTGCGCTGATGGCAAAATGAGAAACGGAGAGATTGTTAGGATCTGAGGCTCTCATAATTGTGCTTGTTTATATAATTTAAACATTAAGTGCAGCGGAAATGAACACAAACTTTGTAAGCACAATTCAGGAAGAAGATAGTTTTGATAAACACATGCTTTTCATAGAGTCGAATGATTACAATACAAAGCAGAAGATTTACAGAGCATGCTTACAAACTAAACTCCCCCTCAGCCTGATGCTCCAAGGTTGACTGCACAAGATGAAAGGCTTAGACTAGAGGAGAAAAACCCACTCAAGAGATTGTTAGGATCTGAGGCTCTCATAATTGTGCTTGTTTATATAATTTAAACATTAAGTGCAGCGGAAATGAACACAAACTTTGTAAGCACAATTCAGGAAGAAGATAGTTTTGATAAACACATGCTTTTCATAGAGTCGAATGATTACAATACAAAGCAAAAGATTTACAGAGCATGCTTACAAACTAAACTCCCCCTCAGCCTGATGCTCCAAGGTTGATTGCACAAGATGAAAGGATTAGACTAGAGGAGAAAAACCTACTCAGTCAATCAAATGTAACAGTACAGGGTACTGTTACATTTATAGGCAAACCAAACCACTGAAGCATCTTAGCTGACGTCACCATGAAAGCGACATCTAACAAACTAACAAACTCTATCTACTGTTCTATAACAACTGACCATACAGACACTGATTAATTTCTAAACACGGATATATAAACACTGATTCTTCATTCCACTGTTGTAGTCAACCACTGATGTTGAGCATCAGTGCTTTCTTTAAAGGGTGATCAGGCCTTGAACGAGCAGTACTTTAGTTATTCATCAGTGCTTGGAATCCATCAGTAGATTGAGCTTCGGTCTTTAATCTTCATCAGTACTTTAGTAGCAGTTGTTCTATTGAGCAGTGTTTTGAAGTCTATCAGATGCTAGATAACAACTGTCAAGGGGAGAGCTTAATGAAAACAACTGCTTATGATTAATCCTCTATGGTGAACTGGTTTTGGCTTTCATTATCTGTTCCTTTAGTAGGGTTCAATCCCAATAATCTCCCCCTGGAACAGATAATGCCAAAACCCTTCATTATTCTGGATTTTTATTTCTCATCAGAAGTTCCCTAACTTGTTCTTTAAATTGAAGCTCAAAATCCCGAGAACTTGTATCACCCTCATCCCTACACAGTGTAAGCTCAAGGAGATCTTGTAGATCTTCAACACCTAGGCCTAGTGCTTGATTCCTTGATATGTGCTTCACTTCTCCATTAGATCTGATCAGGGTCAATACATGGGTCTTTTGATCAGACATCCATTTTAGTACTTTTGAACCCAATGGGTTTCTTGGGAGAGGTTTATTCACAGATGAGTCAGGGGATTGTGGCCTTGTGAGAGGTTGTTGATCAAAACTCAGTATATTTGCTGGTTCAGAGTTTTCAACATGATCAGCACTCTGAGCTTTTGATAGTTCAGAGTTTTCAGTATGATCAATACTCTGACCTTTTGCTACTTCTGAGTTTTCAGCTGACATTTGATTGAAGGCCGTTTGTATGATTTCATTTGCTGCAGCTATGTCTTCTGCAGCTTCTTGTTCAATCAGCTCTTGCCTTTTTCTTAGTTCAAGCTCAATGGCTGTCATGTCTGCTGAAGTGTTTGGTGATGCAGATTTGGTCAATACCTTTTTGACAAGGTTTTGAAGTTTCACTGAGCTATCTTCATTTAGATCCATTTTCTTGATGGCTTCTGTAAAGTACTCAGCTTCCTTTTCTTTTTCTTCTTCACTGGTCAACAGTTTCCCTTTTTCTTGGTTTAACACAATGATAGGGGTATCTGCTGATGTGAACAGTGGTTTAGGATCAATGACCTGTTTTGGCTTTTTGTGTTCAGGCTTCTTTGGTACATTAGGGTCTGTTATTTTCCTTCTTTTCAGCCTTTCATAAGCCTCCTCTGTATACTGCTTGGTCCATTTTGCTATGGCTTTAGCAGTTCCCATATTTGCATCCACTAACTCCTGTTTCTTTCTCTTGTATTCTGAAGTGAGTTTATCAATGGCCTGCTTGTATTTACTCCAGTTTGGAGCTGTCTTTTTCTTGCTTGGATCATTTTGAATTCTCTTGATTCTGTTCACCTCATGCTTTAGTGCAATGAGTGGCCATTCACTGAATTGTTCTTCTTTGGCTGGATAAAATTTTTCTTTCATGATGAATTCAAGAAACTCCTTTCTCATTACCTTTTGTAGGGCAGCATCAGGTGGCATATTTGACATGTCTTTGCTCAGGTCTTTTGCATAATCTTCCATTTGTTTGACCTTTGTGAGTAAAAACACCATTCTTTCAGAAATGGCTTTATCACCTTGATCTTTGCATTCAATTCTGGCTCTTATATCTGCTTGCCTGGCTTTGAGTTTTAGATACTCACTCATGTTTAATGGATTCCTAAATCCAATGAGAGAAGGAAATCTTCTTTCCCAAGGATCATCTATTGTATAAAATTGTTTCATTTCATCCTTTACAGCCTCCAATTCCAGTGGATATTTCTCAGCAATAGATTCAATTCTAGTGGAGGATATTTGAGTGGGTGGTTGTGGATTGATGACATTGTAAGGTGTAGAGGATAAAGGAATAGGTGCTGGTATATCATCAGCATTCTTCTGAAACTTCCTTTTCCTTGTGTAAAGCTTTTTGGGTGAAGGGGATTTTGGTTGTGATGTAGAAATGTTGAGATCAGTGGTGGATGGTTGACTAACAGCTGTTGGAACAACTGGTGTTTCAACCTCTGTTGTCATTACAACTACTGATGTGTCAGTAGGTGTCTTCTACTTTTGAGCAGGTGTTGAAATGGTAGTGATTTGAGTGGTGGAAGGTGTCTGACTAACAATTGTTAAAACCACTGGTGTTTCAACCACTGTTGTCATTACACCAGATGTTGTAACTTCTGGTGTCTTCTGCTTTTTGGCAGGAGGTAATGGTGGTGAATTTGGTTTTGGTAGTGGTGATGTGATAATAGATGATGGTGGTGGTAGGTCAGTGGTTGTGGTGGTGTGTGTTGTAGTGGTGAGTGTTGATATGGCAGCTTTAGTCTGGCTATCTTTTTCTGGTTCAATATAAGTACCATCCTCAATTCCCTTCTTCTTCCACTTGATTTTCTCCCCCTTTTTGGCATTATCTGGAAATGGTTCATTCATGAAGAGGACAGTGGGAGGAACTTTTCCAGTGGTACTTTGGATGTGAGCCTTGATAGCTTTGATGTCTGCCTGAGTATCTTTAAATCTTGACTCCACCATGTTTGTCAGCATTTGTACATGTATTGCATGCTGCTGATCAGCCATTTGTTTTTTTTTTTCAAGCAGGGGTTGAAATATATTCCATAGCTCATTTGCAGAAGGTGCAGGTTGTGCAGGTGCTTGAGCTGGAACAGCAGTGGATTGTGCTTTTTGAGCTTTTAACAGCTGTTGCACCATATCCTTTATTTCAGCAACTGATGTTTCAAGATTTTCAACTCTGTCCGTCAATTCCTGATATTTTAAATCATCACCCAAGTTAATGGGATCATTTGATTTCCCACCAGCAGTGGTTGTACCAATGTGTGACTTAGGAAATGAATCCCAAAAGTCATTCATTGATGCCTGTTAGGACCGGTTTGACTCCGAAACGATTGCGTATGACACGTTCAACGTGCGGAATCCGTGAACGTGAACGACCGAAACACACGAGACGTACTCAATCTGTGATTCTATAAAAACGTATGAAAATGTACAAGCAACACGAATCACCTTTTGCCTTTCTCTCTCTACTTTCTCTCTCTAACCTCTAAGCTTCAAAGTTCCAAATGGAAAAAGTTCTAAATGAGAACCCTAATGGTTCTATTTATAGGCCAAAGGTGATAAGGAATCTTTCCTTATTTACAATAATGCCACCTTGCCTTTTAGTAACAAGATATTACATTATAATCACTAAAGTTCTTATGTTTCTGCTACGAACGGAAATGACGGAGGCGATAGACATTACTGCACTAACAGACTCCCCCTTGGATATTGCCGCAGTCAATCCGTAAAAGCTCGTAGCGTCTTGTCTTTCTTTTTCTTTCTGAGTCTTCTTGAAGATTTGACATCTTCAGCTACCCAGACTCCCTCTTGCTCAAACAGAATCCTGGTGGATCTGTCTTCAGCTTCAGCTCCCCCTTTCAGTAAACTCTTCAGGCTCCCCCTTTCGTCAAGCTTCCGTGCTTTTGGGATCGACACCTGGCTTTCCAGTTACAAGCTCTTCCAGGAACGATACCTGGCTCCTTACACGCTTTTGTTTGCGTTGAGCTCGTCTTCAGACTCCCCCTCAGACTTGGCTATCGGGATCGTAGTCTGGAATAACATCTGCAACACTCATACATTTATAAGTGACAATGTTTTGAAATTGTCCAGAAATCGTATTCTGGCTCTTTTAAACTTTCTATATCAAGATCCTGGCTTTAAAATATAATAATATGAATATTTCCAGAAATACTTGATTCTCTCCCCCTATCAACAAACTTCATGGATTTGGCAATATTAAGCATCCAAAATTGAAAACTGGCTCTATTACAGATTTTAACAATATGAGCATCCAAATCCTTCACGGTTAATCATCCAAGTCCAAATTAATGACCTTGGAGATATCACAAACTGTTTTTGAATTTTTGATTTTAAGGTTTCAAGTTTCAAATTAATGAACTTGTTTTATTATCAGAAACACGATCAGCGAACTCAGATTTTGAAACTCAGCATTCAGATATCGGTTGTCGAAAATAAAGCGGAAATCAAAATCTTTTTGTATTTTTCTGAAAGATAAAGCAGTAAAGAAATATGTACAAACATATTTACAGACAATATTTTTGTTTGAGTTCGTGTCAGAGGATCATATCAGTTTTTGACAAGTCACAAGTACCGTTGAGCTTAGTTTCACATTAAGAATTAAACAATTCACTTAGATTGTCGATATATTTGTCCACTTAAATTTTCATACAAATTTCAACTGATTCAGGATACGTATTAGATGTTTTAAGAACTTAAACTCATTCATGTGTCCCACCTCTTGAATATACTCCCGTATCCAGAATCCCAATATTCAGTCTTACAGGTGAGTATACTACAATGATATATGTACATAAATTAGGTATGCGAGGGCCGAGGGATCTCAGGTCGATACTTCCGTATGCGCAGAGAGATATCAGCTTCGACTTTTTGGTATGTCCCCTTTAGAGGATCTTTTAGTTACAACAGCAGCGATTATCAATTTTATTGTTTCATCTGCATGCTGAGGGTTTATGCTATGTTTCAAGCATTAGCAGAAAGTATTATCCAAGGACTAGGTCAGAACTTCCATTCATCAGAAGTCCCGGAATAATACCCCAGACATCATTGAGTATAAAAACCTAGTATATCAGAATACGAGACCTTTCAAACGAGATTTCAGGGGTTACCTATATATCCAAGTAGCGTTCCCCACGAAATAAGTAAAATTCAAACTTGCTTAGGTTTATATCCCGAAAAAGTTTACTAAATGTATAAAAACCTATCGGCATATCATCAGTGAGACTGTTTAACGCTATTTAATCATTACATTTCTTTAGCATACTGTAACTGTCTACTGATGTACTATCATTTCCTCTTTTTACACAAAAACTCAATTTTTGAATTTTATCATGTTTTTGGCTTTTTCAAATTTTCTAATGTTTTTGGATTTTCTGCCAATACAATAATTTTTACTCCCCCTAAAATTCAAAACCATTTAAAGAAAATTTGACAAACCGATACTGATAGCTTTGTCTCGCCATCCATTTTCTGCTTCACATGCTCTGTTTTGCAGAAAATATATAATGTACCCCCATGATTTACAACACATTGATCTTTTACAGTTTGAAAACCGTTTTTCATTCTTGTGAAATTAATCATGTTTGTTCCGCCGTGAGGGTTTCGGCATATTCAATCAGAACTTCCCCTGATAACAAACTATTTTCCCATTATGATTTCAAAACACTTAAGTTTGTTTTAATCAAAATGGTTTTTCCGGAAAATAAGTTTTGTTTGATTCACACACGGGGTTTATTCATCACTTTGTTCTTTCATCAACTAATACGAAAGTTAAATCAAGTACAACTTAATGTCCTTGATAAAACATTTCTCAAGAAATATGCCGATTCCTACTCCTCAATTACCAACCTGGGAGTTCCGGCAAATTCGAATAACATATTTTTGAAATTTTTGTATTTTTGACAAATTTAAAAACAACATATTTTTGATTTTTCAAATTTTGACAAAATGAAAACATATATTTGGTTTTTAAATTTTTCAATTTATAGGGTTTTTGAGAATATTGTTTATTTATATACAGAAAACAAACAAACTCCCTGTTTCAACCAACATAGGGTTCAGCAGCCTTCTCCTCCTGTGCTAGGCTGCTTCGATTCTCCTTTGATTGATGTTCAGATTTCTTCAGAAGCACCTGCACATTCAAAGTATTCAATTACTTGAACAATTTAGCCCAGGTCTGTTGAACCTTAGGCATTTCAACACAATATGCATCATTCAGCTTCGGAAAATCTTTGTCATTTTGTACAAAGACTTTGTCAATTTTGACTTCAACCTTTTCATCTTTTACCGAAGCAATTTGTTTCTTAACACTCCATGTTTGACCTTTTGGAGTCCCTCTTTTGTAAAAATGTGACTCTTTTTGAACATTTTGATCTTGAACAACAACTTTTGGTTTCCAAAACTGGTTTGGTTTTGTTGCATCAATAGTTGTTTTCCAACTTTGTGTTGTTCTAAGTCTGGGTGTCACTGGTTTCCATGTTTGTTGTGAGTCAGCCTTTGACATTTTCGGCTTCCAAGTTTGCTTTGAATCAAACTTGGTTGACTTCTGAGTCACAACTTCAGATTTCTGTTTCTTAACATAAACAGACTTCTTTTTCGTCTCAACACCAACAGGTTTCAGATTTGGACACTTGCAAGCAAGATGTCCTGTTTGATCACATTTAAAGCATGTTCTCTTTGAGACATCTTTGACCTGTTGTTGTTGCTTTTTCTGAGCATGAAACTCTTCATTAGACTGTTGTCTAAATTTGAGTTCTTTCTCTTCTTCTGAACTTGTTCCGTGAACAAAGTTCATTTTTGCCTGAAAATTCGGAGTTTCATTTTTATTCCAATTTTGTTTCTTCTTATAACCCAACCCAGCCTTCATGTTTTTCTTCTTGTAACCAGGTTTGCTATAAAAAGTTTTGTGACCTTACCAGCAAACTTTGGAATTTCAGATTTTTCAATCTGAACCATCTTGAAAACTTTATCAACCTTTTCTGTAATCACATTCTGAATCGGGAATACAATATCTAAGAATAATTTGTCTGATCCAATCATGGTATAAACCAATCCCTTTGAATCATCATTCAATTTTTTCTCAGATTTTGTGTTCTTCAGATATCCATCATGAAGATTTCCTTCATCTTCATCCTGTGATTCAGATTTACCTGTATCAACCGACTCTTCGTTCAAGACACTTTCAACGACTTTTCCTACCACCTCTGAATCATGAGAATCATCAGATTTGGAATATGTTATGTCAATGTTATCTGGCAATTGATCTACCAAGTTGAAAGCTTTCTCGACCTTTTCTTCATCATAAAATGCAAACTTTTCAGGTGGTGGAACTTGATGATACTCTGAGCCAATGCCTTTCTTGTTCTGCTCAGACTCACCATCACCCAGTTTTATATTGAAAATTCGTTCAAGCACATATGACGACACGTGATAACTTTTTAACTTGTTGTTTTCCTGTTCTAAATCAACAATCTGTTGCTTTAGCTTAGCAACATCCTCAATATAGGAATTAACAACATCTTGTTTTATAGCATACATTCGTTTAAGTTCTTTGGTTGTTTCACATAAATGATTCATTCTTGATTGAGCATATTTCATTTCATCTTTCACCTTTTCATATGATTCTTTTATAATGTGATATGATAATTTCATTGAGTCATATTCTTTCTTCATTTCTTGAACCACATTCTCTTTTTGTGAACATTCATTTGTCATTTTCAAAACGTTTTCCTTCAAAACTTCATTTTCTTTTTCCAATTCGTTACATCTTTCTGAAAGTTTTTCATCATTTTCTTTTAAAACTTTTTCTTTTTCTAGCATTTCTTTGCATTTTTCTTTGAAAATGTTTTCAATTTTTGTGAGCTCAAGATCTCTTGTTCTGAATTGCTCATCTTTTTCAGTACAAGCTCTGCACGGTTCCATGCATTTCTTGCACTGAACAATCAGTTTCAAGTTTTCAGAATCAGAATTTACCTCAGTGATTGGCACCTCGGTGTTTTCAGCAGCTTTTATCTGCTTTATCTCAGCATCATCCTTCTTTTCTTCTTCTTTTACTTCTTCTTCAATCTGCTGTTCTACAGAAACAACTTCTTTCACAACTTCTGCTTCAACAACCTTTTCAGCAACCTTCTTCAAATTATCCACCATCTCTTCAACATTTTTCTTCATTCTTTCCTCATATCTTTTTCTCAAACATGACAGCATAGCATATCTGATATCTTTTTCATACTGTTTAATGTATGTATCATCTTTCGTCACCCTTCTGTAGTATTCGGCTCTCAACGGGACAACAAGAAGAACATCATCAAAAATTATGTCTTTCTTTGGAACAACCGGCTCTCCTTCTCTGTTGTAGTAACACTCTCTCTTCTTATCCCATCTTCTGTTGCTGACAGCACTTTCATACTCTTCCTGCATCTCATCCATTCTGTTGTAGACCACATTTCTTTCTCTGTAAGTCTTCTCACTCAAGATCTCTTCTCAAGTTTTCTCCTTGATCTCAACTTTTTCTTCATGGATTTCAGCAGTGTCTTTGTCTTTGTTTTCATCTTGAATCTCAGCAACGAAAACAAACTTTCTTTTCTCTGTAATAGCCCTGCCATGAGCTGTTTTTCGAGCATTCTCCAAACGATCTTCTTCTGGACAAATAGAGCTCCAATCAAACCCTTCATCATCGTGAATGACAAAACAAGCTCTTGATTTATCCTTGGGTTTATCTTCGATCAACTTCGGCTCTTCTCTGCTTCGATGGTAGATCGCCTTTCGATAATAGTCATCATTGAAAGGACGTTCATTTACTTCAGCAACTTCTGCATTTTTACACTCTCTTTTGAAATGACCCTTTTGCTTGCATCTGAAGCAGGTCACTTTTGACTTGTCGAATCCGAGCTTCGTTGATGGACCACCAAGAGATTGTTTCCCAGTAATTTCCATGTATCTTTGAGCTCTCCGAATGCAGCTTGCCAAACACCAACGAATATCAATAAGCTCCATTTCCTCTGGATCAATCTGGTCGTAGTCTTCTTTTGTCAGTTCAGAATTACCGATTTTTCCAGCTACAAGACCTTCATATGATTCCAGAACGGATGCAAGAAAGCTCATTTGCTGCTTTGCTGCATTGATGCTCATCGAAGGAGAATTCTTTAGTTTAAGAGCAATGTTGCACAAAATCTCCTCTCCATCTTCAGAACTAGTTTGTGAGGATGAATGATATCCAGAATGATGACTTGTGGACGTTGTTTGTGGTTCTTTCATCTTCTCACCACTGAATGCTGTCTTTGGTGAACCAACACCTTTATCAGAAGGTACACTGCCTTTGTAGTACAAGCCAACATTCTGTTGATGTGAAGAACCAGTCATCTTGCTTTGCTTTTGAAGCTCCAAGTCATGACTTTCAATCTTTTCAAACAGAGAATCAAGAGAAATTTCATCATATGAAGCATCATTTTTTAATATAAAAACAAACGTTTGCCACTGATCAACTCGTGGTAACGCTTCAATTACTTTATCTATAAGTTCCTCTCTTGTTTTGTCAATTTTAAAACGTTCAAGCTCGATTTTAAGGTGACAGGATCTCTCTATCATTTGCCTCACCGATTCTCCTTTTAAACCATCAAAAAGATCAAATTCCTTTTTAAGTAAAGCGATTTTGTTCTTTTTTATCTGTTTGCCACCCTCAGCTTTAACACGTAAAGCTTCCCAAACCGATTTGGATGACCCACTATGATTAAGCAATGCAAATATATCATTCCTAATTGTCACGACCCCCGACCCCATCCTGGCCGGAATCGGGCGCCGCGAGCAGTCCAGTGGTACCGGTGATTATTTTTGAAAAACATTGCAGCGAAAATTTCATCAGGACCGAGAGATAGGAAAAATATCAGAGTTTAAAAACACCGGATTTTTATTTATTAAATAGGTAAAATGAATTCATGTTTTACAAAGGTAGCTTTTAATAAAATGATATTTCTTAATAAAATAAGCCACTTCTTGAAGTCCTTTAGTGCCGGATCCAATCCTTACTCCAATCTACTGTAATTACCTGAAACGCGTTTTAAAAAGGTTTTGTCAGCGGGAAATACTGAGTGAGTTCATTCAGGTTTTATACAAAAACAGATTTGTTATAATTCACAGTATTAAGAGCGATTACAATGTCTCTAATATCAAACCAACTACCCACGGTACTTTATCACTCGACCCACTGGCCCACCTGTCCAGTGGTGTCTGTGATTATGGTCATATCACCCATTGGCTGCCCAATGTTGAAGATTATCAAGTAATGTATACAAAACCCCACATACCGGCTGTAACTTGGTGATTACAAAGACTTAATCCCTGTAATTATAACTTTGAAAATAATTTGGAGTTTTGTAAAACAGTTGATAAAAAGAGAATGACTCACATTATAAGCATGCAGTATTTAACAAGCTTCCTGATTCAATTTCTTCTGGGAATTAGCATCTACTTTGATTGTAAGTGTATGGGGTAAAGTTTAGTCTACTAGTAAGACTAATAACCTAATTTAAGAAGTGATGCACACGAAACTAGGTAAATAACTAATACAGCATTTACGACAATTCACGAGATTAAACCCTCACAACGATTAATAAAGTGCAATACTTAACAATTCAGCGGATTCACAACGAATGACAGAGTATAGTCCGAGTTCGGACAGCACTCAAACATTCAAGTCGAAATCACGATGAATAACAAAGTATAAACTCAATTTGAGCGGCACCCAAACAATCGTTGGATAGTTACAATCGATCGGACGTTGAATCGTAATAGCGATCGAGTTAATACCCTGTATCGTAGCAGAATTCGTGATTGTGGGTGTTTTATAGCAGAACGGCTATAACTCGGAGTGTAAGACGGAATTTTCCGTCGTTCCAACTCCAGAAATCAAGTCCCGATGCCTGCTATTTATAGCTGGAAAATCGTCCCCCTCGCGTGTCGCACAGGAACATGTGCACCCGTCGCGTGGCGCGACGGGTCTATTTTCTAGCCTAGGGTGGACACGTTTAGGGGTAAGCTTGCTGAGTCAACTGTACGACTAAATTCAATTTTGACAACAGATTTTTGAAGATAATATCGAATGGGAATTGCCCCCTTTGAGTTTTAGGGGCCCTGATCCTGATTCTGATTATTCTGAAAATTTTAGGGATTGTGCAGAATTATTTGGGTATCTCAACTAGGGTTTCCTATTGGGTAAATAAAATAATAGATATGACTTTTGACGAGATTTGTTTACAAAATAAATAATAGTTTTGGGTAAATCACAAAAAGGAAATAAAACGGTGAGAAAAGAGAATGAACCCACTTTGTAACTTTAGGGTTCAACTAGAAAACCGCCTGGTATAAATTTTGGAGTGAATTTTAAGTTTTGTCCTTTATCTTTAGGTCACTTTGCAATTTTTGTCCTTTATGTTTAAATTTGACGAGTTTTGTCCTTTATTTTTAAAAATCAAGCACGTTTTACCCTTTATGTTTAAAAATCAAACACGTTTTGTCCTTTATGTTTAAAAAATCAAGCACGTTTTGTCCTTAAAAATCAAGCATAAAGGACAAAACGTGCTTGATTTTTAAACATAAAGGACAAAACTCGTCAAATTTAAACATAAAGGACAAAACTTGAAAAAGTGGCCTAAAGATAAAGGACAAAACTTGAAATTCACTCTAAATTTTGGGTATAACTTCTGAGCTATATAAAATATATAATGCACTCGTGGTAAGTATAGTACCCCTAATTCAACCTTATCCCGAAGTCCCGAGATAGAATCCCAACAACTTAGTCGGGCAGGGCCCTGACATATGTTATGAGGCTCAGATTAATCGGAAAGGGTAGCGGTGATCGGGAGTTACAATACTTAAAACGAGGTAGGACTTTATTATTATTATAAATAAAAATAAAAATTTAAAAATAGAATAATGAAATGGGAAAGTTGGCGATGCATACAGGAGGGGAGAGCAATTTTTTTCAACTGAAGGTTTCTCTATTTATAGGCTTTAGCAAGCCTTTTGAAGTCTCTCAAAACCTACACGTATACATCAAAATTCCATTTCTTCTAATTTTTTTACACGTACACTAGCCTACATTAATTGTAATATGACATCTTTCATTTAGATGTTTAGTTTGATTATTTTATTGTACACGTAATGTAACTTGATTTACTTATATTTTATTATATATATATATATTATAATTAATTTAACTGCTTTACTTATTTGGTGCTTATAACTTATAAAATATAACTTTCTAAGAAATAATAAATATGTCTTTCGAACAAGAATATTTTTGTCTACATTTTGAACCAAGTTTCATTAAAAACGGAGTGGGTCCAAAATACAATATATTTTTATAGTTTAATTATTATATGGTTCCTAGGCCCGTCTAAGAACTTCATATTTCTAATAGTCAACTTACCCGTAGACTACTCGTCTAATAATATAAGTTTTTTATAGACTTTTATTAGAAAGGTCATCCATATATAGGCCAATTAACTAGAATAATATTTCAACCAACTATATAAAATAGTGTTTAAAACTATTTGGGTTGAATATTTATATTAAAAATAAACTAGTTACTAGTGGTTAATAAATTTAACCAAGCCTATAATTCTTATATAAAAATAGGAATGTTACAATAATTGCTGACTGTATCAATGCAATCATCCTTTGTTCGGCGGCAAATTCTGCTTTGTCATCTCTGGAGAATCTTTTAAACGGTAATTCTTCACCCTTGTCATCTTTTGGCTTTTCGTATCCATACTCTAGACAGAACCAACTTTGATGCGCATACGCTTTCGCCCAATTGATGAACCGTTCTTTCCACCAAGTGTAGTCTTCAATACTTTCGAGAGTTGGTGGTTTAGAATGTGTTCCGTAAAAGTTATCATGCTTGATGTTCTCATTGATCGCCTTTGTGATGGTTTTTGGTGTAACATTTGCAATCTCGGACGATTTGGATGTGAACGCGTTGAAAAACGTGTTATATGTAACACCCCAAAACCCGAACGTATAACTCACTAATAAGATTTCATGGAATATGAAAAATGTTTAAATAAACATGTTGTATAAGAATGAATAGAAGATATAACTTAGTTAGAATAAATGTGAAATATTGCATTATAAAATAAACTATGACCAAAGTTTAGGCAAACATATAAATGGAGGGGCTAAACATGTACAAGGAAAAAGATATTTACTAAAAGCAAAATAAGGAAAAACAAACACACACATCTGGCGTGTGTGTGTGTGTCGCCCCAAGCAGGAGAAAAAGAGGAGAAACCCTAAAATCCTTGAAGTTGCAAAATTGAGAAGGGAAATTGAAGCTAATCATATGCATGAATCTGAATGTGCAACCATTTAAGCCTACTAAACAAGTGGTAAGTTGTAGAATTTCGATTTGATGATCATTGATGAGACGGGTTGTGTTTAATCCTTGAGCCTATGTGAAATTAGAATGGTAATGAACTAGAATCATCTCATGAAACATGAATTGTGTTCGAATTTCTGATTATATTGATGATTTAATGAAAACCCACTTGTAAAAGTAATTTTATGAAGTTGATGATGTTGCATGTGCTAAATCAAGTATAGTTTTGATATATATATGAAGTTGGATATTGTGGATTATTGTTAATAGCCTTGATTTAGGATGAAAGTTATGTGAGGTTAATGGAATTTGATGATCTTGATATGAACTAGTAAGAATATGCAAAGAATGCTTGTACATTATGCTTAGATAGTGGTACGCACACAAAGTGTTTGATAAAATGCCTACATGAAACTTGAATTGATTCAAGTTTGTGTTAAAAAGTTAGTAAATTCGTCACTTTTGACAGCCTAAGATAGTCATCTTGTAAAGGTCGTATCTCATTCGTTATTAGGAGTTAGACAACGAGCCTTATATCGTTGAAAAGCTTGTTTCGCATATTACAATTCTTATTTGGTCACAAGAGGCTGGTTATGAGATTTAGTGGGTCAAAACAGCATGAAAAGTTAGTAAATTCGTCACTTTTGACAGCCCTAGATAGTCATCTTGTAAAGGCCGTATCTCATTCGTTATTAGGAGTTAGACAACGAGCCTTATATCGTTGAAAAGCTTGTTTCGCATATTACAATTCTTATTTGGTCACAAGAGGCTGGTTATGAGATTTAGTGGGTCAAAACAGCATGAAAAGTTAGTAAATTCGTCACTTTTGACAGCCCTAGATAGTCATCTTGTAAAGGCCGTATCTCATTCGTTATTAGGAGTTAGACAACGAGCCTTATATCGTTGAAAAGCTTGTTTCGCATGTTACAATTCTTATTTGAAAGTCGAAGTCAGATTACGTGATTAAGAAGGGGGAAAGTGACCCCGAACAGCTGCTGCGTGAAAAATGCAGCAATGAAAATAATGTGTTTTATGAACTTAAAACATATGATTTTCTAGTCACCAATTTACTAAACACTAAATATTGCTTCGGGTGAATGTTTACAGTTGTTAAGGTGTGTTTAAAGCGTTACTATGTGTAAAATTTGGCGTTAATGTATAGCAAGTAAGGATGGTAAAATCATGTTGTTCATGTACCCCAAATATGGTCGTCTAGTATGGAATCCCGAAAGCTTTAGTATATGTAGTATTGATATTATGTATGTGTGTGTATGTAATGGATTGATCATGTGGTTGTAAGCATGTTACATCATGAATATGAAGTGTATATAATGCCATTGTTATAGCTTAATATGATGACACGGATATATGAGGTTAAGTCGAAAGTCCATAAGATGGGTCGTTGACTTTTGAAAGTCAAACCTTGCATAAGTAGTATGGCTAGACTCTTGTCAAATTTCAATGCTATAAAGTCATAGGGCGCATGTTTAACAATGTGTGTTATATGCAATTATTTAAGGAATTATACGAGTTGGAAAAGACGTGATTTTAGGTATATGTCTTATGTTTGTTAGACTTGACTAATGAAAGTCAAACGTGAACCATGCATTCGACATGATCATTAAGTGTACAATCATGTATACTAACAAGAATGTGATTGCGTGATGAGAAGGCATAGGGATCATGTGGAAATGGACTCAAGAACGGAAGGTTAACGGGTTAAGCGGAGGCGAGGAAGCAAGCATGAACACTAACGCTCGAGGTAAGTGATTCTAATTTCACTTTTTAGCTTGTTTAAATAAGGTATTCTTCTAAGATAAATGAGTATGTTACGAAGTCAAACATGGATTTGGTTGAATGAAAACGATGGTTCTCGCTAAGTAGATCGAATGTGTCAAATGAAGTTTTGTTGTCATAACATAATGAAGTGTAAGTAAGTTCTGAACCTCTTTTTTTAGTATTTAGAAAGATTTGTTAATTTTGTCATATGTTGCGAATAATGAGATATGTAAGAACGTAAGATCAAATGAAGTTCTAAGTTTAGTTTTGTGGTAATGGGTCAAAGATGTTAACTAAGTCGAAAAGTGTGTATTAAAGATCAAACGGGTCAAAAACTAGGTAGCGGGGTAAGGTAAGGATTCGACCATTAAGGCATGAGTGTTAGTATTAGAATGATTTAGGGGCTTGGACAAATGTTATTTTACGTTTTGGGACGCTCGGGGTGCACGAACAGGGGTCGAAACGGTGAAAATAAGCAAAAAAACGGAGAGCAGATCTGCAGAGGGGCGTCCCCGACGCCGCTACCAGCGTCGCCGACGCTGGTGGGTTTTGGCCGACGCCCTATGTTGCTAGTTAAGTCAGTTTCTTTGTTTTCTTTGATTCTCGGGCCCCGTAAGCCCATTCCTAAGCCCCGTTAGACCCCCGTCATGCACCCTAACTTTACCAAATAGTTGTGTGAGTTATGGATGAGTAAGGAACCCGTTTTAAAGTTTCCGAAATGCAACCCAAATTTAAGAGAGAGTTTTTATCAAGTATGGGTAAGAAGGGAACTTGCTCGTGGGTATGCATAAGGATAAAATAAGTAGTTATACATGTGGGTATGTGTTTGATTGTACGTAAGTAATTGGAACTCGTAGGTGAGTATGACTATGAACGCGTAAGTATGGAGATTTATATGTATGTAATTTACATGTATAGACGTGTGTGTTTAGGACTTGCACGTAATATTGTGTAAGATGTAAATTGTAAGTATTTGTACGAACAGAAAGGTATGTATGCATGGATTGGAATTTAAATATATGCACGAATGAATGAGACTTGTTTATGCGTATATGTGGACTTATTCATATGAATGAAATCTAACGATGCTAACCGTTTTTCTATTGAGAATGAAATGGAAGCACAGGTATACAAATAATGGAAGTTGTAGGTTTGACACAAAAATCCAATGATGGTGTTCGAATGGATGGATGAATGGATTAACATAAGCGAAAGCATGAGATGTCGACGCCTAACTATGTATGTTTAAAACTTATGTATGATGTGACTGGTTGCTAACGATGTGATTGTATGTGGTGTCTACAGGTTGCGTGGATTTAGCATCATTATGAAGGATAGAAAGATTGAAGATCGAGTCAAGAGCAAAGGATTGTACGGGAAAGATCGGTCACATAGTTTAGCAAATGTAGATCCGAAGTATTAATATAATGGTACATGGTAAATCCTTTTTAATGAATGTATGACATTTGATATTCGAACTTTCCTGTAAGTACTATGTCTATTAAAGAACGAAATTTTTGGGTTCATATTTTCCGCTGTGTTGTATTTTTTTTAAGTTATTACAAGTTAGTCTTACAGGGAATTGTTCATAATACGAATAGGTCATGCCCGATTTTTGTTAAATTATAGCATGATAATATTACTTTCGGATTAAGAATTTTGGGCGTTACAAGTTGGTATCAGAGCCCTGGTTTGAGCGAAATCAAGTATGAGGAAGTAAATACTTGAACTCAAACCTGTGTGCTCTTGTGACAAGAAACCCGTACAATCCAAGACTCGATCAAGATCTAAGGGTAGAAGCCAAGGTAAGTATGTCCTTAAGTATATATTGGAAGATAATTAACAATATGTTATGTGTAAGTTAAGCATGGTTGCTTGGAAGGAATGATTTGTGGATGCGGTCTAGCACCGGCACCAAGGTATGTAATATGACATATTGACCCAGGTATATATATCTAATATATGTAAGTACATGTGATGGTAAAACCAATCAATGAAAGGAAAATTTTAAATAAATAAAAAAAATGGTAAGAAGGGTAATGAAGTTTTGGAATTGTTATACGTGCCGAAACCTAATTCTTCGGACATAAGGTGACAATTACACGAAGACACGAAACTAGTATGTTGATTGTGTACCTGGCCAGTACACAAGAAACATATGACGTTCGTGAGCCCGTGATAATTGTTACAGGTGTGTCCGTTAGAATTGGGTAGCAGGTGGGCGTATGGGTGAAATGGGTAGTAAGACTATCAGGAGATTTAGAGTAATACGTAAGAGTGAAAAGTGCGAATGATAAGAAGGAAGAATGTTGAATCCGTAAGAAAGTACGAATCAACAATGTATGAATGCAATGCTTGAATCCGCGAGACGGATTCAAGGGATGAAAGGCGTAAATGATCTGTTTGAATCCGCGAGACGGATTCAAAGAATGAAAGATATGAATGTAATGCCTGAATTCGCGAGACGGATTCAAGGAATGAAAAGCACGAATGAAATGTTTGAATCCGAGAGGCGGATTCAAAGAACGAAAGATGTAAATGCAATGTTTGAATCCGCGAGACGGATTCAAAAGATAGAAGGTACGAAAGGTATGAATAATGTGTTCGAATCCGCGAAACAGATTTAAGATACAAAAGACGGAACTAGTCTACGTGAGAAGAAGTCGATAGCTTGACCATGTATGCGTCAAACAAGTCATATAAGTAAATGTAAAGCAAATGAACAAAAGAATGATAGGAATGAAAATATCCGAATGTGTAAGTAATTACGGACCAGACAAGTAAATATTTCTTAAGTGATATGATTCAAATTATGCTTAAATTTTCATGTATAGATATATGAATATATTTATGCAAATGCGTTGTATGCAAGAATGGTCGAAAGGATAAATGGGTCATACGGTCAGATGGCGATTGCCATTTGAACTCGTTAGTTAATGTTTTGATATGTTAAGTTTTGTATTCATAGGTGAGATTGATGAATGGACACGCAATGTCATCAATCGGAAAGGAATGATCACCGTAAGATAAGGATGGCGAATCAATGGAATCTACTTCCGTCAGATATCATAGTGTGATAAACCTATCAAGATCAGTGAAAGAATTCTCATAAGCGAAAGCTCATTACCCGGATGAATGAGATCAATCCTGGGATGGGTTGAATTTGTAATGAAGTGGTCGGTTCGCTTTCGCGGGTCGTGGCATTATTCCAAAATAGTAAGGTTAGTGAATTGTTTAATATGTGAATTTAAGTATAAAGTTAGGAATTGAATAAGTACCTCCGCACGAGCCAGTGGTAAAGCAAGATGTGATATGATAAGGAAGGGTTGACTTTTAGAAGTAGGCTAAGAATGAGTTTTAAATCTGGCTTAAGTAGTAGATAGTGCATGTATGAGTAACAAGGTAGAAATAAAACTCCAAATATATACGAAATTATTAGAACTAATACTAACGGTGAATGTGGTAGCAAGTTCATATGAACTTCATTTTGCTTTTATGTAAATCATGGTAGAAAACCCTTGGGATTGCTTCTAGTTTGCACACTTTAGTTGTAGTACGATAATGTGATGGTACGATTATATCTACTCATGAATAAGACTTTTGCAAAGATCCTGAATGTATTCATGTGGTATTGAGCATCGTGAATGGATAGATGAAAAAGTAAGATTAGTATTGGTCTACCAAGAATGAGAAAGGTTTCGGGGACGAAACCTCCTTTAAGGGGGGTAGACTTGTAACACCCCAAAACCCGAACGTATAACTCACTAATAAGATTTCATGGAATATGAAAAATGTTTAAATAAACATGTTGTATAAGAATGAATAGAAGATATAACTTAGTTAGAATAAATGTGAAATATTGCATTATAAAATAAACTATGACCAAAGTTTAGGCAAACATATAAATGGAGGGGCTAAACATGTACAAGGAAAAAGATATTTACTAAAAGCAAAATAAGGAAAAACAAACACACACATCTGGCGTGTGTGTGTGTGTCGCCCCAAGCAGGAGAAAAAGAGGAGAAACCCTAAAATCCTTGAAGTTGCAAAATTGAGAAGGGAAATTGAAGCTAATCATATGCATGAATCTGAATGTGCAACCATTTAAGCCTACTAAACAAGTGGTAAGTTGTAGAATTTCGATTTGATGATCATTGATGAGACGGGTTGTGTTTAATCCTTGAGCCTATGTGAAATTAGAATGGTAATGAACTAGAATCATCTCATGAAACATGAATTGTGTTCGAATTTCTGATTATATTGATGATTTAATGAAAACCCACTTGTAAAAGTAATTTTATGAAGTTGATGATGTTGCATGTGCTAAATCAAGTATAGTTTTGATATATATATGAAGTTGGATATTGTGGATTATTGTTAATAGCCTTGATTTAGGATGAAAGTTATGTGAGGTTAATGGAATTTGATGATCTTGATATGAACTAGTAAGAATATGCAAAGAATGCTTGTACATTATGCTTAGATAGTGGTACGCACACAAAGTGTTTGATAAAATGCCTACATGAAACTTGAATTGATTCAAGTTTGTGTTAAAAAGTTAGTAAATTCGTCACTTTTGACAGCCTAAGATAGTCATCTTGTAAAGGTCGTATCTCATTCGTTATTAGGAGTTAGACAACGAGCCTTATATCGTTGAAAAGCTTGTTTCGCATATTACAATTCTTATTTGGTCACAAGAGGCTGGTTATGAGATTTAGTGGGTCAAAACAGCATGAAAAGTTAGTAAATTCGTCACTTTTGACAGCCCTAGATAGTCATCTTGTAAAGGCCGTATCTCATTCGTTATTAGGAGTTAGACAACGAGCCTTATATCGTTGAAAAGCTTGTTTCGCATATTACAATTCTTATTTGGTCACAAGAGGCTGGTTATGAGATTTAGTGGGTCAAAACAGCATGAAAAGTTAGTAAATTCGTCACTTTTGACAGCCCTAGATAGTCATCTTGTAAAGGCCGTATCTCATTCGTTATTAGGAGTTAGACAACGAGCCTTATATCGTTGAAAAGCTTGTTTCGCATGTTACAATTCTTATTTGAAAGTCGAAGTCAGATTACGTGATTAAGAAGGGGGAAAGTGACCCCGAACAGCTGCTGCGTGAAAAATGCAGCAATGAAAATAATGTGTTTTATGAACTTAAAACATATGATTTTCCAGTCACCAGTTTACTAAACACTAAATATTGCTTCGGGTGAATGTTTACAGTTGTTAAGGTGTGTTTAAAGCGTTACTATGTGTAAAATTTGGCGTTAATGTATAGCAAGTAAGGATGGTAAAATCATGTTGTTCATGTACCCCAAATATGGTCGTCTAGTATGGAATCCCGAAAGCTTTAGTATATGTAGTATTGATATTATGTATGTGTGTGTATGTAATGGATTGATCATGTGGTTGTAAGCATGTTACATCATGAATATGAAGTGTATATAATGCCATTGTTATAGCTTAATATGATGACACGGATATATGAGGTTAAGTCGAAAGTCCATAAGATGGGTCGTTGACTTTTGAAAGTCAAACCTTGCATAAGTAGTATGGCTAGACTCTTGTCAAATTTCAATGCTATAAAGTCATAGGGCGCATGTTTAACAATGTGTGTTATATGCAATTATTTAAGGAATTATACGAGTTGGAAAAGACGTGATTTTAGGTATATGTCTTATGTTTGTTAGACTTGACTAATGAAAGTCAAACGTGAACCATGCATTCGACATGATCATTAAGTGTACAATCATGTATACTAACAAGAATGTGATTGCGTGATGAGAAGGCATAGGGATCATGTGGAAATGGACTCAAGAACGGAAGGTTAACGGGTTAAGCGGAGGCGAGGAAGCAAGCATGAACACTAACGCTCGAGGTAAGTGATTCTAATTTCACTTTTTAGCTTGTTTAAATAAGGTATTCTTCTAAGATAAATGAGTATGTTACGAAGTCAAACATGGATTTGGTTGAATGAAAACGATGGTTCTCGCTAAGTAGATCGAATGTGTCAAATGAAGTTTTGTTGTCATAACATAATGAAGTGTAAGTAAGTTCTGAACCTCTTTTTTTAGTATTTAGAAAGATTTGTTAATTTTGTCATATGTTGCGAATAATGAGATATGTAAGAACGTAAGATCAAATGAAGTTCTAAGTTAAGTTTTGTGGTAATGGGTCAAAGATGTTAACTAAGTCGAAAAGTGTGTATTAAAGATCAAACGGGTCAAAAACTAGGTAGCGGGGTAAGGTAAGGATTCGACCATTAAGGCATGAGTGTTAGTATTAGAATGATTTAGGGGCTTGGACAAATGTTATTTTACGTTTTGGGACGCTCGGGGTGCACGAACAGGGGTCGAAACGGTGAAAATAAGCAAAAAACGGAGAGCAGATCTGCAGAGGGGCGTCCCCGACGCCGCTACCAGCGTCGCCGACGCTGGTGGGTTTTGGCCGACGCCCTATGTTGCTAGTTAAGTCAGTTTCTTTGTTTTCTTTGATTCTTGGGCCCCGTAAGCCCATTCCTAAGCCCCGTTAGACCCCCGTCATGCACCCTAACTTTACCAAATAGTTGTGTGAGTTATGGATGAGTAAGGAACCCGTTTTAAAGTTTCCGAAATGCAACCCAAATTTAAGAGAGAGTTTTTATCAAGTATGGGTAAGAAGGGAACTTGCTCGTGGGTATGCATAAGGATAAAATAAGTAGTTATACATGTGGGTATGTGTTTGATTGTACGTAAGTAATTGGAACTCGTAGGTGAGTATGACTATGAACGCGTAAGTATGGAGATTTATATGTATGTAATTTACATGTATAGACGTGTGTGTTTAGGACTTGCACGTAATATTGTGTAAGATGTAAATTGTAAGTATTTGTACGAACAGAAAGGTATGTATGCATGGATTGGAATTTAAATATATGCACGAATGAATGAGACTTGTTTATGCGTATATGTGGACTTATTCATATGAATGAAATCTAACGATGCTAACCGTTTTTCTATTGAGAATGAAATGGAAGCACAGGTATACAAATAATGGAAGTTGTAGGTTTGACACAAAAATCCAATGATGGTGTTCGAATGGATGGATGAATGGATTAACATAAGCGAAAGCATGAGATGTCGACGCCTAACTATGTATGTTTAAAACTTATGTATGATGTGACTGGTTGCTAACGATGTGATTGTATGTGGTGTCTACAGGTTGAAGATCGAGTCAAGAGCAAAGGATTGTACGGGAAAGATCGGTCACATAGTTTAGCAAATGTAGATCCGAAGTATTAATATAATGGTACATGGTAAATCCTTTTTAATGAATGTATGACATTTGATATTCGAACTTTCCTGTAAGTACTATGTCTATTAAAGAACGAAATTTTTGGGTTCATATTTTCCGCTGTGTTGTATTTTTTTTAAGTTATTACAAGTTAGTCTTACAGGGAATTGTTCACAATACGAATAGGTCATGCCCGATTTTTGTTAAATTATAGCATGATAATATTACTTTCGGATTAAGAATTTTGGGCGTTACATTATAGAATTCCTCAGCCATGGTTTGAACTTCTGAATTACCTTGAATCACCTGAATCAATCACGTAAACAAACGATTAGTTCAAAAATATCAATCAACTTGTACGCACGGGAGTTTGAACAATTTGATAGTGATTTGTGCAGTTCGATCGAATACACCAGCCGATCGAGTGAACTGGTCGAACCAAGACGTGCTAGCCGATCGAACGAGATATGCTGCCAGCCGATCGAACGAGATATGCTGCCAGCCGATCGAACGAGATATGCTGCTAGCCAATCGAATGACAATTAACGCTGCTGTTTGATCGACTACGCCAGTCGATCGAATGGGCTACTCGATTGAAGACACTTCCTAGCCGATCGAGTGGAAGTTGCTGCTAGACGATCGAATGAACTGTTCTGCTAGCCGATCGAGTGAGATGTCTTGCTAGCCGATCGAATGAGATGTCTTGCTAGCCGATCGAGCGAAATGTCTTGCTAGCCGATCGAGCGAACTGTTCGAACAAGCAAAACTTTGCTAGCCGATCGAGTAGGCTACTCGATCAAGAGATTTCTCAGCCGATCGAGCGAGCTACTCGATTGAAGATACTACACAAACAAACACTACACGACAAAACTTGATCAATCGGTTGACACTTAAACTTCAATGATGAAACTTCGATTTTCAAAACATCATCACATGCACATTGATATAATTTCGAGACAATGGCCGATAATCAATTAACTATTTAGTTAAATTTTGATTTTCTCATCATGCAAGGTCTGACAAACATACTAAAAGATTTGAGATTTATTGAGCCGCATATACATATTGGGTCGGTACTTGACAGTGATTGGGCCTAATACTGCATTAACCTTTTAGTGATTTTTGATCAATTAATCATGCAAAAACTGATAAATAACACTACTCAATCAATTTTTATTTGACCAAACTATATTGAATACTGAACAATTTAATGGAATCAGTCAACAATCAATACAGTTTCACATGCAAACTGAGATACAGGCTGACAACCATTTCACATTTAATCGATTCGTATGAGCTGACAGAATGAATGATTTCACTTGTTGTAATAAACGGTTCTGAACTATTGACAGAGTTTGTTGACTTAATTGATTTTAAAAGATGATGTGTTCTTATGACATAGTGATTGCCATTAATGAAAACTGATCATGGTTGACTTTAATGAAAAATGTTACTACCCGATTGGATGCAAAAGACGGTCAATCGAACAAGAGTTGCTAGCCGATCGGCTAGGATCAACAAGTCAATGTCAAAAGTGAGTGTCAGTGATGCAATGAATCGACTAGGCTAGCCGATCGAGTGAGATGTTCTGCTAGCCGATCGAGCGAGATGTTCTGCTAGCCGATCGAGCGAGATGTTCTGCTAGCCGATCGAACGAGATGTTCGATCAAACTTGCTAGCCGATCGAGTGGTTGGTTCGATCGAACTTGCTAGCCGATCAAGTGGTTGGTTCGATCGAACTTCCTAGCCGATCGGTTGGCAGAATAAAACTTTGACACTTATCACTTTCTTTTTTTTGAAAATAAACTATCATTAGAAACTGCCTCCGACCCAAATGGGCAAAAGGCCAATACAAAACAGGGGCCCCGACCCAAACGGGCAAAGGCCAAAGTTACACCATATACATCGGGTATTTACACCAATCCTTCCAACTAATAAATTTACATGCTGATCTATTTTTAAGCCACCCAAACCCTCTCGATTTAATATCTATCAAGATCTCTTGAGAACTTCTCCTGTGTTGATTAAATACCAAATCATTCCTAGCCTTCCATAAACACCAACACGCGATAATTACCAATCCCCGTAAAATCTTCTTCGTTTTTTTCCTTTCTTGATTGGAGTTATGAATATCCATCAAGTCTTTGAATTCGAATGCGAAAATCGGAGGGATGTTACACCAATCACTGAAATCTGCCCAAACACGAATTGCCAACGAGCATGCTGTAAATAGATGATCTAGAGATTCCTCATACTCATCGCAGAACGGGCACATAACCGATGTTATATTAACTATTGAAATATAACATCTAACAAAATGTTTATTAACTATTGAAATATAATAGCCGACAAGGTTGATATTATCTCAAGTGTGATTGGGCCTTTTGAATGAAAGATCTTGATAGGGCCGTTCACTTAAGTCTTTATTCGAGGATTGGGCCAAATAACTTTTAACGCTTGATTTTAATTCTCATCAAAGTGGGTCGGTTGACTGTCAAGTTTTAGAATTTTCACATGCATTTAAAACGGTTGTGGCCGACAACTGCTTATCATATCAAATATTGAGCCATGCAACTTTCAAAAATAATGTCAACTTTTAATAGGGCCGATTATATTAACGACACATGTGTTGGATATTTATGTCCGGTTCGATAAGTCAACGCTGCCGACCGGGTCTTGACCCGTAAGAGTTACACCGTGGTCAACGAACTAAAAATCCACTTAACTAATAACTGGTAATTACGAACGATACGCGGGTATTGAACTGAGAGACGGGTACATGGACCGAATGAGACAAGAACCCTCTTGCTTCGCCACTTGTCGCGCACCTACATTGCAGCCAATGACATTACATGCAATGGATCTTCTCGCCATTTGGCGCGCACCTAGAATTTGACCAATAACCTTTCATGCAAATGATTTTCGACACTTGGCGAGCATGCATAAAGCTCCATGTCCTATTTAAATGGGGCTTGGGTCTTGCTTTTAGATGCAAGAGAAGATTACAAAACTCTCTCAACTCACACACCCAAACCGGTCACCACCGCCCGCCGCCGCCGCTCTCCGCCGCCCGCCGCCGGCCACCACCGCCGAGACCCGGCTCACTTTCGCGTATCTCTCGTTCGTGTAACTAGCATTCGTTCGTTGAACCTCGGTGTCTCAACCGGTTATTTACTAACCGAAGGTATATCTAAACCCCCTATGGTTGATGTTCTATTTCGTGTTTGCATGTTGGTGACTTTGTTCCATTACGGGTAATCCTTGGTATAAAAGTGTTTATGTTAATTTTGTTACATACGCTTCCGTTGCCAAAATGTGTATATGTTTTTTTTTAACTAGTTAAAGTTTATTTTGAATAACCTATTTCTAAATGCACTATTTTGTCAAAATGTTTTGACTAAATCCTTGTGACAAAATAAACACATATTTAATATGAACCGGGTTCATGAAATAAAAGAAAAAATATACCACGGAAATTCCTTCAGTGGTATCAGAGCCGATGCTCACCACATGCAAATCGAAACCGGTCTTTTTCACCGGAATAATAAATCACAAACTTTAAAGGTCTGAAGTTTTTGATTTATTTTTATCTTTGGGCTATATATATATATATTTTTTTTTTTTTGGTCATATTTTAGTTGTTAGTATTTTGTTGACCAAATTGCCCAAACATACTTTTGGTTATGTTGAATATGTAAATCGGGCCCGACCTTGTGGTTGTGTTTATATTTGGTTTTATTTGTGGTTTTGGCCCGTTTTGCGGCTCAAAGTTGTAATAGATTAGTTTATAGTTTTGGCCCGTTTTGTGGTTCAAAGTTGTAATAGATAAGGTTCTTTGTCTTTGTTATATTTACTTGTTAAATATTGTTGAACCGAAGACCCGAAGCAAGATCGAATGCCAAGAGGAGTCTTGGAGTTAGTGGGAGTCGCTCAAGACAACAAGATGCACTCAAGTCCATCCTTGTGGTTTTTTGTGTTTTGTGACCGTGACCCCTTTGATCTTGCTACTTGGCTCTAGCAAGATCATAATCATGCCCATATGATTTACATATTCATTTTTCCTATTATGGTTGCCTTTTGACAAATGTTATCACACTTCAACTTAATACCAAAATGTATTCTTAAAAGTTTTTTTTTTAAAAAAAGGAAATCGGAAAAAGCAAGTTCTAGCAACTTGGATATTTTTTTTTATAACCACTAGAGTTTTATAACATGTTTTTTTCTCACATCTTTAAAACTCATAAACTTAATAGTTTTCACTATTAACTTTAATTGGTTATCCCAAGTCGCGACAAACTTAGTTTTATAGGTTATCTAAAACTAATTGTCCCGAGAGGTGAAAGGGTCTTTTTGGTTATGTCGCAAATATAATATTTAGATTAAAACCGACTATAACGACCCTATTTGGTAAAAATTAAAATCAATAGTCTATGCCATCCTACTACTAGTAACACTTGGGGCATAATGCGAACCATCAGTGTTGGAGCCACAGCACGACACTTGGTGTCTAGTTTATCCTTCCAAGGTGCAAGGGTTCCGTCGACACATCCGGCCCTTCCACATGTGACCGTTTTAGGACGACTATTACTTTTCTTCTCGTGTTGCGTGCCACAGCCGTCTCGAGAACAAAAGTGGCATAGATGAGGCCAAACGTATCAATGCAAGGACAAAAGATTGTCCTCGCAGCCTCATAAACCCCGGGAGTTGTGCTTTTCTCACAATTGACAATCGTTGTCAGTCCGCTTGAACCTCTTGCTAATGTTGCATGCCCCAGCTGCCTTTAGAAAGAGCTTCTAACCGGATTCTCGCTCCTTATCGTCTCACCTCACTAAACAAGGAAATACATTGAAAATACTAATTAAATAATTTTTGCTTAACAGATGTCATCTGAAAACAACTCCTCTTTTGCTCTCAAGTCCATACTTGAGAAAGACAAGCTGAATAACACCAATTTTCTTGAGTGGCACCGCAACTTGAGAATCGTTCTCAAGATGGCAAAAAGGCTTTATATTTTGGAAACCCCGATCCCAACCGCACCCGAAAACAACACTGTGGTTGCGAAGAAGGCTTTCGACAAACATAAAGAAGATGCCATGGAAGTTGCTTGCCTCATGCAAGCCACCATGTCTCCAGATCTTCAGAAGAATATGGAAGACATGAATGCCTTCGACATGATTGAACAACTCAAGGGCATGTTTCAGAAACAAGCCCGTCAGGAACGCTATGACACCATGAAACAGCTCATAAGCTGTAAAATGCAAGAGGGTTCCTCAGTTAGTGCTCATGTCCTCAAGATGAAAGGCTACATCGACCAACTGAACAAACTTGGTTATCCTCTCCAAGATGAGATGGCTGTTGACTTCATTCTCAACTCTCTTTCCAGTCACTATGATCAATTTGTTATGAACTTTAACATGAATGACTGGGTAAAGACAGTGCCAGAGCTACACGGGATGCTCAAAACGGCAGAGATGAACATTTCCAACAAAGTAAGCCAAGTGTTAATGGTTCGATCTGGTGGTGTTAAAAAGCCCAAAACAAAGAAGAAAAGTTATAACAGCAAAAACAAAGGAAAGGCTCCTGTTGCTGCCAAACCTGCCACCAACAAGAGCAAGCAAGCTGTGAAAGCCCCTCTTCCAGAAGAGCGGCAATGCTATGAGTGTAACAAGATGGGGCACTGGAAACGTAACTGCCCCGAGTATCTTGCCAAGCTCAAAGTGAAGAAGGCTAATGGAGAAGGCACTTCTTCAGGTATTCTAATATATGTTATCGAACTTTTCACTGTTTCAAGCAACACATGGGTATTTGATACCGGGTGTGGTTATCACATCATTAATGTCTTGCAGGAGCCTGAGAAGTGGAAGAAACTGAAGCCGGGAGACATGGAGCTCATTGTTGGCGATGGGAAAAGAGTCCCAGTTCTGGCAACTGGCACATTTAATCTTACATGTCCTTCTGGTCTTGTTGTTGTTTTGAACAATTGTCTTTATGCACCTGGTTTAACCAGGAACATCATTTCAGTTTCGTTGCTTTTTGAACAAGGATTTAGATATGTTTTTAATGGTGTTTCTATTTCTGCTTATCTAAATGATATTTACTATTTTGAGGCTAAACCTCGAAACGGTATCTATGAAATTAATGTTCAGCCTAGCAGTAACATATATCACCTTTCTAAATGTCAGAAAAACGGTACTAGTGATTCATTCCTATGGCATTGTAGACTTGGCCATACAAGCAAGGCACGCGTAAAATGGCTCCAATCTGAGGGGATTCTTGAATCCACCGGAACGGACTCATTTGATGATTGCGAGTCTTGCTTAGCTGGCAAACTCACCAAGGATCCCTTCACCCATGTTGGTGAACGAGCTAGCGATCTACTAGGACTCATACACTCAGATGTATGTGGTCCTTTTAGAACCATGACTAGGAATCACGAGAGATACTTCGTTACGTTCATCGATGACTATAGTCGATATGCTTATGTCTATCTCATGAAGCATAAGCATGAAACTTTTGAAAAGTTCAAAGAGTTTCAAAACGAAGTTGAAAACCAACTTAATAGAAAGATTAAAATGCTTCGCTCAGATCGAGGCGGTGAATACCTCAGCTTGGAATTTCTCGATCATCTAAAGGAACGTGGAATAGTTTCACAACCCACTCCACCAGGCACACCCCAACTTAATGGCGTGTGTGAAAGGAGAAATCGAACCCTACTAAATATGATTCGATCGATGATGTGTAGAACAAATTTACCTCACTCCTTTTGGGGTTTTGCTCTTATGACTGCTGCTCGACTCGTAAATCTAGCGCCGACCAAAAAGGTAAACAAAACTCCATATGAGATATGGCATGGGCATAAGCCGAATTTGAGTTACCTAAGAGTATGGGGGTGTGATGCTTACATCACAAGTGACTCTGATGACAAGCTCGACCCTCGAGGCGAAAAGGTTGTTTTCGTCGGATACTATAACCAATGCGGTTATTACTTCTACCATCCTGATGCAAATACGATTTCCATCAAAAGGAAGGCTAAAAGGTTCCTTGAAGATGAACTTCTTAGTCGAGGAACTGGAAGTAACTTAGTAGATCTTGAAGAAGTCCAAGGACTACAAGCAACCGTTGACGAGGTCGGAACGTCTGAACCACAACAAATTGTTGATACCGAATCAGACCCGAACACAAGCCTTCGCAGGAGCATCAGGACTCGTAAAGAACCCGATAGATACCTTTGGCATGTCGAGGGTTCTGAAGTCCTGACAGTAGCCAAGTCTGATGACGAGCCTACTAGTTACAAATCTGCTATTTCTAATCCAGATTCTGCGAAATGGCTAGAGGCCATGAAAGCCGAGATGCAATCCATGCGTGACAATCAAGTTTGGGACTTGGTTGAGCTACCCCCCGAATCTCGGGCAGTAGGGAGCAAATGGGTTTTCAAGAGAAAAACTGACATGCATGGAAATATACAAACCTATAAAGCACGGCTAGTAGCGAAAGGTTTCACTCAAACTCAAGGTATTGACTATGATGAAACTTTTTCACCCGTTGCTATGATCAAATCGATCAGGATATTACTTGCCATAGCTGCGTACTATGATTACGAAATTTGGCAAATGGATGTTAAGACCGCCTTTCTTAATGGACATCTTTCCGAAGATGTTTATATGGTTCAACCTGACGGTTTTATCGATCCAAAATATCCTAATAGGGTATGCAAGCTAAACAAGTCCATTTATGGACTCAAGCAAGCATCTCGGAGCTGGAATCTTCGTTTTGACCAGAAAGTCAAAGAGTTTGGTTTTGTCAAGAACGAAGATGAACCTTGTGTTTACAGAAAGGCTAGTGGGAGTGCTATATCATTTCTCATCTTGTATGTGGATGATATATTGATCATTGGAAACAACATCCCCATGCTTAAGGAAATTAAACATTGGTTGGGATCTTGCTTTGCAATGAAGGATCTTGGAGAAGCTGCTTACATTCTAGGAATCAAGATCTATAGGAATAGATCTAAGCGACTTCTTGGGCTAACTCAGAGCACATACATAGATCAAGTAATGAGACGCTTCAAGATGGAAAACTCCAAGAAAGGAGGTGTTCCAATGACTAAAGGAACCGTCTTGAACAAATCGCAAGCTCCCTCTGAGAACCGAGAGATAAAGCAAATGGAAGGAGTTCCATATGCTTCAGCGATTGGTTCTATCATGTATGCTATGGTATGTACTCGACCAGACGTCTCGTATGCTTTGAGCATGACCAGCCGTTACCAGCAGAACCCTGGGGTTGCCCACTGGACTGCAGTTAAGAACATCCTTAAGTACTTGAGAAGGACAAAAGATATGTTCTTGATATTTGGAGGAGTCAATGAGGAGCTCACTGTAAAATGTTACACTAATGCTAGTTTTCAAACTGATCGAGATACCTCTCGCTCACAAACGGGTTTCGTGTTCACTCTCAACGGAGGAGCTGTCTCATGGAAAAGCTCCAAGCAGAGTGTTGTAGCTGATTCTACCACGGAATCTGAGTACATTGCCGCATCAGATGCCGCAAAGGAAGCTGCTTGGATGAAGAAGTTCATAACCGATCTCGATGTGGTTCCAAGTATCATGAAACCCATCCAGATATTTTGTGATAACACAGGTGCTATTGCTCAAGCCAAGGAGCCTAGATCACATCACAAAGCCAAGCACATTTTGAGAAAATTTCACTACATACGTGAGATTGTGGAACGTGGAGACATCGCTATAAGCAAAATTGACACAGATCAAAACTTAGCTGACCCATTTACTAAGCCAATGACTCAAGAGAAACATGACCGTCATATGGATGCTATTGGGCTTAGATTAGCTAGTGAAATGTTTTGATTTAGTATTTGGATGTACGAACATCAAACAGTTGTATTCCTGTATTCATTTTGATTTACTAGTTAAATGCAATTCTTGAATCCTACAACTGTGTTTGATTTTGATACGTTTAATCCGTGAATCTTGTATTCTAAATTATCCGTAGTCGATCAGACTCGTGGGAACGACTCTGAATTAAGACTATTCTGATTTTGGACTCAAGGAATTGGCTTCCAAATTCACAGGCTTCATTATGAATGATGCTGGATGTAACTCGCATCAAATCATCTTCATGGATCTTAGTCATAAGATGTTTTGATTTGGGCATACTCATTTAGTATCCTCTGACCTGAGATACATACTAGAACTTCCGTTTACTAAAGACTATTCTTTGATCAGTGTCAATCGCTGTCGCGTAACTGCCAGTCATAAAGGCATTGGTTGGGAGTGGTTCTGAAGTTCAGTGGGAGTTGTATGTAGTCAAGATGGGATTCTGTGCTCTTACATTATATGTAACAGTTAGACATCTGGGCGCCCTCGTTGATTCAAACTGGTGAAGTGTAAGGCCTTACCCAAACTTACTGTGTGTTTGATTGGACCACTTTGATTCTTGAACGAGAACGATAATGATTGAACGCCATATGAGATTGAATCTGATCCATGTCTCATTGTTCAATTGATGTCTTTTACAGAAGGGATAGATGACAACGATTGCCATAAGTCTATTGTCTTCAAGTAGCAAGCCATTGCTAAAGGGAAGATACCTTGGTTAGTGACTTTAAAGTGTCATGACCTGTTGGGGGCAGCCATGTGTAGCTAGAGCACCGCTGGCTGTCTGCGTTGAGATCTTATCAGAGACCGTCCAAGTGGGAGCTGTTGGATATTTATGTCCGGTTCGATAAGTCAACGCTGCCGACCGGGTCTTGACCCGTAAGAGTTACACCGTGGTCAACGAACTAAAAATCCACTTAACTAATAACTGGTAATTACGAACGATACGCGGGTATTGAACTGAGAGACGGGTACATGGACCGAATGAGACAAGAACCCTCTTGCTTCGCCACTTGTCGCGCACCTACATTGCAGCCAATGACATTACATGCAATTGATCTTCTCGCCATTTGGCGCGCACCTAGAATTTGACCAATAACCTTTCATGCAAATGATTTTCGACACTTGGCGAGCATGCATAAAGCTCCATGTCCTATTTAAATGGGGCTTGGGTCTTGCTTTTAGATGCAAGAGAAGATTACAAAACTCTCTCAACTCACACACCCAAACCGGTCACCACCGCCCGCCGCCGCCGCTCTCCGCCGGTCGCCGCCGCCCGCCGCCGGCCACCACCGCCGAGACCCGGCTCACTTTCGCGTATCTCTCGTTCGTGTAACTAGCATTCGTTCGTTGAACCTCGGTGTCTCAACCGGTTATTTACTAACCGAAGGTATATCTAAACCCCCTATGGTTGATGTTCTATTTCGTGTTTGCATGTTGGTGACTTTGTTCCATTACGGGTAATCCTTGGTATAAAAGTGTTTATGTTAATTTTGTTACATACGCTCCGTTGCCAAAATGTGTATATGTTTTTTTTTAACTAGTTAAAGTTTATTTTGAATAACCTATTTCTAAATGCACTATTTTGTCAAAATGTTTTGACTAAATCCTTGTGACAAAATAAACACATATTTAATATGAACCGGGTTCATGAAATAAAAGAAAAAATATACCACGGAAATTCCTTCAACATGATGTGATGATGTGTTATATATCTATTTGATGTTCGATCGGCTGAGTTTGACAATGCAGTGAAATGGAAAGGTATGCTGGCCGGTCGGCTGAATGCTAGCCGATCTAGGCAGCTAGCCGATCGAGGCAGATGTTTGTATGATAAAACTTCCTAGCCGATCGGCTGGGAATATGTTTGCAGTTCGATTGGTTGAACTTAACGGTGGATAGGACAGGGATGCTGGCCGATCGGCTGGGCCAGCCGATCGGTTGGCATCTTCAACTTAACAACAACAGCAACCATTATTTCAGCTTTTTCGAACCAAAAATTCAAGATTTCTCCCAAACGGCTTGGAATTTTGACCTGAAAATTTGTAGGCTTGTAGATCAGATAGTTTCGCACAACATATCAAAAATTCAGCAATTTTTAACCGTAAAAAGTTGTTTAATTTTGCGATTTTCAGTCAAAAACGTGAATAGATGAAAAAGTTAAGAAATTTTGACAAATCTGAGTGAAATCGACTCTGAATCTGATGAATTTCTGTGTGAATTTGTGCGTTTGATCCGTGCAATCGAGCTCCTGCTCTGACACCACTTGTTAGGACCGGTTTGACTACGAAACGATTGCGTATGACACGTTCGACGTGCGGAATCCGTGAACGTGAACGACCGAAACACACGAGACGTACTCAATCTGTGATTCTATAAAAATGTATGAAAATGTACAAGCAACACGAATCACCTTTTGCCTTTCTCTCTCTACTTTCTCTCTCTAACCTCTAAGCTTCAAAGTTCCAAATGGAAAAAGTTCTAAATGAGAACCCTAATGGTTCTATTTATAGGCCAAAGGTGATAAGGAATCTTTCCTTATTTACAATAATGTCACCTTGCCTTTTAGTAACAAGATATTACATTATAATCACTAAAGTTCTTATGTTTCTGCTACGAACGGAAATGACGGAGGCGATAGACATTACTGCACTAACAATGCTCCTTGTTCTTGGTACCGGGGTCTTCTTCCTTCAACACTTGATAGCCTTTTGAAGGTACCAGTGGGTATAACAAACTCACTGGTGGTTCTCAGAAGTGCTATGGAAGGAATTGCCTTCAAGGGAGTCTTATGAATGTAACCACTGTCCAAATGCAAACCAGTGGGTTCAACATTTGTAGTGGCTGCTCCACTTGAACTACTGTCAGGAATTACTTGTAATCCCTGCAGTGTAATCTCCTCTGTTGTTGCTGGGATAGCAGAGGTATAAACATCAGACCCAGTCACTTGTTGGAGCATACTCTCAGTGATAGGTGTTTGAGAGGAACTGGTTTGTGTCTGTGCTATATCAAAGGCATGCAACAAAGGTATTATGGATTGTGGTAATATGAGGGGTGAAGATAAAGGTGTTGAAAGAGATATGTCCTTGGGATCAGGACTGAGGAAGATGGATCCAATTGGGTCCAGAGCTTCATATTGTGGGGTCCCTGTGTTTACAACCTGATCCTTTTGTGAGGATGCAGGAGGAGTTTGAGGCAAAGGTGGAGATCTTTCTTCCATCTGCTGTGAGGAAGTAGCAGCAGTGGTTATAGGTGACATTTGTGTTGTCACTGGCAGTGGCTCTGGGATCTCATCTTCCAGAGGTGCCTTTGTTTTGGGTTTGGGGGGCTTTCTGGATGTTTTCTTTTTGGTCTTTTTGGTAATGGCAGGTGTGGGTTTCAAAGCAGTGGTTGTGCTGCTATGATCACCTGGAGCAGTGGGCTCAACAGCCGATACCTAAGGAGCAGTGTTATCTGCTAAATTCTGCTCAGGCACCTCTGTTTTTGTTTTTGAAGGTGTTAACATTCTAGAGAATGTTTCAGGTGTTAAACCATTTATTTGAAAATAACCACCTTGTTTGAGCAAATTTTCATTCTCCTTTCCAAATTTTTGTTTAAAATAGTAGCTTAGAAACCTTGGAAAGAGCAAAAATAATTTGCTGTCAACATTTTTTTACCAAGTCATTAAAGATCTCCTGAGAATAGTTAAAATCTTCATTGTTTAAAATAGCATAACCCAGGCATTGAATCTTTAATGGTATTTCATTAAACGCAGTTGTTTTATTTGAAACACACATCAAAAGAGTGTGAAATAAAAACCTAGGTGCAGAAGGGAAATAACCTTTTTGTAAGGTATCTCTTTTTGGTTGTTCTGCATACCCCTTCCCAGAAAATCAGTTTTCAATATGCTTTTAGAAAAAGAAGTTTTACCTTTCTGATCATCAAGCTTAAAGACTTCTGAGATTGATTGTGGAGTAATTTGAATTGCTTTACCCTATATAGAGGAGTTGATGGCTATGACAATGTCTCCTTGTTTCTCAAGGGTAGCATTTTTCCAGAACTCTCTTTGGGTTTGTTGGTAAGTAGGAGCATCTGCTGTTAGCAAAGTTTTGTACTTTGATGTAGATAAGGTGTCAATGATTGAATCGAAGGTGTTGGTGGTAGTGGGTTTTGTGAGTAGACTCAAGTAATTGTGAGGGGATTTGTATGGGATTTCAATGGGTTCAGCGGCCATTTAAGTGGCGTCTTTGGAACCAGAGGATGATTTTGATTTTGATTTTGATTTTGATTTTGATTTTGATTTTGATTTCGTCATTTTGATGAAGAAGATCAAAGAATGATTTGTGATGAAGAGTGGGAAACTGTTTTGAGAAGAGAATTTTTGGAATTCAATTCGACAGTGTGTGTTGGGGTTTTGGTCAGCGGTTACAATGATCTGATGGCTAAAAACTAACCACGTGCCAACCTCTGATAAAGGATGAATAATGGAGGACAGTTGTTTTGAGAGCCACTGATGAAACAAACATCAGTGGTTACAACGGTAACAAATGAAACAGTGGGTGATTTTTACTATCAGTGGATAGCATATCAGTGGATAAAACGTTGATTTTGAACAACAGTGTTTACCATGAACATGAGAGAGCAGAGGTTGACTTTCAGCAGTGGACAGTGTTTAAGAAACAGATGTTTGAGCACAAGAGTGGTAGGGAAATGGTGAGGTTTTGAAAGACAATGGTAAGAAATTGAAAGACCAATAACTCAGCAACTGTAAGTGCAACAGTGAAAAAGCTTTTGACAAAAATTTTGAGCATCTGCTGGTTCAGATGAAGGGAATGATTTTGTCTTGTGTAACCACAATATCATGTCTAGCATCTGTTGATCTGCAAGAATGCTATTCTTAACAAATTACATTTTAGATGCAAATTGTCAAGTTTAATATATCTGCAGTTTTTACAGGAATTTGTATTCAAGGTTTTTGCCACATATCATTTACAAGATTTGAAGCTTTTATAAGTTCATGACAGTGGTTTAGTATCCCAGATGATGAAAACCTTTTTACTAAGGTTACTCATTTTGTGTCTAATTATTTGAATTAGAACATAAGTATCTCAGTAGTTAAAATCTATTAGCAATCAATTTTTGATCTGTGATAAAACAAACTTGAGATTGATATGACCTTGACACTAGTACCTTTTCCTTTTGATCTGTTTTTAAGGATAATATCTCTAACAAAAATAGAGGATCTATATCCTGACAGGTGATTGATACTTTTACTATCAAAAACAAGTAAAAGTACAAAATATATTATTCCAGAAAAAACAAAGAATAATATATCATGTTTTATTGAGAAAAACCTTTTCAAGAAAAATAATTAAAGGTTATTCTGAAAACAACATCAAAAAGGATTCTGGTATATTTTCCAATTAAAACTCATAGTCACATCATTCTCAAGTTTTAGGAATATGGTCAATGATTTGAAATACATTGAAATAACCACTGTTTAAGACCATTTCCTTGTCAATTGATTGCAAAAATGAGGAAACATGTACACATAGGTTTTTGAAAGTCCTGTTATAGACTTTGTTACCATGTGATGATGCTAATAATTTGCCTAGACCTCTTTTAAGTTCAATCACTGGTGATACTTAGTGTTACATGAACTTCCCTGAATCAATGAATGCACACAGCTACTTGATGACCATTGCTCACCCAATTTTGGACTCTAAAGTGTTTTACATTTATACTCTTTTCTTTTGACTTCAAAAGTTTTGAGATAAATACACCTTTGAGTTATTTTGCTTCTTCTTCTTTTCCTTTTTACACTTTCCATGTATAAGTTTTGAAGTACTTACTGGAAGGTTCTAAGGGAAGAATATTCAAATCCAAAATCATTTTTCAGCAATGTTTTTAAGAGATTTGGACATTTCTGGGCATGTTGATGCCAAATTTCACATTACTCATGATCTGGATATTTGAACTACTGATTTTCTTAATGTATTCTTAACACAGTTGATTTTGGTCCTTTTAAAGGATTTACAACCTGTTTTTCAATACATAAGATCTACATAGCTAAGGTTTTAATTTCCCTCTTTTTATGTTAACAAAAACACTCATGTTTTCATCCGAACATGGATTTTTGTTGACATGAGGCAAACACTTTAGCAATAGTTATGACAAAAACATTACAAACTTCATAACAACAATCGACATCAATTTTGTGAAATAACATAACTATACCATAGTCATCAGACCTATTTTCAAATCTGAGAGCTATAGGTAATTTCTGCATGACGTCATATGTTACGTGAAGTCCGTGTATCTTATGACATCTTGGTTGTTTTACAGAGCTCTTGAATTACTCTGTTTCTCAACGACTACAATCAACCTTAGTATCAATCAATTTTGAGCCGAACTGTTATGTCAAATTGATTGTTAGATCGAATTTGACTGCCCGAGCTCTGATACCAATTGTTAGGATCTGAGGCTCTCATAATTGTGCTTGTTTATATAATTTAAACATTAAGTGCAGCGGAAATGAACACAAACTTTGTAAGCACAATTCAGGAAGAAGATAGTTTTGATAAACACATGCTTTTCATAGAGTCGAATGATTACAATACAAAGCAGAAGATTTACAGAGCATGCTTACAAACTAAACTCCCCCTCAGCCTGATGCTCCAAGGTTGATTGCACAAGATGAAAGGATTAGACTAGAGGAGAAAAACCCACTCAGTCAATCAAATGTAACAGTACAGGGTACTATTACATTTATAGGCAAACCAAACCACTGAAGCATCTCAGCTGACGTCACCATGAAAGCGACATCTAACAAACTAACAAACTCTATCTACTGTTCTATAACAACTGACCATACAGACACTAATTAGTTTCTAAACACTGATATATAAACACTGATTCTTCATTCCACTGTTGTAGTCAACCACTTATGTTGAGCATCAGTGCATTCTTTAAAGGGTGATCAGGCCTTGAACGAGCAGTAATTTAGTTCTTCATCAGTGCTTGGAATCCATCAGTAGATTGAGCTTCAGTCTTTAATCTTCATCAGTACTTTAGTAGCAGTTGTTCTATTCAGCAGTGTTTTGAAGTCTATCAGATGCTAGATATCCATTGTCAAGGGGAGAGCTTAATGCAAACAGCTGCTTATGATTAATCCTCTATGGTGAACCGGTTTTGGCTTTCATTATCTGTTCCTTTAGTAGGGTTCAATCCCAACAGAGATGTACTGTGACGGTTTCCCCGGTGATTGGTGTGGTTAATGTGGGTAAGGACCCAAGACAAACTTTTAATTCCTGAAATGCCGAATCAGCTTCTGTCGTCCATTCTATCTGACCCTTACTGGTACACTTTTTTAGCACGTTCATGAAAGGAATGGTACGGTCAGCTGCCTTGGAAATGAAACGGTGAAGAGCCACAAGCTTACAATTCAGAGATTGGATTAATTTTACCGTTTTCGGAGGCTGCATGGAGATTACGGCTTGAATTTTATCCGGATGCGCCTGGATTCCGGATTGAGTTATCCATACACCCAGAAACTTGCCTTCCCCTAAACCGAAAGAACACTTTTTAGGGTTCAACCTTAGATTGGTACTCCGAAGCCTAGCGAAGGTTTCAAGTATGTCATCAATCATATTATCTTCGGCTTCGCTCTTAATAAACAGATCATCCATGTAAATTTTCAAATTTCTTCCAATTTGACCCTTGAATGCCTTATCCATCAGTCTTTGATAAGTAGCTTCGGCGTTCTTTAATCCGAACGACATTTTGGTGTAACAAAAGAGACCCTCATTTGTTATGAATTCCGTTTTGTCTTCATCTCCTAGAGCCATTTGTATCTGATGGTACCCTTTATACGCATCCAATAAGCATTTGAGACGAAAGCTTGCCAAGGAATCAATTTTTAGATCAATCTCTAGAAGAGGGTAGCAATCCTTCGGACATGCATTACTAAGGTCGGAGAAATCAACACACATCCTCTAGGTGCCGTCTTTTTTAGTGACCATTACCAGGTTGGAAACCCAGGTTTGGTACCGCACCTCCCTGATAATTCCAGCATTTAACAATTTACATACATCTTCGGCAATGGCTTTATGACGAGCTGGAGCCATATTTCTCTTCCTCTGAGCGATCGGCTTTACCGAATGCGACACTTTCAACTTGTGCTCAGCCAAGGAGCGAGGGACTCCAACCATGTCAGAAGTTTGCCAAGCAAAGACATCAAGGGAACTGGATAATAACTTCCATAGTCGCTTCTTGGTTCTTTCGGGGAGTTGAGCTCCGATAGCAATCTTTTGTTCCGGAAAATGTGGGTGAATAGCCAATTCCTCCGTTAGGAGAGATGGAGGCTGCGCATTACTCCCCTCACTTTGTCGTATTTCAGCTACACACATGGTGGACTCAGAATGCAAGTTTGCTACACCAGCTTCGGTGGGAAACTTCAATGATCCATGGATGGTGGAGCTGATACTGCCGAAAGCACACATCCCTGGTCTCCCTAATATGACGTTATGAACAGACCTAGCTCCAATCACTAGGTATGTTAAGTTGACAGTTCTGGCCAAACTTCCAGTACCCAACGTAGTTGGTAACATGATTTGCCCGATCGGCTGAACCACTTCTCGGGAGAAGCTTACCAACGGCATAGATACTTGTATCAGCTTTTCCTTGGTTTGCGGAGCCAGCTATTGGAAACACTGCTGGTACATGATTTCTGAAGCACTTCCGCTGTCAACATAGATTCTCCGGACCTTGTGTCCTGCAATTACCGCAGATACAATGATCGGCCCGTCTTTGATTTCACCCAAAGTGATCGGAGGGAAGGCGATCGGTTGATGCATCCAAGCGGCCATATAATGATTGCTCCGTTTGATGCCCTGATTATTCATTTTCCTGATCATGCAAATTGCTGACTGGTTATTCGGATTATCCACCAAATTACCAAAAGATTTTCCTTCTTTTACCTCTTTTACCAGATGTGACAGCTTGCCGGATCAGACTGCTTTCTCAATTTCCTGCTTCAGAGACCAGCAATCGTCCGTGTTGTGGCGTCGTGATGATGGTAGTCACAGTACTTTTTGGAGTTCTTATCCCCCGGATTTCGAAGTTTCAGAGGTGCAGGAAAGTTTGCTCCTTCGGTGCTGAGGATCTCACTAGGAGTTTTGGAAAGGTCTGATAGGTTATATAACCTAGACCCAGAACTTCGTCCGCGCTGGGACCGATCATTTCTACTGTAAGGATGAGACCGTCCCCTACTTCCGGATGGAGCTTTATCAATTACGGACCCGCCATTCTTCTTCCAAGAAGACATTTTCTGATCCGTCTCTGGTGCCGGATTATAGGTTTTTTTTCCGCGAGCGAAGGCTCGGGCTCGCTCCATGAGCACTTCCATTGTTTTTGGGAGATTTTCGTGCAGCTTTTCCACCAACTGGTTATTCCGGACGCCATGACAGAAGTCGGATATCCTCAGTTGGTCTACGACTCCACTGATCTGCATACCTTCTCGACTGAAACGGTCGATGAACCTGTCTAGTGATTCGCCATCCTTTCTTCGGATGTTGTGTACTTTGGTTATTTCCTTGGAGTAATGCCTTTGTTGACTGAAGTTCTGGAGGAATAACCTTCGAAACTCTTCGAAATCATTGATTTCCCCTTCATTCAACGCGTCAAACCACACACGTGCAGCTCCGGTTAACGTTTATGCAAACATGAAACACCAGGCTGGCATTGGCCATTGCTCAACTCGTGCGGCCCCATCGAAGTCAAACAAGTGATCGTCCGGATCAGTGGTACTAAATTTGGAGGGAGCTTGGCACGTGTGATGCGGGCACTAAATTTGGAGGGAGCTTGGCATGTGTGATGCGGGCACTAAATTTGGATTTAGCAGTCATGGAGACCGGATGATAAGGTTTGGTGAGTTCCGGATCATTGACTACTTCTGCTTGTGTTTCATTTCGCATCGTCATTGCTGGAGATGGTCTGGAGGAACCCTGCACATATCCATTATAAGTTTCCGAAGTAACAACTGTGGAGAAAATAGGAGAGGCGAAAATTGTAGGACCCATAGTCGTTACCGGTGTTTCATCGTGAAAGAGCCTGGTTCGTAAACCGAGGATCTCTTCATCTCTAGCCTATTGGGCTTTTAGTCGTCGTAGGAGATGTCACACCCCGGCCGCGTATAACGTGCAACCGCGGCGGAAACGCCGGGGAGTGTTGTGGACATAATTAATTGTTTCATAACCATGGAAACCAAAGTTACATTTTATTTATTAAACACGAGTGTTACATCGTTTCAAAACAGGAAATACAAAGTTCATAACATAATTAAACTAGTCTATCTTCGTTTTTAGGCTCTAAGGCACAGGTCCGCCCTAGTGTCACCATTGTCATCCTACACAATAGCTCCTGAAAACACATGTGAAAGTAGGTACGTCAGCATAAAAATGCCTGTGAGATACATAGGTTTTGTGAAAATGGGATTCATGACTTGAGTTTAAAGAAATGTTTAATAACAGTCAGTCATGAACCTTGTAATTTGTCTTGCTTTGTAAACCATTTGAAAAACGATAATATCAGATGATGTGTATAGATAAGTGTAAGGTTAAACGAGTAACCAAGTAAAATGAGTTGAATAAGATAAGTTGTTTGTAAAAAAATAATGTCTTGTGAAGAGTATGTTATTTGTGTAAAATGTAATGTGTCTAAACTGAAATGACTTAGATAACGCTACGATATGTAATATTTTACAAGCATTTATATATAGGAAGTACCAACGACGTATCCACCATGTTTGTATCATATTACATACGCCACGTTACACCAACCATTTACCCAAACCAACCACCATGTAAATTGTTCATGTATAAACCAAATGTCAAGTGTTATTGTGTAAACCATGTCGAAATGTCTATGTTCAATGTAAACCACCAAGTATGTATATCAATGTCAAAATGTTTATGTTTAATGTAGATCATGTAATGTGTACCCAAACTATATCTTGTATGGTAAGTGAGATGTATCAACTAAACCATATGTGAAATGCACAAAACAAGGTGTTGAAGTAAAACATGGTTTAAATCAACGTTATGTTTTGTGGAACAATGCATGCTCTACTGATATAAACATTTATGCGGTATTGTGAAATATGCATACATTCAAGCCTTGAGACTGTGGCGATAAACCCTTAAACAAATTAAAGGTTTATATAGGTTATGTATATCGAATTCGGTCATTCCTTCCAATCCAAACAAACCCAGGATTTCAGGAACGGGAGTTGTCAATTCCTATGGTACCACTACCTACTAACGAATGGCGTGATCAATGTTAATGAATGTATTGTTCCATGTTAAACAAACCAAATGTCATACCAAAATGAAGGCATGTGATGTAAACAATTGTACCAAGTATGCACACAATGGGCATAAATAGCATGAAATGTAACGTGAAACAATGTACTAAGTACGCACTCAATGGGCATACATAGCATGAAATGTAATGTAAAGCAATGTACTAAGTACGCACACAATGGGCATACATAGCATGAAATGTAATGTATAGCAATGTACTAAGTACGCACACAATGGGCATACATAGCATGAAATGTAATGAAAACATGTACTATAATGTACTAACGAACATAGCAGGCATATGATGTGAAAACAGGGAAAGCATGAAAGTAACAAGTTGGCACATGTGTTTCACCCCAAAACAGTTTGGAAAACAGTAAAAGAGGGGTTCAATGTACTCACCTGAGATTGCTTTGAATTCCTTGTGTAATAATCACACAATGCTAGAGATCACGGGATATCAAACGGCACCTAATAGGTAGCTATATTAATATACCGGACCAAAATCGGAAGGATCGGATAGTATGCGGGTTCGTAAACCAAACGAGTATGGAGACTCGTGTAATATTGTTTAACAAAGCCTACATACTAAAATGAAACCTAACCTAAGTGCTTGCGACCCATTACGACCCGTTTAGGTAGCTTATGCTACCTTAACGCGTCGTTCGTGTAGAACGCGTTTGGAACGCCTAACATCGTGACCACAAGGTATAACCTCGGAAGGTTATAGCTATGGTCACCTAATGTGTTTGGTCGGATCCTAATGATAAACCAAATGGGTCGGGTTCGAAAGTATAAGCATGGTTTAGATCGCTTACCTTACGACCCTATATAAGCACTAAACTAAAAGTGACGAGCTAAGCATGTTAGAACATGCTTAACTAAGTTTAGAAAACAGGTTTGGCATCAAAACAAACGGTTTTGATGCTCACGAGAAGTTTGGTTACAAAATACGCAAGAATGCGCATTTTGGCCGAAACTACGACGCGTCACTGAGCCTAGATAACGTGGTAACCAATAGGTATAGTCACTACGGACTATAACCATCGTGATCACGCTCACGTTATGAAGTTCTAATGAACTTCGTGTTGACCATAGGCTGGTCAATGCAGAAAGTCAACACAACGTTGACTTTCGGACTTGAAAAGCGAATAAAAGAACGAAAGAATACTTACGGAGGGTCCCCGAATGCTAATCTAGATCAAAATGGCTCAGGTATGAAACAAAGGTTCCAACTTAGAGCTCTTGATCAGATTTTTGTGGGTTTTACTCAAAAGGGGGGGGGGGTATTTATAGGAAAAGTAAAGCCGTTAGGATCGTTTCTTGAATATCGTACCACGATCTTAAGCATACACTTGTCACAAAGTTGTGGTGGCTCAAAATGACCCTTAACTCCTGAGATGGTGAAAGGGCATTACCCTTTGGTGTGTTTGAAAGGCCAATCTTTGCAAGAAAACAAAATTTTTGTTACTGAAAGGGCCATGCGGCCTGCATCAGGATATGCACAAACTCCGGCGGGCCGCCTGGGCCTGTCTGATCTGCACATACTTTCAGAAATGGCAGTTTTGGTCCCTGTTGCGTATTTAAGCCATTTCCGACACTTCTAAGGCCCGTAAAGCCAACTTTAAGGCCCTAAAATGATGCCTAAACATTGTGGACATGAAACATGCTCAAAAATGTTCCGGATGTTGGTTCGTTTGGCCGTACGATCGCGATGTTCGGTTAATTACGATGGAATGCGCATAAGCGCGAAAAATGATCCAAATGACGCGACGAATAGATTTTTCTCATGCCGAACACTAAGGCATAATATTATAATGCTTAGATAAATTTTTGGATGTCCGGATGTATTCAGAACGTAAGTTATGCGCGAAAGTGCAAACTTGTGCACTTTTTGACACTTTTAGCCCCTGAATGATCCAAAAGTTTGTTTTAGCATACCAAACCACTCAAAGCCTATTTCTAAGCTATGTAAAGGATATTTATGGTATGTTTAACTTATGGACATGTTCCGGAATGTTCGTTACAGTTCGAATTGGCATACTTTCGCAGTTTGTCAAGTTTAGTCCCTGTAAGCGAATTAACTTGTTTTTGCCATACCAAGGCCTTCAAAACTTATTTCTAAGTTATGTAAAGGTTATTTAAGGTATGTTGAGTATATGTTGATGTTCCGGAGTATTTTTCGCATTAAACTGAGTACGTTTACGCACCAGTTTGCATATAATTCTCCAGAAAGCGATGTAGAGTTTGAAATTGAACAAAAGTCAAAACATGAAAAATGTAAAACACAACCAAACAAACATTGGGATAAAATAACATTGTTTTATTGATAACTGAACTGTTCACAATGATTACAAGCACAAATGTTACAGTCTCCCCTACTTGTGGAAATTTCGTCCCGAAATTTATTTAGAGGAAACTCGTGGAAAAAGATGCGGATATTTTGCCTTCATTTGATCTTCACGTTCCCAAGTAAACTCTGGTCCACGTTTAGATTCCCACCGAACCTTGACCAAAGGAATGCGTTTGCGTTTAAGCCACTTGACTTCACGTTCCATGATTTCTACCGGTTTCTCAACAAATTTCAGTGTTTTATTAACACGAATTTCGTCAAGCAGTATGTGGAGGTTTTCATCAGCTAAACACCTCTTGAGATTGGACACGTGAAAAGTTGGATGAACATTTCCAAGTTCAGGAGGTAACTCAAGTCTGTAGGCTACCTTACCGATTCTTTCGACGATCTTGAATGGTCCAACGTATCTAGGTGCAAGTTTTCCTTTCTTTCCGAATCTGATCACACCTTTCCAAGGTGAGACCTTAAGTAATACACGATCACCGATGACGTGATGTCGTGGTCACGCAAATTTAATCCCAATAACAACTATGTAGATAGTGGCAAGTGGGTATCGAACACAGGGAGTTTGTGGAAAATGTGTTATTTAGAAGTGTATCTAAGTTAACTAAAATTAAACTAATTGCAAGAAAAAGTAAAATTCAAGAGTTGGTTTGATTTGATTGGTTTTAAAAACTAAGATTAATTACTAATTTGTGAAATGAGAATTTGGGATGTAAACAATTGAGAGACAAATGACTATCTTGAGTATCCGGTTTGTTTCAACTTTTGTGTCAACATTCAACTAGAAAGAACTACATAGACATAGTTCATGCATAACCAATTGCAGTGATGAAAGGGGACTAAGTACTCAGATTCCGAGAACGTGAGGTTGTCACCCGATGATCAATCAACCCTTACCCAAACCTAACTATACCCATGATATCTCGATTGCCAACGGCACCAAGAACGTATGGTTTCTAATTAGTTTAATATAAAGATCAACAAGTTACTAACAATCAATCATGCATCATAACAATCAATTCAAATGGAAAGGAATTGTTATTCTAGAAATATAAATAAAAACACAAAAGTTTACCACAACCTTCAACACAAGATAATCATCCAAGAAACTAGCCACTCATGGCTTTAACAAACATAATGCAAGAAATTGAAAAGGAAATAGTGTTCACAAGTGTCACCAACAAAAGCTAGATAAAGATTAGTGAAAGATAGCTCCAAGATGTCTTTCTTTACTCCCAAATGCTCCTTATATCCTCTCCAACTCGTTTTTCCCAAGTAATAACCGAAAACACATGATTAAGCATCATAATGTTCAATAAAAAACCTTTTAAATGCGGAGGTTACAGTTTCGGATCAATCGTCGCCGTAAGCTACGCCGTGTGCCGTAGCTTACGGTAGTCAATGATCCCCGGAAATCAGCATAGCGCCGTATGCTACGGCTCATCGCCGTAGCTTACGGCGATCATCAAACTTTACGGCAATGTTCTCCTGTCTTACGGTAACAGTTTTGGCAAAGATCAAGGTGCCGTAGCCTACGGCAGTGGCCGTAGGATACGGTGCTGAGTGGTCTTTTGCTCTTTTTTACTTCATTTCACTTGATTCCCTCTCATCTTGATTATGCCAACTTCTAATATCCATCCGTGCCTCCTAAAACCCGCATTTTGCACACTTTATCACCTGCATCATCAACATCTTGTGATTACCTAATTCAAGCAAATATCCGGATAAAATGTAGAATGTGCGTTATATTAAGCCTTTTAAGGGTTGTCCTATGGACCACCCGTCAACCGACTTGAAAATCCAAGGGCTTGCGTTTTAGGTCTGCGTAACTCTTTTGACGGCTTCTAGCTGTCTGAAGGTTATCACGAACTTTCTTTACCTTATCTGTTGTCTCTAAAATGAGGGCAGGTCCAGTAAGCTGAGCCTCGCCGATCTCATTCCAGCAGACTGGTGAAAGACATTTTCGACCATATCGAGCCTCGAAAGGAGCCATGTTGATGCTGGAGTGATAACTGTTGTTGTAGGAGAATTCAATCAACAGAAGATGTGAATCCCAACTACCACCAAAATCGATCACACATGCTCTAAGCATATCCTCCAGTGTCTGGATTGTTCTTTCAGATTGACCATCCGTTTGCGGATGATAAGCTGTGCTCAGATTAAGTTGGGACCCCATAGCAGTTTGCATGGTTCTCCAAAAATGAGAAGTGAAACGAGCATCTCTGTCAGAAATGATGTTCAAAGGAACACCATGTCGAGCTACAATTTCATCCACGTAGATTTGAGCAAGTTTGTCAGCCGAAAAATCCTCACGGATTGGCAAGAAATGCGCTGACTTGGTAAGACGATCAACGACTACCCAGATGGCATCGTGACCTTTCTTTGTGCGCGGGAGTTTAGTAATGAGATCCATAGTAATGTTTTCCCATTTCCAAACTAGGATCTCTGGTTGTTCCAATAATCCGGAAGGACGCTGATGTTCAGCCTTAACCTTAAGACAAGTAAGGCATTTGGATACGTATAAGGCAATGTCTTTCTTCATACCAGGCCACCAATACTGAATACGAAGATCCTTATACATCTTATCTGAGCCAGGATGAATAGAATAGCGAGACTTATGGGCTTCATCCATAAGCAAGGTACGAAGATTATCTTGGCTTGGGACCCACAAACGGTCCATGAAGTAATACAATCCATTGTCTTTCAGTTCAAGAGCAGGTGTTATGTGATAAGGAAATTCCTTATCCATCAAACCTTGTGAAACACAAGCTTCTTGAGTCTGAGAAATACGTGCTTGGATATCGGTTTGAATAACAGATTGGACACGAACACAATGAAGCTTAGTACGTTCCTTGCTACTCAATGCATCGGCTATGACATTCGCCTTACCAGGATGGTAGCGAATCTCGCAGTCATAGTCGTTTAGAAGTTCAACCCAACGTCGTTGTCTCATGTTGAGCTCTTTCTGATTGAAGATGTGCTGAAGACTTTTGTGGTCCGTGAAAACCACACATTTTGTACCGTACAAATAGTGTCTCCAGATCTTAAGAGCGAAGACAACTGCACCCAACTCAAGATCATGAGTGGTGTAGTTCTTCTCATGTATCTTCAACTGTCTTGATGCGTATGCTATGACTTTGTTTCTTTGCATCAGGATGCAGCCAAGACCCAGTTTAGATGCATCGCAATAAACGACGAAATCATCATTGCCCTCAGGCAAAGTTAGGACAGGCGCGTCGCAAAGTTTTTGTTTCAAATTCAAAAACGCTTCCTCTTGTTTGAATCCCCAATCAAATGGCTTGTTCTTCTGAGTTAGAGTAGTTAGAGGAACTGCAATCTTTGAGAAGTTCTCAATGAAGCGGCGGTAATAACCCGCCAGACCAAGAAAAGAACGAACTTCAGTAGGAGTAGTAGGCGTATCCCAATCCTTGATCGCACTGATCTTGGAGGGATCTACATGAATACCTTGTTCGTTGACAATATGTTCCAAGAATTGAACCTCTTTAAGCCAGAATTCACACTTGGAGAATTTGGCGAAAAGTTGCTCTTTCATTAGGAGTTCCAACGTAAGACGAAGGTGTTGCTCATGATCAGCTCGCGTCTTAGAATATATCAAGATGTCATCAATGAAAACGATGATGAACTTATCCAAATAAGGTTTGCAGACCCTATTCATCAAGTCCATGAAAACAGCAGGAGCATTAGTCAAACCGAATAGCATGACTGTGAACTCATAATGTCCATAGCGAATGCGGAACGCTGTCTTGGGAATGTCTTCTTCATACACACGAAGCTGATGATATCCAGATCGCAGATCAATCTTTGAAAAATAAGAAGCGCCTTGCAATTGATCAAAGAGATCATCAATGCGAGGTAGGGGATATCGATTCTTGATGGTAAGCTTGTTAAGCTCACGATAATCGATACACATCCTAAAAGATCCATCCTTTTTCTTGACAAAAAGAACGGGAGCACCCCAAGGTGAAAAGCTAGGACGGATAAAACCTTTGTCAGAGAGCTCCTGAAGCTGCTTAGATAACTCTGGCATCTCAGACGGTGCAAGACGGTATGGAGCTCTGGCAATGGGATTCGCACCAGGTACGAGATCAATACGGAACTCGACTTGGCGTGCTGGAGGTAGGCCAGGTAACTCTTCAGGAAAAACTTCAGAATAATCCCGAACGACAGGAATATCTGAAATAGACTTACCCTTGCCTTTATCTGCTGTAATATGTGCTAAGAAAGCCACATAGTTCTTCCGTAGATACTTCCGTGCTTTATAACAAGACATGAGTTTGAGACCACCGGCAGGCTTCTCACCACGAACCTGTAGGATCTCGCCTGTTGACAGTGGCACACGAACAATCTTCTCAGAACAAACTATCTCTGCGCGATGCTTAGATAGCCAATCCATGCCCACTATAACATCGAAGCTTCCAAGTTGCATTGGCGTGAGGTCAATAGGAAAAATATGGTCGTTAAGGTTCAACTGGCAGTTGCGTAGAACCGAATTAAGAACAATGGGTTCACCACTGGCAACCTCTACTGTCAAAGGTTTACCTAGTTTCGTTCTAGACACGCGAAGCATTGGCTCAAAAGACAATGACACAAAACTCTTGTCGGCGCCCGAATCAAAAAGAACAGATGCAGGCTGATTATTAATAAAGAACGTACCGTTCACCACTTCATTGCCTGCTTGTGCCTCTTGAGCATTCATGTTGAAGACTCGCCCTCGAGCCTGAGCCTGGTTCTGATTTGCATTCTGGTTCTGGTTGGCTAGTCTTGGGCACCGGTTTCTGTAGTGGGTCAGATCCCCACAGTTATAACAAGCACCTGGTAGGTAGTTTGGTCGTGCAGCCTGACCCTGTTGCTGAGTGTCACGACCCCCGACCCCATCCTGGCCGGAATCGGAAGTCGTGAACAGTCCAGTGGTACCGGTGATTATTTTTGAAAAACATTGCAGCGGAAATTTCATCAGGACCGTGAGTTAGGAAAAATATCAGAGTTTAGAAACACCGGATTTTATTTAAATAGATGGAATAAATTCCATGTTTTACAAAGGTAGCTTTTAATACGGGATAAACCCAAAAACAATATTTCTTAAGTTGATTTAATTAATAAAATAAGCCACTTCTTGAAGTCTTTTAGTGCCGGATCCAATCCTTACTCTAATCTACTGTAATTACCTGAAACGCGTTTTAAAAAGGTTTTATCAGCGGGAAATACTGAGTGAATCATTCTATTTATTTTAAAATGACTCGTTTATTATAATTTACAGTATTAAGAGTTTTTACATATGTTTCTGATATCAACCAACTACCCACAGTATTTGTCACTCGACCGTATCTGTGACTGTGGTCATATCACCATTGGCTGCCCCAATGAATGACGTATATCACTTAATTTTAGGTTCGCCCACCTAATGTGATTAAAACAGTAGTAATGTGCACAATACCCCACATACTGGCTGTAATTTGGTGATTACATAAACTTAATCACTGTAATTATAATTCTGAAAATAATTTGGAGTATTGTAAAACAGTTGATAAAAAGAAGAATGACTCACTTTATAATTATGCAGATTCATACGGCCAAAGTTTGATATATTGCAGATTTACACAGGCAGAGCTTAGCCTATTGATTTAGCCTTGTAACCTAGTGCATACGAACTAGGTAGGTAACTTAATACAACAATTACGATAACTCACGAGATCAAATTCTCACAACGAACGACAAAGTGCGATACTTAAGCATCCATCGATTTAACGACGAACGACAAAGTATAACCCTAATGTGGGTGGCACTTAAACATCCATTGGATATATTGATCGGTCGGAAAATGAATCGTAATAGCGATCGAGTTAATACCCTGTATCGTAGCAGCACCCCCCTCTACTAATTATTGATTTTGTGTGGGTTGTGAAGTGAACAGCAAATAACTCGACGTAGGAAATGAATTTGAACGTCGTTCTATCGCCCAATTTCCAGTCCCAAAGTCTGCTATTTATACAAGAATTTGGACATGCTTACGGACCGTAAGCCTAATCCCTTACGGTCCGTAAGGGACACATTTTCACTATAGGGTGGCCACGTGTGGGTGTAGGCTTGCTGAGTCGATGAAATATGAAAATTAAATTTTGACAACAGATTTTGAAGATAATATCGAATGGGGATTGCCTCCTCTGAGTTTTAGGGGCCCTGATCCCGATTCTGATTGTTATGAAATTTTTAGGAGTTGTGCAGGATTACTTGGGTGTCTCAATTAGGGTTTCCTATTGAGTAAATAAAATAGTAGATATGACTTTTGGTGAGAATAGAATAATAAATAATAGTTTTGGGTAAATTACAAAAAGAGAATAAAATGGTGAGAAAAAGGAATGGACCCACTGTGTAACTTTAGGGTTCAACTAGAAGGACTCCTGGTATAAATTTTGGGTATAACTTTTAAGCTATTTAAAAATATAATGCACTCGTGTTAAGTATAGTACCCCTAATTCAACCTTGTCCCGAAGTCCCGAGATAGAATCCAAACGAACTTAGTCGGGCAGAGCCTTGACATGCGTTATGGGACTCAGATCAATCGGAAAGGATAGCGGTGATCGGGAGTTACAATACTTAAAACAGAGTAGAGCCTTATTATTATATGTATAAATAAAATATATAAGAAAAAAAATATAGAATTGTTTTGAGAGAAAGTAGGCGAAAGAAAGAATACAGATTTTGAACACTTTAGAATGTAGAAGTGAAACTCTATTTATATTTGAAAGATCCTCAGAGGGCAAGGAAGGTCTGTATACGTGCATGTGTATTATAATTCAAGAGTATTAGATTTTTAATTTAATATTTTATTTTATTCTTTGAAAGACACGTTGACAAAGGAAAGACACGTTTGACATTTATATTAATGCTTTAGAGTGCATTAATATTATTATATATTTTTGTTCTTATTATTTCAAAGACATGTTTAAACACAGCTTCATTTCAATTAAATTTTGAATTCTTAAGTTAAATATTATTATTATTATTTTATTATTCATATTTTGTTTCTATTGTCTCGACAATAGATATAAACAAATCTTAATTGTTAAATTAAATATTATTTTGTTATTTATATATATATATATATATATAGTATAATTAATTTAACTGCTTCAGTTATTTGGCGCTTATAAATATGTCTTTAGGACGAGAATATTTATATTTACATTTCGAACCAAGTTTCATTAAAAACTGAGTAGGTTCAAAATACAATGTATAATTTAATTTATTATACGGTCACTAGGCTCGTCTAGGTACTTCATATTTCTAACAGTCGACTTACCCGTAATATACCTGTTTAATAATATAAGTTTTTATATACTTTTATTTTTATTAGAAAAGTCACTCATATACAGGCCAATTAATTAATATAATATTTCAACCAACTTTATAAAATAGTGTTTAAAACTATTTGGGTTGAATATTTATATATTAAAAATAAACTAGTTATTAGTTACTAGTGGTTAATAAATTTAACCAAACTTATTATCTTTATATAAAAAAATAGGAATGTTACACTGAGCAGGAGGCTGAGCAACTTGTTGAGCAGGGTTCTGAACTGCGCGATTTTGAGCAAACCGACAAACATCGGCAAGATGACCTGACTTCCCATAGTTAGTACAGAAACGGCACTGATGCTGCGGCTGATGGTGACTGTTGCATCGATTGCACAAAGGTGCACTTCCTGAATAGGTGATGTGTGTAAAATGCAACATATAAATCACATCAATTAAGGCATAAAACTAACCCTTTTTAAGTACTAATGTTGGAAAAAGAATGTTTTTGTCTTCCTTTTGTATTTTCAGGATGAAATGAGCTCAAATTCATAAAAGAAGCAAAAATACAACTAATTCTAGCATAAATACAAGGAAAGGAATAAAAGTAGACTGCCCAGACCCTCAACGGCATCCTCCAAAGCAAAGAAGAGAAAACAGAAGCCTGAACACGCCCCGTGCTCAGCCAGCACGGGGCCGTGCCCAAGAAGCAGCATAAAAGACAAACTTGTAGAAGCTTCTATTGCCCACCACGGGGCCGTGTCCAGTGAGCACGGGGGCGTGGAGAAAGTACAGCAGGCGCATTAATTGTAATTGCGAATTACAATTAATGAGGAGAGAGAGTGTCAGACGGGCACGGGGGCGTGTCCAGCGGACACGGGGCCATGCCCAGCCTTCTGTTCAGCCTATAAATAGGAGTGCTTGGTTTCATTCCATCTCATCCCTTGGCACACCACCTCTCTCACACTTCATCCACCACCCACCACCACCATAACACCATCATCCACCACCATCATCCATTGTCCATCATAGAGTGTGTGAGTCGTCTCGGGATCCAAGATTGATAGTAAGAGTTCTTGACAATCAAGGCCATGTTTGCCTAAGTCTCTTACATCACTTGGTGAAGACAAGTGTTTAGTATAATACTTTTTATTTTTAATCTTTTGCACTTTTTATTTGGTTTTGTATTATTGACTTTAATAACTAGTTGCTTATGTTGAAGGTGATCTTTCCTTATCGTTTGTCCGTGGTGTCTTGACATTATTTTACTGTCTATATAAAATAAAAGATTTTCACCATTCATATCTCCACGGTCCATATGGAGGTATGTTGGCTACCTGGTCGGGGGTTAAGGGAACGGTTTGGTAAGGGTCTTGCCCTTGTTCAGCGTTTAGAGGTCCTGCTTGGGACCTGGGTCAAATTTAGTAGGATCTCCTTCAATGCCCATAGGTATTGGATGGCGGGGATCCAAACTCTTTGATCCCCTCATAAGTTAACTACTATTAATACTGTAACCCGGCTATTTAGGACTGTATCCCTGCTGACTCAGACTACCTAGCCGAGGGTAACGTCACCGCCAAAAGCGGGGCCTACCATAATTTGCATTAATAACTTAATTCATTATCTTCCAATAATCCGACCCTTTAGGATTGTATCCTTGCTGACTCAAACTACTGGGTTGAGGGTAACGTCGCCTTCAAAAGAGGGGCCTACTACAATAACTAAGATAATCTCTTAAACAAGTGCAAAAGTGCGAAAATAATCAAAGGTTATACTAATACACGAGTCGGATCCAAGTGATTCATCTTGTCTATCTGTTTTTATTTTATTTTATTTTTCAGCATTTAGTTAGTTTTTATTTTCTTAGTTTAAAAACATTTTTCTCACTTTTTGATTTGATTAGACGTTGAGGATAAACCGGTACTAAAAGCTCTTGTGTCCTTGGACGACCTCGGTATCTTACCAACACTATACTACGTCCACGATGGGTGCACTTGCCCATATGTGTGTTTAGTGTTAGTAAATATCGTGTTTTATAAATTTAAAACTTGGCTAAAAGTGTAAAAGGGCTTAAAATATACATTAAAAATATAACACACTTCACGCACATCAATAGGGCTTCTTTGCTGGAGGCTGGTTGGGAGCTGTCTGGTTAGCTTGGACAGTGACAGCATAGTTTTGGGAAGCCTTACGCTTCCTTGACCCCCTTGAGGAACCAGAATCCATTCCCTTCTTGTTTTGACCTTTCTTGCTATCTTCCTTGTCAGCCGACTGTTTCTTGCCCTTGTCACCCTTCCTGTGTAATTTATTCTTCCGAATCTGCGACTCGGTCAATGTCGCTGATAACTCGATTGCCTGACGGAGTGTGGTAGGGTTGCTACTAGTAATAATGTCTTGTACCGAGTCAGGCAGGCCGTCGATGTACCTTTCGATGGCCTTGTCGAGTGGGGCAACCATAGTCGGGCAAAGCAGACTTAACTCCTCAAACCTATCAGTATATGCCCTGTGCTCGGCACTATCTTGTTTCAAATCATCAAACTCCTTCTCCAACGCTCGTTGCTCATGACGAGGACAAAACTCCCTCATCATAAGAGCTCTTAGTTCAGCCCATGTCTGTGCTAGAGCGACATCTGCACCACGGTCTCTCATTACCCCATTCCACCATGTAAGAGCCCTCTTCTGAAACACGCTTGAAGAAAACTCGACCTTGCGATTATCCGGACACTGCACGTGGCGAAAAGTATTCTCGATGCTCTCGAACCATTGAAGAAGCCCAGTTGCTCCCTCAGAACCACTAAACTTGAGTGGTTTAGCCGAGTTAAAGTTCTTGAAATTGCATGTACCATTGTTGTTGTTGTTGGCTTGGTTCCATTGAGCAAAGAGATTTGGGAATTGAGCAGCCATCTGCTGCGCAATAATTTCTGCCAGCTCGACAGTTGCTATCTGGTGTTCGCGTCGAGGAGGCATTCTAAAAGAGGAAAAACATGAAAGGAAACGAGTGAGATGATTGGATGAAGAGAATGAGATGAAACAGAATCAACAAAAGCAAAGATGGTGGTTACGCATCGCAAAGCAAACAAGCGACACGAAATGTCTAGTCAAAGTAAGTGGGTCAAAATAATGTATCGCGAAGACATGTTCGCCTATAAGTGAACACTCACCCCAAGAGTTCCCAGGTAAGAGTGACTGGTCCGATTATGTGGATTTGTACGAACACTCTAGCCTTAGACAGAAAACTCAGGGTACAGGCATTCACTCTTCCAGTTCGCATATGTTCACACTATTAAAACCCGAAAGCCTTGACGAGATTTTGAAAATTCAAAGGGGTTCAAAACCTTATAACAGAGGGTTCAAAACCTAGTAATCAATCATCCTAGAACAGATGATTAATTTTCAAAGCGGATTCGGAACCGAAGTTCCCGTTGTGGTTATCACCTAAGGATAGGTGAAGTGTATGTTTTAAAAATCTAAACACAAGATAACTGGTGTTAGGTTCCTAGAAAGTTATAGTCTAGGTCAAAGCATTACTAATAACCTAATTCCCTATAACCAATGGCTCTGATACCAACTCTTCTGTCACACCCCGGCCGCGTATAACGTGCAACCGCGGCGGAAACGCCGGGGAGTGTTGTGGACAGAATTAATTGTTTCATAACCATGGAAACCAAAGTTACATTTTATTTATTAAACACGAGTGTTACATCGTTTCAAAACAGGAAATACAAAGTTCATAACATAATTAAACTAGTCTATCTTCGTTTTTAGGCTCTAAGGCACAGGTCCGCCCTAGTAGGGATGGGATTGGTACAGTACCCGTACCTATACCCGTACCAGTACCGAAAATACCAGTACCGAATTTGAACAAAACTAGGTACCAAATACCGTACCAAATATATAGGTACGGTACGGGTACGGGTACGGGTACGGGTACTGGTACGGGTATTTTCGGTACAGTACCCGCTTGGTACCATTTTGTTTTTATTTACTTTTTGAGCATTCGTACGAGTACAAAATAGGTAAAATTGACATGAGTACCAATATAGTACGAGTACCAAATAGGTAAAATTGGTACGAGTACCAATACGATACAGGTACCATATAGGTAAAATGAATACGAGTACACTAAAAATACCATAATATGAAATAAAATATAATACAAAAAAACTTTTAAAGGTATACATAGATTTCGGTACCAGTACCCGTTTTTACCCGTACCCGTACCAATACCGAAAGTACCGAATACCAAAATCAATAAAACTGGGTACCGATACATGTACCAAATACCTAAAATCGGTACGGGTACAGGTACGGGTACGGGTACGGTACAGGTACGAGTACGGGTATTTGGGAAAAAAAGCCCATCCCTACGCCCTAGTGTCACCGTTGTCATCCTACACAATAGCTCCTGAAAACACATGTGAAAGTAGGTACGTCAGCATAAAAATGCCTGTGAGATACATAGGTTTTGTGAAAATGGGATTCATGACTTGAGTTTAAAGAAATGTTTAATAACAGTCAGTCATGAACCTTGTAATTTGTCTTGCTTTGTAAACCATTTGAAAAACGATAATATCAGATGATATGTATAGATAAGTGTAAGGTTAAATGAGTAACCAAGTAAAATGAGTTGAATAAGATAAGTTGTTTGTAAAAAAATAATGTCTTGTGAAGAGTATGTTATTTGTGTAAAATGTAATGTGTCTAAACTGAAATGACTTAGATAACGCTACGATATGTAATATTTTACAAGCATTTATATATAGGAAGTACCAGCGGCGTATCCACCATGTTTGTATCATATTACATACGCCACGTTACACCAACCATTTACCCAAACCAACCACCATGTAAATTGTTCATGTATAAACCAAATGTCAAGTGTTATTGTGTAAACCATGTCGAAATGTCTATGTTCAATGTAAACCACCAAGTATGTATATCAATGTCAAAATGTTTATGCTTAATGTAGATCATGTAATGTGTACCCAAACTATATCTTGTATGGTAAGTGAGATGTATCAACTAAACCATATGTGAAATGCACAAAACAAGGTGTTGAAGTAAAACATGGTTTAAATCAACGTTATGTTTTGTGGAACAATGCATGCTCTACTGATATAAACATTTATGCGGTATTGTGAAATATGCATACATTCAAGCCTTGAGACTGTGGCGATAAACCCTTAAACAAATTAAAGGTTTATCTAGGTTATGTATATCGAATTCGGTCATTCCTTCCAATCCAAACAAACCCAGGATTTCAGGAACGGGAGTTGTCAATTCCTATGGTACCACTACCTACTAACGAATGGCGTGATCAATGTTAATGAATGTATTGTTCCATGTTAAACAAACCAAATGTCATACCAAAATGAAGGCATGTGATGTAAACAATTGTACTAAGTATGCACACAATGGGCATAAATAGCATGAAATGTAACGTGAAACAATGTACTAAGTACGCACTCAATGGGCATACATAGCATGAAATGTAATGTAAAGCAATGTACTAAGTACGCATACAATGGGCATACATAGCATGAAATGTAATGTAAAGCAATGTACTAAGTACGCACACAATGGGCATACATAGCATGAAATGTAATGTATAGCAATGTACTAAGTACGCACACAATGGGCATACATAGCATGAAATGTAATGAAAACATGTACTATAATGTACTAACGAACATAGCAGGCATATGATGTGAAAACAGGGAAAGCATGAAAGTAACAAGTAGGCACATGTGTTTCACCCCAAAACAGTTTGGAAAACAGTAAAAGAGGGGTTCAATGTACTCACCTGAGATTGCTTTGAATTCCTTGTGTAATAATCACACAATGCTAGAGATCACGGGATATCAAACGGCACCTAATAGGTAGCTATATTAATATACCGGACCAAAATCGGAAGGATCGGATAGTATGCGGGTTCGTAAACCAAACGAGTATGGAGACTCGTGTAATATGGTTTAACAAAGCCTACATACTAAAATGAAACCTAACCTAAGTGCTTGCGACCCATTACGACCCGTTTAGGTAGCTTATGCTACCTTAAGGCGTCATTCGTGTAGAACGCGTTTGGAATGCCTAACATCGTGACCACAAGGTATAACCTCGGAAGGTTATAGCTATGGTCACCTAATGTGTTTGGTCGGATCCTAATGATCGACCAAATGGGTCGGGTTCGAAAGTATAAGCGATGGTTTAGATCGCTTACCTTACGACCCTATATAAGCACTAAACTAAAAGTGACGAGCTAAGCATGTTAGAACATGCTTAACTAAGTTTAGAAAACAGATTTGGCATCAAAACAAACGGTTTTGATGCTCACGAGTAGTTTGGTTACAAAATACGCAAGAATGCGCATTTTGGCCGAATCTACGACTCGTCACTGAGCCTAGATAACGTGGTAACTATTAGGTATAGTCACTACGGACTATAACCATCGTGATCACGCTCACGTTATGAAGTTCTAATGAACTTCGTGTTGACCATAGGCTGGTCAATGCAGAAAGTCAACAAAACGTTGACTTTCAGACTCGAAAAGCGAATAAAAGAACGAAAGAATACTTACGGAGGGTCCCCGAATGCTAATCTAGATCAAAATGGCTCAGGTATGAAACAAAGGTTCCAACTTAGGGCTCTTGATCAGATTTTTGTGGGTTTTACTCAAAAGGGGGGGGTATTTATAGGAAAAGTAAAGCCGTTAGGATCGTTTCTTGAATATCATGCCACAATCTTAAGCGTACACTTGTCACAAAAGTTGTGGTGGCTCAAAATGACCCTTAACTCCTGAGATGGTGAAAGGGCATTGCCCTTTGGTGTGTTTGAAAGGCCAATCTTTGCAAGAAAACAAAATTTTTGTTACTGAAAGGGCCATGCGGCCCGCATCAGGATATGCACAAACTCAGGCGGGCCGCCTGGGCCTGTCTGATCTGCACATACTTTCAGAAATGGCAGTTTTGGTCCCTGTTGCGTATTTAAGCCATTTCCGACACTTCTAAGGCCCGTAAAGCCAACTTTAAGGCCCTAAAATGATGCCTAAACATTGTGGACATGAAACATGCTCAAAAATGTTCCGGATGTTGGTTCATTTGGCCGTACAATCGCGATGTTCGGTTAATTACGACGGAATGCGCATAAGCGCGAAAAATCATCCAAATGACGCGACGAATGGATTTTTCTCATGCCAAACACTAAGGCATAATATTATAATGCTTACATAAATTTTTGGATGTCCGGATGTATTCAGAACGTAAGTTATGCGCGAAAGTGCAAACTTGTGCACTTTTTGACACTTTTAGCCCCTGAATGATCCAAAAGTTTGTTTTAGCATACCAAACCCCTCAAAGCCTATTTCTAAGCTATGTAAAGGATATTTATGGTATGTTTAACTTATGGACATGTTCCGGAATTTCGTTACAGTTCGAATTGGCATACTTTCGCAGTTTGTCAAGTTTAGTCCTTGTAAGCGAATTAACTTGTTTTTGCCATACCAAGGCCTTCAAAACTTATTTCTAAGTTATGTAAAGGTTATTTAAGGTATGTTGAGTATATGTTGATGTTTCGGAGTATTTGTCGCATTAAACTGAGTACGTTTACGCACCAGTTTGCGTATAATTCTCCAGAAAGCGATGTAGAGTTTGAAATTGAACAAAAGTCAAAACATGAAAAATGTAAAACACAACCAAACAAACATTGGGATAAAATAACATTGTTTTATTGATAACTGAACTGTTCACAATGATTACAAGCACAAATGTTACAGGAGACTTGCATTTTTGGAAAGAAATTCCGCATCAAACTCTGATGCCGGTGAAGTTGGCATCAGTATGAATGGCAAAGTTGTACCTGGTCCCGAGCTCAAAGGAGCTGAAACCATAGAAACAATACTTGTCGGCGCTGCAGTTTACATACTAGCAACAATAGATCCCGAATTCAAAGAACTCGAGTGTAGGATCATGTGATGACCCGAACGAGTCATTCAGATGAGTTTTAATCTGTTTCAGAGGCGGAAACTAAGAAACAGACTTCGAAACAGCTTGCAAATCACTTTAATCCACTTTCTGATTGATATAACAACAAGTACAATCACTGGATAAACCGGCAACACCTCGGTATCCGAATCAAGAACTCATCTTATGATTTCGCTTGAACTACCTATTTATAGACTAGAGGTTCCGCTTGGAAGTAACATGTGCATTTCAAGCGGAATAAGGTAATGTTGATTTCGCTTGAAAGTGACAAGTGTAATTTCAAGCGGATCATCTCCTTCAAGCGGAATCAGCTTAAATCACACCTAAACCTATTTTCTCGTACAACGTGCCCTGATCTAACAATCTAGTACAAGACTCGATACAAGACGAAGACGACAGATGTATGCACCAACAGACTCCCCCTCAGATGTTGACGAGTCTTAAGTGTCGAGTCCTCTCATCTTCAATCTTTATCAGTCTTTGTGCTTTACTCTTTCTATCCGCACCAACAAATTCCTCCTCTTGAATACTAATAACTTTCAGAATCTGAGTTTGGCTCTTGAGCTTTCTAATTCTCTTGATCATATCTCTTGATTCCTTAAGTTCATCAGCATCATCTGCTTCAGGATCATAATCTGGCTCATATATCTTTCCATAGAAACCTCAGGTATCAGAAACCTGGCTCTTCTCAAATTCCAGACCTGCACATTCTCTGCCACACAATAAATTCCATAACAATTTAAAATTAAGATGTATGCACCAACTCAGATTCTTCTTATCAATTCAAACAGAATATGTCACACCCCCAAAATCCACCCGCGGATGACACCCGCTTTGAGGGCGTGACTGACCAGGATCCAGCCACCAATTATACTGAGTAACTAAATTGATAACAAAAGTAGTACTTACTAACCATACGATTAGCAAGTGTTAAGTTTAGAGTTCAAGTCTTAAGTTCAGAGTAAAATGTAGCGGAAGCATAATTAACAGTTTTAAACATTGTTCATATAGTAAACATGATAAATGCCCAACACACGGGCAGACGACCACTACACATCCCAAGCAGCTGCTCCAGTCACTGGCCACCTGCAAAGCATGCAGTAAGGGGTCAACAATAATGCTGAATGAGTTCACTAGTTGTCCAGTTTTAATTACCAAAAACTTGTTTCACCAGTTAATTTATCCGTTTATACATGCCATGGGGAGCTACCCCAAAAGTTAGCGACTAAACTGTTTTTCCAATACCGAACACTAGGTAACCGAATGCGTTTCCGCAGGATGCCCCGATGTCAATGTTCTATCATCATTGACGGATGCCTGAGTACATTAGTTCACGACCGATCCCATACTATGGCACGGTGTGAGGCTGGTAAGACCTAAATAGCGCTATCAACTAATAACCCGTTCGCCTGGCACCGGCGACTAATCGGTATTATGTAGTAGGGACTTGAGTGATAGAGTTGCGTTTAGTGCCGTTAGTTGCATTCCGTATAAACAGTAATTAACTAAAAAGGTTTCCCATTACTAGGGAAGATACAGTAAGTTTGTTCCCAATAACTAGGGAAGGAATGTAGACGGTATCCCCTTTACAAGGGGATAGGGTTGTTTTAGTCTCGTGTCCCAAACCACCGGGACGCATGCTTTTAAGTTGTGAACTCACCTTGGGTTGCTCGGTATGATACGTTACTTGGTTAAGTATGTTGGTCACCACGTCCTAGCATGGTTACCAAGTATGGGTCAAGTTGGGTACAAGTAACGTATCATACCGAGCAACCCAAGGTGAGTTCACAACTTAAAAGCATGCGTCCCGGTGGTTTGGGACACGAGACTAAAACAACCCTATCCCCTTGTAAAGGGGATACCGTCTACATTCCTTCCCTAGTTATTGGGAACAAACTTACTGTATCTTCCCTAGTAATGGGAAACCTTTTTAGTTAATTACTGTTTATACGGAATGCAACTAACGGCACTAAACGCAACTCTATCACTCAAGTCCCTACTACATAATACCGATTAGTCGCCGGTGCCAGGCGAACGGGTTATTAGTTGATAGCGCTATTTAGGTCTTACCAGCCTCACACCGTGCCATGGTATGGGATCGGTCGTGAACTAATGTACTCAGGCATCCGTCAATGATGATAGAACATTGACATCGGGGCATCCTGCGGAAACGCATTCGGTTACCTAGTGTTCGGTATTGGAAAAACAGTTTAGTCGCTAACTTTTGGGGTAGCTCCCCATGGCATGTATAAACGGATAAATTAACTGGTGAAACAAGTTTTTGGTAATTAAAACTGGACAACTAGTGAACTCATTCAGCATTATTGTTGACCCCTTACTGCATGCTTTGCAGGTGGCCAGTGACTGGAGCAGCTGCTTGGGATGTGTAGTGGTCGTCTGCCCGTGTGTTGAACTTAAGACTTGAACTCTAAACTTAACACTTGCTAATCGTATGGTTAGTAAGTACTACTTTTGTTATCAATTTAGTTACTCAGTATAATTGGTGGCTGGATCCTGGTCAGTCACGCCCTCAAAGCGGGTGTCATCCGCGGGTGGATTTTGGGGGTGTGACAGAATATCAAGAATTTTTAGATTTAACCAACTCCCCCTCAAAATGATCATCATGTTCAGCACTTGGAATTTTGAAAATAAGCTTTTCAACATCAGTTGTCAAAAATCTTTTTGAATATTTTAAAAATTTATGCTAAAACACACTGAGAATCTTTTTGGAATTTTTTTTTTGTAATAAAAGAAAATTAAATGCGGTAAAGAAATATTTACAGACACTATTTTTGTGAGTTTTTGTAAGAGGATCATATCAGTTTATGAGACAAATCACCAACACCGTTAAGCTTCATTTCATTTTAAGTTCTAAACAATTCACTTAGATTGTCAGTATATAGGTCCTCATAAATTTTCACACAAAGTTCAACTGTTTCGAGATATGAAATTAATGTCTTAAGCACTTAAACTTATTCGCGTGCCCCACTACTTAAATATACTCCCATATCCAGATCCCAATATTCAGTCTTACAGGTGAGTATACCGTAAGGGTTAGATGCGAAACCGTGAGAGCTCAGGTCAGAACTTCCGTTTAGCAGAGAGATGACAGTTCGACTTTTGGTGTGTCCCCTTTAGAGGATCTTTTCTACAACAACACATGATTAGCATTTTTCAATGTTTCATCATTTTTTATGCTGAGGGCGGCACTTATTTCAAGCAATGCGGAAAGTATTATACGGGGACTAGGTCAGAATTTCCATTCAGCAGAAGTCCCGGGATAATACCCCAGATATCACTGAGTATAAAGACCTAGTATCTCAGAAAGAGGGACCTTTCAAACAAGATTTCGGGGGTTACCCATATATCCAAGAAATGTTACCCACGAGATAAGCAAGTTTGAATTTAGGTTTATATCTCGTCACAATCTACTAAATGTGCAAAAACCTACTGGCACATCCACATTGAGATTGTTTATCACATTTTTTACTTTCCAATTCTTTAGCATGTTGTGATAGTCCACTGATGTACTATCATTTCCTCTTTTTCACAACAAAACTCTTTTCCATTTTATCATGTTTTTGTCTTTTTCAAATTTTCCAATGTTTTTGGATTTTCTGAAATTACTTACTCCACCTAAAATGCAAACACATTTAAAGAAAATTGAAAACAAACTATACAAGTAAAATGACAACCGATATCGAATCGCTTCAATTCGCCATCCACTTGGCATAAACAATCAGAACTCCCCCTTTCAACAAACTATTTTCTCATTAAGATTTCAAAACACTTAAGTTTGTTTTAATCAAAATGATTTTTCCGAAAAATAAGTTTAGTTGATTTTACCACTTGTAGGGTCGGGTTCATCATCTTGTTCATTCAATCACTTGTAAGATTTCATCAAGTTCAAACTAATGACCTTGACTAATCACTTGTAAACTTATCACCTTTACCACATGTAGGAATAAAACATCTACACAAATTCCTTTTACCAATAAAGATGCCGATTCCTGCTTCACACTTATCAACCTGGAAGCTCCAGCAAGTCACAACCTGTAAAAATTTATCAACTTTAAAATTCATTCACAAATTTAATTTTTTAAACAAGAATGATGTCGATTCCTGATCCGCGATTACAAACTTGGGATCTCCGGCAAGTCCAGATTTTTCAAGGAAATAGAATTTCCACCCAAGTCTTACCAACCTTGGGTGACTTTAACTCTGATTCAGTTGGGTTATAAGTTGTCTTCTTTGTAGCATAAAAATCTTTAACCACTTTTGCCTTACCTTCAACCATTTTTCCAAAAATCGTTTTCACATTTCCATTAAATACTTTCTCGACATCAAATTCTTTTTTTTCAGAATAGAATTGATTCGAGATCTCCACCTTACCAACCTTTTGTTTAAAATTCTCATTCTTCAATGGTGGAATTTTAACATCATCCATTGAAGACACTGATTTTACTTCTTTAATCTCAACTTGTGGCTCCTCTGATTTTGTGGAATCAGGTTCATCGCCATCTTTCTCATCTGACTTTTTAACAACCCACATTTGGTTGTCTTTTGCTCTCTTTTTGTAAAAATTTTTCTTAGAACATTCACCAACTTCATAAGTTGAATTTTCAAAAAGTTTGAACTTTTCAGTTGGTTGTTCATCTTTCTCAACAACTTTTTCTTTAAGTTTTTCAGAAACTCCTTGTTTTGTCTTAGTATTCGTCGGACAATTCCATGCAATGTGACGAGCTTCATTGCATTTAAAATAGGTTCGAGTATCCTTTCTGTGAAAGACTCCAGTTCCTATTCTTTTCTTTTCAGCAAGAAACTCCTACTTTGATTGTCTCCAGAAAGGTTTCCTCTGTTCTTCCTCAGCACTTCCTCCTGAAACAAATTCTGTTTTTGTTTTAGAATTTTTCTCATTTTTATAATTTTCAGGTGGAATAAAACCAAGACCTTTCTTTTTGAAATTACCATTATGGTTTGGTTTCTTTTGAAAACAAGAACCAGAATTGTAACCTTTTTTCTTAATTAATCGTTGTTGAACTCTTGAAGTGTATTTTTTAGGTTTTTTAGTAAGATTTAAATCTTTTATTTCAGAAATATTAATTTCTGTTATTTTGAAAACCTTTTTGATCATTTCAATTTTAACACTTCTTATTGGAAACTCTTTGTCAGAATATAATTTGTCAGAATCATTCAAAGTATATGCAACTTCAATGTTTCATCATCCAAATTCGATTTTGATAACAAAAATTCTTTACTGTATGTCTGTTTAACCGATGATTTTTGACTATTGACTGACGAACTTGAACCTCCAGACTCAGACTTTGACTCAGACTCCTCATCAGTATCCAACACCTAATCGACCACCTTTTTGATTAACTCAGACTCATGATCAGTGTCAGACGATGTGAAAGTGACGTCAATGTTTTCTGGTAAACCATCAGTTGTATTGGATTTTAATTTTATATTGACTGCCTTTTGAACTTGCTCCTCATTTGGTTTTCTGGGAGAATATCCTTCCCAGATCGGAGGCGGACACTTGTTATAGTTAACACTCGGTTTCTTACCAGTATCCTTCTTCTTTGGCTTCCCATCCTGAAATGATTCAAAACCTGCAGCAGTTGGATAAATTCGATCAATAAGATAATCAGAACTAGAATAACTCTGTAATAAGCGTCTGATTCTCTCATTCTCAATTTTCTCAGTCTCCAACTCTTGTTTCAGTTTGGCACATTCCTCAATGTAATGATTTATAGCTTTTTGTTTTGTCATCATCACATCATTCATCATGGTTAATGCTTTTTCTCTTTCAGAATTCGTCTTTTGAAGACCAGTTACTGTTTTGTTCAATACATCGTACGATTCTTTCACGTAGTTGAGATTGAACAGTAATTGTTCCTTCATCTTCTTAAACTCAACAAGCTTCTCGTCTTTTGCTGCACATTCTTTGCAAGATTCTAAGCATTTTAGACAAGGCTTGATGACTTCCACAATCTTTTCTACTTCAATTGTTTTCACTGTTTCAACAATCTCCTCAGCAACAATTTTAACTTCTTCATTTTGAACAGTCTGTTTCTTTTGAGCAACATTTTCAGACTTCATTTGCTTTTGTTCTTTTGCAGCTTGTTTCTCCTTCAGCTTCTCCAACCGATCTGCAAAATAAAATGAAAACTTTCAGGAGATAGATGAGTTTTTGCAATATTAATATGTCTTTCTTCTTCATCATCACCACTGTTATCGTTGGTGATTGATCAAACTCAAATGACTTGTCAGAACTCTCATCTGAAAAACCAGAATCAGATGGTGTTTGATAAAAAACAGTTGCTTTTTCTGAACTTTCATCTGAACTTAGTGAGCTTTCATCTGATGAAACAGACTTTTCTTCTTCATTCTTCACATTAACACCAATAGCTTTCATCCACTCGGTAAACATATCTGGTTCTTTCACAATTTTAGCAATGAAAGCTTTAAACTCTCCTTTTTCATCTACAAACATATCCCAGCTAAAACCTTCAGGTAACCTTTCATCATCTTGATTGATTAAACATGCTTTGCTCTCGGATGAAATGTATTTGTTCCAGCTAAAATTTTCTTGATTCACTAAACATGCTCTCTTCGAGTCCTCTATCACTTTTCTACCATGAGCCACTTGTGGTTCTTGTTGTTGTTGTTGACCAACTTGTTGATATACGGCTTTCCGATAGTAATCATCTTTTCCGAATGGATTCTTTGATTCACTTGCTTCCCTATTCTTGCATTCCCTCTTGAAATGACCTTTATCCCTGCATTGAAAACAAGTAACTTTAGATATATCAAAACCTAAAGTAGAAACATGTGCATCAAGAAAATCATTTTTTCCAGTAATCAATTTGAACTTTTCTGCTCTTCTTAGGATACTAGCTAGACACCATTTGATGTCCATGAGCTCCATTTCTTCAGCGTCTATCTGATCGTAATCCTCCTTTGTCAGCATAGGATTCCCGATCCTCCCTGCCACCAAACCTTCACATGATTGTAGCACAGTTGCAAGTAATGACATGTGATCTTTTGCAATTTCTTCGGAAAAGCTTTGACCTTCTGGAAGATTCAATGCAATGTTGCACTGTATCACACAACCACCACCTTTTGTACTTTGAGAATGGAAACTTGATGATGAACTCTTGGGATTAACATTCAGATATGAAGAAAATCCACTGCTGTTGTTTGAACTTTGATCAACTTTCTCAGATGAGTTTCCAGCACTAAATGCAGTTTGAATCTTCGGACTTCTTTCAACCTCTTGGACACTGCCTTTGTAATACATTTTCACGTCTTGTTGACCACTCGGATTATTCATCCTTGCAATCTTTTGCTGTTTAAGATCTTGACCCTCAATCTTCTCGATGAACTGAGAAATCGTCAAACCATCATATTCTCCGGTGTTTTTCAAGATCATCAAATATGTACCCCACTCTTTCTGAGGTAAAGCATCAGCTAACTTGTCAACCCATTCTTCTCGATCTTTGGTTATGCTTAACATAGACATAGATCGCACTAAGTGGCAATATCGTTCGATTAATTTCTTTGTATCTTCCTATAACACCCTTAAAATTACTAGTTAAATTCATAAGGTTTTGTACAAAAGGTGACTAAATTAAAACCTTAGTTTCAAAAACCAAGTTCTAAAGTTTCAAACATTAGTTGTCAACCGACTAATTAAAACATCCATACGTTGTTTCATAAACGGTCTACATCATATCATTTTTAAAACAGAGTTAAATTATGCGGAAGCTATAAGAATTCGTGTTCGGTTCTTCAAAAGCTAGCTTGACCGTCATCCGAAGCCCTTAATTACCTAAACCTGAAATGTTTACATTTAACATTAGTATCAGAATACTTAGAAATAATACATATTTGAAACTACGTTTAAAACGAATTCGATTAACAAAAAAATTACAAAATTTATTATTTATTTCTAAGCTCTACCGTAACTTACGGTAGATACCGTAAGTTACGGTAGCATCTGGGAAGTTCTGGTTCCACTGTATCACAGATGAAACCCACCGTAACCTTTTGGTCTCTACCGTAAATTACGGTACATACCGTAATTTACGGTAGACGCTGGAATGTTATGTTTAGTCTGATTTGTTCGTTTACTTGCATCAAGTTCTCGGATTTCAATCCTACCGTCAACAAGTTTAACCCTCGTATTCTAATATGTCAGTTGTCAGTATTGACAACAGACCGAGTAACCATACCACAATGTATTACCATGCCTTACTTGGTTATCCGACCCGTTTGGCTCATCTAAGGAATTCTCCACTTTGCTGACTACCAACGAGGTCTAACCAGATTCTTGACTTATTATTCGACATAGCGAATATCATCACTTGAATCCAACTCGACTTTTAATACGCAATTCAACTACATATAAGCTAAATATCAAAATTTACCCAAATGTAACGAATCAAGTTACATACCTTTAAAGCGCACCCTTTAATCGTGCGTCTACACCGGCTTGTCCGTTCGTAGCTTCGACTTCCTTTCCTATAGAGTTCAATCACATTGTATTTAGAACTCCATTTCAATCATATATCGCATAATTTGTCAAATTATCGAAATTATGCGTTTCTACTTTGAATTTCAGTTTTTAAGCCTTCTTTGAGGCATTTCCACAAACACTATAAGGGCAGAATTTTGTGTTATTCATATTCAAGCTCATAGTTTGCTATTTAGCTAGACTTAACATCAATGAAGCTTTCATATAGTATTTAAACATCATACTTTTTCTGAAATCACTTTCTATAATCAAATTATACTAGAATTATCATTTCAAACCCTAGTGTTCATCATCATCTTGTAAAACCCATAACCTACCTTCAATGGGTTAATGGAATTTCCTGAATTTGGACATGAATTCACTTGCAGTTGTCTAGGTTTTACTTCTAGACACTATATCATCCCTAATCTAACCAAATCACAAACATGCATCATCAAATTTCAGATTTCTTTTCAAGTAGAGAATTCTCATCAAATTTTACATACCTTTTAATCCTCTTGTGATGAGGATCACAATTCTAAGCTCGGATTTCGTTTTGGACTAAATTTGCACCTTCAATTTATGAGATTTATGGATGTTAGGGTTTGAGAGTGGGGGTGTCGCCCTTGCTTGTTCTTGATCGACCAAAACCCCAAATGGGGTGTTTGGTTTTTGTTTATTGTTACATCTAGTAACTTAGGTTTCAATTTTAACATTATCAGCCCCTCCACTTTTATTTAACATATAGTTTTGGTTATTTAACCCCATTTCAAGTTATTTTTAGGCTTGTAATTAACTAGGTTATAATTTTCCTAGTTAGTAAGTTCTTGTTTATTTACGCTTTATAATTCTAATATAAAGTTTTATATTTTCGGGGTGTTACACTTCCCCTGGCAAACTTGTTAAAAGATCAAATTTCTTTTTAAGCAGTGCCTTTTTACTCTTAATCATCTTCTCACTTCCCTCAAATTTGATTTTAAGAGCATCCCAAATTGATTTTGAAGTTTTGTCATGTTGAAGCAATACAAAGATGTCTTCTTTAATAGCTTGCTGAAGTAGACTAATCATCATCTTTTCAGCTTTGTACATGTCACGTTCTTTGTCACTGAACTCCGAGATTTCTTTTTCAACTTGCAGATCTGTACGTGGTAGAACATACTTCTTCAAAATACACTCCCATGATCTCAGATGGTTAGCTTGAACCCAGTTTTCAAACCTATCTTTCCATCCGTAATACTCCTCAATACTCATTAGCTTCGGGGGTTTTTGCAATGTTCCAGTTTCATTTTCCAAATTCATGTTTTGAGCAATAGAAGTCGGAGTAGTCGGAGTAGCAAATGCGTTGTAAAACTCTTCACTCATGATGAAAACAAGTTCAAGCGAAATAAGCCAATTCAAGCGAAAAACCCTCTCATGCGAAATCAAACTTTCAAACACAATCCCTGTTCAAGCGGAATAACGTCTTCAAGCGGAATCACCAAACAATTTCAAGCGAAATAACCAGTTTGGAGCGGAATCAGCACAAATTGGAGCGGAATCACTAATTTCGCTTGAACTTTCAAGTGGAATATGAACTTTGAAGCGGAATAAGGCAATTTCAAGCGGAATATCCCATGCGAAATATCAATCTCAAGCGGAATCAGAAATGTTTGTTCAAGCGGAATCACAACTTAGGTCCATTTTTACCATTTTTAAGCCGAATTTTGTCCTGAAACTCTCAAGGATTTTTCAAAATGCAGTTTTACACAATATGTGAGAAAATGAGCCGATTTTAACCGTGAAAAATTGTTAATTTTGAAAAGAAGGTGTAGAAAACAGAAATTTTGAGCTGAATCGGTAAGAACTCCTCCTCTTGAGCTCTGATACCACTTGTAGGATCGTTTGATGACCCGAACGAGTCATTCAGAGGAGTTTTAATCTGTTTCAGAGGCGGAAAATAAGAAACATACTTTGAAACAGCTTGCAAATCACTTTAAAGCACTTTTTGATTGATATAACAACAAGTACAATCACTGGATAAACCGGCAGCACCTCGGTATCCGAATCAAGAACTCATCTTATGATTTCGCTTGAACTACCTATTTATAGACTAGAGGTTCCGCTTGAAAGTAACATGTGCATTTCAATCGGAATAAGGTAATGTTGATTTCGCTTGAAAGTGACAAGTGTCATTTCAAGCGGAATCATCTCCTTCAAGCGGAATCAGCTTAAATCACACCTATTTTCTCGTACAACGTGCCCTGATCTAACAATCTAGTACAAGACGAAGACGACAGATGTATGCAACAACACCGAGGCCGCCATAGATCAGTTATTTTGATGCTCAAGAAATTCACCAGAGTGAAGGACTGTGAGCTGTGAAATCGGATGGTGCCAATTAAAGATCCAAAATTCAGACAAGGCCGGAACCTGTAAAAGGAGGAATTGGATCTTGTGGGAGATAGAACCTTTACCTACAAAACAGTAAACTGTTAGGCTCGCCGCAGAGATGGGAGGACCCCTCTGCAACCACCCTTCGGCGTGAGGATAAGTATTAGTAGAGAGAGAAAATAGAGAGAGAAAATACGGACGAAGGTTTAGAAAATCGTACTTGGCCTTGTACTTGATGGGGTATTTATAATGGTCAGTTGAGATGACGTCATTCGTCCAGACGCACTTGAACGGATGTCCGTCCTTGGCGACTTGGGGAACGGACATCTTCAGAATGTCCGTCCAGGTATGGTCCGGTCCGTCCTTAAGGATCATATCCGGACCCGGATATGTATCTTCAATGTGTAAATAATAAATTATAGCAGCATTGAAAGGCTTGTCTGCTTGCTTCAGGAGTAGACTTGAAAAGTCTTCTAAGTCTTCTCCAAGAATAATTCCTTAGTTAGCCATACGGGTAGTTACACGTTGTGCGTTCGGAGCCGTAATTTGTATGGAATAAACACATGCTTCTGTCAATTACTTTTTGAAAACTATATATTACTACACTATTACAAACTACATATAAATTCTATAGTTCAACTGGTCAGGTTTTGAAAACTAGATCACTAAACTATTACAAACTACATCATAAAAAGTGACTGCGGAGATGTAATTGGCAAGTTGCCATGTAGGCAAAGTACCATGGGCTAAACCAACTTGAATTACTGGGTGTGTATCATATCTTTGGAATTGCATATTTACATTTGTCACATCACAACACTACGAGAAAACTGCTACTATTCCTATCAAAATTTCCTACACATTTCCTACGAACGAAAATACCGACACTTTTCCCATGAAATTCCGACGAACAAGAAAGGGTCTTAGTTTTGTGACAAAAAGCGACAAAAAAGCCACAAATTGTTATGCGTAGGAAAAGTGTGAGAAATCTCCCACGGATTTCCAACGGAATTCGTTTTCATTTTAACTATTATTCAGAAATTCGTAGGAATCGGTATGAGTAAGAAATGTGTCGAAAATTTTCGACGGAATTCTAACGGAATTCGTTTTTATTTTAACGATTAGTAGGAAATGCGTAGAAATCTAATTTATTCTAAAAAATATTCATAATAAACAAAATTAGTGATATTAAAATATAAATTTTATTATTTAAAAAAAATATATGTTATTTCTAAATTGATTACGTAGGATGTCTGTTGGAAATTCCGAAGAATTACTCACGGAATGGATTTTTTTTGTAATACACATATATGTTATTTTTAAAACACATTTATATATATATATCCGTAGGAAATGTGTAGGAAAATACTGACGCAATTCCTACGAAATTCGTTTTCATTTTAATCATTAGTAGGAAATGCGTAGGAATCCAATTTATCATAAAAAATATTTATAATATGTAAAATTATCGATACTAAATATAAAGTTTTATTATTTAATAAAAATATATGTTATTTCTAAATTAATTCCGTAGGAAATGTGTTGGAAATTTCGACAGATTACTTAAGGAATGGATAATTTTTTTTTTTTGTAATACACATATATGTTATTTTTAAAACAAATTTATATATATCCGTAGGAAATGTGTAGGAAAATACTGACGCAATTCCAACGAAATACGTTTCTTTTTAACAATTCATCATAAATCCGTAGGAAAATAATGAATGTAATAGTTTCGTAGAAAAATTATAGGAATCCATACAGGCCTTAATACGGTCTATTAGAACATGTATGACTCGTATTCGTGGCAAGTATCGAACCGCCGACTCTTTTTCGGGAAAGTGGGGTGCTATGAGGACGAAGGTTCGCAACTTCAATAACGTATACAATAATCTCGTCAATAGTACTCGAAGGAAAAGTGGTGCGAGCGACATCGATGTCATGACACAAGTCCACAACGACTATAGAATGCACCATGGGCATATGTTTACGTTGGTAACCACATGGGAGCTTCTTCGCAAATCTCCAAAGTGGCATCTTGTTCCAACATTCGACCCAACCCTCCCTAGATCGAAACGGTCCAAATCGACATCCACCACCAAACCATCTGGGGTCCGATGCTTGTACAGTAATGAATCTAAACGAAGATGCTGACGAGTTTGAAGAACCACAAAAGCTGCCTCGTCTAACTGGTAGAGTGGTAGGGATAAAAGTAAGGCCAAGGCACGTGGAAAGTCTACTACATCAGATGGCCCGTCAAAGATGAGCGAGTTCGAGGCAGGTCTCAAGCAAATAATCTCCATTAGGGAAAAAGACCAAGAAATGAAAATGGAGAAACAAATCCAAAGAGACATCGACTTTCTCGCAAGGGATGTGTCACATCTACCAGAGAAGGACCGAGTCATTTTGAAGGCTCGTAAGGCACAAATTCGGCCCAAATATATGTAGTTTTTTTTATTTCTAGTATGTTGTGTTTTTTTTAGTATGTTGTCTTTTTTTTTCTAGTATCTTATGTTTTTTTAATGAAATTATGTTTTTTTTAATTTTCTAGTTATTAAAAATGCCATTTAATTTAAGAAATAAATATTTAAATAAATAAATAATTAGGTAATTCATGACGGGGGCTCCATCCACACCTTGCAAATTAAAGGGGGGCATGATAAAGCCTCCATGCTGACATGGCGCTGACGTGGATCCTAGTTGGCCTGATAAAGTCCCAAGGGGGCTCCAACCACACCCTATAGCCTAACAAGTAATGCACTAACCGGTCTTAGATTGTGTAGATGGCGTGTGAAATGAAACTCCTAAGTGACCCCCTTCTATCTGGTCTTAATGTTGATGGTGTTGTTGTCCGTTTCCGAGGAGGGAGGAGAAAGGAGTAGGGTTTTCTTAGAGAGAGAAAGTGGATAAAGGATAGAGAGAGGATAAGGGAATATTTGGGGATTAATGGGTGATGATTGCAGCTAGAAATGGAATGTCGGCTGGTTGTGAGGGTTTTATAACACCCCCTAAATGCCGCATCCTCATAGGGTTTGAAGGGGTTTCGAGTGGGCTTGGTTACATTGGGCCAGGAGCCAAAAGTGAGGGGTGTCGGGCAAGAAGCCCAACTCGAGAGCAGGAGGTCTCGAGTCGAAATCCAGGGGTTCCGAGTCAGAACCGAAGGAGTATATACATACATTTCTCATATAATCTTAGATAAATAAATACATATACATATTTTATGTTTCACAAAATACACATAATGCACGATAATTATAATATAGATTTTCATTAGATAACTTCACATAACGAAATTATAACATAAACTTGTGCGGGAAGATCGAAGTTTCACAGTTTGTTTGTATTCCAATTCATCCCTTGGCTATAAATAAGAGTAGTTGGTTACCTCGAGTAGCCAGACATTTATTCGATTGATCATTAAAAAAAAGTAGAAAATTAAACAATGTATAGTTAATTATTCTATAACTTTAATTTATTATATTATTTTATTTATTTAAACTTAAAAAATATAATACATTCCCTCAAAATTAATAATAACTCATTTTTCTTTTTCTAAAGAGTAAACTGTCATTTTGGTCCCTGTGGTTTGGGCACTTTTGCCATTTTAGTCCAAATCTCAAACTTTTTACATCTGGGTCCCTGTGGTTTCGCTTTTATTGCCATTTTAGTCCAAAATCCAAAAACCCTCTATTTTGACTGTTGAAAGCAGATTATTTTGTCCTTTAGTGCAGGGGCATTTTGGTCATTTTGATTTACTCTTCTAATAAATTAAAACAAAATTAATTATATATTATATATTATATATATAACTCTCTCTCTCTCTCTCTCTCACTAAAACACAGATAAACTCCAATCTTCTTCTCTGCAAACCACATACACCACACCCTCTGCCACTCTCCTTCTCCGATAACCACACACCCACACCCAAATCAGACCAGTAGCGGCGGCACGGTAACGAAATCAGGGGAGGAGAGAGAGAGAGAACCGGCAGAGCAGATGAAGGAGGTGGTGGTTCTCCGATAACCACACACCCACACCCAAATCAGACCTAGCACCAAGGAGGAACTACGGCGACGACATAGATCTCCGACAGTGGTGGAATGTTGTTTGAAGAGACAGATGAGCCTTCAACAATGGCGTCGTCTCCAAACACCCCTGAGATCACATAGATCTCCGCCTCAAGATTTTGAAGACGATGATGATGAATCCGGAATGAGACACACAGATCTCCGCCTCAAGAACACATGGTAAACCGATTAGGGTTTTTAAGGTGGGATAAGGCGGCGGTGGTGGAAGATTAGGGCGAATTTATGAGGATAGCGGTAGGGTCTATAGTGTTTGCCCAGTCGTTTTTTGGGTGGAGGTGCTCCCCGGATTGAGTTGCAAGTTCATCGGAAAGCCATTTTGGTCACCGGATTGGTGTGGCAGTTGTGGAGGTGGAGGAGATGGTGTTGTGATGTAAGAGAGAGAGAGAGAGGGGCGGTGGTTGCAGGGGGTGCGAGAGGGTGGTGGCAGGTGGTGGTGCTTGGCGGCGAGAGGGGGTGGTGGTGCTTGGCGGCGATGAGGTGCAGAGGTTGAAGATGATGATGATCAGGAGGTTTTTATATTTGGAGGTTTTTTAATAAATGAATTGCTTTAATGAAAATTAAATGACCAAACTACCCCTTCAGATAAAGACAAAAAAGGGACATTAAAACAGTAAAAAATCAGAGATTTTGAGTTTTGGACTAAAATGGCAACAAAATGCAAACCACAGGGACCCAGATGTAAAAAATTTGAGATTTGGACTAAAATGGCAAAAGGGCCCAAACCACAGGGACCAAAATGGCAGTTTACTCTTTTCTAAAACTCGTTTCCCTCCAAAATTTTCCCAAAATTTTAAAGAAAAGTTAAATTCTTCTCTTCTAATTTTCCCACCAATTTTTTTTATTTCCCAGATAAAACTTTCCTTTCCCTCCGCCTAACCCTAAAAATCCATTAATGCTTCTTTAATGGTTGCCTTTTTTTTACGGAAACAGAGAGCAAGCTACTAATAAATCGGTGATGAATCTCTGCTAATCGATTGTAAAATGGAGGTATTCTTTCATCATCGGCTTTATTGTGTTATTGCTTGTGCATGTTGTTTGGGTTGTTCTTTAGTAAATATGTAGTCGATTCATATCATCTTTGTCCTTATTATTTTGATATTTTTTAGGTTTCGAGTATTGTTCTTGGCTTTGATTATTCTAAAGGAAATAAGGAATTGTACCCAAAAAATGCAGAAAGGTACTCTCTCCTGATTTATTTTAGATTTTTTTTTCTAATCTAATTGAGTTTATGAGTTTGTTAACTTGATTTCAAAATACGCCAAAATACTTACATATGTTAATTTGTTGCGGTGTTGTCTGGAACATAAACATAAACCAAAAGCGAGACAGAAGTTGTCTGGTTGAATCCAGTTTATTCTGTTTTCAACCAAAACCCAGTGGATTCTTATTTAGTTATTTGAAATTGGTTAAGCAATTATCTTATTTGGTCCAGTTTGCTTTGTTATTTGGTTACAAACTAATAAACTAATAACTGAACCGATGAACACCCTTACCCGCTAGTTCTATCTTAATTCATTTTAATCTTATTTGGTGTATTTGTGAACTATAGTGTTACTATTAGGCAATATTGGAAAATGACGCAACAAGATATACGATGTTGATCACTCACTATGGATGATGGTAATGAATCAAATCTTTATTACATAGGTAAGGTAAGGTTTAATTACTTGTTGGTGATTGATAGTGGTATGAAGCATTTAAATATACTTTAACCTCTAATTGAACCAAATGCCATGAAACAAACTGTTATAAAAATATTCAATTTTGAATAGTAAAAATTGAGTGTTGTCAATAGACCAAGCAAACTATGCAAGTCAAAACTCAACAATGGTCAGTTCAAGCCAACTCGTCCTTTTCAGTCCAAGATCGAACCCGAGACTAAAATCAAATTTGTTTGGGAGCCTATGCATATATTTGGTTATTATTGTTTATAATGAACCTTAATAGGTATAAATGAGTTATATTTGATTCTACTAGGCCATAATTGTGGTTTTGTTTTAATGTGTTATATTAATTATAGGCATGATGGCTAGATGAGAACCCAACACAACTACAACAACAGAAAAGAGACAGAATGACTAGAGCTAGAAAAAGAAAGAACATTGAAACTCAAAGAGGGAGCAAATCTATGAAAATAGGGTTGCAAGCGCCTAAATGAAAGAAGCAGACTCGAAATGGAAGGGCAATTTCAATTCTTGTTGAACTACATGCTAATAAAATTCTTAGCTAGTTACGAATGTTATCTTGGATACTAATGTTAAGTTGTTAAATCTCTACATGCTATATTAAAGGATTCGCGTGTGCTGGATTTCTAAGGAGCAGCGATTAGCATTCATTAGTGAATAATGGCGATTTGGTAATTTAAATGTGCTTCGAATTAATGTTATTTGTTTTTGTTAATTTTATGTCCAAATCATATTTATCATTATGCACTTTTTAGCAGGAAAAAGCAAGTATTTTTTGTTTTTTTTTATTTTTTTAAATGTATCCGTAGGGAACATTGTAGGAAAAAGAATAAACAAGTTTCGTCACGTTCCGTTGTAATTGTGTAGAAAACAAAGATAAATTCATAGGAAATGTGTGGGAAAAATAATACATTATGTTGGAATTGTGTAGGAAAAAAACTAATTTTGTAGAAATTGTGTAGGAATCAAGAACACATTTCGTTGGAACTGTGTAGGAAAAAAAAATTTCTGTAGGAACTATGTAAGAAAAACAAGTACATTCCGTTGGAATTGTGTACGAAGAAAAAAAATTTCCGTAGGAATTGTGTAAGAAAATTAAAATATAAAAAATATATATATAATAAAAATAGATATAATTGATTAAACACAAAATTTAAAAAAGTAATATTTCGTGGGAAATGCGTTAGAAATTAAGAAAATTAATTCCGTGGGAAATGTGTAGGAGAATTCTAACGAAACATTTGTGTGGGAAATATGTTGGAGAATTTGTAGGAACTGCGTAAGAAAAAAATTACCCACGAGTAAAATTCCCATAACCCATTTTTCTGGGAAATCCATGGGTAAACGCAGTTACCCACAGATTTCCCACGAAAATTGACGTGGGAATAGCAGCAGTTTTCTAGTAGTGCAAAATAGTGAACATACATCTTGATACAATGAGTCAATGAGACAATGACTTCAATTTGAGAATTGCAAATTTGTTGATTTGCAAATTTGATATATATAGGGTAAATTTCATTTGAGAACTACCTTTATTGTGAGAACCATAAAAACCAATGTGAACACACTAAAAAACCTTAAAAACCTAAAAAAAAACCTAAAAAACATAACCCCCCACCCCCCTAAACCTAACCTCCCCCCCCTTCCCCCAAGCTAAAATGCTAAAAACTAAACCCCCAAAAACCTAAAAAACACAACTTTTTTTAGCTAAAAATCGCTACTATTAGTAGCCAACAAATTTTAAAAAAAATTGTTAACGAAAATTAGCGATTTTTCGACAAAAAATATTAATTTTTTTTTGTGTTTTTAGCTATTTTTAGGTATTTTTGGTTGTGTTCACATTGGTTCTCGCGGTTCTCGCAATAAAGGGTGGTTCCTAACGGATCCTTCTCTTATATATATAGGGAAAATTTAAATGAGAACACTAAATATTGTGAGAACCATGAGAATCCGTGAAAACTTGGTCAAAAACAATTCAAATTCAAAATTGTTTTTACACTTATCATTATTATATTATTATTTGAATACAATGTTAGAAATTTCATTTACACATTTAAATTTACGCAAATTTGTATGTAAAGAAAATTTACACATGTGTAAGTTTACCCTTTACACATGTGTAAATTTGTTATATTTACACACGTGTAAAAAATCTAATAAGAGTGATTTTAAGAGGAGAAATGAATTATTTGATGTTGCAATTTTTTTTTTTTTGATGTTGTACTTTAATTACAATGAGGTTTGCATTAAAAAAAATTGGTTTTGATTGTTTTTTTTCATTCTTTCTCACGGTTCTCACAATATTTAGTGTTCTCAAGATGACACTCCCCTATATCTATATATATATATATATATACACTAACCGTTTTGCAAATCCATCTCCACCGTCGGTTCATGCTGATATGAAATCTGAACCGTTTAAACTCACAAAAACAACCACTACCATGGCGGTTCAGGGCGGTTATTTACGGTTTTCTTAGGTGGTGGTTACTTCCACAATTTCTTGCCCATGATCTCACGGCTACAGGTGGTTTGAGAAGAACTGATGTTTATTTATTAGCTCAAACCTTACAGATCCCTAGTTATTTTAGATGCATCAAATTTTCTTCATTACCTGATGGTTTTAATTTTTCTCTGACTCCCTAACAGATCTGTTGGATGATCACATCGGCAACACCTATAACAACCCTCCAAAAATACTTATAACAACCCTGTACGCCCTTAAATATACCCCGTATACGAGAAACGGCCCGAAATACCTTTAATTTAATAAAAATCAAATAAAATCAAGTTTAGAGGGCCCTCGCGGGGCGCGACGCAGACAGCAGAAGCTGTCGCGGGCCGCGACAGCTGGCCACCCGCCCGCACCCCGTGCCGCCACGTGTCACGTTGCGTGTCGAGGCTAGTGGGTCAACTTAGCAAGGCTAGGCCCTACTCTACCTCGTTCGCAAGCCGCGAAGACTCTTTGTGTTTCTCTCGCGGGGAGCGAGAGCCCCGTGTTCCAGCCCTATAACTAGAGATTTCGACGTTCAGTTGAAATCGTTCAAAAATTCTCAAACCTCCAAATTCTCTGAATAGCTAAAGTAATTCCCAGGAAAAATACCCACTAAATTAGTGAAGCTCTGCCTCGTTGTAAGTATTATAACCCCCGGTTACGCATTAGATATGTTGCCCGATTGATCTAGTGCTCCGTAATGCATGTCTAGGCTCTGCCTGACTAAGTCGTTAGAGTTCTGTCTCGGGGAGGGTATAACTAATGTAAATTTGGGTTATTATACTAACGCGTGTGCATTGTCTAAATTTAATAGATTATAACCAAGAAGTCACAAGGAAATACATAAATTAGCAATGTGAGTAATTCCTCTTTTTTTTGTAAATTGTTTTTACAAAACCTCAAATTGTTTTACCTTATAGCTAACAGTGATTGAGTATTTGTAATTCTCAATTATCGTCGGTATGTTGGGGTTTTGTATTCAAAATTTGTTACTACACTGTGAGTAGTAACATTACCACAAGTCAGGATTGGCAGTACGGTGGGTGGTAATTAAAGTAGATATAAACAAATGTAATTGCTGGATTGCCCTCAATGCTGTAAAATGATAAAACTTTCCTTGATTAAACTGGGATTCACTCGCCAGTATTTTTTGCTAATAAGATGTTTTTAAACGCGTTTCAGGTAACAAAATGTGAAAGCCAATTAGAAGGCCGCTGGAGAGCACTGAAGACTTGGAAAAGTGGCTATAAAAGTTACCTAAATAAAGAAGAAGTTTTATTTCAATAAATTAGGGTTTATCTCTATAAACATGTTTGTAATGGAAACTTGGGAATTTCCCATATATTTATTATTATAAAAATGTGGTGTTTTACTCTGATAAACCATTTCCTAACTAAGGTCCTGATGTAAATTCCGCTGCCAAATTAATAAACACCAATACCACCGGCTCTGAGTAGCTCGCGGCCGCCCGCCTCCCGGGGCAGGGGTCGGGGGTTGCGACAACACCCACCGGAGTTAAGACTACAATCATTGTCATTTAACATCCCCGTCACAGGAAACCATAACCCCCACTATCGTTTCCTCGGCAGTTCGTACCAAACCAATGGTGTTGATAAAATAGACCTTCGCATCTCCTTTGTCACCTCTCTCCCCTCCTCTCAATTCTCAGATGTTTTCCCAAAAGAATTACCGGGACTACCGCCGGAAAGGGAAGTTGAATTTAGAATTCACCTGCTACCAGGGACAACACCAATTGCCAAGGCACCTTACCGTTTGGCACCAGCAGAGATGCAAGAACTAAAGAAACAGTTAGATGAACTTCTGGAGAAAGGATTTATACAACCCAGTTCATCGTATGGGGAACACCAATTTTGTTTGTCAAGAAGAAGGACGGATCAATGCGTATGTGTATTGATTACCGAGAATTAAACAAGGCCACAATTAAAAATCGGTACCCATTACCGAGGATCGATGATTTGTTTGATCAGTTGCAAGGAGCTCGATTCTTTTCTAAGATCGACTTACGCTCAGGATATCATCAACTGAAAGTACAGGAAGAGGACATTCCTAAAACTGCCTTCAGAACAAGGTATGGCCATTATAAATTTACAGTTATGCCCTTTGGTTTAACCAATACCCTAGCCGCATTTATGGACATGATGAACAGAATATGTAAACCATATCTGGATAAATTCATAATTGTCTTTATAGATGATATTCTCATTTACTCTAAGAGTAAAGAGGAACATTCAGCTCATCTGCATGCACTCCTTACATTTGAGAAAAGAAAAGCTTTATGCTAAATTTTCGAAATGCGAATTTTGGTTAGAAGAAGTACAATTTCTTGGACATTTAGTCAATCATGAAGGAATTCATGTGGATCCCACAAAGATCGAAGTGATTACTAAATGGAAAGTCCCTGAACCACCAACGGAGGTGAGAAGTTTTCTAGGACTGGCAGGTTATTATAGACAGTTTATCCAAAACTTTTCTAGGATAGCCATTCCCTTAACAAAACTAACCTGTAAATTAGTTAAGTTTGAATGGGGACCAAAACAGGAAGAAGCCTTTAGAATCCTTAAGCGAAGATTAACCAACACACCCATACTCGCGCTACCAGAAGGAACTGAAGACTTTGTAGTCTATTGTGACGCGTCTAAATTAGGTTATGGATGTGTGTCAATGTAACGTCAAAAGGTTATAGTCTATGCCTCTAGACAACTTAAGAATCATGAAGAGAATTATACAACCCATGATTTAGAATTAGGAGCCATAATTTTTGCCCTTAAAATTTGGAGACATTACCTTTATGGTAGTAAGTTTACCATTTTCACCGATCATAAGAGTTTAAGATATGTTTTCGGGCAAAAAGAGTTAAATATGAGACAGAGACGCTGGATGGAAATTCTTAGTGATTATGATTGTAATATCCAGTACCATGCAGGAAAGGCTAATGTAGTAGCCGATGCTTTAAGTCGAAAGTATGATGAAAACCCAAGAAGAGTACGTTCTCTCAAATTAAATCTGCAGATAGATTTAAATAAACTGATTAGGGAAGTACAAGAATCAGTAATCAAGGACGATACTGACAGTTAAAAGGAATGATTAAGGAATTAGAACAAGAAACTGATGGAATTTGGAGATTCCATAAGAAAAGGATTTGGGTACCCAAACAAGGAAACCTACACCACCGAATATTAGAAGAAGCCCATTAGTCTAAATATACGATACACCCTGGTAGTGATAAAATGTATCAAGACTTAAGAAAGAATTTCTGGTGGATAGGAATGAAAAAGGATATAGCAGCCTATGTTGCCAAGTGTTTAACCTGTTCACAAGTTAAAGCTGAACATCAGAAACCCTTAGGATTATTGCAGCAATTAGAAATGACAGTATGGAAGTGGGAATTGATAACAATGGACTTTGTTACCAAATTACCCAAGACACGAAAAGGTAATGATATAATCTGGGTGATTGTAGATAGATTAACCACGTCTGCTCATTTCTTACCGATGAAGGAAATTTTCAGTATGGAACAATTAGCCAAGCTATATAGTGAAGTAGTTTCATTACATGGAATTCCTTTATCTATTGTGTCTGATAGAGATAACCGTTTTACTTCTCATTTTTGGAAAGTTTCCAAAAAGCAATGGGAACCAAGTTAAATCTAAGCACAACTTATCATCCTCAAATAGATGGACAAAGCGAAAGGACAATTTAGACAATGGAAGACATGCTTAGAGCTTGTGCAATTGATTTCGGAGGAAATTGGGACGATCATTTACCATTAATAGAATTTTCCTACAATAACAGCCATCATACCAGTATCAATGTTTCACCATTTGAGGCACTTTATGGACGAAAGTGCTGAACTCCAGTCTGTTGGGCAGAAATTGGAGAAAAGCAATTGTCTGGACCAGAGATAGTACAAGAAACAACAGAAAAGATTATTCAAGTCAAGAAAAGACTCAATGCAACATGCGATCGACAAAAGAGTTATACTGACAATAGACGAAAGCCATTGGAGTTCCAAGTAGGAGATAAGGTATTATTAAAAGTTTTGCCATGGAAAGGAATAGTTAGATTCATCAAGAGGGGAAAGCTAAGTCCCAGGTATATTGGACCTTTTGAGATTATTAAAAGGATAGGACATGTAGCTTACCAGCTATAACTTCTAGAAGAAATGGCAGGAATACATGATGTATTTCATGTACGTAATCTCAAGAAGTGCTTAGCAGATGAATCATTAATAATACCTCTTAAAGACATAGGTAAATGAGAAACTTAAGTTTGTAGAGAGACCCCTACAGATTGAAGACATAAAGATCAAGAACCTCAAATACAAGAGATTAGTTCTAGTTAAAGTAAAATGGGATTCCAAGAGAGGACCGGAGTACACTTGGGAGCCCGAATCAGAAATGCAAAGGAAATATCCACACTTGTTTCAGTAGACCTCGAGAACAAGTTCTAAAACAAGGTGGGGAGGATATAACAACCCTCCTAAAATACTTATAACACCCCTATAAACCCTAAAATACACCCCGTATACGAGAAATGGCCCCGAAATACCTTTAATTTAATAAAAATCAAATAAAATCAAGTTTAGTGGGCCCTCGCGGGGCACGACGCAGACAGCAGAAGCTGTCGCGGGCTGCGACAGCTGGCCACCCGCCCGCACCCCCTGCCGCCACGTGTCACGTTGCGTGTCGAGGCTAATGGGTCAACTCAGCAAGGCTAGGCCCTACTCTACCTAGCTCGCTGGCCGCGAAGACCCTTTGTGTTTCTCTCGCGGGGCGCGAGAGCCCCCTGTTCCAGCCCTATAAATAGAGATTTTGACGTTCAGTTGAAACCGTTCAAAAATTCTCAAACCTCTAAATTCTCTGTATAGCTAAAGTAATTCCCGGGCATAATACCCACTAAATTAGCAAAGCTCTGCCTCATTGTAAGTATTATAAACCCCGGTTACGTATTAGATACGCTGCCCGATTGATCTAGTGCTCCGTAACGCATGTCTAGGCTCTGCCCGACTAAGTCGTTGGAGTTCTGTCTCGGGGAGGGTATAACTAATGTAACTTTGGGTTATTATAGTAACACGTGTGCATTGTCTAAATTTAATAGATTATAACCAAGAAGTCACAAGGAAATGCCTAAATTAGCAATGCGAGTAATTCTTTTTTTTTTTTTGTAAATTGTTTTTACAAAACCTCAATTGTTTTACCTTATAATTTACAGTGTTTGAGTATTTGTAATTCTACAATTATCGTCGGTATGTTGGGGTTTTGTATACAAAATTTGTTACTACACTGTGAGTAATAACATTACCACAACTCAGGATTGACAGTACCGTGGGTGGTAGTAATTAAAGTAGATGTAAACAAATGTAATTGCTGGATTGCCCTAAATGCTGTAAAATGATAAAACTTTCCTTGATTAAACTGGGATTCACTCGCCAGTATTTCTTGCTGATAAAATATTTATAAATGCGTTTCAGGTAACAAAATGTCAAAGCCAATTAGAAGCCAGCTGGAGAGCACTGAAGGTTTGGAAAAGTGGCTATAAAAGTTACCTAAATAAAGAAGAAGTTTTATTTCTATAAATTAGGGTTTATCCCTATAAACATGTTTGTAATGGAAACTTGGGAATTTCCCATATATTTATTATTATAAAAATGTGGTGTTTTACTCTGATAAACTATTTTCTAACTAAGGTCTTGATGTAAATTCCGCTGCCAAATTAATAAACACCAATACCATCGACTCTGAGTAGCTCGCGGCCGCCCCCCTCCCGGGGTAGGGGTCGGGGGTTGCGACAACACCCACCGGAGTGAAGACTACAATCATTGTCATTTAACATCCCCGTCACAGGAAACCATAACCCTCACTATCGTTTCCTCGGCAGTTCGTACCAAACCAATGGTGTTGATAAAACAGACCTTCGCATCTCCTTTGTCACCTCTCTCCCCTCATCTCTAGCGGCCGATCTTCTTCTTCTTCATCCACGCCCATTTTTCATCCTCAACTTTACGGATTAATTTTCCCTCTTTTAATCCTATTAGTAAGGCCTTTCATCTTCATGCTCGATATCTATACATATACAATCCACAATTCCACGCACACAGTGTTTGCATCAATCAATTGAAAGGACGGTAGAGGTTGTAAATTCTATTGTAAAAGCCACCAATTTTGCGGAGTCACAAGGTTTGCTAATTCAAACCTGTGTTTTTTTTCAAATATATTGATTATTTGATTACCTAATTACCCAACAATAATGGAATTATGATATGATTTCTTAAAACTACTATATTTGCAGTGCACTCCAGCAAATATTCAAATATTCGATAAAATGCCTGTACCACATCATTTTAACAACTTATATAAGATATATCAGCCATGAATGAGAAAAATATAATTGATTACTTCTATGTGTTGTATTTTGCAGCATCTATTAGAAGTTAATGACCACAAGGATCTTAAACAGAAGATGAAGCTCCTCTAATAGAAGATCTGGCGATGGTATATATCGTTATACAATACTGGTATGAGTCTCTCGCCTGCATTACTTTATTAAAATGACATTTTTAACAAAATTAGTGGTTTTCATCATGGAAAAAAGGACCTTCGGTCACCTTTTAAAAAGATCATTCAAGGTTGTAAAACATACATGAGAACAAATTGTCTCAAAAGTTGCCTATAATGTACAACTTCCTATTATCTAATTGCATCTGTTACATTCGTTAACATTTCATCATCTTGACATATATATTTTCATGAAATTTGAAATTCTTGACATGCATCTCACTTTCCAAACAACTCTCTCTTCGTAATATCGTTAGTTAGTTTTCTACATAATTTCTATATGTTCGGTTATTGTTTCAATTCACTTAGGTTATCTGTAATCTATTATCTTTTGGTTGTAAATTTTGTAGAAAAGAATTGTTTGATCTGTCATTGGATCGGTATGGAATCACGGATACAAGATCATCCGGAAACGTCACTTTGTAGATATACCAATGGAGGTAAACAAGTAGGTGTTTCTATTGATTGTGAGTTGTTAATACTTAATCATATTTGTTTGTTTAAAATTTAAATTAACTAATTGAGTATACATGATAGATTCATGTCATGTGTATGGGACTTAAAGTTAACTGTATCAATTGCAGAGGATGAAATTTATTATGTTTACTCAGTTCATAAAATTAGGTATAGAAAATTTTATTCAAATACTATTTTTTATTGGGTGAGGTTCGGCTACAAAGTCCATTTTTCCTACAAAATGTACAAAGTCATAAAACACTACAATTTCAGCCATAAACACACTCAAAACCTACAAATAACATGGTGAGGATCACTAAAACACAATATCTAAGCCCTAACCGTCCTTAAAAACTTCAAACACACCATGGTACAACTATGAATATAAAACACAACATGATAATCAACATAAAACACACTAATGTTAGTTATTCGATAATCAAAGCCTTATCATCCAAAACACAACACAAAACCCACAAATATGGTGTTTTAGTAATCTTCACTATGTTATTTGTTAGTTTTTAGTGTGTTTTATGGTTGACATTATGGTGTTTTATGACTTTTTACACTTTGTAGGAAAATGGACTTTGTAGCCCACTCCCACCTTTTTTTATTAATATCTAAAAATTTTAATAAATTCAAATTTGTTCTGGTTTATGCCAGGTTTGGCCTGTTTATAAGCTGTGCATGGCTTGTGGCTAAGAAATCTTGGGCTAGCCTATAGCAAATTCCTACTGCCTTTTGCAAGTTTTGGTCAATTCAGGCTGATTTTGTGTGATTTTTACAGTTTTGGCGCTTGAACAGAGCCCATCGCTTACCTGCGCCTGGACCGAAATGATTTGCCAAATGTTAATTTTTACGGTTAGTGTTGTGCTAGTTAGAGTATGAAATTTGTCTATAAAACTAGAATGTGAATATATCCGACTTTCACCATTAAGTGTTCTATTTTACATTTCCTGGTAGCACAACACAATATAGCAAAAATGCACAAAAAATAAGATCTTTTGCCTTTACATCTGTTGTGGTCAAAGATTATGTCGCAACCCTCGTCCCCTATTTACCCGGGAACGGGCGGCCGCAGCCAGTTTCAGTGGTATCGGTGTTTATCAGTTTGGCAGCGGAAAACTCATCAGGACCGTAGTTAGGAAATATTTTATCAGAGTAAAATACCACATTTTTATAATATTAAACACATGGAAAAATTCTAAGTTTCTAGTACACACATTTTCATAGGGATAAACCCTATTATATTTAAATAAAAACATCTCTTTATTTAGGTAACTTTTATAGCCACTTTTCCAAGCCTTCAGTGCTGTCCAGTTGGCTTCTATTTGGTTTTCACATTTTGTTACCTGAAACGCGTTTAAAAACATTTTGTCAGTGGGAAATTCTGGTAAGTGAATCCCAGTTGAATCAAGACAGGTAAAACTGTTTACAGCATTGAGGGTGGGCGCGCAATTACATTTGTTTATTTTCTAATTTAATTACCACCCATGGTACTGTCAACCCGACTTGTGGTCATGTTACTACTCACAGTGTAGTAACAAATTTTGTATACAAAACCCCAACATACCGACAATAATTGTAGAATACAAATACTCAATCACTGTTAAATATAAATTAAAACAATTGAGGTTTTGTAAAAACAGTTTGCAAAAAAAGGATTACTCACATTGCTATCTTAGGGTTTTTCCTTTGTGATTTCCTGGTGATTATCTATTAATTACACAATGCACATGCGTTAGTATAATAACCCAATATTTACATTAGTTATACCCTCCCCAAGACAGAACTCCAACGACTACGTCGGGCAGAGCCTCGACAGCCGTTATGGAACCATAGATCAATCGGGCAGCGTATCTAATACGTAACCGGGGGTTATGATTCTTACAACGAGGCAGAACTTCGTTAATAGGGGGGTATAATGCCCGGGTATAGTGTATACTATGTAGAATTGAGAGAAAAAGAAAAGTTGTGAGCGATCGGAAACTGAAAGCCGATGCCTCCTATTTATAGTTGTGATCCGCCAGTCTCTCGCGCCGCGCGTAAACTCAGGGGTGATCTTACGCGGCCCGCGACATACGGGGTCAAGGCTCTAGCTTTGATTAGTCACACGTGTATCCTATCCGGGTGTCGTGCCACGTGGTGGCACCGCGTGCGCTCTAGCTTCAAGCTGTCGCGCCCCGCGTAGCCTGAAGGCAAGGCCTTCGCGACCCGCGAGCCCTTCACAGAATTTATTTTTATTTTATTTCTATAAAATTATAGGTATTTAGGGCCATTTCTCGTATTCGTGGTGTATTTTAAGACGTATAGGGGCATTCTAAATATATTAGGGGTGTCGGTAAAAGTTTTGGAGTGTTGTTATATCCTCCCCACCTTGTTTTAGAACTCGTCCTCGAGGTCTACTGGAATAGGTGTGGATATTTCCTTTGCATCTCTGATTCAAGCTCCCAAGTGTATTCTGGTCCTCTCTTGGAATCCTATTTCACTTTGACCAGAACTAATCTCTTGTGTTTGAGATTCTTGACCTTTCTGTCTTCAATCTGTAGAGGCTTTTCTACAAACTTAAGATTTTCATTTACCTCTATATCCTTAAGAGGTACTACCAATGATTCATCGGATAAGCACTTTTTGAGATTACATATATGAAATACATCATGTATTCCTGCCATTTCCTCTGGCAGTTGTAGCTGATAGGCTACAGGTCATATTCTTCTAATAATCTCAAAAGGTCCAACATACTTGGGGCTTAGCTTTCCCCTTTTGATGAATCTTACCACTCCTTTCCAAGGAGAGACTTTCAATAACACCTTGTCCCCTACATGAAACTCCAACGGCTTTCGCCTGTTATCCGCATAACTCTTCTATCGATCATGTGCTGCTTTTAGCCTTTCCTTGACTTGAACAATCTTGTCGGTTGTTTCTTGTACTATCTCTAGTCCGGATAATTGTTTTTCTCCAATTTCTGCCAAACAGACTTGAGTTCCGCACTATCGTCCATAAAGTGTTTCGAATGGTGCAACATTGATACTGGTATGATACCTGTTATTGTAAGAAAATTCTATCAATGGTAAGTGATCATCCAATTACCTCCGAAATCATTTACACAAGCTCTAAGCGTGTCTTCCATTGTTTGAATTGTCCTTTCGCTTTGCCCGTCCGTTTGAGGATGATAAGCGGTGCTTAGATTTAGCTTGGTTCCCATTGCTTTTTGGAAACTTGTCCAAAATGAGAGGTAAAACGGCTATCCCTATCAGAAACAATTGACAAAGGAATTCCATGTAATGAAACTATTTCATTTACATACAATTTGGCTAGTTGTTCCATACTGAAAGTTTCCTTCATTGGTAGGAAATGAGCTGACTTAGTTAGCCTGTCTACAATCACCCAGATTGTATCATTACCTTTTCTTGTTTTGGGTAATTTGGTAACAAAATGCATTGTTATCAATTTCCATTTCCAAACTGGCATCTCTAACTGTTGTAATAAACCTGAGGGTTTTTGGTGTTCAGCTTTAACTTGCGAACAAGTTAGACACTTAGAAACATAAGCTGCTATATCCTTTTTCATTCCTATCCACAAAAAATTCTTTCTTAAGTCTTGATACATCTTATCATTTCCAGGATGCATTGTATTTAGACTTATAGGCTTCCTCTAATATATGGTGGCATAGGTTTCCTAATTTGGGTATCCACATCCTTTTCTTATGGAATCTCCAAATTCCATCTGTTCCTTGTTCTAATTCCTTAATCATCCCTTTCAATTTCTCAGTATCATCCTTGATTACTGATTCTTGTGCTTTTCTAATCTGTTCGTTTAAATCTACTTGTAGATTTAATTTAAGAGAACGTACTCTTTTTGGCTTTTCGTGATACTTTTGACTTAAAGCATCGGCTACTACATTTGCCTTTCCTGCATGATACTGGATATTACAATCATAATCACTAAGTATCTCCATCCAGCGTCTTTGCCTCATATTTAACTCCTTTTGCCCGAAAACATACCTTAAACTCTTATGATCGGTGAAAATGGTAAACTTACTACCGTAAAGTTAATGTCTCCAAATCTTAAGGGCAAAAATTATGGCTCCTAATTCCAAGTCATGGGTAGAATAATTCTCTTCATGATTCTTAAGTTGCCTGGATGCATATGCTATAACCTTTTGACGTTGCATCAACACACATCTATAACCTAATTTAGAAGCGTCACAATAGACTACAAAGTCTTCAGTTCCTTCTGGTAACGCTAATATGGGTGTGTTGGTTAATCTTTGCTTAAGAATTCTAAAGGCTTGTTCTTGTTTTGGTCCCTATTCAAACTTAACAGATTTACAGGTTAGCTTAGTTAAGGGAATCGCTATTCTAGAAAAATCTCGAATAAATCTTCTATAATAACCGGCCAATCCTAGGTAACTTCTAACCTCGGTTGGTGATTCAGGGGTTTTCCATTTAGTAATTGCCTCAATCTTTGTGGGATCCACATGAATTCCTTCATGATTAACTAAATGCCGAACAAACTGTACTTCTTCTAACCAAAATTCACACTTCAAAAACTTTGCATAAAGCTTTTCTTTTCTCAATAAACTTAGAAGTGCATGCAGATGCGCTGCATGTTCCTCTTTACTCTTAGAGTAGATGAGAATATCATCTATAAAGACAATTATGAATTTATCCAAATATGGCTTACATATTCGGTTCATCATGTCCATAAATGCGGCTGGGGCATTGGTTAAACCAAATGGCATGACAGTAAATTCATATGGCCATACCTTGTTCTAAAAGTGGTCTTAGGAATATCCTCTTCCAGTACTTTTAATTGATGATATCCTGATCGTAAATCGATCTTAGAGAAAAATCGAGCTCCTTGTAATTGATCAAACAAATCATCGATTCTCGGTAATGGGTTCCGATTTTTAGTCGTAACTTTGTTCAATTCACGGTAATCAATGCACATTCGCATTGACCCGTCTTTCTTTTTGACAAACAATATCGGTGCTCCCTATGGCGATGAACTTGGTTGTATGAATTCTTTCTCCAACAATTCGTCCAATTGTTTCTTTAACTCTTGCATTTCTGCCGGAGCCAAACGGTAAGGTGCTCTGGCAATTGGTGCTGTTCCTGGTAGTAGATGAATTCGAAATTCGACTTCCCTGTCCGGCGGTAGTCCTAGTAATTCTTCTGGAAACACATCTGGAAACTGAGATACTACTGGAATATCTTTCAGTTCTTTTCCTTTAGTGTTAAAGATTATGGAAATCAAATACAGTAATGATTCTTTTCTCACATAACTGGCAGTTTTCATCACAGAGATGAATTTTGTGGATTTAGACGGCTTATCTCAATTAATTGTGATCTTTTCACCCTTTGGTGAATTTATTTGGATTAACTTTTGATCACAGAGAATACTGGCTTTATTGGCTACTAACCAATCCATTCCTAATACAACATCAAATCCTACCAGATTCATTGGATAGAGGTTTGCAATAAACCTTTGATTTAAAAATTCTATTCTTGCTCCCTGTAAGATTTCGGTAATCTTAATGGTTTCTCCATTTGCTGTTTCTACTAGACATTCTTGTGGTAGTTTAGTTAATGGTTGATTGAGAAGTTTGCAAAACGAAGTATTAATAAAACTTTGGTTTGCACCAGAGTCAAATAATACTTTAGCAAAAACATCATTAACTAAAAACGTACCGGCAATCACGTCCGGGATCATCTTTGCTTCTTCTGCGGTTAGCACAAATGCTCTAGCATTTTTAGTAGTCTTGTTGTTCATGGCTGGAGCTAGTTTTGGACAATGTGGTTTGATGTGCCCTTTTTCTCCACAGTTGAAGCACACTCCATTACTAGGTTTCTTCCTACAATCTTCTTCTTTGTGTCCTGGTATCTTGTAAAAGTTGCAGTAGGTGGAGCATCTTCCTGAATGCTTTTTCTTGCAGGCTTTACAGTAAGGTGCAGAGGTAGAACCTACATCTTTCCCACGGTTGGAATTTCCATAACGAAATTCTTGGGTAAGCCTTTAAGCTAGGTTCCTCCTCTGGTCCTTTTCTCGCGTACGCACTAATTCATCAGTCAAAGTGTTTGCTAGTTCTACAGCTTCTTCTATGGTTTGGGGTATAGCTGCCTTGACTACATGTCTAATCTCACTGATTAATCTCCAGATGTAGCGGGAGATTAATACTGGTTCTGGTGATGCAAGGGTTGGCACTATTCTAGCATATTCAAAGAAAGTAGTAGTGTAACCCTTACTATTTACTCCAGTCATTCTAAGGTTTAAGAACTTATTTGCTATCTGTTCTTTTTCATTGGGAGGACAGAATTTCCTTTTCACCATGTTCTTAAATTCCTCCCATTCCATATTATAAACCCTGTCACTCCCCCTAGATTGGAGGATAGTGTTCCACCATTCTAAGGCCGAGTTCTTAAACAGATTGGAGGCAAACATTATCTTATCCTCTTCCGCGCACTTGCTTATTTTTAGGACTGCCTCAGTCTTTTCTATCCAGCGTAGAGCTGCAATGGCTCCTTCATTGCCCGAGAATTCTATTGGTTTACAGGACCAGAATTCCTTGTAAGAACAACCATAAGATATGGTTCTTCTTCTTTTAGGAATGGGCACTTGGAGTATTGGTCCATTGTTTACGCTGTGCTCTGGTTCAGTAGGTCGTTTACTGCTATTGTTACTTTTATTATCCGCTTCCTTAACCGTTTTTATAATATATGGCATCGCATCTATAATTCCTTGTGCCACTATGTGTTGGGTGGCACTGTGATCTACTTGGTTTCCATTATTATCGTTATTCTGGTTTTCTTGATTCACTTCATTGTCCATCTGGATTTTAAACATTTACCACATATTAATGTCACAAGATAATATTTAATGCAAGTAATCACACAACAAGCATATTGATCAAAATTGTCGAACATTGCGACCTTTACTCTATTTTATATTATGCATCTATATCTGTTACAAATACAACTGGAATTGAAAATACAATACTAGTATGCATCCGTAGCTGTTGTCTAGATCATATATATATATATATATATATATATATATATATATATATATATATATATATATATATATATATTATTACTACTACTGATAGGGGTTCATCCAAAAGCCCATGTTACGCTCGTCATATTTCCAGACGAGTCGTTCCCCTATTTGTCTCATCCTTTCACTTTGTCACACCCCCAAAAACCCCACCCCGCCTTGGAGGCGTGACATGCCCAGGATCATAGCCACCAATCATATTGAACAAGCATGTAAGTAATTTATAAAATCCAACACAATACAATTGGTGTCAAAACATAGTTTAAGTTTACAACGGAAGCATAAAACCAAAACATAAGTTTAATATAAGTTGAAATGTTTTCCCACAACGACCACGCCTCCTCGTGCAAGCTCCTTAAGCTAGGGACCTAATGACCTGCAAGGCATGTAACAACGAGTCAACAACAAAGTTGAGTGAATTCACGGTTGGTTCGCTGGCTTACTAGACTTGGGGGTTACCCCATAGTTGTAGTTGTTCTACCCAAGGAGAACGAACGTACGTAATCTACCCAAGGAGAATACGCAGTATTTATAGTGGCATCCTACCTACGAAGGATGGCCGTACATATCCTACCCAAGGAGAATATGCAGGAATTAATACTGTTGGCATCCTACCCACGGAGGATGGCCGTGCCTTGTAGAAAGTGTGAACTCACCTTTGCTTTGCTCGGTAGATAAACAAAATGGTCACTTGAGCTATCTACTTTGATTTGTAAGTGTATGGGGTAGAGTTTAGCTTACTGATAAGCCTAATAACCTAATTTAAACAATGATGCAGACGAAACTAGGTAAGTAACTTAATACCACATTTACGATAACTCACGAGATTAAACCCTCACAACGAATGACAAAGTGCGATACTTAAACATCTAGCGGATTCGCAATGAATGAAAGAGTATAGCCCGAGTTCGGACAACACTCAAACATCCCGTCGGAAGCATGACGAATGACAAAGTATAACCCTAATTTGAGCAGCACTTAAACATTCATCGGATAGTTTCAATCGATCGGACATTGAATCGTAATAGCGATCGAGTTAATACCCTGTTTTGCGGCAGCGTTTCGTGATTGTGTGTGTTTTTGGAGTAAACAATCGATATCTCAGCGTACGAATTGAATTTTAACGTCGTTCCAACGCAGAAATCTAAGTCCCAAACTCCTCTATTTATACTTAAAATTTGACCTCCTCGCGTGACGCGAGGGGTCACCCTGGGAGCTTCGCGTGACGCGACGGGTCTCATTCTACCATAGGGTAGCCACGTGTCCAACTAGCTTGTGTGAGTCGACGGATCGAAGAAATTTGATTCTTACAACGAGTTATGAGGATAATCGTCAAGTAGGGAATACCCCCCCCCCCCCCCCCCGAGTTTTAGGGGCCCTGATCCTAATTCTGATTGTTCTGAAAATTTTAGGGTTTGTGTAGAATCACTTGGGGGTCTTAATTAGGGTTTCCTTTTGGACAATAAATCATAAGAAATAGTAATTTTTAATGAGGGTTGTTACATTTTCCCCACCTTATTTAAATCTCGTCCTCGAGATTTATTGGAATAAGTTAGGATACTTTCGCTTTATTTCCGATTCGAGTTCCTAAGTATATTCCGGTCCTTTCTTTAAAACCTATTTGACTTTTGACCAGTACTAATCTTTTATGCCCGAGAAACTTAACCTTTCTGTCTTCTATCTAAAGTGGTTTCTCAACTAATCTTTAAATTTTTCATTCACTTATATGTCTTGAAGAGGTACTACCAGCGATTCGTCAGATAGATATTTCTTAAAGTTGGATACATGAAATACTTAGGGAGGACTTAACCTTAGCCGTAACACTTAAAATGAATATTATAGAACGCAGTAAAGTATTGAGTCTTGCACTTGGAGTGAAGCATCGTTGCGGATCATTGAGCACTGTACAGGTTATAGTCTGGTTTTATCAAAACTTTTTCCCTTTTTAAAACCAAGTTCACTATAACCAATGGCTCTAATACCAATCTGTCACACCCCCAAAAACCCCACCCCGCCTTAGAGGCGTGACATGCCTAGGATCATAGCCACCAATCATATTGAACAAGCATGTAAGTAATTTATAAAATCCAACACAATACAATTGGTGTCAAAACATAGTTTAAGTTTACAACGGAAGCATAAAACCAAAACATAAGTTTAATATAAGTTGAAATGTTTTCCCACAACGACCACGCCTCCTTGTGCAAGCTCCTTAAGCTAGGGACCTAATGACCTGCAAGATATGTAACAACGAGTCAACAACAAAGTTGAGTTAATTCACGGTTGGTTCGCTGGCTTACTAGCCGTGGGGGTTACCCCATCGTTGTAGTTGTTCTACCCAAGGAGAACGAACGTACGTAATCTACCCAAGGAGAATACGCAGTATTTATAGTGGCATCCTACCTACAGAGGATGGCCGTACATATCCTACCCAAGGAGAATATGCAGGAATTAATACTGTTGGCATCCTACCCACGGAGGATGGCCGTGCCTTGTAGAAAGTGTGAACTCACCTTTGCTTTGCTCGGTAGATAAACAAAATGGTCACTTGAGCTATCTACTTTGATTTGTAAGTGTATGGGGTAGAGTTTAGCTTACTGATAAGCCTAATAACCTAATTTAAACAATGATGCACACGAAACTAGGTAAGTAACTTAATACCACATTTACGATAACTCACGAGATCAAACCCTCACAACGAATGACAAAGTGCGATACTTAAACATCCAGTAGATTCGCAATGAATGACAGAGTATAGCACGAGTTCGGACAACACTCAAACATCCTGTTGGAATCACGACGAATGACAAAGTATAACCCTAATTTGAGCAGCACTTAAACATTCATCGGATAGTTTCAATCGATCGAACATTGAATCGTAATAGCGATCGAGTTAATACCCTGTTTTGCGGCAACGTTTCGTGATTGTGTGTGTTTTTGGAGTAAACAATCGATATCTCAGCGTACGAATTGAATTTTAACGTCGTTCCAACGCAGAAATCTAAGTCCCAAACTCCTCTATTTATACTTAAAATTTGACCTCCTCGCGTGACGTGAGGGGTCACCCTGGGAGCTTCGCGTGACGCGACGGGTCTCATTCTACCATAGGGTAGCCACGTGTCCAACTAGCTTGTGTGAGTCGACGGATCGAAGAAATTTGATTCTTACAACGAGTTATGAGGATAATCGTCAAGTAGGGAATACCCCCCCCCCTGAGTTTTAGGGGCCTTGATCCTAATTCTGATTTTTCTGAAAATTTTAGGGTTTGTGCAGAATCACTTGGGGGTCTTAATTAGGGTTTCCTTTTGGACAATAAATCATAAGAAATAGTAATTTTTAATGACGGTTGTTACACACTTCCTTCTAAAATCTCCTCACCAAAGGTTCGGAGTTCTTACACATTCTTAGTGCTCATGGGTGGTGCGGGTGCTAGTATTGGGTTTGGGAACTGGGGCATGGGTTCTTCGTGTGGGTAAGGGTTTTCTAAGATTTCCCTGATATATTGGTCATTATCAAAATATGGGTCCAGGGGGTCCAGGTTTGGGTAAGCTGCTAGGTTTGGCATGGGTTCGTCTGGTATTGGGTAGCGTTGTTCATAATCTCTATGGTCATCAAACCATGGGTCATAGTCTGGGGGATGGGGTGCTGGTACTCTAGGTATTTCTGCTGGGTCAAAATCAGGCATTGGAATTTGGTCTACAGGGTTTGGTTCCAAATCCATAGGTTGTGTGGGAAATAATGGCAACAGTTGGGGTGCTATGAGTTGTTTTAGATTCGTGTCTGCAGCTGTAGTTGCTAAGATATGAAAATTTGCTACACTCCTATTGAGCATATCCTGGGTGTGAGCATTCGTTTCTCTATTCACGGCTGCTAAAGCATGCTGCTGCTGAAGTTTTCTCATTCTTTTTCTACGTTCATGGGCTCCTCTGCTGAACCATCCTCTCTTCTTAGGAGGGAATGGCTCTTCAGATTGTGCTTGGAACAAGAAAATCCCGTCTTCAGTGTCAGGCGAATACCCTCAGTAGGTAGGCTGTGAAGAGGTGCCTTCGTCCCTAGGTGAACTGGACAACTGACGGTAAGCGTCTGAAGGTTCTTGGTCGCTCATACTGTAAACTAACAAATAGTCAAATAACACAAAAAAATAAAATATGCACGTAGTTCCGTAAATAATTTCCTAACATATTGAATAATATTTTGGTGTCAGCAGAACACTTCTGTGGCTGAATCAGTGGCTGTAGCTCTGATACCACCTTCTGTCGCAACCCTCGTCCCCTATTTACCCGGGAACGGGCGGCCGAGGCCAGTTTCAATGGTATCGGTGTTTATCAGTTTGACAGCGGAAAATTCATCAGGATCGTAGTTAGGGAATATTTTATCAAGGGAATATTTTATCAAGAGTAAAATACCACATTTCTATAATATTAAACACATGGGAAAATTCCAAGTTTCCAATACACACATTTTCATAGGGATAAACCCTATTTTATTTAAACAAAAACATCTCCTTATTTAGGTAACTTTTATAGCCACTTTTACAAGCCTTCAGTGCTGTCCAGCTGGCTTCTATTTGGCTTTCACATTTTGTTACCTGAAACGTGTCTAAAAACATTTTGTCAGTGGGAAATACTGGTGAGTGAATCCCAGTTAATCAAGACAGGTAAAACCGTTTACAGCATTGAGGGCGGTCACACAATTACATTTGTTTATTTTCTACTTTAATTACCACCCACGGTACTGTCAACCCGACTTGTGGTCATGTTACCACTCACAGTGTAGTAACAACTTTTGTATACAAAACCCCAACATACCAACGATAATTATAGAATACAAATACTCAATCACTGTTAAATATAAAATTAAACAATTGAGGTTTTGTAAAAACAGTTTGCAAAAAAAGGATTACTCACATTGCTATCTTAGGGTTTTTTCCTTTGTGATTTCCTGGTGATTATCTATTAATTACACAATGCACATGCGTTAGTATAATAACCCAATATTTACATTAGTTATACCCTCCCCGAGACAGAACTCCAACAACTACGTCGGGCAAAGCCTCGACAGCCGTTACGAAACCCTAGATCAATCAGGCAGCGTATCTAATACGTAACCGGGGGTTATGATACTTACAATGAGGCAGAACTTTGTTAATTAGGGGGTATCATGCCCTGGTATAGTGTATACTATGTAGAATTGAGAGAGAAAGAAAAGTGGTGAGCGATCGGAAACTGAGGGGTAATCTTACGTGGCCCGCGACATAGGGGGTCTAGGCTCTAGCTTTGATTAGTCACACATGTAGCCTATCCAGGTGTCGTGCCATGTGGCGGCACCGGGTGCGCTCTAGTAAAGAGATTGAGGGAAAAAGGGCTAGAGGAGAGTGTTTTTGGTGTCTATAAAAGTTTACATCAACACATAAATGCCCTAATAAACAAGTGTTTGTATTGGAGATCATAGGGGCAGAGGAAGAGGAGAGTGGGACTGAAATTTTAAGAGATGAATCATTAGTTAATCAAGAATGGCATGATCCACCACAAATTTCAATTCGTGCATTAACTGGTATGGTATCTTATTCAACTATGAAAGTTTTAGGTACCGTAGGTAACAAACAATTGAGAATTTTAATTGATTCTGGATCCACACACAATTTTGTGAATGAAAGATTGGCCTTAAAACTGAAATGCTCTCTTAACCCTATTAATAGTCTATCAGTGGGAGTAGCTAATGGTTCTGAGATTCAATGTACCAATTATTGTCCAAATTTCCAATGGTACATGCAAGGTATGTGGTTTACCACTGATGTACTGGCCATTCCCCTTGACAACTATGATATGGTACTAGGATTACAGTGGTTACTTACTTTGGGGGCTATTGTGTGGAATTTCTTGGATCTGACTATGCAATTTACTATAGGAGGTACTCAGTCCAAGCTTAAGGGTATTGATAATAATAAGATGTCTTTGTGTTCTGCAAATTGCGTGCATTCCTTGTTGGAACAGCAAGAGAAGGTAGTTGAGGCTCATTTGTTTAGTCTGCAGTTACAACCTACAAAGGAAGATTTTCAACATGACACCAAAGTTGTAGGTGTGTCTCATAATAATCAATTAGATACTTTGTTACAGGACTATGATGATGTGTTCAAAACCCTTACAACCTTACCTCCTAAGAGAGAATTTGACCATGGAATATTGTTGAAAAATGGATCTCAGGTCGTCAATCTCAAACCTTATAGGTATCAGTCCGCACAGAAAGATGTCATTGAGAAGTTAACACGAGAACTAATAGAAACAGCGGTGGTTAGGGGCAGTTCCAGTCCTTTTGCTGCTCCAGTTGTGTTAGTTAAGAAAAAAGATGGGTCTTGGCATTTTTGCATAGATTACAGAAAACTAAACAATGCCACCATTAAAAATAGTTACCCAATTCCTTTGGTTGAAGAGTTATTTGAAGAGTTGGGTGGAGCAAGGGTGTTTTCTAAACTTGACTTACGATCTGGATATCATCAAATTCGAATGCATGATGATGATATTCAGAAGACTGCGTTTAGGACACATGAAGGACTTTTTGAATTTGTGGTTATGCCCTTTGGGCTCACCAATGCTCCTGCAACTTTTCAGGCATTAATGAATTTTATCTTTAAGGAGCATTTGAGAAAGTTTGTGCTTGTTTTCTTTGATGATATTCTTGTCTATAGCAACTCTTGGGAACTTCATCTCGATCATGTTAACGAAGTCTTGTCAATTTTAAGGAAACAACAACTTTATGCAAAGAAATCAAAATGTACTTTTGGTGGGTCTTCCGTAGAATACTTGGGACATATAATCTCTAGCAAAGGAGTCTCCACAGATCCCAACAAGCTTGCAGCAATTAAAGAATGGCCATTACCTACTGATGTGAAACATTTGAGAGGGTTTTTGGGATTAGCTGGATATTATAGGAGATTTATTAAGTCTTATGGAGTGATGGCTAGGCCCTTGACTGATCTACTAAAAAAAGATGCTTTTGTTTGGAATGATAAAGCGACACAAGCCTTTAACCAGTTAAAAGATGTTATGGCATCTCCTCCGGTTCTTGCTTTACCTAATTTTTCCAAACCTTTTATAGTTGAGACTGATGCATCAGGCAAGGGAATTGGAGCAGTTCTGATGCAAGAGGGGCACCCAATTGCCTTTATTAGTAAGGCTCTCTCAGCTAGACAACAAGCTCTATCTGTCTATGAAAGAGAATTGTTGGCAATTATCTTTGCAGTCAGATATTGGCACCATTATCTGTCTGTGGGGCATTTTATTATCAGAACAGACCAGAAGAGTTTAAAATACTTGCTAGATCAGAAGATCACGACTCCATTACAGCAAGTTTGGCTTTCAAAATTGAGGGTTACGATTTTGAGATAGTGTATAAACAAGGTATTGAAAATGGTGTGGCAGATGCCTTGTCCAGAGTGCATTCTCCTGCCTTGATATCTATTACTATGAGCATTTTTGACCCAGCTATTTGGACCAAAGTTCAAGCCACGTGGACTTCTGACCCTAAATTGAAGACTATCTTACAAGATTTACAGGCAGGGAAGGCTCAGTCTAAGTTTACTTGGAATGGTCAAAAGCTTTATTCAAGAAAGGTAAGGTAATGGTGGGTAACGATGTTTCTCTTCAGGAAGATATTATCGCATTTTGCCATTCTAGTACTACCAGTGGTCATTCTGGTGTTCACACAACCACTTAGTGGATTCGTTCTTTATTTTCTTGGAAAGGAATGCATAAACAAGTCAGAAATTTTATACGAAATTGTACAATTTGTCAAAGGGCCAAGTATGAGACTATGGCATCTCCTGGACTTTTGCAACCCTTACCAATTCCCAATCATATTTTTTCTGATATATCCATGGATTTCATAGGAGGTTTACCTAAATCTCAACGGAAAGATTCTATTTTTGTGGTAGTGGATAGACTTACCAAGTACAGTCATTTTATGGTTCTTACACATCCTTATTCTGCAGCTCAAGTAACCAATTATTCGTAGATCAGGTATTTAAACTACATGGATGGCCTGACACTATAGTATCTGATCGAGATCCTATTTTCATTAGCCAATTTTGGAAAGAATTCACGGCTTTACATGGGGTTCAATTGGCTATGTCTACTGCTCATCATCCTCAATCAGATGGGCAGACTGAAGTGGTAAATAGATGTTTGGAATCGTATCTACGTTGTATGGTAATGGACAAACCAACCAGTTGGGTCAAGTGGTTGCCTTTAGCTGAGTTTTGGTATAACTCAAATTTTCACTCCTCTTTGGGAATGACACCTTTCCAAGCATTGTATGGTTATCCTCCTCCCATGTTGTACCATATGTGCCAAGAGGTGTTTGAGTGGCGGCAGTCAATGACATGTTATGTGACAGAGAAGAGACTATAAAGTTACTAAGATTGGCACTGTTAAGAGCTCAGAACCGAATGAAACAAGTAGCTGATCAACACCGCAGTGAGAGGGAATTTAAAGTGGGAGATTATGTGTATGTGAAGTTGCATCCCTATGGTCAAAATACTTTGAAGTCTGCTCGTTTCAATAAGTTGGGACCAAAATTTTTTGGGCCTTTTCTTATAATTGAACGCATTGGTCAGGTGGCATATAAACTTGATTTGCCTGATGATGCTCAAGTCCATTCTGTTTTTCATGTATCTCTACTTAAGCTAGCTAGGGGGAACATTACTCAAACAATTCCTTTACCTTAAGGTTCTCGTTTTTTACTCAAGCCTTTGCAAATTTTGGACCGGAGGATGGTTCGTAGAGGACATCGTGCATCTGCTGAAGCTTTGATTCAATGGGACCGTTTACCCATACCTGAAGCCACATGGGAGAATTTAGAAGATCTACAGATTCGCTTTCCCAATTTTACTTTTTGATTTTTGAGGACAAAAATGTTTGTGGGAGGGAAGTATTGATATGTGAGAATTAGTACAGGGGTCTGATTGTTATATGTCAGTAGTTCAGGGGTTTAAGTGTCAACAATGAATAGTTAAAAGGGTGTTCTGTTGTAATAGTTAGTTAGTTGTTAGTGACAGTTGTATAAGATCCTAACGTCTAATGAGAAGTGGTTATGGATTTGGTGCCCTAATTCTTCTCTGTTCTTCTTCATTTCTGTTCTTATCAGTTAAACGTGACATTATGATAGTATGTTAATTTTCTGATTTTAGGTTTAGGCTTCATTGCTTGATGTACAATCATGTCAAAAAGGATTAGAAAAAAAATTTGGTTCAAATTGCGGCCACTCACACAGAAAGAAGGCTTCATCAGATGATGTTTGCAGTTCGTGATTGTGATATAACTCCAATTATGAAGACTCATTTCCATATTCCCCAAAACTGTTCAGAAAAAGAGTTCTCGGTGGTCAACATTCATGTCAAATATCGGTAGAATATATTTATATGATGCTCTAAAGATGAATTTTTGAAGCCAATTCAAAGATGCAAGCTAGAGTATCTTTCCAAATTCGCATTTGATGCCGAGTTACTGTGTTATTGATCTTGAAATTGGTAATACTTTAGTACTCATACTTTAGTAAAACATGATTATCAAACTTCCTTACACATATTAACAGGGGTGTTTGGGGTTCCTTCTATTTCAACTTATTGACTTATTAGAGGCAAAAAGGACTTTTCAAAGTGTTTGGAATTTCTTTGTGTGTGAGTGAATAAGTCAATAAGTCAGAAATCCTGACTTATTACTTCTCAAATAAGTTGAAAAGTCATTTTCAAAAGGAAAGCCAAATATGCACTAAAAGTGACCCATTATAACCTTTCAAGTCAAACTTTAACTTTTTTGTAGAGATTTAATGTCTACCATTTGATCAATGAAATTGTTTTTTCTATGTTTTTATAGAAAATGTTTTAATGTCCGGTATGGACTATATTGAAGTTCCTCAAATTGGTTTTATGTTTAGTCTTTCTTTAGCTTTATATTTTTTTCTATAATTGTTTTTTTTTTAATTTTTAATATATTTGCTTCTTATAAACCTCTACTACAAATCACACCGTTTGAAAACTACCACTGAATTACAGACCTTCAGCAAAAGCTAGATGTGAAACATACTAGGTTTGTTTTTTCTTATAGTTTGGATTCTCTCTCTCTCTTTCTTGTGTGTGTATATCGTGTCAAAATCATTTAAGATGTATTTCGTAGTAGTGAATTTTGACATAATGTGATTAAGTAGAAAGGTTAGTGATAATAGATATGTTTTTCTTATTTGTGTTAGTAGATATTTTTAGTGATGAAAGTCAACTCTTGTTCAGGAATTAAGGTTGGTCAACATTTTGGCCGACATATTGGAGAAGGAAAGCACACCCATTACACTTATGCTTATATATCTGAATGGCGATGCGAAGTCGGTTAAATTTTTGGTTTCACAACCTAATCTTGACCCAGAACTACACGACGCACGCCTTTTTTCCTCTGAATCTCTGATTCAGCCCCTCTCGCATCGGGCGTGCCTTTTTAAACCAATGGAGATTGCTTTTATAGTTATATCATGTGAGTAGTACTTTGTTGCTCGATCATGTTTTCAGTGAAGCTATATGTGAATTTAGAGCTCAGATTTCACATGTCTACTTTTAAGATGCATTTGCAAGATGCGACGTATTATTACGTTAAAGTACCTGTCCACCGGATACCGTTTACTTTTGCATTAAAATGACACTGTTTCATATTTTACTACTCTATCAGTTTTATTTTCTTTCTTTTTGTGGTTGTAAACTGTTTTTCTTTTATAAATTAAATAATGGTGCTTTTGTTTGTAATGTTATTTAAATTTGTGTACACTTAATATAGATTAGCTTTTTTGTTACTTTGTAACGTAACCCGTCCACCGGACGGGTATTAAACTAGTTGTAAGTGGTTTGTAGCTTAATCCTGATATAAATCTCCACCTGTTCTGTAGCTTAATGCTGATATAAATCTCAGTTGTAATCAGAGTATTCTTAGTGAACTATCACAATTGTATGAAATTTATTCATTACGTGGTGCCTATAATTAAACATCAATATGTAAAGGGAGAATCATGGAAATCGCATATAATTTTTCCACTATCCTACTAATACAATCACCACAACCGAAATTTAAACCCCGCATATTCCTATTATAACGTTGATTGTTTGTGGGTTGGCTCTAGAATTCCAACTTATGTCATCTTCCAGCTGGCTTAAGAATCTCAGAGAAAACTGTTTCTGACTTGAACGCTTCATTGCTGCTACTAATCGACGACGTGCCATTTCTTATCGCACTTGATCCTGTGAACACATCTTCGTCTGTTGGTGTTGTTGCTCTTGTCGCTCCTTGCATTAGAGATGGAAGTTCTTGATTTTCAGACACTGCTTCACCAACCTTTTTATCAGCAGCTTCTTGTAGCTCCAATGCAAACTCTAGTCCCCAAACTACTTCATCCATGGTTGGCCTTTCTATTCCTTGCTCTTTCAAGCAACTAACTGCCACCACTCCAAACTGCTTTAAACACTCGGGTGCAATCTCGCTCCTTAGTTTTGGATCAATTATTTTGTTCAGGGTCCCCTTCCGATAACAATATTTCCCCCATTCTGCCAAACTCACCTGTTCTCTGGGCAGCCCGGGAATCATAACTGGTCTTGCACACAATACTTCAAGCAGAACAACACCAAATGAGTAAACATCAGATTTGTCTGTAAGTTTTTGGCTTCGGTAATATTGGGGATCCACGTACCCAATACTACCCTTCACTACCGTGCTAACATGGTTTTGTGCTTGATCATTAGGGCCTAGCTTTGACAAACCAAAATCAGATACCTTAGCAACCCAATTTTCATCCAGTAAGATATTTGTGGACTTGACATCCCTATGAATTATTGCACGTTTTGCACCCGTGTGGAGGTAATGCAACCCTTTAGCTGCACCGATGCAAATTTGGAGACGTCTTTTCCATGGCAGAGGTGGGTTGTTTGTCTTGTACAGATGTTCGCGTAGAGTTCCGTTAGCCATGTAATCGTAGACCAGTATCATCTCTCCCTCATCTTCACAGTATCCAATTAGGGACACTAATTGGACATGGCGTAGTTTAGACAGCATCCCTATTTCTGTATGGAATTCCCGTAAACCTTGATTGGATGATTCATTTAGCCGTTTGATTGCAACAATGGTTGCAGCATCGTCCATGTACCCTTTGTACACTTTACCAAACCCACCATTTCCTATGACGAAATCATCATTAAATTCATTCGTAGCTGCCATCACTTCGCTTAGTGAGAAGCGACGACATCGATCTGATGGCAGTGTTGAATGTGAAGATTTTGATTCACTATACGCTGGCCCGTATGATGCCTTGTCCTCGGAGGCACCATAATGTTTGACTCGCCTTCGTTGCTTCATAACTATGAGAACTAAGATTGACAACAAGACGAACGCTCCTCCAATACCTCCAATTAGCACAGCATATGGAGGTTTCTTCTTGTTCCTTTTTACATTAGTTGTCTGCCCTGTTGGTGGGGTTGTGGAACTAAGCTCAGGGTTTGGGCTAGCGAGATTTCTATCCATGCTCAGCTTGAAGGCTTCCAAACCATTCAAATAAGCGTCTAAAAATAACTCAGAATGGGAGTCCGGACGGATAAGTAAAATCAAATCTTGCTTGCTTTTTCGGCCATCTAGATCATTCACAAACACAACGTAATCCTTAAATACAGGATGCCCGCTACCTCCAGCCCAATATATTACATCAGCCTGCTCCTCTGCAGTTTGATTATTAATCAAAATCGTAAAGACCGTCTGACCTACTTTTGTTATATTTGGCATAATGTTGCAAAAATGGAGCCTGAGCATGTAATAAAACCCAGAATCAACAGGAAGTCTCCATGCCAGATCTTTAGACAGGCCCAAACTCCTTTGGGTAGCATAAACTGGCTCAGGTGCGGTATAACTGGGCGTCTCAGAGGTGTATGTTATCAGAGTCTCATTAACAGGCGTTTTCCCACGCACTGCTCCGTCTATGTAATTGTTATCTGGATCCCATGATGGCCTGTACATACCAGTATCATCAGGTACCCGTCCCCCACCCATGTTTATCCGGTATAAGTTTTCAAAAGCCATTTTCTCGTCAACCATGTATCCTGTCCTTTGATCAACAAATTTCAAGTCGCTACGGTTAAAATACAAATTTTCAGGCATGGAAACGATTTCAATACCGTTGATGAAGGCATAAGAGTCGGGTGAGGGCATAAAGGTAACGTTCAGGGTTTGTATATCTTTTACATAGATCATGAATTCCTTAACAAGGTTTGGAACAGGGGGACCATCAACTCCTGCATCGGACCGGGTCTTTGCCAGAAAGGAGGCAGTTAGGAAAGCACTGAAGTTGGTTAAGAGAGAGAAGCCATTGGATGACACTGAGAAATAAGAATGTTCAGGGTTGAGGCTGGAGTAAGTGGCAGGATAGAAATATAGGCGGAGGAATTTGGGACCTTGGGACACAGGAAATGTGTAAGTGAATGAAGAAGTGTTAAATATTCTAGCAGAAGAATAAGGGGTTTGGGGTACTGAAGAATCTGGATTGCATTTAGATGAAAATGAAGTGGCGATGATATTGGAAGGCACGAATTTGGAATTCTCATCACCATCCCATCTCCGGTCCCAAGTGGTTGTGGAGGAGGATGAACCGCAGTCGAGGAAGAAGCGATCGGTGGCATGGTATGGTTGCGCGGTGGTGGAACAGAAGAGTAGGACCACAGAAAAGAAGGGTAAACAGAAGGATAACATGGTTGTTGAAAGGTGGTAGTATCTAGTATGTATGATGCTAAATAATTAGAGAAACGTATTAATTATCAGTCTTTTTATAAATCATGAAAGCAGTAGTCATATTGTATACTTGCATGAAGAGTAGACTTGGAAAGTCTTCTCGTTCTTCTCTAAGAATAAGTCCACAACTAATTATACGTTGTGCGTTAGGAGTTGTATAGATAGAGACATATTTACTTGATGTTAATTTGTGTGGAACCAATACATTCTTCTGACGATAGATTCCTGGTTCAACTTGTCATTTGTTTCGAGGAAGATGCTTTGTATCACTTCAATAGCGACGTGCATGAAGAAATATCCATTTGAATGAGTCAATAATCGAAAACGGACAATATTTTTTTTTGGCTGTTGAGTGAACCGACCCCAGCACTTTGATATGACGTAACTACACTAATTAGATGGGCCCAAAAAAAAAAAAAAAAAAAAAGAAAAACAAAACAGTCGAGATCTAAACTTGGATGCGACTTGCCACCTACAATAACCTTAAGATCTTTTCAAAGCATAAATTATTTGATCTAAAAAATATTATTTTCACGATATATCAATTATACTTCTACAGGTAATGTATTTCCATGCTCTTTTATCTAGTTTTCTCATCATTTTATTAGTATTTTTTGTCTTGTTGTTTGTTTTGATTACCGTTGCCACACTTTATAATATTTGGACTACCATATTCTACATGCCAAAAGAAAGAAGAAAAAAAGGGTTTTTAGAGCCATAGGTCTAGAGCAGCCTCTCTGTTCTCTCTTATAAAGGAAATGTTTGTCCTCGTCTCACCCACTTTAAGCCGTACTAGTTATTTCTTCTATGAGTGATTGTTAAAGTTGGCATGTTTGTTTGTTTCATGGAGGGATGAGTAACGGATTTCTTATGTTCTTATCTTTTTTTTTTATCTATTGATTATCAACTTTGGACTTTAACTTACGGTTCTCTGCCGGAATTTCATCAACATTTTTTGTTTTTTAAAAAAATATAAAATCGAGAATGCACTTTCTAGGAAAATTATATGTACTATAATTCCCAGAAATCAAAATTTACAAAATCAAGAATACCTTTTGTAAATAAAAAGCTATACTAATATATAACATATTGTTTATAGCTAGAAAGGGGTTCCTACTAGCTATTACTTTCACTCGTGTTAGTGTATGTCTCGTGAAGCAAAAGTGGACATACCTCTCCCACCAATGAATTTTGAACCATATAATTTCTTCTTTTTCGTTTTTTTCCTTTCAATCTTCTGAACATATTCGTCGGAGATCTTTAGGTGAATTCGGATGGCTCAACAACGAATATGTTAAAAACTACAACTATTTCCATTTAATGGTAACTTGCTTACTCTTACGGCTATTTGTAAGTGACGACTATCGAAATAACGAAGCCATCAACAACGAATACGTTAAAAACTATAACTATTTCCATTTAATGGTAACTTGCTTACTCCTACGGTGATTTGTAAGTGACGACTATCGAAATAATGAACGCTCAACAACAGACTATATGTTTCTTTTTGGATTTTATTTATGTGGCGAACTGGCGATGATAAGAGACGGATCCATCTGTCGATGTAACTTTTGTACAAGTTATGTTATTGGTAGCGAAAAGAAAAACTAGAAAGGACTATTTTGATTAAACAGGAGGAAAAAAGTTTGTTACACACGCGTAAATGAAATAAATAATTGTGTAGGCAAAATGAATAATCGTGTAACGGGTGTGATATTTTATTACGTAACCAAAATTATTTTTTCTATTAAAAAAATAATTTTAATAATTTATTACTTCAGCTTTTTTGCAACTATAATTTTTTGTATTTTAATAAACTTATTACTATTATTACATAATAGTATTATAAATCTGATATGTAAACTAATTTTTTTATTCAGTAATATGATCTGAACCCGTCTAAAATGATCCATACAATACCCTCTAGCTACATAATCTTCAGACGACTAGAACGTCTTATAACTTTACTGGATAACTTACAAATAAGTGTAGCCACAAAAGATTATTCCGTTAGACAATACTTAAGTACGTGTACAACAAAATATTAAACAAATTACAGTAAGTGGCAAGACTAATATCACAAGAATCCACCCAGATAAATCTGCCAAAACTGCAAAAACAATACTAGTACACAAGCTAGATTCCAGAAGGAATTAAATAAGAACAACACCACCTCCAGATCATCTGCATGAATAATTGTTGTTTTTGCATCTCCGACCGGGATCGACTACCCCTTTTGCGGGGCAATTCCCAGAGCTGCAAGCTTGTTGACCAGGATCCAGACTCTTATAACTAATAAACTTACCATTGCCACCATTAGAAGCCAGACTGTCGGAATATGTTGTCTCCAGAATTTGCCTATGTTCTTGTGTATCCATCAGCATCTCTTGGTCTGCTTTGTTGAAAACCTGGCACTCTGCTGTCGTACCATGGTAGCATGCCTCAGTAGACCCGTCAGCGTCTTTGATGATCGTGATGATGAGGATGAATGACAATGATAATAAGATGGTAGTAGTGAAGCTTCGTCCTTTGAACATTTTAGCTTTGTTGGTTTGTTTCGGAATACGGTGCTTGCATCAGTTGATTATTTATATACAAGAACTTGTTACTGGCGTTGACATGGTCTCTAGCTTTAAATTTGTGGATGAAAACATTCCTATTTGTTTATTTATTTATATGGGTGGAGATACAATAGAAAGTTTATTTCGCTAGGAAGGCTAGGAAGTGATCTTGACCATCCATTTAGTAAATCAAGTGCTAAGATTAAAGAGAAAAATGCCCGGATAGTCCCTGTGGTTTCGCCTTTTTTCACCTATAGTCCCCAACTTTCTAAAATTACCTGAATAGTCCCCAAGTTTTCAATTTTTGTTCCCGGATAGTCCCTGGGTCTAACTTTAGTTTGTTTTCTCTGTTAAGTGGGTGTGAAATGACCAATTTACCCTTTCCTTAAACAAGGCAAACTACAGGGACTAGATCAGAAACATTATCTTCAATTGTCTCTCTACTCTCTCTCTAAATACACAAACCTAACCTAACCTTCTCTCTCTCATCTCTCCACCGACTCTCTCTATGCACCACCACTGTTGGCACCAAGGTATCTGTGTATTGCAGTGGTGGAGGTTAATCAGAGATTAGGGTTTTCAGAAGTGGGTGGACGGCGACGGTGAAGGGATGTTGGGGTGATTGATGATGGAGTTATGGTTTGCAGCGGTGGTGCAGATGTAGTGGGAGTTATAGTGGTAGTGCGGCGGAGGTGATTTGGGCGTTGTGGTGTTGTCAGAGTGGTGGGCTATGGGTGTAGACGCTGGCAATGAACAAGGGATGGGTGATGATTTGCGGCAGAGGTTAGGGTTTTCTGGTTAAGATGTAGATGGTGGTGCGGCCGTGCGGGTAGAGATCGTGGCTGGGAGGTTGGGGGTTTGTTGCGGTGGTGTTTGAGGTGGTGCGGCGGAGATATATGAGATCCATTAACCGACAAGAAGTGAGTAAAAAAAAACTGACAAGAAGTCAACAACTAATCAACCTACCTTCTGATGAAGAATACCTGATTGAGCCTTACGAAACAGAAGAATCCGAAGAAGAACAACGGATCGGAATCAGTCGGACACGAATGAAGCATACAGCTGAACATTTTGGGATCTTCAGTAACATCCTTCTAATTCTCCTCGTGTTCATCGATTTCAGACGAGCATTGCTTGATCGTCTGATTCAACAAATTTTGTATACGAATTCGAATGCGCAAATCATGGATTTTGAGATTGTTTGTTGTGAATTTTATGGTTTTTGATTCATTATGGATCGAATTATATCTATGATTTGAAGTGTTTTGGGATCGAGACAGTAGATGATAATGTTTCTGATCTAGTCCCTGTGGTTTGCCCTTTTTAAGGAAAGGGTAAATTGGTCATTTCACACCCACTTAACAGAGAAAACAAACTGAAGTTAGACCCAGGGACTATCCGGGAACAAAAATTGAAAACTTGGGGACTATTCAGGTAATTTTAGAAAGTTGGGGACTATAGATGAAAAAAGGCGAAACCACAGGGACTATCCGGGCATTTTTCTCAAGATTAAATGATGGAAATTAAAGGGAAGAAAAAGAGGCATGTGAGTTTGTTTAGGGGTATTCTAGTCAATCCAATCCAATAGTTTCTCTCTCCTCCCATTCCCTCCCATTTTTTAAACGTTAATAACTCTTTCATACGACATTATTTTTTTTATAAAGATTGCACCAAAAAAACGAGCGTTTTTTTATCTTTAAAACGACTATACTATTGCTATATTTAAAAAAAAAAAAAATTAAACCCAGTTGCGTAAAACGCAATAGAAAAACCCCCAGTTACGTAAAACGCAATGAAAAAAAATCTAAAGAATGACATTTTTCTAAAACGCAATGCACCAAAAACACAAAGAAATGTCTTTTTTTGTAAAACGCAATGGCCAGAAAACACAAAGAAATGTCTTATTTGTAAAACGCAATGGCCAGAAAACACATAAAAAAGTGTTTTACCTAAAACGCAATGCACAAAAAACACAAAGAAATATCTTTTTTGTAAAACGCAATGGCCAGAAAACACAAAGAAATGTTTTATTTGTAAAACGCAATGGCCAGAAAACACTTAAAAATGTCTCATTTCTAAAATGCAATGACCTAAAAAACCAAAAGAAAGTGTTCTCTGTAAAACGCAATGGACTGAAAACACCTAAAAATGTGTTTTACCTAAAACGCAATGACTAAAAACACTTCAAAAATGTGTTTTACCTAAAACGCAATATCTAAAGACACTTAAAAATGTGTTTTTTCTAAAACGCAATAGCCAGAAAACACATAAAACTCTCTTATTTCTAAAACGCAATAGACACATAAAACTGTTTGTGAACTGTCTGAATTGTCTACGAATTACTGTCTTCGAAATGAGCCAATTTCTGGAAAATTAATTTTTCTGATGCGTTTTTACTACAGCAATTTAATCGAAAAATTCTTATGTATCGTAATGGACGATTCCATCGGTTATAATCGAAAAAAAATGTCAGAATAGGTTTTTCAAATAAAAAAAAGTTCTTTTCTTCATCTTTTTGCTTTTTTTCAAGTATTTTGACCCGGTAATGCAAGGGAAGCCATGGAAAAACTACTGAACATTGTAAAGATTTTTGGCATGGGGATAGCTACTCCTGCTACGACATTTGCACATTTAGATGCTACGGTCGACATGCCCCTTGGACCCCATTTTTAGCTCAACCCCAGCCAGGGGCTCTGCCCCTTGGACCCCGCCAGGGGCTACCGCCCCTGGGACCCCGCTACTAGGGGCTGCCGCCCCCGGACCCCGCCAAGATCGTAAAACGCAATGACTAAATAAAAACCCAGATCGTGAAAATGAAATTAAAAAATTTCTTACATGGATCGAAGCCGGTTTCTTCATCAATTGACGAAATTTGAATGATAGAAACACTTATCAGCGATTGAATCGAACAAATCGAGTGATTATCTTCAAAATTACCAGAAAAAACGAGATTTTGAATGAAATTAAACTGGGTTTTCTTCGAAAAAAGTTAAAGAACACGTTGATCGGGTGGTTGAATCATTGATTGATGACGAAAATCACACTATAATGTAGTGATTATTGAGATAGTAAGTGAAGAAAAGGTTGGAGATGGTGGGTTTTGAAAATGGTGGGTTTTGAAGTAACTGGGGAGAAGAAGGAAGAAGAAATGATGAGATTGACTAAAACACCCTTTCTCTTTATTTTAAAATTTGCCACATGTCATAATCTTATGACTTCCTGTCTTTTCTAGCCAAAATTAACTTCCTATTTTATCTTTTTCCTTATTTATATAACCTTAAAAAGGATTCTCCTATGCTTTGAGTAAATTGTATTTTGCCTTTTGTTTTATGGAATTGAATTTTCATTCCTTTTCTTTCCAACCCAAACTTTCATCACATCACATTACAATATCAATCCATTGGCTTTGCTATCTCAAGGTTTAATCCCTAAAGTTTCTAATATTTCAACTTTAACCCTATATCATATATAATATACATTTTAGATCTATTGTTCTTTAATGATTTTCGTTGGCTAGTTTCTTTTTTAAACAACTAATTTGTCTAAATTTGTATTATTTCATGTTTATTCAGCCGTACATTGAGTTGAACTAAGTACGTCGGGACACACGCTTTCGTATGGTTTGCACATGACACAACGTTTGGACTAATCCATTCGATGTTTGCAACGTGCCCAGACGCATCGCCTGTGGTTTGTATTATGTAAATTGCAATTTATGTATTGGTATTATAAATTCAACTTGGTATACGTTTCGGCCTAAACTTTTTTGAGGAAACAAGTCAGGTCAAATATAATGGTTTTTGCTTATTTTAGTACGTTTCCAGATCTACGCTTCGACCCCACCGCAACACGCTAGGGTAAAATTTCTGCCCTTGATATGAATGTCTTTGGATTACACGCGTTAGTTTTCCCTGGATACACCTTCATTTAACTTAAGTTTATTTTTTTCTTTCCTTTAACTACATACATATTTTTACATGTTTTTATTTATGCGTCGGTATAAATTCGAATACATCTACGTTTCAACATAAACTTCTTTTTGGAAATAAGTCTGATCAAATATAATATGTCTTTTTGCTTATTCATGTACGTTTCCATTTCTATGTTTCGACCCCATCGCAACGGGCCAGAAGTAAAATCTCAACCCTTGTGAATATGTCTTTCGATTACACGTGCCAGTTTTCCCTTTATACACATTTTATGTTTTGTGCGTTTCCTATGTATTAGTCAGGTCACAAAAATACGATATGCTTTACATTTTCATCCAACGGTAAGGCTGTTGAGTTAAATTGGATATTTCAAAACATGCATTTTCATATGTTTAAAGAATCATATAACGCTTTAACTAATCCGTTCAATGTTTGTAATGTACCCGTGCCACAACGCACGTGGATCTAATTATTAGTTAATGATAACTATTGGCTTTGATGGTTAAATAATTGTGAGTGTCAAGTAAAAAATCATGAGAATAGTCAAGTTGACCCAACAAAATAAGAGAATATATGTAATTGAACTTTATCATTTGTAAAATAGGCAATCCAAAAAGAACCAACTAGCGGGGCAATAAAGTATGATAGCTATAGTCTATAGAGTTGATAATAAACCAGAAAAAAGTATAACAGGCATACAACAGTAACCTGATAATAATACGTGTAAAGTGCCTACTCTATCTTAGCCGCCGGCTAAAGGACTCGGCTCTAACTTAGTTGGCACGTAAAAAGAGGGAGCTAAATTAGTGTTTTGCATCGGCTAAGATAGAGCTAGCTCTTTTATAAGAGCTTGTAACATCCGCTAAAAAACGGATCCTAGAAACCTGATGAAACAATGGTTAACCTGGCAGGATTAACTCACTGGTCTCGTCAAGAAGGGTTAATCCCTTCCTCTCGAGGATCGCTGGCTGGATCACCGGTGGTTGATCTCCTGCACAAGGAAACAAGCCGTGACTCGTAACAAGGAGGATGGGGTGGGGGGTGCTCCTTGTTACCACTCTCCGGCGTGAGAATCAGTAGTTTGCTTGGGAAGCAAAGTAAGATAGTAGTAGTAGTGAGAGAGTTGTGAGAAGATACCTCAAACCTGGTTTGGGGTTGGTATTTATAGCCGAGGAGTGGAGGAGGATGATGATGGATGGACTGACGACGTGCTGCCCCTTTTCAGGTGTGTCAGGCTCGTCGGTTATGGAGGTTACGCCACGTCAGTCCATTGCTTACGTAGCTCTGACAGGTAACTGTCATTGGTGCCACTTGCACTGTGGTGTCAGTACCACTTGCTTGAGTACATAGGATGCGGTGCAAGCCGCATCGCTACGTGCGGTAACATCTGAAGTTACCGCGTCTCCTACTTGTGATCAAGGAATACGCGAGATGCGGTGCTAGCCGCATCGTCGTCTTGCCTGCATCCCTTGTCGTGACGAAAATGTCCGTATGGTGCGGTGTCAGCCGTACCACTACGCTCATCTCCTTCTATGCCTAAGGTAAGGCTTTCCTGTATTGATAGAAGTGTTCACTGGACGCGGTGCGATGCCGCGTCGCTGTGAATACTTCCGTTTTCGTACACCAGATGTGATGCTATGTCGCATCACTCTACCGTTCTCCTGTTCCATGTAAGTCCTCCTTTGTTACTAGATAGATTGGATTTAACCCTTGTGTCGATGCGTTCCCGCATGGGCACAAGTGGGTTGTTAGCTAGTGGGGGTTTTGATAAGGGTAATGGTCACTCGCGGTCGATGCTGACGCGAGATCTGGGACCATACCCCTTCAAGTCCCCCCAGTCTAGTGTTGCTGCCACATACAAGGTGTATGTGGGAGGAGTACTGGACTATGGTGTTTGGAAGGTAGTTTGGAGTCTGGAGAAGATCCTAGACCATGTGTGGTCTTTTCTGTATGTAAATGAAGCTGGAGGTCCGGAAGGGTCATCTGACGCCTCTTCCGTATCGGTGAAGGAATCTCGTCTGATGCGAGATTCTCAGCCGATTTATGTCACCAGGTGGTCTGCCACCTGTTGTTGTGCCGAAGGTCTCTTGGAGACCTTGTTAGTAATGCTGCACAAACTTCGAACCAACCTCTGAGATGGTGGTTCGAAGGTATGTGGAGGTTTCCCATCCTTTAAAGGTGGGCTTTTCTTCATACCAATTGTTGAATTGGTGCATGAAGAAGAAAAGAAACTTTTGGACCAATCTTTGAGACTGGGATCAAAAGTTGTTGATGCTTGCAAGTGCTTTGCTCGAGCTCTATGTTCAGCATCGAGTTATGAGACGACAATCCCTTTTTGTGGGGTTTTCGTGTTTATCGTCATAGCTCTCTAGTAACCGCACGTTCTTTGCGGTTACCTCGTTGCGTCATTGTTGGCCATGTTTGGTCGAACAATGTATATTCATACTATGGGTAAATAAACATGGTCATAGGCAAGGCTATGCCCACCATTGTTTATTCTATGCGGCCCATAATCGGGTTAACAAAGTCATAAGCAGACTTGTTACCGCTGTTCGGACGCTTGTTGTTCGACGAGAGTTTATTTAGAGCGCTGTTCTGCGTTCGTTTTGGAGCCACTTACCTTCCCGCTCCAATACCGAGTTTGCCATGCAGTAGCATTGTTCGGTGATGTGGAGTGAGCTTGGCTCTTCCGTAGCAACCACTCTGCGGAAGCTATGGTTATGTCCGTAGCTCCTCGTGAGTGTCTGTGGTTTTGTATTACCACATTTGCTCGAAGTGGGTGTGGGTCGGATGTAGCTCTTGAAGGTTCAGGAGACAGGGTTGCTGATGTGCGTTCGCGTGCATACCCTTCCTTCCTTTTGTTAAAGAAGGTGTTCATGTACCCTCTGCGGTTGTGAACCGGGCAGGAGGGATTTGAAGCTTGAAGAGAATGAAGGCAATGCAGTTCCCCTGTGTCTGAGATGCGGTTCAGTCCAACGGCCAGCGCTGGTTCTGCGCATCTGACACACCTGAACGGGCGCGTGTATGGGAAGGCCGCATATTCCACGTGTGCTCGTGGGTAGTGCGGATAGGTATTATACCCCCTTATAGTATAGAGATATATGTTTTTACCTATTTTTAGGGGTATGTTAAAAAACGACATGCGGTATGGGTTATGGTGCGGTATACCAGAGAAACCGCATGCCGCTTATAATTGGATAATGTAGTCGCTTTTTGTTGCATACGTGGCTGGACGCACGTGTGAGTTGGTGGAAGTTGGTGAGATCTTCCTGGCATGTGCTGAAATGAAAGGACGTTTGCACTGCCCGAGGCATTAAATGCACTGTAGCGAAGAGTGTAAACGTCTCTTGTGTCAGGCGCGTGGGCGGCCACGCGCGCGTGATAACCGTCAGCGGAAACGGCGCTCGACACGTGGTGTCCTATGATTCGCTCTTTTTGAACGTGATCATTTGTTTTCTCCCTCCGCATTAATTGCGATGGGTATATAAGGGGAAACCGTTCGTGGTTTCCCCTCACTTGTTCGAAAATTCAAAAAATTTGCCGTTTGAGAGAGAAACTGTTATCTGTCTTCTCCGACTATTTTTCCTGAAATTCCGGTGAGGTTGCTGGTGTTTCCGTTCACCATCTTTCGTTTCTTGAATATTTTTGATGGCTGAACCATCGAATCCACACAATGTGGAGGGTGAAAACCCTGAACAGCCGGTAGTGGCTGAGGAAGAAGACGAGGATGATGATGTTGATGTTCCCGGTGGTGGGTTACCGGTGTTGAAGTGGACAAAAGGTAGTTTTAAAACCCTGATGGCCACTGTTCAGATGGCCAAAGACTGGAATGCTACTTACCCACAAGTGGGGGACACCGGTGCCGATGCTCCGGCCGGTTATATAACCTTGTGGGCGGATTTTTTCAACCACGGCAACCTTAGGTTGCCGGTGACGGTGTTTGTGGCGGAGGTATTGGAGTATTATCACCTCCATATCTCCCAGCTTAGTCCTTTCGGAATGTTCCGAATTCGGAATTTTGAGTACACATTCCGTGCCCATGGCCTGCCTATTACAGTAGAGAATTTCCGGCGGTTCTACCAGTTGACGGTGAACACCGGTTTTTTCTCGTTCACTCAAAGGCATGGGAGTCTGAAGTTGATGACACCCCCTAAGGGTGTGACAGGCTGGAAGAAGAGGTTCTTATACGTGAAAGCCTGTGCGGTCTATGCTAGCATGTCTTTCAGGAATGTCGATGTTGGAGTTTCCGATGAAGATATTCCTGTTGCTTCCGCGAAGACCGCAGACTGGTTCTCTAGGCTGCGGCCTATTGAACTCAAGAAGTTGGATAATGACCAACTGTGGATATTGCGGATGATGCTTTCTAGACCGGATAGGAAGGAAAGGCCCGTGTTGCGTGAACAGGGTGGTGGTAAGCTCGTTACCCTTTGTTATTTTCCTTATTTCCTAAGCCTTTGTAATAACCTGCATGCATGTATCAGCGGATGCGGTTGGCTTATGGAGGATGTTTGAGCCTGATTTCAAGGGCCAGGTTGAACTGATTGCGGTTGAGCTGAAGAAAGGTTTCAACCTTGAAATTCTGAAGAACTTCCGTGTGCCGTCGAAAGCGGTGCTGGATGCCCCGGTTCCGGAAGACGCAAGAGGTATGTCTTACATGGCATTAGTTTTTTCAGTTTATCCTTTTGACTGGTTCTGTTGATTGTGTGAATCCAGGTGTCCTTGCGGATTTGGGGAAGTTTGAGAAACGCGTCCCCAAAAAGACTGTTGAGAAGAAGACGGTGAAGAAAACCGTGCGGGGTCGTGGCAAGGGGAGTGTTGAAGGCTCAGCTGCCCCTTCTTCCGTTTTTGAAGCCGCAGGTACCTATCAATCTTGTTCTCGGGGATATACCGATTACGTCGTAGTATCTGACACCCTTGAGGGTTTGGGTGTTGTAGGTAGTGGTGCGGCCGCGGGTGGAACTGCTGTGGTTCCCCCCGTTGTTGGAGAGAAAAGGGGACCAGAGCAGAAAGCTGCTGGTGGTGGTGAACCGAAGAGGCGGAGACTGCAGACCAGGAGAGTTGCTCCGGTGCAGGGAAAACCTGTAGCTACTGCTGGTAAGTATATCCCTTTTCTTTGTGTTGTATGTACAATGGGTGGGAAATACTCATTGAATACTCTTTGTATTGCAGAATCCCGAGATGCGGGGTATTCTTTTTTCGACATCCCTGCGTCTCCTCCGCACACTGCTGCCGCGGGTGCGGGTGTTTTGAAGGAGAAGGTCGCGCCTAAGGAGCCTGCGGCCCCTTTTGCTGGGCCAGTTCGCGATCCCCCTTTGGAGAAGACGGTGGAGGCGACTGCTGACCGGATTTTTGACACTGTGGACTCCTCGGACAATCTGATCTCTCCTGATGAGGGTGACGGATTGAACTTGAGGTTTTCAGATGCCGGTAAGCAGAAGTCTGATGCTGAGGTGCGGCAGCAGGATGCTGAGCCGCAGAAGTCTCCTGCTGGGGAGAAAGGTAGCGGCTCGTCTGCTGGTGTTGCGGGTTATGACGGGCCTCCAATTCAGCCTGGGGAGTCTGAATTGGAGTATTATTACCGCACCTACTCCCCGGGTCGCAGTATGGTGTACCACCGACCCCCCTGGACTGTTATGCAGGGGGATGATATTTCTAACGACCCTGCGGCATGTAGGGAGATTTTGGGTGGTCTGGGGACCCCGTTTGAAGTCGAGCGTGCCCGTGCCGCGCCCCGAGAGCTGCGTATTAACCAGCTTTCATCGATGCTGGTGGGGACTTCCATTGTGGCTAATGCCATTTTGGAAGATTATAAGGTGCTGGGCCGCCGCGAGGAGGAGGCCACTCGTATGCGGGCGGAAGCAGAGAAGTTAGTCGAGGTTGCTCGTGTGGGTGCGGAGCAGCTCGAGAAAGACAAGGCTGCTTTTGAAAAGCAGAAACAGACTTCTGAATGGGCTGCCGCTGCCCAGCTGAAACAGGTGCGTACCCTTGCTAAACTTCTTGCTGATGAGCGCAAAAGTTGGAATGAAAAAATGTCCAATGAGCGCAAGAAGTGGAATGCATCATGGGCTAAGCAGAATGACATTCTGTTTCATGCTCGGCAGGAGCTGACAAATGCCAAGGCAGCGAATGCTACCTTGAGCCAAGAGAAGGCTGCGGCTGAGGCCATTTCTGTGAAGGCACTGCAGGCGAAGGCCGACGCCCTGAAGGCGCTTGGAGAGGCCAAAGAAGCCGGGGCTCATGCCTCAAAGGCCCATGAAGAGGCCGCAGAGAAGGAGAGCCGTGCTTCCAAGGCTCTTGAAGAGGCGAATGCGGAGCGCATTCGTTTAGGCAAAGTTGTTGAAAGCCTGCAGGTACGTTTCTTTAACGTTGTTGCTTTCGTCTTTATTGTTTTGAAAATATTCACCGAGTGAACTGTTTGCTGTTCTTGTAACAGGCTGAGGTTCAGGCCCGGGAGGTCGCAGTTACAGGCCTTACTGCCCGCGTGTCTGCTGCGGAGAAGCGGGCCGACGCTGCTGCTGAGGCCAAGGATGCCTTGGTGTCCTCTTTTAACCAGCTGGAAGCTGACCGTGAGTGGTTGCGGACTCACGGTATCGCGCGTGTAAGTATCCCTTGCCTTTATATTTGCTTGGATTAGTATTCAAGACTTATGATCCTTTCATTGCAGATTGTCGAGGCTATCATGAATGCCCCTGAGACCTCATCTGGATTGGACCTGGTCAAGGAACGTGCGCGCGATGCTGGCTTCAAGGCTGGTTATAACCGCTGCATTGGGCATATCAATGTTTTATCCGCAGGCGGTTATACTGATCAGGCATCCGGGTTCCGTGATGTGGATACCGAGGGTCGTCTGAAAGCGGCCGTAGCCTCCTTTTATGACACGCCCCTTGCCTGTGTAGGGGAGCTGGACGAGTGTTTGGAGGTTGCGGACTATGTTGACCGCTTGCGGATGCTTTACCCTGATGTGGAAGAGGAAGAACCCGCTGGTGGTGCCGGAGGAGACGCGGGGACCAGCGGTACAAAATAGGGTTTAGGTTGGCGAGTGTGCCTCCTTTTTGTATTCCTCTTGTATAGAATAGGAACCTTATGTAAATTCAGTAAGCATCATGTGGATACTTGAATTTTTTGAATATAAAGTTTCTTTGTTCAGCTTGTACAAGTGTTTTTAATTCTTGCATGTCTGAACGTGTGTATGCGTAACTTTACCCATTTATGAACGGGGTCAAGTATACTCCATACTTTTGTTGTATGTGTATGCATCAATTCTGTTATTTACCTTGTGAGGGTTTTAGAATTGCTTTAAGCTTTGTAAAAGCTTATATTACCGGAACTCTACCCATTTGTGAATGGGGTCGAGTGTACTCCATACCTTTGTCGTATGAGTCCGCGTCAATTCCATTGTTTGCCTTTTTGGGCTCAGGAATTGTGTTAAGTGTTTAACAAAAACTTGTGTATCCGGCCGGATAAAACATGCAAGTCTCTTTGCCTTTTGCTGGCCTATTACAATATTTGTGTGTGGTTACCACTTTGTATGGGTATCACGAATGAAGATTTTGCCAATCTGTTTTTGGGATACCGCAAAGTGGAACACGCATTTGTAATAGTAATAACAAACAATGATGTAGAAAATTGCTTATTTATTTATTTGCAAATGGCCTGCGACCCAATAGGTTACATAGAGAAATGTAAGAACATGGCTTACATATAACAGCGTCGAAGCTGTTGTGCATTCCATGTGCGTGCGATAGGTTCGCCTTCTAGTGTTTGCAATCTGTACGCGCCTTTCCCTAAGACCTCGTTGATGAGGTAGGGTCCTTCCCACTTGGGGGCGAGTTTGCCTGGGCGCTCGGCATTAGATGCCTCATTGACGCGTAGGACGTAGTCTCCTGGGTTGAAAGTACAAACGCGGACGCGCGCGTTGTAGTACTTTTCAAGTTTGGATTTATATTTGGCCTCGTTGATGGCAGCGTTTTCACGCCTTTCTTCCAAGAGGTCCAAATCGATCCTGCGTTCCATGTTGTTGTCTAGTTTTTCAATAGCCAACATTCTAGGAGAGGGGAGACCTACTTCTGCGGGGATCACCGCTTCTGAACCGTAGACTAGGCTGAAGGGTGTTTCCCCATTGCTTGTTTTTGGGCTTGTGCGGTGAGCCCATAAGATACTTGGGAGTTCATCGACCCAGCCACGCCTGGCCGTTCCCAACCGTGCCTTGATCCCTTCGACTAGGCTTTTATTGATACTCTCGACTTGGCCGTTCCCTTGCGGGTGTGCGACTGAGGAGAATATGTGCTCAATGTGTAGTTCCTCTAGCCATTTTTGAAATTCGTCGGCAGCGAAGTTGGTGCCGTTATCGGTGACAATGCACATTGGTAATCCGAAACGGCAGATGATGTGTTCCCAAATAAACTTTCTTGTTATCATAGCAGTGGTTGAGGCGAGTGGTTTTGCTTCTACCCATTTGGTGAAGTAATCAACCGCCACTATGATAAATTTAACCGCACCTGGAGCGTCAGGGAAAGGTCCCACGACGTCAATTGCCCATTTCTGAAAGGGCCATGCGGTTGTAACGGGGACTAAGTTGTTTTTTGGCCGCAAGGTTTTTGGAGCATGACGTTGACAGTCGATGCACTTGCGCAACTCTTTGACGGCATCCAGGTGCATGCCGGGCCAGTAATACCCGGCATTCATGATTTTGGCCACTACCATGCGCGGTCCAGCGTGTATGCCACATATGCCCTCGTGTATCTCTCGAATGAGGTATGTGGCATCCTGGGGGTTGACGCATCGTAGTAGTGGCCCGAGGTATGATTTGCGGTATAAGATACCGTCTCCCATCTGATAGTGGCACGCTTTGTATTGTAGTTTGCGTGCTTCTGATTTGCTTTCGGGAGTCACACCGGATTGTAGATATGCGATAATAGGTGTCATCCATGATGTTGAACCGTATTGAATGACGTTGACTTGGCGCAGGGGTACCGAAGGATTTTGCAGGATTTCGATGCGTATCTCCTTTGCCAAGTGTTGGAAGCTTGTAGATGCAAGTTTTGATGGTGCATCTGCGGACTTGTTCTCGCTTCGATTAATATGGCGAATATTGAATGAAGCGAATTTGGATTTTAGTTGCAGTACTTGCTCGAGGTAGAGGATCATGATATCCCCCTTTGCGGCATAGTCGCCGCGTACTTGGCCTGCAACTAACAAAGAGTCGACGTGGGCTTCCAGATGTTGCACGCCGATTTTGACTGCTAAACGTAGCCCCGCTAACAGAGCCTCATATTCTGCCTCGTTGTTTGTGCTTTTGAATTCGAGGCGGATTGCATATGTAAGTTCTTGGCCGTCAGGGCTGACGAGTCGCAGACCTGCACCCGCCCCTTCGTCATTGGAGGCACCATCTGTGAAGAGTGCCCATGTTTCTGAGGAGGGTGGCGTTGGTGCAGGGGTTTGTGCTTCTTCGCATTCTTGGATGCGATTCACCGGTACTTCGGCGGCGAAATCAGCTAAGATCTGGCCTTTAATCGCGGGGCGCGGTTTATAATGTATCGTGTGCGCGCCCAGCTCGATGGCCCATTTCGCTAATCGCCCAGAGATGTCGGGTTTGGAGAGGATCGGGCCGATCCTGTAATTGGTTAGCACTGTGATGACGTGGTTTACGAAGTAGCGACGCAACCGTCTCGAAGCGTGCACTAATGCTAGTACCAATTTCTCCATTATTGAGTATCTCGTCTCTGGGTCGTTGAGCATCTTGCTGATGTAGTAGATGGGTGTTTGAACCCCCTTCCGCTCCACAATTAGTACCGCACCCACCGCGTTGTCCGCGGCGGATAGGTATAGTATGAGTGGCTCATCCTTGCGTGGTGCGGTTAAAGTTGGGAGTTGTATCAAACACTCCTTCATTTCCCGGAAGGCCTGTTCAGCCTCTGCGGTCCACTGGAATTGTTCTTTCTTTGAACAGCTCCGCAGGGTCTTGATGAACGGATAAGACTTAGCTGCGTGGTTGGCTAAGAATCTGTTAAGTGCGGCTAGCCTGCCGGCTAGCCGTTGCATATCCTTCATCGATGAAGGCGATGGCATGCGCTCGATCGCCTGGACCTTCTCCGGGTTTACCTTGAATCCATCTTTAGTCACGATGAACCTAAGGAATTTGCCTTCTTCCATTCCAAACGAGCATTTCCCTGGATTGAGCTTTATGTTAACGCTTCGCAGAGTTTGGAATGTTCTTTCGATATCTGTGAGCATGGTATCTTCTTCCATGCTCATGACGACCAGGTCGTCCATGTAGATTTCGACACTTTTGCTTATTTGGCCGCGGAAAGTGTCGTTCATCAACTTTTGGTAGGTTGAGCCCGCGTTGCGCAACCCAAACGGCATTTTTGTATAGCAGTAATTTCCGGTGGGAGTCCGGAATGCCGTTTTGTCTTCATCCTCGATTGCCATTTGTACTTGATGGTATCCTTTGTAGCAATCGAGGAAACACTTCCACCTGAATGGTGCGAGATTATCGACCTTTTCGTCGATTTCTGGAAGCGCGTAACAATCCTTGGGGCAGGCTTTGTTAAGGTCTTTGTAATCGACGCACATGCGCCAGCCCCCGGACGGTTTTTCTACCATGATCGGGTTGGACAACCAAGTCTGGTATTTAACTTCCCGCAGGATGCCTGCGGAGAGCAGTTCTTCGATCTGCTCTTGCATCGCCTGATTTTTAGCTGACCCAAGGTGGCGTTGGCCTTGGATCACTGGCTTGATACCTGGCATGGTATTCAAGTGATGTTGCGCAATATCACGTGGGACCCCGGTCATGTCTGCGGGTGTCCACGCGAAGATGTCTTGGTTCCTAAAGAGGAGCTGCTTCAGTTGCGCTTTGGTGGTCGGGGACAAGGCGTGACCCAATGTGACCTTTTGTTCTGGGTATCTCGCGTTGAGAACCCATTTTTCTGGCTGGTCATTGGGGGTGGGCCTTGCGACCTTGGCCGGACGTGCTTCGTCCGACATCATGACGTCCCTACGGGCATAGATTATCGCGACCCCCGATTCGGTTGGGAAACCAACCGCAGAGTGGGGGACCGACGTAATCATATTGAAATCTCCTTGGGATTCTCTCCCGAGGAGTACGTCATATCTGGAGGTGTGAGGTAAAACCATGAAGTTTACCTCTTCTGTCCGTGTGCGGTTTCCGCTGGAAAGACGCACAGGGAAAGTAATCTGGCCTAGGGGAAAGACAGTTTCCCCTGCGAACCCGGTTAACGGGTAATCTACTGCTTGCAACCGATCTTTGTCCTCTTGGTCGAACTGGTTGAAGCATTGTTCGTAGATTATATCAGATGTACTGCCCGGGTCGATGAATAGACGCTCGGTGCAGTAGTGTGCCAGTTGGCCTGAAATGACGACGGCGCGCCTATCGCGCGGTCCGCCTCGGACTTTTGGAAAGACGACTTGTTCGTCCTTACAGTCACATTCCGGCCTTCTTGCCGCTTTTCGCGGCCTGCCCTTGCCTCCGTGGATCATGTGGGTGGAAGCCACGTGCATGGTTCGCTTCCCGGAGGAGGTACCTTCGCCGTGAGGGGTAATGCGCTTGGTGGGTTTTTGCCCACCTGGCAAAAGATGTTGCAGTTTCCCCTCCTTTAAGGCGCGCTCAATCTCCAGTCGGAGACTGATGCAGCTGTTGGTGGTGTGGCCCGAGTCCTTGTGGTACTCACAGTAGAGTGTGAGGTCCTGATTTTTCTTGGACTTCATTGGTTGGGCCGGTCGCAAGAACTGTGGGTCCGCAAGGAGGACCTCACTTGGCGACATGGTGATCTCGGTCCAGTTGCAGTCCCGAGATTCTTTCTTGGGCGCCCGATTGTCTCGGGCGGGGTTGTAGTTCTTTGGGTCGAACGTGCTGGTTTGCGGGAAGTATGGTTTGGAAATATCGCGATTTCCAACGTCCCGGTTGCGTTTATTGTTACGCTTGGACCCTTGTTGGGATGTTTCGGCTTGGGGTTTTGCCTTTGCCACATGCGGTTCGAGTGACCGCTGTGTCTGGGCGTATTTCTTGACCGCAGTCATGACATCTTCCCATTTTTTGGGCAAGCCCTCCTTGCCAGAGATGGTCATGATCATCTCTCTGTCTTTGACGGCCCGGATGAAGTGGTTTCGTGCCATCTGGTCTGCCACGTCACCTATCTCCAGGCACTCTTTATTATAACGGACGACGAATGCTTCGAGCGATTCGTCGTTCCTTCGCCAGATGTTCATGACGTCACACGAATCTCGTTCGTGGCGTCGCTGCTGGCAAAAATGTGCGAGGAACTTGGTGCGCAAGTCCTCGAATGAATCCAGTGATCCCACTGGCAAAGAATCGAACCATGCCCTGGCCAGGCCCGTAAGGGTCTGGGGGAAAAAATTGCACCAAGTGGGTTCATCCCACTGGCCGTTGATGCCCGTGCCCATGAAGACGTTCATGTGGTCGTCCGGGTCGGTCGAACCATTGTATTTCCCAACGTTGAATGGGAACTTTGTCGTGGTGACATGGGCGTTGGCAATCCGCGTGCCGAACTTGGAATTTTCGGCCGCTGCCTTTGGCCTGTATGGTTCGTTTGCAGGGCGCTTTGCCGCCCTAAGGTATGTGTTGCGGGGGTGACTGGGAGGAACATAGTTGCGTCCTCCCGGTCTGCTACTGGTGTCATGCGAATCACCGCGGTAGCTATGGTCGTCAGGGTCGGTATGACCGTACCCTTCGGTGTATGGTTGTGGGCCCAATCGGCTCTGAATGCCGGGGCCGCGTCTGGAGGTTGATCGCCTCCTGTCCTCGCCATGGGGGCCAAGGCGGGTGTGTACCGGTCCTCTGGTGTGGGACCCGTATGAGGAATCATCCTCGTTGAGGGTGTGGACCGAGCAGTAAGACGATCCCCTTTCTTCACGCCGGCTTCTTGAAGCCAGGCGTGAATGGATCCTGCCGTCGTATTGTAAAATACGCTCAACAGGGGTGTGCGGTGCTGGGGGAAGTCCAGCTCGTATATTCGCTTCAGTACAAGCGCGGTTGTATGCTGCAGTCAGCGTAGCTGCCTGCTGCTCGTACCAGGCATGAATGGTCGTGCCTGGTGGGATCACAGATGGGAACTGTGATAAGTCATGTCCGAACATAAAGGAGGGGCTCCTTTGTGTGGACGTGCCAATGTGTCCGGGTTGGGAGGTCGAGGCATTGACCCCTACCGGGTTTGGGATTGGAGGATTTTGGTTATCCGCAGTATTGTTTTGGGGATCAGTCATGATCGTGAGAGAGGAAAAAGGGATGGATTAGAAAATGCTAAGAGTAGCGGTGGGCGCCAATGATGAAACAATGGTTAACCTGGCAGGGTTAACTCACTGGTCTCGTCAAGAAGGGTTAATCCCTTCCTCTCGAGGATCGCTGGCTGGATCACCGGTGGTTGATCTCCTGCACAAGGAAACAAGCCGTGACTCGTAACAAGGAGGATGGGGTGGGGGGTGCTCCTTGTTACCACTCTCCGGCGTGAGAATCAGTAGTTTGCTTGGGAAGCAAAGTAAGATAGTAGTAGTAGTGAGAGAGTTGTGAGAAGATACCTCAAACCTGGTTTGGGGTTGGTATTTATAGCCGAGGAGTGGAGGAGGATGATGATGGATGGACTGACGACGTGCTGCCCCTTTTCAAGTGTGTCAGGCTCGTCGGTTATGGAGGTTACGCCACGTCAGTCCATTGCTTACGTAGCTCTGACAGGTAACTGTCATTGGTGCCACTTGCACTGTGGTGTCAGTACCACTTGCTTGAGTACATAGGATGCGGTGCAAGCCGCATCGCTACGTGCGGTAACATCTGAAGTTACCGCGTCTCCTACTTGTGATCAAGGAATACGCGAGATGCGGTGCTAGCCGCATCGTCGTCTTGCCTGCATCCCTTGTCGTGACGAAAATGTCCGTATGGTGCGGTGTCAGCCGTACCACTACGCTCATCTCCTTCTATGCCTAAGGTAAGGCTTTCCTGTATTGATAGAAGTGTTCACTGGACGCGGTGCGATGCCGCGTCGCTGTGAATACTTCCGTTTTCGTACACCAGATGTGATACTATGTCGCATCACTCTACCGTTCTCCTGTTCCATGTAAGTCCTCCTTTGTTACTAGATAGATTGGATTTAACCCTTGTGTCGATGCGTTCCCGCATGGGCACAAGTGGGTTGTTAGCTAGTGGGGGTTTTGATAAGGGTAATGGTCACTCGCGGTCGATGCTGACGCGAGATCTGGGACCATACCCCTTCAAAACCCGACTCGTTTTGTAAATCGGATCCGAAGTGAAACAAATGAAAAATGTGAATTTTTATTATTTATTGTTTTTAATATTATAAGTATTAAATTATAGATAAAAAATTATCAAATTATTTAGATTATTATAAATATAGAAACTTTTTAACTAATTTATTACACATTAGAATTATACAATTCCGTGTAGTACACAGGTTTATAATCTAGTTATTGAATAAAATCTAATAAGAATGCTAATTTTTGTATTCTCGATCTTGGCTTTTTTCAAAGACTACCTAAAAGATTTTTAGATTATTTAATAAAAACTAGGGTAAATTACTTTTTAAGTCCCTGTGTTTCAGTGGTTTTAACCACTTGAGTACAAAATCAAAATGTTTAACGCCATGAGTCACTATAGCCACTTTTCTTAACCATTTGAGTCCAATTTTCTTACACCATCCATCAAGTCTGTTAACTATGAGAGTAATTTGGTCATTTACACCCAAATTACAAGTCTTATATGCAAATAAGTACAAGAAACAAGTGTTTAATGCATAAGATTTTAATATATATATATATATATATATATATATATATATATATATATATATATATAAATTACATACATATAATAAAACACACACACCACACACCTAAACACTCTCTATCTCACACACTCTTCACTCTCTCTCTCTCTCTCTATATATATATATATATATATATATATATATATATATATATATATATATATATATATATATATATATATATATGTATAAACACCATCGCCGCACTACCACCACCCTCCACCACCACACCACCACCTCCACCACCGCATCATCCCCACCACCACCATCCCACTGCCGCCAACACCAAAGCCACGGCTTAACCGCTTCGATCTACACGGCTTCAGGATCCTCCCATGCACTCAACTCCAAAGCCAACTGAATCTGGTACCCCTCCTCTGCTTGTGCATCCCCAGCAGCAGCATCAACGGCCATTGAAGTTCCATCATCTGCTTGAAGTTTGATCTTCACCTTTCGCATTCGAAGAAGAGGATAATGCACGATTCGAAGAAGATATCATAACAATGCCATAAATGTCTCCATTATTTTAACGCAAACATAAATTTCTTCACCAAATTCCGGCGAAGCATACGCCGGAATCCTCGTTGGTGTTAGAACTCTTGCCATCTTCCTTCTTCTTTGTTTCCATGTCTTTTCCAGGTGTTCTTGTATGCTTTCTGGTCAGAATTTACCTTAGAGCAAAAGCCCCATGTTGATTTATCATAACCATAATGAATAATGTTGAATTTGAATGATTGAAACTAGGGATCATCCTTATTTGTGGGTGTTTTGGGAATTAAAACGATTTGAAAACTATGTTTAAATATAAATCAATTCCCTTGTTCAACATGCCAAGATGGTGGAAGTGTGGTGGTGGGATGGAGGTGGTTTAGGTTTAGAGAGGGAAAGAGAGAGAGTATAAGAGGGAGAGAAAGAGAAAACTAAAAATAAATTAGTTTTTTTATTTATTTTTTAATTATAAGAGTAATTTGGTCATTTAACAAATTTTAACAAAATAATTCTAACAGTGTTAGAAAATTAGACTCAAACGGTTAAGAAAAGTGGCTATAGGGACTCAGGGCGTTAAATATTTTGATTTTGGACTCAAGTGATTTAACCCCTAAAACACAGGGACTCAAAAAGTAATTTACCCAAAACAAATAAGAAAGCCAATTTTTATAAGGGGAAAGTGAATATGAGGTTGTTATACATGTAAGCTTATATACGAAACCCATCAAAACTACGTCGTTTTGATTAAAAACCAATTAAATCTCCTTATTTTCATACACCTATATCCAGTTTTCCCTCAAACTATCAATTTTATAATGCAGATCCAAACATATCATATATTTGGTTTATCAATTTTCTCAAGTTCGTCGTATGCACATTTTGATAGGAAGGTTCTTCACGTGTTCAATTAGAAAAAAAATGTGAAAAGTTTGTTGCTCCCAATTTGTAGGTTTATTCAAATTTGTAGTTTATGTTGTTGGGGAAGGAAACTCCATTATATTATAACCTTTTAAAGGCTTGTTGGAGGCTCTTACTTACGATTAACAGGAAGATGAGAAAAAGAATTGACCACAAATTAAGGTCCGTAAATAAAAATAATTGAACAATATTGTAGTTCGTCACTTACGATCAACAGAAGATAAAAAATAATTGAACACAAATTATGGTTCGTAAATAAAATGAATTGAACTAAATTGTATTTCGTAAATAAAAAATGGAACTAGTTTGTTGTTGTTGTTGTTCGTAAGCCCCTAAATTGATAGAGAATTGAAAACGTAAGTGAAGAAATTAATGGGAAATTTGAAACGAATGAAGATTAAAGATAGAAATAAGGAGATTTAATTGGTTTTCGTTGGTTTTTAATCAAAACGACGTAGTTTTGATAGGCTTCACATATAAGCTTACATGTATAACAACCTCATATTTACTTTCCCCTTTTTATAATCTCGGCTTTTGTTTCTTTATAGTTTTCATGTTATTTAATTAGTTACCGTTTCTATATACACGTACAGATGTAACTTTTATAATACGTGTGGAATTTGATATGTTTGTTATGTATTTTCTTAAAATATACATTCAAAAATAAATTTTAAAAACCCTTAAAACATATATTGAAGGTAAAAATATATAGCTTATAGTTAACAAGTTAAAATCGTGATATGGTTCATATACATCAACAAAATAGAAAGGTAACTAATTACGTTTCTGCATGAAATAATTGCATTGCGACCCGCCAACTCCCAGTCATAAATGTCTGGATCTGCAACTGTGTATATATATTTATATATTAGTTTATTGATATAATGTTAATCTTTGAAAAAAGTTGGTTTGTATAATTCATTATGGGCCAAGAGCCTTTTTCGGCTCTAGCATGGTATATATATTTAATAGAGTAAATTACAAGTTTTGTCCTTTATGTTTACATTAAATTTCAGGCGTTGTCCTTTAAACCAAAACTTGACAGGCGATGTCCTTTATGTTTTCAAAATCTTGCACGTTTTGTCCTTTAGGCCAAACCCAGTTAGATTTTTTGGTTAAATCTGGCTATGTGCGTTGCACATGAGGGTATTATTGTCATTTCACCTTTTCAGGGACTGTTATATAAAAGAACTTGTGGTTTAGGGACTACTTTGCAATAAAATGAAAAATAAAATAAATATAATCTATCTTCCTCTCTCAAACTGAAAGTCTCTCTCTCTCTCTCTCTAAACTTACGATTCCTCTCTCTCTCTCTCTCGCTCTAACACAATCTGAAGTTGCGAGGACAATGAAGGTCCCTCTCTCTCTTCTCTCTCTCTAAAATAATCTGAATGGATGACGGCCGTGAAGGGTGGTTGTGGTGGTGGGTTAGGGGCGGTGGTGGGTGATTTGGTGGTGGTTGAAGGTGTGGGGGTGGTTGTGGTGGTGGTTAGGTGCGGTGACGGTGATGGTCGTGATGATGGATGAAGGTGAAGGGTGGATGTGGTGGTGGGTTAGTTCGACGACGTTGATGGTGGTGATCCAATGTGACAGTGATGGTGGTGATCCGGCGGATGGATGGCAGTCACACCTTCAGGTAATAGAACCCTAGCCCCTTTATCATTTCCTCTCTCTTTCCCTCTCTAAAACCAGTCACCGGAGATGAAATTCCGGCGACGTGGTGACGATGATAATGTTGACTGAGATGATGATGACGATGGAGAATGGCAGTGGTCGAGGTGGGAAGACGATGACAGCAGGTGGAGATTTGGTTGAGACGGTGGTGGGAACTTCGGTTCACGGTCATAACAGTGGCTTTTATGTGTTTGATGATATTCTTGTAACAAGCTGTTTGATTAGATCTGGACATTCGTCTGTTGATTTATTAGAATTGGGATTTTTGATTTAAGTCATGGTGGTGATTTGGGGGTTTTGTTTATGAACAATGGTTGAAGATTGGATGATGTTTTAATTTGGGGGTTTTGTTTATAAACGAGATAAACTGGTGGTGGTGGTGGTGGCGGTGGTGGTGGTGGCGGCGGTGGAGGGTGGTGGCGATGAAGGGTGGGGGTGATGGTGGTCAGTAATTTACTCTATATATAATAATAATAATAATATTTTAATTTTTTTTTGTTTTATTTTTAGATAATATTAAATAAATGGGGTAGAAAGACTAAAATGCCCTTGAGTGACCAGATTTAACCAAAAAATCTAACTGGGTTTAGCCTAAAGGACAAAACGTGTAAGATTTTGAAAACATAAAGGACACCGCCTGTCAAGTTTTGGTTTAAAAGACAGCGCCTGAAATTTGATATAAACATAACAAAACTTGTAATTTACTCTATTTAATACAATACCATTTGACACTGAAAAGTTATATATTCTCAATCTCATGCTAATTTAGATGTCGATTTTTTTTTTTGTTGTTGTTATATGCCTCTAAACAATATTATTTTGGCATAGGTCACTCCATAGCCATACAATTTGTTATCCTATTTCATTATTGACTGGTTCAAATGGATTTTTCTTCCCTACAGACAGCAGTGCAATTGTAAATGATGTAAGCATCTCCCTTCAATAATATTCTTAAAACCGGCCGGACTAGACTACGCAGAGCGGTTGAACCCGAAACCAGCAAAGCCATAGGTTAATTTTAAAACATTGAACAGTCTGTCACTTGACCAGTCGAATTAAACAGGCCGGATTTGTAACAGAAAAGGAAGCCACGCATGACGAGATGAACTGTTGCCTTTCCTTTCGTTCCTGTTTCATCATTTTAAATTTTATATTAAATTTATCTACACTAATAATATTCGAATCTATAAAGTTAACAACTTAAAATGGTTGTATATATGTATCTACTAGCTTAAAACCCCGTGTATTACACGGGTTGAAAAAAAAATATAATTTTCCATACTGAATAATAAAACAATATATTTTTAAAAGCCTCATTTATACACGGGTCGACTAAATGTAATTTTATATATTAAACAATAAAAAAATATTATATTTTTAATAACCTCGCGTATTGTAATTTATATATCAAATAAAAAGTTAAATTTTTAAAAAAATCTATGTATTACACGAGTTGGATAAATGTAATTTTAGATTAATAGTATATTAAATAAATATAATTTTGGATTAATAGTGTATTAAATAAATATAATTTTGGATAAAGTCTTATATATAAATTTTAAGTAATCAATATATTTGATAAATAATAAAAATACTAATAACAATAAAAAGTCTAAGAGTAAACTTCCGTTTTGCTCCCTGTGGTTTGGTCACTTTAACGGTTTTGCTCCAAACCTTTAAAAATAGCCATTTTACTCCCTGATGTTTCGGTTTTTTTGCCAATTTGCTCCCCGCCTCTAACTCTATCCAAATTGTTTGTTTTTCCATTTTGCTCCCCGCAGGGAGCAAACTGGCAACAAAACCAAAACATCAGGGAGTAAAATGACTATTTTTAAAGGTTTGGGGCAAAACCGCTAAAGTGACCAAACCACAGGGAGCAAAACGGAAGTTTACTCAAAATCTAATTTATACTAAATAATAAATATAAAAGAAAGACGGAAAACCTAATTTTGGATAAAGTCTTATATGTAAATTTTAAGTAATCAATATATTTGATAACTAATAAAAATACTAATAACAGTAAAAAATCTAATTTAATATACTAAATAATAAATATAAAGAAAGGCGGAAAACCCTAATAATAGGTGCCTCCAATGAATGACATGTGTCACATATTGGTTTCTTTTATTATATAGTACTAGCGGTAAGACCCGTGTGCAAACACGGGTCGTTTCTTAGAAAATCATGCATAACACATATTGACAGAACATATAGATATGTGTATAGATATTGTATAAAAACGTGTTATCTGTTATAGCTAAAGACAACTATAAGTAAATATAAAGGATATTTAACAAAGTTAATAAACGTGTTGCCCGAGATTGCTTCCTGGGCTCCGGAAACTTAGTTATATTAATTAGTATTTGTTATTAATACGACCACATTACATCAACCATCTCATTCGATTCTACAACAATGTCCTCAAATCACCGGATTAGATCATGAACCCATATTAGAGGTTGTTAGGATCTGAGTTTCTTTTTGATTGTGTTTTTCTTTAAGAATTAAGAAGATGAACAAGTAATGCAGCGGAATTAAAATGGAAATAAACTTTGCACAAAATCAAACAGGGGAAATGCTTTCAACACACATTTTGAAATAGAACCGAATGATTGAATTTATTTCAAGATTCAAGTGTTTCTTCAATAATCCGTTTAACCCCTACTTTCACAAGGTAATCCTCTGCTTCTTTATCTGCTGCTGTTATTTTATCCATCTCATTTTGATTCCTTCTTTGGTAAAGGATGGCAGCAGGTGGAGCAGTGGATCTCCTGAATTGTTGCTTTTGTGGCTCAACTAAAACCACCGCTTCAGGATAATCAGGCTTTTGTGGAATATTAGGATTTTTCTTCCTTAGTTCTTCCAGCCTTTTGTAAGATGCAAACACTTTATCCTCTTTCCATCTTGACACTTGATTCCTTGACCCAAAAGCAGCTGTAATCAGCTCTTCTTTCATCCTCTTCAGCTGCAGAGTCCTTTCTGGTACATTTTTCATAAACTTTGCCCAGATAGGAGGAGTCTGTTTCACCTTGTTTTTGATCATATCTTGAATTCTGGCTGCTTCACTTTCAAGCTCACTAATGGTCCATTCTTTGTACATGTACCTTTCTCCTTTATACGTTTTGTAAGCCATGATGTTATCAAGATAATCTTTTCTCAAGGTTTCATCTGCTCTTTCTGATAGTTGCTGACAAAGATTTTTTGCAAACTGCTCCAATGTTCTGACTTGAGTTAGCAGGTATTGATAGTATCTTTGTATTTCCTTATCAGATTTACCATGTGAATTCCTTTTAGAGATATCCTCTGCTTATTGAGCTTTTAACCTCATATATTCTTCAATGTTGTTTGGCCTAGGATATCCTTCAAGAGATGGGAAACTCCTTTTAGCATGGTCATCTCCAGTGTAGAAGGATTTAATCTCCTCTCTAACTGCTATAAGCTCTAAAGGGTACTGAGCACCTGCAGGAGTGATGGCAATGTTTGGTTTTTGAACTTGAGCAGAAGAAAGAGGAACAGGGTTTGGAATAGGTACAACTGGCAGTAATTGTGTGGTTGTTTGTGGTGGTGAAGTGTCATCATCTAGGACAACATTGGTTACCCTTCTCCTTTTGGGTTCCGGAGAGGTTGGTGGTGTTTTGATGGATTGAGTGGTAGTGATTTGAGTGGAAGGTTGCTGACTAACAGTTGTTGGAACAACTGGTGTTTCAACCCCTGTTGTCATTACAACAGATGATGTGTCATCTGAAGTCTTCTGCTTTTTAGCAGGAGATGATGATGGTGATGAAGTTGTTTTTGGTGGTGAGGTGGTTTTTGGTGGTGATGATGTTTTTGGTGAGGCAGTGGTTAAAGTGGGAGCAGTAGTTGTTGGAACAACTGGTGTTTCAACCACTGTTGTCATTACAACAGATGATGTGTCATCTGAAGTCTTCTGCTTTTCAGTAGGAGATGATGGTGGTGATGAAGTTGTTTTTGGTGGTGAGGTGATTTTTGGTGGTAATGATGTTTTTGGTGAGGCAGTGGTTGAACTAGGAGTAGTAGTTGTAGTTGTAGTGTGTGTTGAAGTGGTGGCAGTTGTTTGGGTAACAGCTGTTGAAACCACTGAAGTACCAACAGTTGTTGATATAACAGGAGTTTTAACATCTGTTGGTTTGGGAGATTGATGTCTAGTGGGCTGCTTTCTTTTGACCTTAGGATTTTCTTCATCCTTTGGTTTTGAAATACCCTGCTCATTCATTTCCATAAAAACTCTCTTCTCCTGTTCAAAACTTGCTTTATCCTTTGCCTCCATATCCTTTTTTACCCTTGCTTTTGCATCAGCAATGGCATTTGTGGTTACATCAATCTTATTGGAACCATCTGGCAAAGGGATGTCTGCAAGCATACTTGAATTGTCTGGTGCAATATACAATCCATCTTCATATCCTTCTTTGTCAACTGCTTCATTTTCTCCCCCTTTTGGCATCAGCTGGTGGTGGGTTGTCCACAATGATGATAGAGGGAGGAGCAGTGCCAGTGGTGTTTAGTAAATGGGCCTTGATTGCCTTGATATATGCCTGGGTGTCTTTAAACCTTGCTTCCATGAGATTTCTGATCTTTTGAACTTGTATCTCATGTTGCTGACCAGTCAATTCTCTTTGGTGGTGTAGCAGAGGTTGAAACAAACTCCACCGCTCATTTGGTGTGGGAGCAGATGAAGGAGCAGCTACTGAAGTTGGTGCAGCAATGGGTGGTACCTTTTGTGCTTTCAACAACTGTTGCAGCATGTCATTGATTTCTGCAACAGATGTATCAAGCTTGTCAACTCTATTCGTCAATTCTCGGTACATTAAACCATCACCCAACTTAATGGGATCATCTGATTTCCCACTAACAGTGGTTGTATCAGTGGTTGCCTTAGGAAAATTTTCCCAAAAGTTATCCAATGATGCCCCTTGTTCTCGGTACTGAGGACTTCTTTCCTCAGCAATTGATAACCTTTTAAATGTACCAGTGGTTGGAACAAACACACCAGTGGTTATCAGAGTTGCTGCAGAGGAAATTGCCTTCAAGGAAGTCTGATTTATGAAAAAACTGGCCAGGTGTAGATCAGTGGATCCAACACCTGTAGTTGCTGCTTCGCTTGAACTACTGATAGGAAGTACTTGTACATCCTGCAGTGTAACCTCCTTTGCTGTTGTTGGTGGGTTAGCAATGATAGGGAGTTCAGACTCAGTCACTTGTGGTGGCATGCACTCAGTGATAGGTGGTTGAGAGGAACTGATTTTTGTCTGAGCTATATCAACTGCATCCAACAAAAGTTTTGTTTGTGCAGGAATTTGAGAGGTGAGTATGAGTGTGGAAAGAGAATTTGCCCCGGGAAGTGGGTTGTGGATGATAGTATCAAGTGATTCTAGAGTATCATAATTCGGTGTCCCGGTTCTTACAACCTGTTCTTTTTTAGAAGAAGCATGAGGAGTTTGAGGCTCGGGTTGAGATCTTTCTACCATCTGCTGTGAGGAAGTAGCAACAGTGGTTTTTGGTGACTTATGTGTTGTGACTGGCAGTTGCTCTGGGATCTCATCTTCCAGAGTTGCCTTTGTTTTAGGTTTGGGGGGCTTTTGTGTTTTCTTTTGTCTTGGTCTTTTGGTGGATTTAGGTGTGGGTTTCACAGCAGTTGTTTTTCTGCTGTGATCACCTTGAGCAGTGGGGTCAGCAGCAGGTGCCTGAGGAGCAGTGGTAGCTACTAAAGTCTGCTCAGGAGCCTCTGCTTGTGTTTTAGACACTTTTGATAGCCTTGTAAATGTTACAGGTGTAAGACCATTTATTTGAAAAGGTTTACCCTGCATGAGTACATGAGCATCATCCTTTCCAAATTTCTTTTGAAAATAAAAGCTTAGGAACCTTGGAAATAGTAAAAATGATTTGCTAGTAACATTTTTGACCAAGTCATCAAAGATCTCGTGGGAATAGTTAAAGTTTTCCCCATGCATGATAGCATAACCCAGGTATTGGATCTTTAATGGAATTTCATTGAAAGCAGTGGTCTTATTAGAAACACACATTAAGAGGGTATGAAACAAAAACTTGTGGCAGGGGGAAAACTGCCTTTTTGCAAAGTGTCTTTTTTCATTTCCTTTGCATACCCTCTTTCTAAAAAATCTGTTTGATACTCTACTTTAGGGAAACAAGTTTTACCTAGAAGATCATTGAGTTCAAACACTTCAGAGATGGTTTGTGGTGTGATTTTAACTTTAACACCCTTTATCGAGGAATTGATGGCTATGGGTGTTTCATCTTGAGATTCAAGTTTTGCATTTTTCCAAAATTCCCTCTGGGTTGCCAAGTAAATCGGAGCATCAGAAGTCAACAAAGTTTTGTACTTTGAAGATGAAAGAGCATCTATGACGTAATTGAAGTTTCAGTGTTACTTGGTTTTGTCAACAGACCCAAGTAGTTATGGGGAGCTTTGTATGGAATTTCTATGGCCTTTTGAGTGGATTTCTCAGATGATGAAGACGGTGCTTTTACCATTTGAGGAAGAAGGACGATGAGGAATTTTGAGAGAAATGGAGGATAACTGCTTTGAGAAAGGAATTTTGAATTCGATTCGACAGTAAAAACCCTGTTTGGGGGTTTTGATCAGGGTTTTATATGGGAATAAGTGAATGCTGACGTGGCAGCGGTTACAAAAGATCTGACCGCTATGTACTGTCCATGAGCCAACCCCTGATGAGTAATGGAAGACAGTTGTTTTATGAATCCAGTGATGAAATAATATCAGTGGTTGTAATGGTTACAATGAAAACAATGGGAGACTTTAAGCCATCAGTGGATAGCCTATCAGTCCTGATGGTGCAATGTTGAGATTATTAAAATAAACTATTACAATGGATTTTTGATTTCCTGAAAACATTTGGATGCTTATAATTCATGCAAAATTTTCATTTTAACTATTTTTAAGATGCATGTTGAGATTATTAAAATAAAGTATTACATAGAAAAATAGAAATTTAATGAAATATTTATAACGATTACACGCTACAGTTAACACTTGTTAGGATTTCGTAGGTAAAATTGTAATGATTAGGTAAAATTGTAATTTCATTGTAATTTCATTGTAATTCTGTTTTTTAACTATCAGTGGATAGCATACATTGATTGAAACATAAATGTTTGGTCACTCAGTGGTCAACATGAAAAATGAAGAAACAGAGGTTGTCTTTCAACAGTGGATAACATTTAACAATCAGATGTTTGAACCAAAACAGTGGCTGTAACAGACTTTTAAGGATTAATGAAAACTATCATTTTTAAGTATTTTGAGGATGTTTGACGTTAAACAGATATTTGACCTTAAAAATCTGTTTGGACGTAAATAGATGTTTGCGCTTAAACAAATGTTTGACCTTAAAAAGAAGTTGGCCCATAAACAACTGTTTGCAAAAAAAAGACCAATTTCAAAAATACTATACCTAAACAACGAAAATGAGGAGCTTAATAATCAGTTAGCATGCTGGGGTGATGTGATAAATACCGTTACTTATAAACATCTCAATGATATGAAATCTAACAATCTACCAGAGTATAAAACACTGATGTGATAAATACTGTTACATATAAATACTGTTAACATAAACAAAGGTAGAATGTCTGCTGTTGATGCTGAACCACTGTTGTTGTTGGGCAGTGGTTCATCTTTGAGTTTGTATAGGTTTCTCTCGAGAGATAAAATATAGCAAACCACTGCTACACTAAACACTGTTACATAAGAAACACTGATACATAAATACTAAAGTTGAATCTGCTATAGATGCTGAAGCACTGCTGCTACTGAGTAGTGGTTTTCCTTTCGTTGATCAAGCTTTAGGTACATAAGTGCTTCTCTTTAACAGGACTTTGTCTTCAACAGTGGATATGCCTCATCAGTCTTTAAGTCCATCAGTCTTTATAAGGAGCAGTGATCAATTCAGGGGTATTCTCAAATAATGGTTCCTAGATGTTTGAAGAACGACAAAGACAGACAAATGTACACAGTGCTGCTTCTTTGAACATTTGTCGGTCTTCAAACATCTGCGAATCTACGATGCATTATCTCATTGGAATGTAACGATTAGGTAAAATTGTAATTTCATTTTAATTCTAGTTTTCATTTGATAATTTCATTCTATAACTAATTAACCACATCAATAATAAAAATGTGAGCAGTGGATGTTTTTTTAGGAAAACCAATGATTGTCAATATCAGTGGATGTCAACAATAAAAATGTGAGCCGTGAATATTTTTTAACTATCAGTGGATAGCTAACAGTGATTGAAACACCGATGTTTGGTCAATCAGTGGTCAACATGAAGAATGAAGAAACAGAGGTTGAACATTGTTAGTGTAAACGTCTGTAGCTTCCGTCAGTATGTAGTCATGTTTTGTAATGTTTGTGAACAATTTATGTATGTATGTATGATAGTTAGTATAGTAGATCAGGATATGGCGCATTAATGTTAAGTGCTGACTTTTGTTGAGTATGCTAACCGATCGGCTAACCCAGACAATCGGACAGCCTAACCGATCGAACAGGGTGTTCGATCGAACAGCATGTCAGCCGATCGGCTAGCCCAGCCGATCGGCCAGCACTCACTCTATCCTGATACTACTGCCTATAAATAGCTAGCCGAACTGTTCATTTGTAACTTTTGCTATTTTGACTCTCTGGCGAACTCATGTCAGTCTGACTTTTCAAAGGAGCTCGTGTACTTTCATATTCGATTAATGGAAGATCGGACAGTATTTCAGAGTTCAATTTGTTATCGTACATCTGTAGTTTGATTAAATGAATTCCCCGCATTGATCATATCCGATTCATCTAAGTTCCAATCGATCAGATCCTGTCAAAAAGGGACCTACAAGTGGTATCAGAGCATAAGGGAGCTGAATCGAGATCTACGACGACAAATTCACCGGAATTCGAATTTCTTTTGCCGATTAGAGACAAATTTCACCGCAAATTTGTTATTTCTGCCGATTCGACTCAAATTTCACCGGAAATTTGACAGATTCTTCTACTTTAAACTCATTTCTAGCTTCGTTTCTCAAGTTGTCACCATGAAATCAGAAAAAACTTAAAATTGAGAGTGATTTTACGGTTAAAAGTTGATAAATCTGCTATAGATCGATTCACAATCATCAGAAGTATAATCCTTCAAGTTTTCATAACAAAATTCGCTCAAAAACTAGTTCAAATTCATCAAAAACTATGAAAAACTGTTCTTGGTTGCTGATGTCAGACGTTCGGACGACCTAGTTGTTCTTAAGACTTGCTGACATCATCAACTCGATCGAATAAGCTGTTCGAACGACTTGAGTTAGAGTGCTTACAAATTGTGTTGCTTGCATCATCAGTGTTAGCCGATCGAATAAGTTGATCGATCAAACAGCATTGTTGATAATTGTTATCTTTTGCTTACGTCATATTGCTAGCCGATCGGACAAGCCGACCGATCGGACAGTAATTGATTGCTGTTACATTCATCTATTTGACATTCGATCGATCGAACAAGCTAACCGATTGAGTGTGTACTGTTTGATCGAACAAGTCATTCGATCCAAGTGCATTTGTGTTAGATTTTTGAAAATCACAAAGATTCTTCTAAGTGTTTGTTAAACTGTTTCAGGTATTTGAAAATGGACGAGTTCATGAACCCTTTTAGTGACATGTATGCATTCGCAGGAAACACCGGAGATGATAAGTCAAGCAGAACAAATAAAAATTCTCCGAGCGCGAAGAAAACTTTGTCCGATGCCTTAAGCGTGGAGAGCGCATATGGTACATATAACAAACCACCAAAGTTGATGGCGATCGAAGAGTATAACAGGTGGGCCAAAATATTTGATGAATGGTTAAAAGCATTCGCGTACCCGAGCTGGAAAAGTTTAAAGAACGGCTTCAACAATGGAAGAGTAGATTATGAAAATCTGACAGAAAGTGAAGATATAGAAAATTTTGTGGCTGAGCAGAAGTGCATAGCATTGATACATCAGTCAGTGAGAGACGATATAATCTCATTGATTGGATACACAAACGCAAAAGATCTTTGGGAAAAATTAAGAGTTAAATGTGTTGGTACTGCTGAAATAGTCAAGAACAAAATGAAGTTATTGAGAAAAGAGTTTGACTTGTTCAGATGTTTAAAAAATGAGTCTGTTTCTAAAATGATTGAGTGATTTGGGCATCTAAAGCTGGAGCTGGCAAGACATGGAGTCATATACTCTCGAGAAGAGCTAGTCGACAAGCTGTTTGATTCTTTACCAGATGACAAAGATTGGCAATACTTTGCCCTGATGTTAAAGAGCACGATAAAGCCGGAAGAGTTGACGGTTGATCTGCTGATTGAGAGACTAGAAAGTCATGAGCTGGAAATAAAGAAATTGAACAAGGTCAATCACTCATCGTGCCAGCAGAATGTAGAACTGTACTATAGGGGTAGTATGATCCCGAAGACAGTATCCCCCAAAACAGCCTTTTCAGCAGAAAGTTCACAACCAACGAATCAAGAAAGCTTAAACAATGGTTTTCATGGAGGAATGTCATCCAATGCTTCAAGTTAAGGATCATCTTCTAGTACTTCAAGTCAACAGCAATCAGCACCAAAGAATGTATTTCAATACAACATCGCTGTGGATTTGAAAAATGGTCAAAATTTCAGTGAGGAGTCAGCAAAGCAACAGATGGTGTTCTTAGCCTCTGTGCTAGAATCATATGAAAGTCTTGTGGCTGGGAAGATAGGCAACACCAACCTAACGAAAGAAGACTACGATCAGATCGATCCGGAAGAGATGGAATTGATCGATATAAGGTGGTGCATGGCCAATGCTGTAAGAAGAGCGCAACGTTTCATGGAAATTACTAGAAGAAAGTCTATTGGTGGACCATCTACCAAGTTAGGCTTTGACAAGACAAAAGTGACGTGTTTCAAGTGTAAACAAAAAGGTCACTTTAAGCGCGAGTGTCGAAATGCTTATGTTGATGATTCTGAAAATCCGTTTAGAAAAGATTATTACAAGAGAGCGATTTATCATCAGAATAGATCAGAACTGCCCAGGATGAAACAACTTGAGGATACCTCAAAATAAAAATCCAAAGCTCTCGCCGTGATTCATGATGACGAAGGTTTTGACTGGAGCGATTTGCTACCAGAAGAAGATGTGGTTGGATACGCTTTTGTTGCAAAGATTGTTCCTTTTAAGGACAACAGAACGGAAGAAGAAATGTTTGTCAACAGAAGAATGAAAGCCCAAACAAGAATGAGCAGAATCTACAACACTTACAAAGAAGCCAAAAGGGCAAAGAGATGGGATGCAGACAGAGAGTGTTACCTTGATCCTCAAGGAAACATTGCAGTTGATCCATACTCCATTAGTGTCGGTGCTCTCATTCAACAATTTGCTGATGAAGAAGAAGCCAGACAGAAAGAATGGTGGGGAGGTGGTGAAGAGAAAGTAGAAGAGAAATATGGAAAAGAAAACGAGGCACAGATGAAACAGCAGACAAAGAATATTGATGATGGAATGATTGATACATCACAAGAGTTTACTGCTGAAAACCTGATGAAGATGGCTGACAGAGTTCTTGCTGCAAAGGAGCTAGAGGTAGTTTCTACTTCTGGAACTGATTCAAAAAGCCAGGTCAGTCAGAATGATACAAACAAAGAGTCAGGTAAGAAAGTTAAAATTGAAAGTGACCGCAAGAATTGCATGAAAAACTGCAAGGATTGTAGTACTATTGCTTACCTTAACAACAAAAAGGTTGAAGATCTGACAAAAAGAGTCAGAGATGTTGAAGATCAGATCTTAAACCGGGATAAAATGTTGAAAGCTTCAAACAAACGATCAAAAGAGTTAACAGAAAAGATTGAAAGTGATAAAGGTGACATAGAAAGAATTAGGAAAGAAAATGAAAAACTAATTCATGAAAATCGTCACATCACTGAAAATTTTGAGAAGCTTAAACGAACGGTTAAAGATTCTGATGAACGAAATGGTAAAATAACAAAAGAAAATCTTCAACTGTCAGGCGTGCTTAGAGTAAAAGAGGAATTAATCAACCAACAACTGGATGAAATTGCAAAGTTGAAGCTTCAATTTCAAGAAGCTAAAATTGAAAATGAACGCATCCATTTGAGATTGAACAGTTACAACTCCGCTAGCTTTGTTCTCCAACACATTGTTCCAAAACCAATTGGGAAGAACAAAGCAGGCGAAGATGTATACTCTGGTGGAACCGGTGTGGGATTTCATCAAGTTCCACCACCAGTTCTAAACAATTTCTCAAAAAAGAAATCAGGGTTGGTTAATGATGAGGAAGTTAATGAAGTGAAACTTCCGGACACAATTGATATCACATTCACTTCATCTTCCGATGAAGATCGTGTCCAATTTGAAGTCGTGAAAAGTGTAGTTGAAAATGTTTTAAAATATGAGAGTGACACTTCTGAGGAAGATGAATGTTTTCTGGACAAATACATTCCAAAATCAAAATCCAAGAACAACTTAAATGAGGAACCAAATCTTGTGATGTACAAGATGGTTGGATCTGATAAGTTGTATTCGGATCATGATTTTCCGATAGAAAATGTGAATGGTGACAAAACAAGAAATGTGTTCAAATTAATTGAAATCAATGTGTCTGAAATTGATGGGTTAAAGAGTGCTAAGAGGGAAATGAACTTTGAAAAGGATAAGTCTTACTACAAAAAACCTGTTGTACCTTCGCGTTTTCATAACAACAATCAAAACAGATGGTCGGATGGTTATCAGGGGGTAAGAATTATCCAAGAAAGAATGTTCAAAACAAGAAATTTGTGGAGAAGAAAGTATTTGTGAAAAGTTTGAGTTCGAGTTCACTTTCTGATGAAGAATCTAAAATCTTTTCAAAATCAAACAAAGAGTTCTTCGAGAAGAAAGCCTCACAGCCTCAGTCTAAAGGAACAAGTCGGGTAGTTGACATCCAAACATGCTTTAAATGCAATCAAGTTGGACATATTGCATGAAAGTGTACCAACTTGAAGCCTAAGACTGAAGTTGATGAGATTCAGAAAAAGAAAGTTGATGGAAAAGGAAAAGCTCCATTGCTTGTTGAGAAAAAGGTTTTGAAAAATGATAACACCAAAGTCAAAATCGAATCTGTTAAGAATGAGATAACTAAAAATGATAAATTTTACAAACGAGCTGCCTCATCTCAACAAACTTGGAAGCCAAAATGTGTTGATCAGAAAGCAAGTTCTCCAAAACCAAAGGTTTCTGAGACTGAAAAGTCATCATCTTCAACCAAGAAGATGTATGTACCTTTGGATTTGTATGAGAAACTTCAGAAACAAAAATCAACTTCTGTAAAGAAGTTTGTGGTGAAGAAAGACCAATCATCTGGTCAACCTCCGAAAAAAGGATGTTTCTTTATGCAAAGAGGTTGAGATTGGGTCTGAGGAGAGCTTGAAGATGAACGACAAAAATTTTCCACCACTATACACAACAACAACCCACATCAATGTCAAGTTACCCGAGTCAAAGAAGGCTTGGGTAGCATCTAAATCTAATTAAATGTTTTTGATTTGTGCAGGGGCTTCCTAGATCCGTTTCACGTTGGATTATGGATAGTGGAGCTTCTCGGCACATGACGGGAGAAAAAGCCCTGTTGTATGATGTTAGAGGGTTTAATGGAGGTTACATGGGTTTTGTTGGAAATCAAGGAGGTAGAATAATTGGTGAGGGAACTCTATCCAATGGGATTGTCACATTTGAAAGAGTAAATTACGTTGCCGAGCTGAAGAACAATTTGCTGAGTATTTCTCAAATCTGTGACCGCATGTATACAACGCACTTCACAGATAAAGAATGTTTAATCTTGAAACCAGGGTTTGTTGTTTCCGAGGAGTGGATAATCATGAGAGCACCTAGAGTAAATGACCTGTACGTTTTAGACATGAGTACAGCAACTACTTCAACAGGTCAGGCTCATTGTTTCATGTCTCGAGCCACTGAAAAAGAGTCACAGTTATGGCACAGAAAGATGGGGCATATTCATCTTCGAAAAATGAATTACTTGGTTCACAACGATCTAGTCAGTGGAGTTCACTTAAAAGGTTTCCATCTGGAAGGAGAATGTATTAGCTGCATCAAAGGCAAACAAAAGAAGAAATATCATCCGCATAAGCAAGTTAATTCTGTCTCAAGACCGTTAGAGAGAATTCATATGGATCTTTTTGGTCCAGTGAATGTCAAAAGTATTACCAGTGATCTCTATTGTCTTGTAGTAACAGACGATTATTCAAGGTTTTCATGGGTATCATTTCTAAAAACAAAAGAAGAGACCTTCGACAGTTTGATGGCGTTGTTCAGAAAAATTAAAAACCTATACCAAGCTCGTATCAGAAGAATCAGAAGTGACAATGGTACTGAGTTCAGGAACAACCGAATGGAAGAATTTTGTAATGAGAGAGGAATATTGCATGAATTTAGTGCTCCTTACACTCCGCAGCAGAATGGAGTAGCCGAACGAAAGAACAGGACACAAATCGAAACGGCTAGGACGATGCTTGCTGATTCAAAGCTACCAATCAATTTTTGGGCAGAAGCAGTGTCAGCCGCATGTTATACTCTCAACCGGGTTCTCACTGTAAAGAAATCCAACAAAACATTCTTTGAGCTGATAAATCACCGCAAACCTAACCTAAAGTATCTGGAACCGTTCGGGTCTCCCTGCACAGTTTTAGAGCCTTTTGGGAAGTTTGGACAGAAGAGCATTTAAGGAATATTTGTGGGATATTCGAGTCCACAAAAACGAGTCTTTGTTCCAAGTTTAAAGCGGATTATAGAAGCACACAATGTTGAATGTCAAGGCTATACAATGCCACCGCAGAACCCCGGTGACTCATGGCGCTTCAATTACGATACTCTGTGGGGTTCATTCGACATGGAGGAAGAACCAGAGTTCTTTGACGAGTTGGATATTCTAAGAGAGTATGAGTCATCTCATGATAGGTTCCTAGCTGAGTCTTCCACACGTCAACGACAAACTTCAAATGATGATGAAGCCGGTCTAAGCAATGGTGGAGAACATGATGATATTCAGCAAACTCCTTCAGAACATGAACAAGCTCCCGATAATCAGACGGCAACAAATGATGAATTAACACCTGATATCGGTCCAACATTTGATCATGGTGATTCTGAGTCTGAGGGGGAGCAGATCCAGATTTCAGATCAAACAATTCCTATCAGTGAACAAAATGCAAATCAAAATGTCATAAATTTGGAAGGCGAGGTAGACATTCCAGGCGAGGTGATGCCAAGAACTCTTTCATATCACCTTGAAGAGCTGATAATTGGAGAGTTACAATCAGGCGTTCGCACCAGACGACAGATTGACCAAGGCCTTACTTGCTTTTATTCTACTGTTGCTCCTTTACAAACAAAATTTTCACTCAGTTGTTTCATTTCGCAGATTGAGCCGCGAACGTACAAGGAAGCACTAACTGAAGATTCATGGGTCAACGCTATGCAAGGGGAGCTAAACCAATTTGAAAAGTTGGGAGTCTGGAAGCTAGTGGATTTGCCTGAAGGTCACAGGAAGATAAACACCAAGTGGGTGTTTAAGTGCAAAAGAGACGACAGAGGGGTTGTTATTCGAAACAAAGCTCGACTCGTTGTCCAAGGCTTTAGTCAGCAGGAGGGTATAGATTTCACAGAAGTATATGCTCCCGTTGCTCGACTTGAAGCAATTCGAATCTTCCTAGCATTTGCATCGTGGAAGGGATTCAAAGTGTACCAGCTTGATGTTAAGTCGGCCTTTCTCTACGGCAAAGTGAAGGAGGAAGTCTATATCGGACAGCCACCTGGCTTCACCGACACAATCCATAAAGACAAGGTTTATCTCTTGGATAAGGCATTATACGGCTTACACCAGGCCCCGAGAGCCTGGTATGAGACTCTGTCTCAGCATTTGCTAGCCAATCACTTCATCCGAGGAAAGATAGACGCCACCCTCTTCACAAAAGAAGTCGACGGACATCTTCTGATAGTACAGATCTATGTGGATGACATAATTTTCGGGTCTACAAACGAACAACTCCGCAAAGACTTTGAAAATGTTATGAAGCAGAAGTTTGAAATGTCATCGATAGGTGAGATGAAGTTCTTCTTGGGACTTCAGGTTGATCAACTACCCGAGGGAACTTTCATACATCAGACAAAGTACATTCATGATGTCTTGGAGAAGTTCGGGATGTCAAAAGTGTCAACAATGTCCACCCCATTAGCAAGGAACCATGGAATAAATCCTGATCTCACCGGAGATAAAGTGGATGAAACATTGTATCGCTCCATGATCGGATCGCTAATGTATCTGACAGCTTCAAGGCCGGATATTATGTATCCTACCTGCCTCGCAGCACGGTTTCAGTCAAACCCCAGAGCTTCGCATTTGATTATTGTGAAACGGATATTACGCTACCTGAAAGGAACTCCATCTTTGGGGTTCTGGTATCCAAAAGAAGGAGACTTCATGCTCGAAGGGTATTCTGATTCCGACTTTGGATGCTGCAAAGTCAACGCCAAATCAACAACAGTGGGGAGCCAGTTTTTCGGACCACGGTTAGTCACCTGGCAATGCAAGAAGCAGACCTCTGTAGGTTTATCCACATGTGAAGCTGAGTATGTATCTGCCAGCAGCTGCTGCTCTCAGATCTTGTGGATCCAACAACAGATGCGCGATTACGGTTTGCAATTCCTTAGCTCTCCTATCTTTGTTGATAATGAGGCAGCAATAAACATCACTAAAAATCCTGTTCATCATGCTAAAACAAAACATATTGAAATTCGTCATCACTTCATTCGCGATTGTTTCGAGAAGAAGTTGATACGAATTGAGAAAATCCATACTAACGAGCAAAAAGCTGATTTACATACCAAAGCATTTGATAGAAAACGTTTTCAATATCTGCTAAAATTGAATGGTATGAAGCTTTTGTCGGTAATGGAGGGGATTCTTAGCATTGATGAAGACTCCACTGTAGGTGATGATGAAAAACAATCTGCAATGGTTTGTCGATTTTTTACTTGTTTTGGTCTTTAGGGGGAGATAGGTATAGGTATATAATTTCAGAAAATCCAAAAATAATAAAAAAATTGAAAAACCTAAAAACATGACAAAATGTCAAAAATCCAAAAACAATAGAATATTGAAAAAGAGCTTGCGTAAAAAGGGAAAATGATAGTACATCAGCTAGACAGTCTCAGTATGCTAAAGATTTGTAATGAATATAGTGTTAAACAGTCTCGCTGATGATGTGTCAATAGATTTTTATACATTTAGTAGGTTTATTCGGGATATAAACATAATAATTCAAACTTGCTTATTTCGTGGGGATCACTACTTGGATATATAGGTAACCCCTGAAATCTCGTTTGAAAGGTCCCTCTTTCTGAAATACTAGGTCTTTATACTCAGTGATATCTGGGGTATTATTCCGGGACTTCTGCTGAATGGAAGTTCTGACCTAGTCCCCGAATAATACTTTCCGAATTGCTTGAAACATAGCGCAGCCCTCAGCAAATTGATGAAACAATAAAATTGATAATCATTGCTGTTGTAAAAAGATCCTATAAAGGGGACACACCAAAAGTCGAAGCCGTCATCTCTCTGCTGAACGGAAGTTCTGACCTGCGCTCTCACGGCCCTCGCATCTAACCCCTTACATATATCATCTGTGGTATACTCACCTGTAAGACTGAATATTGGGATCTGGATACGGGAGTATATTCAAGAGGTGGGACACATGAATGAGTTTAAGTTCTTAATTCACCTAATTCATATCCTGAACAGATTGAAACTTGTATAAAAATTTAAAATGGATCAGTATATTGACAATCGATGTGAACTGTTTAATGCTTATCATGCTATCAAGCTTAACGGTACTTGTGACTTGTCGGTAGCTGATATGATTCCCTAACACACTCACCAAAAATATGTTTGTTGTTGGTGCAGTTGTCTTAGGGCAGAGCTGATTGTATTGTGAACAGTAAACGAGAAATCTTGTATTAGACTTAGGATCGCTCATTAGTCCAATTAGGTTTAGGACCGCTCGAGTGGCAGGTTAATGGACCGCTTATTGGACATATGTGGACCGCTCGAGTGACTTTGTGTTGGATCGCTCGAGTGGTAAGTAGTTGGATCGCTCATATGGATCTGTCCATATAAGCGACCCATGATGCCTATAAATAGGTCATATGAGCGGTTCCTGTTGTGAGTCAGTAGCGTAAGTGTGTATGTAAAGGCGAAGCCCTGTCCGATTGTCTCCACAAACTTGTAATTTGACATATATTCAATACAGGAGACGTTAAGTAGTGAAATAAAGCTTTACGAAGACTAATTCAATGAGTTCCGCCTCTGACTTAGTCTAAGTACTCTTCTGAACGACTCGTCAGGTCAGAAAACGATCCTACAAGTGGTATCAGAGCTCAGGAGGAAGAGTTCTTACCGTTTAGCTCGATTTTTGCTCGAAATTCTCACTTCTACACCTTCTTTTTCTGATTCGAAGAGATTTCACGGTCGAAATTTACTGAAAGTCTCAGGGATTGTGCGCAATAGTACCGTGACAAACCCTGGAAAGTTTCAGATCAAAATTCGAAGTTTAAGTGGGTCAAAATTGGATTTGAAATTTGGACCGCTCGATCGAACTGTTCTTGGACCACTCATCCGGACGGATCTAGAACCGCTCATTTGGTCGGATTGATCTTGGACCGCTCAAAATTAACTTTGATGAATCGCTTATTTGGACCACCTTGAACCGCTCGAACAGACCTTACCTGGACCGCTTATCTGAAATTGTCTGGACCGCTCATTGATACAAGACTGTCTGAATCGCTCGAACGATTATTGTTTGAACCGCTCATTTAGACATTGTCCTGGTCCGCTTATTCGACAAATTTGATTGGACCGCTTATTTGAACTGCTTTGGACCGTTCATCTGATCAATAGTTGGTTCACGTTTTAGTCAACTAGCACGTGTTGGATTTGCGTAAAAATGACAATGAGTTTTGATGTGCAGGAAAACAATGATTTTGAGAGAATGAATAGTTGGTATCGAGGATATCTTAGTAGTTCTTATCAGAAAATATCAAAAGAAATTTGGTATGAACGTTTCAAAGGCTTTTTGAGTAAGAAAGATGAAAAATTGGATGATTTGGAGAGACGTTTTGATCGTTTGATAGACTATTTGAAGGAAAATCAAATAGTGATATCAGAAGCTGAGATAGTATCAAAGTTCGCTAATGGTTTATCAGTTGAATGGGATGATTTTTTGAAAAATTTGAAAGAAAATTCTAATTTTTCAAAATTAACTATGAATGAATTCATCGGCGAACTTAAAAATCACGATTATGAAAACTATCAAAAGAAGAGAGAAATATTGGATAAGATAAAAATAAATTTGGAAGATTTGAGTTTAAAAGTGATCAAAGAAATAAATAAAAAAATCAATGTTTGTTTGAAAACAAAAAGAAATTCGGTGTATGATATGAAAAGAGGCTGTTATATTGATGATAATAGAAATCCTCTTGATCTTGTTACAATCTTTGGTGCAGGTACATATAAGATAGAGAAAGAACAAGTGCCGAAGATTGAAGAATCTGTGAAGAATGAAACTTCATGTTCTGAAACAATATGCTTCGAATGCGACAACTTCAAGACTGAAAATGACAAACTCTTGAAGGATGCGGAAAGTTTGACATCGAAGGTCAAGAAGTTGGAAGACGAGAAGCAAGCTGATATTAAACAGATTCTTATGTTACAAGAAGATTGTGAGAAAATGAAAATTGAAAATGACAAACTGTTGTGTAAAATGAACAGTTTGACATCAGAAAACAAGAAGTTGAAAGAAAATGAAAAGGTTTTTGAAAGCAAACAGAAATCATCAGAAAATGAAGATTTCTGGATAAAATTGGAGAACAAAAATCTGAAAGCTAATGAAGTGAAACTTCAAGAACAGATAAATGTTTTGGAAAATGAAAAATTTGTTCTTGAAAACTTGAAAAATGAAAATGAAAATTCAATCAAGTGTCATCTTGAAAGAATCTCTCAGCTTGAAAGTAAAGCTGAGAATTCGAGGAACAGAATTGATGAACTTGAAAAGAAGTTGATCGGTTTTGTGACTTCATCTGACAAGTTGAATATTCCTTGTCCAAAACCAATCAATTCTGTTCCAATGAGTGACAAAGTCACAAACTTTGACAAAGTCAAAGTTAAAGATTGTGATGAAAAATCTGATGATAAAAAGGAAAAATTTCAGAAAAATGTTCTGCAATCAACTGAAAAGGGTGAATGCTCGAAGCAAAAACCTTTGAAGAAGAAAGCAGAACAGAATCAGAAGATTAAAAATGAGAAAATTGTTCAAAAAGATAGAAAAAATTCATCAGATCGTTCATCCAATCAAAAGAAAAAAATTAAAAAATGTAAAAAATGAAAACTCAAAAAATGTTGGTAATAAGTGGTGCAGGTTGGACCACAGTGCTTCAAAGCCAAATTCAACAGATTTGAGGAAGGAATATCACCAGGCCAAACAATGTTACGACTTAAATGTTTGGTACAACGGTGGTAACTGGTATGATAACAGGGTGTGCTACAGCTGTGGCTATCAGGGGCATATTGCTGTTAACTGCCAGTATTGGAGTTATGAGACCAGGAGATGCTTTAATTGCAACATCAAAGGTCACATTGCCAGAGATTGCCCAAGGAAATCGAATGAAAGATTGAGGGGTAATTCTCAGAAATCGGCAAAGATTCCAGTCAAATTCAAGCCCCAGGAACAGAAGGTTCTGAAACCTAAAGTTCCAGAACAGTCAATTCAGGAAAAGAAAGTTAAACTTTCACAGGGGCAAAAAGACCGACTGAGGAAGAAGAGGAAGAAGGCAAGAGAGTATCTTGAGAAGATTTTGTCCTCGGGTTCACGGGATAAACAGAATAACAGTTCTGATGAATCTACTCCCTCAGTTGCAAAGACAAGCAAAAAGAATTCATCAGATACAAATCTGGGGACAAAAGAGGAGAAGAAGAAGAAGAAGGTAACATTCTGTGGCGATGAATCTGTTTCTTCGGAAACAAAGGAGCCACATGTTGGCGATGAATCTGACTCAGTAAAGTCAGACAAGCCACATTCAGGCAATGATTCTGGTTCGTCAAAGCCAGAAGAGCCATTGGTTGAGGAAAAATTGTCGAAAACACCCAAGGATGGTCGGGCTTGGGTGGATCTTTTTAAATGAAAAACCCTGACTTGCCGGAGATCCCAAGATGGTATTGCGGATCATGAATCGGCATCTTTCTAAATCTGTTTGTGAAGATGCAGGACTTGCCGGAACTCCCAGGTTTGTAAGCGAGGAGTAGGAATCGGCACCTTGAGAATTCAACCAAAAGATGGTAATTGGTTGAAAAACAGGTTTGAAAAGCTTAATTGCAAAATTTACAAGCGGTTGTATGTTTGTGAAAAGTTGATCTTACAAGTGGTTAAATCAAGGTCATTGAATTGGACTTGATTTAACTATCATTCAAGAATTTGGTAAAACAAGATGATGAAGTAACCCCGTACCTAAACTGTTTGGTAAACAAACTAAGTTTTCCGGAAAAGCCATTTTGATTAAAACAAACTTAAATGTTTTGAAATCACAATGGGAAAATAGTTTGTTGCGAGGGGGAGTTCTGATTGTTTATGCCAGGTGGATAGAGAATTGAAGTGATTCTCATCAGGTTGTCAAGTTTGTACAGTTTGTTTCAAATTTTCCCAGAAAATCAAAATTGAAACATATTTTGATTTTAGGGGGAGAAAAATTTAAAAAAAAAATTAGAAAATTTGAAAATGTCAAAAACATTAAAAATTTAAAAATGAGTTTTGTTGTGAAAAAGAGGAAATGATTGTAAATCAGTGGACTATCACAGCATGCTAAAGAAATGTAATGTAAAATGTGATAAACGGTCTCGCTGATGATGTGACGATAGGTTTTTGTACATTTAGTAGATTTATTCGGGATATAAACCTAAAATTTCAAACTTATGAAATTCGTGGGGAACACTATTTGGATATATAGGTAACCCCTGAAATCTCGTTTGAAAGGTCTCGTATTCTGATATACTAGGTGTTTATACTCTATGATGTCTGGGGTATTATTCCGGGACTTCTGCTGAATGGTAGTTCTGACCTAGTCCTTGGCTAATACTTTCCACAAAATGCTTGAAACACAGCATAAAGCCCTCAGTTGATTAGACAATAAAATTGATAATCTTCTGTTGTAGCTAAAAAGATCCTCTAAAGGGGACACACTGCTAAGTCGAAGCTGATATCTCTCTGCTGAACGGAAGTTCTGACCTGAGATCCCTCAGTTCTCGCATTTTTCCCCTAATTTATATACAGACATCATTGTAGTGTTCATACCTGTAAGACTGAATATTGGGATTCTGGATACGGGAGTATATTCAAGAGGTGGGACACATGAATTGAACTAAGTTCATAAAATACCTAAATAGTATCCTGAATAGATTGAAAATTGTATGAAAATTTAAGAGGACAAATATATCGTCAATCTACGTGAATCGTTTAGAACTTAAAACGATTAGAAGCTTAACGGTGCTTGTGTTGTGTCTCAAATACTGATATGATCCTCTTGCACAAACTCACAAAAATATGTTTGTTTTGCATTTAAATTTCTGTCTTTGCATTTACATTTCATATTTTGAAAAATCCAAAAAGATTTTCGACAACTGATGTTGAATAGCTGATTTTCAAAATCTCAAAGGCTAAACTTGACGAACAAACAGGTTGGTTAAATCGTGTGAAATGTTTAAAATGATTCATTAGATTGAATCAGAAATTAAGATGTTTCAAATTTGTGAATTAGTGTTTAATTGAAAAGGTATCAAATGATTAGTTGATTCATTAAGTTGAATCACAATTATTCTGGTTTGTGATAGAGTGTTTGAGTTTTTGCAGGTTTCTGATCCTGTTGCTACAGATAGCCAGGAGACAAATCAGAACCAAAGATGAGCTTAAACAGAGAAAGCCAGGAGTTGATTTCAATGTTGATAACGATTTCCAGACAGAGATCCTAGCATGATGATAGGGGGAGTCTGATGAAAGTTAGAACCAGAGAAAGATCCAGGCATATTTTTTCAGGGAGAAGTTCCTGCAGAAGATTTGATTCCAGGCTGAGTTTCTGAAGAAGACCGAACAAGATTGAAGAGCTGTGAATGATTGAAGACTCTCACTGAAGATTCCGTCAACATTCAAGGGGGAGTCTGTTGGTGCAGTTGTCTGTCGACTACATCTTCGTTCGAGTCTTAGGGCAGAGCTGATTGTATTGTGAACAGTAAACGAGAAATCTTGTATTAGACTTAGGATCGCTCATTAGTCCAATTAGGTTTAGGACCGCTCGAGTGGCAGGTTAATGGACCGCTTATTGGACATATGTGGACCGCTCGAGTGACTTTGTCTTGGATCGCTCGAGTGGTAAGTAGTTGGATCGCTCATATGGATCTGTCCATATAAGCGACCCATGATGCCTATAAATAGGTTATATGAGCGGTTCCTGTTGTGAGTCAGTAGCGTAAGTGTGTATGTAAAGGCGAAGCCCTGTCCGATTGTCTCCACAAACTCGTAATTTGACATATATTCAATACAGGAGACGTTAAGTAGTGAAATCAAGCTTTACGAAGACTAATTCAATGAATTCCGCCTCTGACTTAGTCTAAGTACTCTTCTGAACGACTCGTCAGGTCAGAAAACGATCCTACATTTGTAAATACTTTACTTTCATTACATTCTGTATTTTAGTTTCTGTAATTCATTTCTAGTTTAGAGATTTTATAGAAAATCCAAAAAGATTTTTCATTTCTGCTTTATTTTACGACAAACCAAAGCAGAGAGTTGATCTTCAGATTCACAGTCTGATGCAGATGCAGGAAGATGTTCTAAACTGGAAGATGGGTTGGGAGCTAATCTTGATAGAACCAGAGAAAATGAAAAGTCCATGCAAGTTCATTAATTTGAAACTTGTAAATTTTCAGAAAAAGATTGATCAAAATATCAGTATGTTTTGTCTCGAGTCAACCAAGGTCATTAAGTTGAACTTGGTAGGCAAATTAAGTACCTAGGGTCATTAACTTGGACCTAGATACTTAAGTGGATTTCTCAAACACTGACAAAGTCAAAACAGTCAAAAAGTCAAAGCTTTGAGAGTCAAAGGGTCACCTGGATCAAACAGGCTGACCGATCGGCCAGCATTGCAAGCCGATCGAACAGCCAAGCCGTGTCAAGGACACCTATAAATAGGTGGTCAAGGGTTCAGTCAAACGGTTACAATATTCGATCGGCCGACCTTTCTCTCTCTAAATTTTTCTTCTGATTTCGTTGATTCTTGATTCCCTTTGGAGATAGAACATTGGTTTGTTGGTTTGCTCATCATTCACGGTGCCGAAGGTATGTATTTCACAATCAAATCTGCATTTTTATATGTGTTCTTCATGACCGTATCTGTCGGAGCCTTTATCTTAGATCTAGGAGATTTTAGGAACTTTTGATGAATTCCAAGCATAGGGTTCTGTTAGGAATGCTTAGATCTATAAGTTTGCCGGATCAATTTGTGTTAAATCTTGTTGAAACTGAGTAGATCTAAGAATTTGGTGTTCGACAGTCGGCGAGGTTTTTATTGAATTATTCCTTGATCTGATCGAGTTAGACAACAATGAACATAGGGTTTTGATCACGACAACATTAGGTACATAGATCTGTGTTCAATTTGTGTTGTTTTGTCTGAAAACTTTTTGAAGATTCTTGAGTGTTCATATATGTTCTTGAACGAGATGCCAGCCGATCGGCTAGCCTAGCCGATCGGACAGCCATGATAATAATTGCCTGTGTTGATGATTAATAGGATTATTCATGCCTTGAAAATTGTGCCTTCATATGTTATGAAATTTTTGTGATAAAATGTTCCGATATATGCTAGCCGATCGGTCAGCATTGCTAGCCGATCGAACAGCATTGCTAGCCGATCGAACAGCATTGCAAGCCGAACGGACAGCATCCTCATCATAACAAAGATTTCTGTGCAAGATTGCCAACCCATCGGTCAGCATGTGCCAGCCGATCGGACATCATTAATGAAAACTCCATTGCTGTTTAAACATAGTTTGCTAGCCGATCGGTCAGCATTGCTAGCCAATCGGACAACATCCTTATCATACCTTGTTATCTGAACAAAGTGATAGATCGATCGACCAGCATAGCCAGCCGATCGAACAGCATGACCAACCGATCGGTCAGCATTGCAAGCCGATCGAACAGCCCTGCTAACCGATCGAACAACATTGTTTATTTGATTCAAGAAGGCATGCTAACCGATCGATCAGTCACTGTCTCACTACATGTACTAACCGATCGAACAACAATGCTAATCGATCGAACATGCCATTCGATTCTCTAGTACTATCACATAGAGATTCCCAGTGTTAGAAAAATTTTCAAAACTTTCATCTTTCATCCTTATGCCTCAATACCTGTGCAAATGATTAATAATGCATATACTTACAGGGAAGAGGAAAGGATACAGATAAAGGTCACAATGTATATTGCCTGATTGATGCTGAAAACACGGATGGTACGGTGGTTGAAAAAATGGCAAAATTTTTGAGAGAAAGCAGAGTGGCAAAGGCTTTATCTGACAGAACTGCTGTTTATGAGTCTCATGTTAGAGCTTTCTGGGACACAGCAAGATTTGAAGAATCAGACAAGATGATACACGCAATTTTGAGAAAGAAAGACCAAACTGGAAAAGACATAGATGTAGAATTTGAGTTTGGTGTTGAAGATATTAGGAGAGTTCTAGACCTACAAGATTCTGATGATGATCCAACAATCATGTCTGAACGCCTTGTTAAAGGGTTGTGGTGCAGAATGGGATTTACAGGTCATATTAATGGAAAAATGCTTAAAAGAAGTTTCTCTAAGGCTTACAGATACTTGATGCACTGCATGGTACACTCACCGCCACACAGAAAGGGAGCATATGATGAAGTACCTGATTACATCATGAACTTCGTTGCTAGCCTGGTATTGAACAAAAAGTACAACATTTCTAAAGTAATCTTTGAGTACATGAAAGAGAATTGCAAAAATGAAGGAGATAGATATATCATGTATCCAAGGTTCATCATGATGCTGATAATTGATAAGATCAAGGATCTTCCAAAGAACAGAGATAACATCATGGATTTGAGAAACGTAAACAATGAAACAATTGTAAGAATCACCAAAGGAAAGGATGCAAAAACAAAACAAATGATATGCAAAATCAAGGATATAGATTATGTTGCTCCTGAGAATGAGAAGTGGAGATATGAGAATAGTGATTCAGATAATGAAAATGTTAAGATGAGCGAGATGGCTGAGAAGAAGACTAGATGGTGGTGTGTAAGAGATGGAAAACGAAAGAGAACACCTAAGTCACCCCCTGCAGTTTCTATCCCGAAGGATGGAGATAAGGGTATAATGAAAGGGGGAGTCTTAAGATAGTAAGAATTTATGTTTATTAAATGTTTCTAATAAATCTATCAATATTTGTTTTGCAGGGTCTTCTGGAGAACCGCAACAAAGATTGATAGATGAAACTGTCTTGGAGCCGTCTGTGGTTATTGAGCAAGGAGTTGATCTTCTGAATCAATCTTTTGAAAGTTATCTGAAAAGGAATGAGGAAGCAGCAGCTCAAAAGGCTCAAGGATCGAGTGTTCAAGTTGAAAATGTTACGACAGTTGAACCTGAGGTTGAGGTTCAGGATAGTTCAAGCGAAGGTGATTCTGAAGCTACACAATCTGAATCTGAATTGGATCCAACAACTCTTGGAAGAGGGAAAGCTCAGCTAAAGAAAAAGCCTTTGAAGAAAAAGAAAACATCTGATGAAGAAGATTTGTCTTATGAACCAGATGATCCAAAGAATCAAAGAAAGAAGAGAAAAGCTGTTCAAGCTGGAGTTATTCCAAGATAAGTTAGAGCAAAGAAAGCTGGTGCTGAACCACATAAAGAAAAAGGAGGAAAGAAACATCTTCAGAAGTCAAAGGTTCTTGAAACAGAAAAAGATCAAAGTATTGAAACTCCAAAAGAACCTGAGGTACAAAGTACTGAAGAACCTGTGGTGAAAGCTCAAGAAAGAACAGGAGGTGATGATTATGTAGAAATCGCTGGATTCAAAGCTGCTACTCCACGTCCTCCTCCACAAGATAAACCAGGATTGTCACATCCTAAAGATTCAAAGTTTGATTACATTTTTGAAGGTCTTCCAGAAGCAACAGGAATTTACACAGAAGACATTCCTGAAGACGATTATGACATGTCCAACAATGAAGTAGTACAAGAATTGTTACAAAAGGTCAACAAGTTGGAAAAAGAAAAAGCCAAAACAGAATTAGAACGTGATATTCTAAAGAAACAGGTTGATAATTTGATGAAAGCTTCTGATCAAGTCAGAGCAGTGTTGATAGACCAAGAGGAAACAATGAACAGAATGAAGAATGAAGCTCATGATAATTCAAAGGTGTTTGAACTGTTGACGGCAAAGATTGCTTCGTTGAATGTGAAGATAAAAAACTTGGAAGATGTGAATCAGACGCTTAATCAGCTTCTCAGTGAGATGAGTGAAGATTCATCAAACGAAATGAAGGCAATGAAGTTGGAAATGGAAGCCATGAAGGCAGACAAAGTAGTGAAGGATGAACAACTTCATATGTTATACTCTGTAATGGAGAGTCACCTAAAGATGGATGTTCATGCTGCCTTCAATGAAATTGAAGTAAAAAGAGCTGAAGAAAGGAGAATTGAACGAGAAAGACGTCTAGCTGAAGAAGCCACCCAAAGGAATAAAAATGTGATTGAAGATATTCAAGAAGCTGGTGGATCTTCAAGTCAGCCAGAAGTTGGTGGTTCATCATTTCAACAAGATATTGAAATGGTTGATGTTCAAGAACAACATGTTGATGGGATTCAAGAACAAGTCATGGAAGATGATGGACAAGTTCAAATCTTCATGATAATTGGTGAGTCTTTTGAACCTTTTGATGTTGACAATGTTCTTCGAAGAGTAGCTGTTATTCAAAGGAAGAGAAAAGCTAGAGAAATGTTGTTGTTAGAATGGAAGACGAAGCAGTTTATTCTTGTTAGAGATGCTCGCTTAGTGCCTTACAATGTTCAAGAAGTTGCTCGTCAAATGAAAGTAAAGAAAGGCGAAGAAAGGCAATGAAAGCTCGTGGAGAAATCGTTGGTGATGATTCCGATGTAGAGCTATTTGGAGATGATGAAGAAGAAGATAAAGATGATAATGATGCGGAAAAGGATGACAAGCCTGATGATCATGATGATAAAGATAATAAGGGAGATGATGATAACGATCAGGGTGCTTCCGGGTTATTGATCAGAGATCCAATTGTTCAAGAAAGAATCAATGAATTGATGAATGATGAAATCAACGAACAAGAGGATGATGTACAAAATGAAGCATCATCATCAGGAAAACGACATGTTGATCAGGTATTCCTTTCAAACCCAACTGTCATTTACTTGAATGTTCAACAAGAAAGTGAGGTTGAAGTTAGAAGAACTAGAGCTGAAATGCTAGAAGAGTTGGGGTTAGAAGAAGGAAAGTTTAAGTTTGATATTGAGGAAGAGATTCCTCAGTCACCAGCAAAAGACTTCGAGCCCAGATATGCATATGAAGCAGCTCATTATGATGATGTGATTGTTGAAGATGCTTCAGATTCATCCGAAGACGAAATTGATTTTCATTATGCTGGAATTGATGAAACATTCCCTTCATTTGCTGAGATGTTCAAAGACAGAAGTGAATATGAAATTAAAAGAAAAATTGTTGAAAAGATCTCCACAGAAGGTGTTCCTGAAACTATTCCGAGAGAGATTCTTGATGAAGAGCGAAAGAAATGGTTTAAAAATATGCCTAAAGAAAGAAAAACTCTCAGAGCTCTCCAGTACTTTACTCACAACAAAAATCTATCATGGGGAGATATTCTATCGTGGGGATACCTTGAAGATCTTAAAGTGTATGCCATCAGGAGAGAAGAAGGAGTTCAATACTTCGAGTTCTTATCTGATATCAGTTCTCTACCATGGTGGGATGTGGATGAGTTGGTAAAAACAAAGAACATCAAGAAGTTCTACTATGGTCCTGAAGTTAGACAACATGATCAAGATCTATGGAACTACATCAAGTTGCAAGCAAAGAATGGCTATCCTGATTGGAAGCCACAGTATCCAAGGCAGATTGTCACATACTTGGAAAATGGAAAGAAAGATATAACTCTGGATGTAAAGCTGCCTAAGTGTTTGAAGAACATGCCTCTCAGAGCCATCAAGCAAGATTTTCATGATCTGTTTCAAGGTTGGTTATACAATGAAACCACGGCCGAGGCAATTATCTTTCTTTATGACAAGTCCATTGGAAAATCTAGAAGAATCAGCATTTTGGATCCAATGTGGCTTGTTAACTGCTCAAAGAAAGACATTGATTGCTTGTTCCTTAACAAGATCGTTTATGAGAAGAGAGACAAGGCTCAAGCAATGCAATATCAAGGAATTGTGGATGTATACTTCGCTCAAGACATCAATTCAGGTAGATATTGGAAGTCTAAATGGAGAAACATTGAAATTGATGAATTCTTGAAAAGATACAAACGCAGTCAAAGGTCTAAAGAGATAGCAAAGAGAGCAGCTGAATTGTGAAGACGAAAAATGGGGATTGTACCACCTACAGATCAGACGCCAATTGAATCTAAAGAAAATAAAATTCCTAAATGGGATCGAAAGCGTGATGGTGACCCAGAGTATAGAAAATGGTGGATGACTGAAGGTAGACACAAAAGACGAAGAATGTTAGAGGAAAGAGAAGAAAATTGGAGGCAAAAGGCGAAAGAGCGAAGAAGGAACAGGAAGAAATGAAGACTATGCTGGAAGGAACTACAGCTACATCCGAGGGGGAGTCTGTTAGTGTAAACATCTGTAGCTTCCGTCAGTATGTAGTCATGTTTTGTAATGTTTGTGAACAATTTATGTCTGTATGTATGATAGTTAGTATAGTAGATCAGGATATGGCGCATTAATGTTAAGTGCTGACTTTTGTTGAGTATGCTAACCGATCGGCTAACCCAGCCGATCAGACAACCTAACCGATCGAACAGGGTGTTCGATCGAACAGCATGTCAGCCGATCGGCTAGCCCAGCCGATCGGCCGACACTCATTCTATCTTGATACTACTGCCTATAAATAACTAGCTGAACTGTTCATTTGTAACTTTTGCTGTTTTGACTCTCTGGCGAACTCATGTCAGTCTGACCTTTCAAAGGAGCTCGTGTACTTTCATATTCGATTAATGGAAGATCAGACAGTATTTCAGAGTTCAATTTGTTATCGTACATCTGTAGTTTGATTAAATGAATTCCGCGCATTAATCATATCCGATTCATCTAAGTTCCAGTCAATTAGATCCTGTCAAAAGGGACCTACAAACATCAAACCAATTCTTGACAATATTAAACCTCTGTTAACTTACCAAACAGATGTTCAGACACAATTCAACATCAACATAATCTAAATCTTACTCAAACACTAAATAATAAGTAAAAATAAAACACAACTTAGATTCATAAAATTAAATTTATTCATTTATTCATGACCTTAAAACTAAAAGTCCAATAATTACATCACATACTGAACAATATTAAAGATCAAATCTAAGAATAACAGTAAGAATTAAGAAAGTTTAGTTTCAACTCCATCGATTGCTGAACCTCTCGATCACCGCACTCTATATTACTGATAACACAAACAAGAAACAAACCTAAAATGCAAACGTCTCTTCTCAACTGTTGTAGCACATCTGAGTTTTCACGATATTGGACGAATCTATCTATCTATACTTTCTATAAAAGGAGAAAATCTTCCTGACGTAAGAAAATCTAACTTTCGATTTAACAAAAATACATATCGTCCGTTGAAGCTGCAACTTTTCTCGATAGAAGATACATATCGTCCGTTAAAGCTGCAACTCTCACATCAAAGAAGGTAGCACATGCAACTTCTCACGATGTTGCAACAATGATACTGCAGCATCGATATTGAAACGTTGATGTGGGATACGAATTTTCATTAAAACGACGATGTTGGAACAATGGTATTGGATCGATAACATGTAAACATAAACAACAAACATTCGAACAAAGAAGTGTAATCGGAGATTAGCGGCTGAATCACGAGAAAAATGCATTTGAGAGAGAGAGAGAGAGAGATACGCTCACATATATGAGCGAGCGAGATTTGAATGTGACACCAGATAATTATATCTTATTTATAGGATTAGAAAATATGGTTTGAATTTTGAATTTCAAAATTACTGATATTATCAGTAATTACTAATCTGATTTCAAAGCAATTGTCATGATGTTTATTGCGTACTGAAAGGTAAGTAGTGTATATCCTTATTTCCAGCTTTATTAAACTAAAAAATATTAGAAATGAAATGCAAAGTAGGAAAAAAAAAAGAGAGAGAACGTCAATTTTAAATTACCATTTTGCATATTTTGAATTTCAAAATTACTGATATTATCAGTAATTACTGATCTGATTTGAAAACAATTGTCATGGTGACTTTTCTAATTTTTATTTTAACTTTAGTTAAGAAATAATAACCGTCAGTTTGAGATGGTAATAGTCATCAAGAATTTTTTCTATTTTTTAATTTAACTTTAAATTTTATCACGAAAACAATGTTGGAGGAACTCTTATCTCATTGGAATGTAACAATTAGGTAAAATGGTAATTTCATTGTAATTCTACTTTTTATTTGATAATTTCAATCTATCACTAATTAACACCATCAGTAATAAAAATGTGAGCAATGGCTGTTTTTTAGGAAAACCGCTGATGGTCAATATCAATGGATGTCAACAATAAAAAAGTGAGCAGTGGCTATTTTTTCCTATCAGTGGATACCCATCAGTTTTTTAAACACTGATGTTTGGTCAGTCAGTGGTCAACACAAAGATTGAAGAAACAGAGGTTGTATTTCACCAGTGGAGAACTTTTAACAATCAAATGTTTCAACCAACACAGTGGTAGTAACAGGCATTTAAACAGATGTTGGGCTTTGAACAGATGTTTCGCCTTATATATCAGTTGTCTGGACTTAAACAGAAGTTTGACCTTAAACACATGTTTGCCCATAAACAAAAGTTTAGCCATAAACAGATGTTTGGCCTTAAACAAATATTCGAGCTTAAACAAATGCTTGCCCATAAACATCTGTTTGCAAAAAAAGACCAATTTCAAGAATACTATACCCAAATAATCAAAATGAGGAGCTTAATAAACACAAAGACTATTATAGCAAATAACCTCTGCTGATAAAACAACCTCTGCTGCTGAATATGAATACAAAAGCATCATAAAGCTAACATTTGCTGTTGAAACAAAGGTCTACAAAATATAACATCTGCTGATCATTCCACAGTATAAATTGCTAACATCTGCTGTGACTTAACAGTGATACAGTTCAACAGAGGATTTCAAACATCTGTTTACACACGCCTCATGATGAACATCTGCTGATAAACACCGAGACGGTTCAAGTAAAGGTCTGCCAAAGAGAACCTCTGCTATGAACTAACAGATGATGTAGTTCAACACAGAATGTTTAACAGCAGTGCTTTAACAGACCATGATCAACAGATGATAATATAATAACAATAATATTCAAACTGTAGCAATTACATTTTCATAAATCTAACAACCATCATCGAAGCTGTAACAAAATCTAAACACCGATACACTAAACATTGTTACATAAGAAAAACCGATACATAAATACTGATGTTGAATCCGCTGTAGATACTGAACCACTGCTGTTACTGAGCAGTGGTTTTCCTTTGGTTGATCAGGCCTTAGGTACATAAGTGCCTGTCTTTAACAACTTTGTCTTCAACAGTGTCCGTCTATTCAATTGAGAGAAATCATTTGTAGATCCCAATATCAATCCGGATCACAGTGGTTGGTTGTTTTAGTCCAAAACACCTATTGATTAAGTGTTTGAACTATGAAAAATTAAGAACAATCAAGAATGAAGATGAATCTAATGGATTGATGAATACAACAAGTGTTGTATTGAATCCAAACAAGTATATAAATCAATAAAGCACCTTGGAATCTGATTTGAGCACAATATCAAGAGATCTAATGTAAACAACACTTCATTCACCAAAGAGCCAAAAGCTTGGCTAGTGCTACAATGCTTGGGTTTATATAGGACCTGACTTGCCAGCATAATTATAATTATGCTAGAATCTTAACTACACCAAGTCAGGTTTGCTAGTTTCATGAAATTATAAAATAAGCCCCTAGACTATAAAATAAGCTACAAACTATTACAAAACTAACCCAGTACAAGTATGAACGATCTCAAAAGTTCCAGCAACATCCCCCTAGATCGTTGCATACTTGTCTTCACATTCTTCTGTAGTGTCCACTGGATTTTCTGTAGCTTTCTTCTCAGGCTCTTGAGGGATTTCTTCATTCCCTGCAGCTTCTGGTGATGTTTGAATTTCAATTGTTGTGATGGGAGTTTCTTGGTTAATAACAGCTTCACTTGTTGGTGGATCCTCCATAGTGGCCTCATATGTGGATGAGGCCGGAGGTGATAATGTTGCTTGGGATGTTGTGGTGGGCTCTGTTGTTGATGTGGAAGTCTTCTCTTTCTTCTTTTCATGCTTTTTCTTCTTTCTTGCTTCCTTCTTCTTTTCCTCAGCGTCCTTCCTTTTCTCGATTTTATCTACGAGGTCGAGCATCTCTCTCTTTATCTTCCAAGCTCGCTCCACTGCTCGCTGAAATAACATAGCCTCTTCAAGATTTGCGTTTCCGGCTCCAACATTAATACGGCTTGCATTCAGCACTGTAAGATCAGAGAGTCCAAACATAAACACATCCATTGGATCCAAGATTTGGATATCTACATTTTTGGTTGATCGAATGACAGCTTCACCAGTGCGACTATCATAAAACCACTTTTTGAAATTGTTCAAACATACTGCAAAAAGCTTGATTCTCGTGACAACTTTAGCAGGGTTAATTACCCACGTCACCTTTCCTTTTCAAGTAACTGGATCTATGGTTGTTTTGGACAGTCTTCTTCTTGGACGCTGCGGCCTGTGATTTGGGAAGCCTCTATTGCATTCTTTGGCAATTAAACGCTCAAAATCCCTGCCAATGCTTCTATTTTCTGGATTTAGTATATCCAGACGGCCGAGCTCACGCAGATCCCACCTTGGAAGAGTAAAGAGATCAAATCCAGTTTGGAAATACTGAATTAAGCCGCTTCTTCTTTTAACCACAAACATTCCCCTCAGATTGCTGTACATCCAGCTGATGATTTTGTCGGTGGCCTCGGTCTTCTCAACGGTTATCACCTGATAGAAGTCAGGGAGTTTTTCTCTTTCCTTTTTGAACCACTCGGGATGCTGTGGAGAGAAAGTCTTTCCATCTTCCTGCTCGTACACGACTTCCTCTTCTAATCCCCATTCGATAAATTTGGCCGGCATTTCATCCCTATCAACCTCTTCTTCATCGCTTTCATTACCTTCAGTTACTTTTTCGGTTGACTCCAGACGCCTTTTCTTTGCTTCTGCTTCTTTTGCTCTTCTGGTTGTTTCTTCTTCTATGAATGTATCAAAGTCGAAAATCTCAGCGAAGGTGAACATAGGCTCTATCTCTAACTTGGTACACATACTTTTCATCATTCTGTACAATTTTTCTATCCCCATCTGTTGGAATCTTATGAACTGCGATTGTTTGGCCACATAAGCATTCATTTCTTTGTTCTTCTTCCGTTGATCCTTTAACTTTTCTCTCAAGATGTTTGTGTCATTTACTTGGTTCTTGAGGAGACATATTTCTTTGGCTGCAGATGGACCGGTTTCTTTCACAAGTTTATCATAAAGTTCTTGAAATGGACGGACCCTTTGTGGAGCAACCGGTGGCTTTGATATCCTTGTTGGCTTTACTAAAGGAACTCTGGAAGACCCTTAATCAGTTGGCTTCTTCTTTGGAGGAGTTGTTTTACTTGCAGAGATTTCATTTGGATCTATTAATAACGTATCAACAAAATCATCCAAAGTTTGCTCTTCTTCCGACACCACAACCGGTCTCTCAGATTCTGACATCTCTTGTCTTTTAAGCCTCTTTTCTCGCTTTTCTTTTTCTTGCATCGCGTGAATTTCTTTCATATCTTGGATATGACGACGATGTTCCTCTGTTTCAGCAGCTTTGAAACTTGCACCCATGAGTCTTTCTGGGTTTTCAGATGTCTTTTTCTTCCTTGGACGCTCATCTTCTGCTGCTTACTTTCCTTTCAACCGTTCTTCCTTTTCTGCAGCCTCTGCTTTAGCTTGTGCAGCTCTTTGTTGTCTTTCTCGAAGTGCCTCTCTGTATTTTCTGTAAGCTTCCTTCACTAATGGCAGCCTCTCTGCAGAATACATCGTGTCATGCAGCATTACCCATTCATTTGTCTTAATCTCTGTGTACTGACGACTTGTTGGAACATGAAAGGTGTAGAGATCTCCATCATTTGGCATATTTTCATATTGGTCATTGATCAGCATTTGGATAAATCTGGGATACATCGCCCAAGTCGGCCCCTTTACATTCTCGATCATATAATTGAAGATTAGACCAGACAGGTTGAACTTCTGATTCAAACACAGGTTTAACATTGCTGCCGACCATTCCAGATTCAGGCCATCAAAACCACCCTTGCGATGAGCTAAGGTCATGGCAATTACGTGAACAATGAATCTTCAGTCTCTTGTTAGCCCATTTCTTTTTATTTCTTTCTTCTGTCTAAAGTCTCTTGCGTAACCCATGCCACGAAAACCATCTAGAATATCGTCCTTGCTCAAGCTGATTGGATCTTGAGCGTTATCTTTCAGCTTTAAAACCTTGTGAATCCTTTCTTCCGTTACAGCTATCTTCTTGTTGCGGACGGTTGCAGATATTCCTCTGGCATTTTTGATAGTTTCGGGTTTTGCAGTTTGCCAGAAGTCTTGAATACGGATTCGGTAAACGCGCACTTCTGTTTCAACTGCGTAGCCAATTCTGCTTGATCTTACCCATCTTGCTGCGTCCTGAAAATCCTGTGGAACTTGTTCAAGATTGATGCTTTGATTGTGCTTCAACGTTTTATCCCACTCAATATTCTTCACCATCCTGTTTTGGACATGAGAAACGAGGCAAGTTAGACAATTTTCGAGATGAAAATATAATATTTATAGATACAAAGACTTTAAGATTTGTATTTTAGAAAAATATTTACAAGAAATTTACATATTATAAAAGGAAAGTGAAATTATAAAAATTTAGGTTATAATAAAAGGTTAAATTAGGTATTTACAATAATTAAAAAAATAAAGAGTTAAATTCGCTGACAACCCAAACCGTTGTCTTCGCTGGTGTTTGTGATCGAGATCCGACAATTTCGCCGGTAATTATATCTGATCACGTGTGATTTCGCCGACAGGACTGAGAACATTATCTATGTCTTCGCTGATGGCTAGTGACACGGATAAGATATCATCGTCGGTCACAAAGGTGGACATCGGATGACTTCGCCGGTAAAGAACAAGTGAGTTCGATATTAATTTCGCCAATGATAACCGGCGAAGACAGGGTTTGGTCACGAGTTCCTTCATCAGCGAAGACATTCGTCTAGGCCGAATTACCGACGAAATAAAATTAATTCGCCGGTTGCTCAAACTCGCGTTCAAGACTTTTGGGATTCCTTGATTTAAACTAACTTCGCCAAGTTCGCCATATTCATGCTTAATTTCGCTATCATCAAAAATTTCTTGAAAAACCCTTCTTATACCCTAACTGCTTTCACACTATGATCATCACCGATCTAAACAATGTTCAATATTCACAAAGAAAATGGTTATGCCTCTTAACTCCTTCTCAAAACGACATAAGATCTATTCGATTCACGATGTCAGATACGAATCCGAAATAAAGAACCAAACCCAAACTGTCACACCCCGATATTTCCACGTATTACCAGTGGGCCCGGTGGGGAGTATCGTGACGTAGTTGATATCATCAAAGTCAAACAACACAAATTTATATGCATAGCGGAAGCAAAAGATAGATTCATTTCAACCAATTAAATTGTAATATTAAGTATCACAAGATAGTTGAAAATGATCCAAGGGCGGATCGAAGGAAAAAGGAAATTGTTCAACAGACTTTAAAAGCATCTAAAGCTTGCGAGACTTGAGTAATGACGCCTGGAGTAGCCAGCCTATTTCGTCTAGTACCTGCACTTAGCCTTTTTGGAAAATACGTCAGTTTACATTGGTAAATACAACTTAACTGACTCATTTTGAAAAGAGTTTGAAAATTAATTTGAATCCACTTAGGCAAAAATATCTTTTATAACTTGGGACAATTATTAAAAAAAATAATCTTGTATACAGTTTTACTTATTTGTCATCTATCATGGCTGGTTTGTAGGGCCGGACAAGATTAACTAACACGCCACAGGTATAATGCCCACAAGGTTGATTCCTTTAAGTGGATTACCAGTTTTTACATAATGCAACTGTCAGGTGTACGCCTACAACCCGTGCTTAGGTCGTGGCCATTTCTTTGAATGATGCCAAGGATATCCGGGACATGGTCAATTAACCCCCAAAGGTCATACACCAAATAATACAGAATAAAACAAGTTATGTAAATACATCAATGACAATCCAATTTAAATGATTACATACCCGACCAAGCGGTATTATTATAATACCGTATCCCAAGCCCGTATAGGGAAAATAAGTTAAGAGTATTTACCTGAGCAAAGTATAAATCAAATACAGCAAATGCACGTAGCTTTTACTGGGCTCCTAATCTGGAACGAAGGTTTTTAATAACTTATTAGAATCCTAACGGGTCTTTAATTAAGCCTAGACTTAGACCGGTTAGTTTTAAAAGAAGATACAGTCCAAAAACGCATGATTAAGCGAAGACCGGATTAGAATGTGGTTTAGACCCGACAAGCTTGAATACTTGTTTAGTTTGGGTAAACTAAACACATTCTAGATTTTGAGATGAAATGATATGGTTTGACCCGTTTCGGCTATTATATGCAAACTAGTTACATAAGCCGATCCGAACGCGAAGAGTGCGTAACGAGTAACCAAATGAGTCATATACAGGTTTCCTAAGTTAATATGCCTTAAATATGTTGTGACATCAGTAAGATATCTTCTATTATGCCCAAAATGAATTTAAACCCAAACTATGCCTCGTAGGGGTATTTTGGTCATTTTAAATGTTATAAAAGAGTTTAAATAGTAATCTGAGTTACAGGTCTGATTTAATCAGTAAAAATACTTAGTTTAATAAGTTATAACAGTAGGGTATCATATATATGTGAAATTTATTAATTATAACCATACTATGCACCGTAGGGGCATTTTGGTAATTTCACATAAGCCTAAAAGGTCAAAACTGGAAATCTGAGTTTAAAATTTTTGCTTACGGTTAAAATATAAAATTTACTGAAAATATCAGTAGGCATCAAACCTTATATGTTTAAAACAGTTTTGATACATGTTATGTGTTAAAAACGCTTAAAAGGCGATTTGGAGCTATTTCCGGGTTTTCAAAAGAAAGCTGATATTTTTATTATTCCAGAAGGCTCAAAACAATTTATTTATCATATTAGATCAGTAGAAAAAGATTTGGTATCAAAAGGATTTGTAAAACTCATTTTATAGCCCAAAAGGGCAAAACCGACAATAACCGAATTAAGCTTAGAACCCTATGTTATGCTTAGCCTAAAAATAAATAAAAATCTCCAAAAATCCCAAAATATTATTTTATATCAGTAGGTAAAAAGTTTGATATCAAAAATTGGGCTTAGATATGCTATATGCTAATTATGTCATTTAATTACTAAAAAGCTTCTTATTTACGCTAATGAGCATAACTCCTAATCTAGACCTCAAACCGATGTCAAATTTTAGGAAAAAGTTTATAAATCAGTAATGAAGGTTTCTACTCTTTTACTTTTTCAAAAATCACATTTTAAGGTGAAAAGGGCATATTAGTCAACATTTAAGCAATTAACGGAAACATGCGTATGAATCGGATAACTAATGAACCAAGTTGTATAATCATAGAGGGTTATACTTATATGAAACCTAGTCCTAATAAGGCTCTAAGGCAATTCTAAACTATGCTCAAACGAGTCAGAACTGAATGTCAAAGCAGAAGTCAAACTATGCGACTTTCGGTCCCGAACCGAGCCTAAACTGAAAATTGTCGTGGTGAACATGTTTAGACATGTTCTTACATTAATTACCAAGTTATATTAATGATAAAACAGGTTGCATGGCTTCTACATTGCTAATTATGCATTAATTTAAAAATAAGCTTTCTGTTGACTTTTTGAGATTAACTTTGACCCAACAATTGACCTAGTTAGAGTGGAAATCAGAGGGTTCCCTTTTAAGGGTTTATTGCCCACATAATTACCAACTTATAGGTACTTTTAATTCGAGATTTGACTGGACAATTATTGATTAATCTTGAAGTCAAACCTTAATTACGACGGTTTGACTTTAAGCTAATAAGCTAAGCTAAACTGAATTAAAGAAAATTAAGGACACTTACAAGGGTCCTAAGTATGATTAGGGATCCTAAGGAAGCTTGTAGCTGACCAGAGAGCTCTAGAGAAGTGTCTTGAATGAGAATGAAATGAGCAAGTCCCAAGTGTTTCAACAAAGCTCCTTATATACAAACTTAGATTGCATGAGATGATGCCAACCAAGTCTACTGATATTTTATGATGGTCCCATGTGTCCCTATAATGCCAAAACCAGTTTCCAAGACCCTGATTTCGAAAACCACTCTCTTAAGGCGGTGCAACAGGCTGAACATGCATCTGTCCATTTTCTGCTGCCAGCGACTGTCTTACGGACCGTAAGCAAAAAGCCTTGCAGACCGTATGCACCTCTTATGGACCGTAAGCCCTTGGCTTTGCAGTCCGTAACCGACCTTGGCTTATAACGCCCAGTTGCAGAGCTTGCGGACCGTAAGCCTAAGGCCATACGGTCCGTATCCGATGACCAGAAAACAAAAACTTGCAAACTTTCAAGCATTGACCATGCAATCTTTCATGGTTCGAATCTTGGGTCTTTTGCAACAGAATGGGACCACTTAATCAGTCTTAAAAGGTTATAAAAACCTTACCATGCACTTACACATCCTTGGATTCTTTTGGCCATGCATTTTAAATGAAGTTTAATTCTTTTGAACACGAATTTTAATTATGAACTTTGTTGTAACATTATTTAAATATCCAAATTCTTTTATAAACTGAATTTATTTATTATAGGAATAACCGGTTACATATATCAGATGTTTATCATAATGATTTAAGGTCTTGGGATTTATAATTTGGTCGCTCAGAGGTGTTTATTAACATGTCGACCTTTTTAAATCCTACCATACATCTTTTACTTGATCCAGGTTCCTGGCACGTTTATCTTACATGACACGTGTCTTTATTTTATTTGGTATGATTTTACGAGCTGTTACATCCTCACCCCCTTAAAAGAAATCTCGACCTCGAGATTTACTAAAACAAATGAGGGTACTTTTCTTTCATGGTGGACTCTAACTCCCACGTATATTCGGGACCTCTGCGGGCATCCCATTTTACCTTGACAATTGGCACATGTTTCCTTCGAAGCTTCTTAACCTGCCGATCCTCGATCGACAAAGGTTTTTCCACAAATTTCGAGCTCTCATCTATGTGCACATCTGTATGTGGTATGACTAGCGATTCATCAGCTAGACATTTCTTCAGATTGCAGATGTGGAATATATTGTGAATACCACTGAGCTCATCAGGTAAGTTTAACTTATAAGCCACTGTTCCTACACATTCGATGATCTCGAATGGTCCTATATACCTTGGGCTTCACTTACCTTTCTTACCAAATCGCATCACCCCCTTCCAGGGTGATACTTTAAGCAAAACTTTATCACCAACCTCAAACTTTAGAGGTTTTCGCTTTTTATCAGCATAACTTTTCTGCCTATCCCAGGTAGCTTTCAGGCGGTCATGAATCTGGACAATCTTGTCCGTCGTTTCAAAGACTATGTCAGGACCTGATAATTGAGCTTCTCCTACTTCTTCCCAACAAATAGGCGTTCTGCATTTCCTACCATATAATGCCTCAAAAGGCGCAGCCTGAATGCTTGTATGGTAGCTATTGTTATAGGAGAACTCGACCAACGGCAGATGGTTATCCCAACTACCACCTAAATCAATTACACATGCACATAGCATGTCTTCCAAAGTTTGAATTGTACGCTCACTCTGTCCGTCTGTCTGAGGATACAAAGACTATTGGAAACTTTTCCAAAAATGTGATGTGTATCTAGTATCCCTGTCCGAGATAATAGATATTGGTACGCCATGAAGTGATACAATCTTATCTACGTACAATTGGGCTAACATGTCGGAGCTGTAAGTCTCCTTAATGGGTAGGAAATGTGTTGACTTAGTCAGTCTATCAACTATTACCCAGATAGTATCATTTCCTTTCTTTGTCTTTGGCAACTTGGTGATAAAATCCATTGTCACCATTTCCCACTTCCAGGTGGGGATTTCAGGTTGTGGTAGCAAACCTAACGGCTTTTGATGTTCAGCTTTGACTTGTGCGTATGTCAAACATTTAGCTACATAGGCAGCTATAGACTTCTTCAAGCCTATCCACTAATAATTCGCCTTCAGATCCTGGTACATCTTATCAGCTCCAGGATGAACGGAATACTTAGAACTATGGGCTTCCTAGAGGATGACATCCCGAAATCCTCCATAAACTGGAACCCATATTCGTCCGTTTAACCTCAGGATTCCGTCCTTACCATAGGATAATTGTTCTTCAGTTACTCCTAGCTTTTCATCAGGGTAGTTAGCTTCCAAGACAGCTTCTTTTTGCGCAGCTAACAACCTTTCATTCAAGCTATTCCTTATTTCAATGCTTTTGGCATTGATTCTTATAGGCTTCACTCTTTCTTTCCTGCTTAAGGCATCGACAACCATATTTCCTTGCCTGGATGGTATCTTATCTCACAATCATAATCATTCAAAGTTTCCATCCAGCATCGCTGCCTCATGTTCAAGTCCTTCTGATTGAACAAGTGTTGAAGGCTTTTGTGATCAGAGTAGATCACACACTTAGTTCCATACAAGTAATGCCTCCACATTTTTAGTGCGAATACAACGGCACCCAACTCCAAATCATGGGTGGTGTAATTCTTTTCGTGCACCTTTAACTGGCGTGAAGCATAGGCAATGACTTTACCTTTCTGCATAAGCACACATCCTATACCGGTGTGTGATGCATCATAATGCACTACAAACTCATCAACCCCATCTGGCAATGTCAGTACTGGAGCGTTGCTCAACTTCTGCTTCAAAATATCGAAGGATTCTTGCTGCTTAGGCCCCCAGTCAAACTTGCTATTCTTGCGAGTGAGTAAAGTCAGGGGTGCTGCAATTCTTGAGAAGTTTTCAATAAATCGCCTGTAGTATCCTGCCAGTCCTAGGAAGCTGCGAATCTCCGTAGGCGTCTTCGGCTCTTGCCAGTTCATAATAGCTTCAATCTTAGTGGGATCTACTTGGATACCACGCTCACTAACAATGTGTCCATGGAATTGGACTTCACGAAGCCAAAATTCACACTTTGAAAATTTGGCATAGAGCTTTTCTTGATGAAGCAGTTTCAGAATGCAACGGAGATGCTTCTCGTGGTTAGCTTGGTTCTTCGAGTAAATGAGAATGTCATCGATGAAGATGATGACAAATTTATCCAAGTAAGGCTTGCAGACGCGATTCATGAGATCCATGAATGCGGCAGGCGCGTTAGTAAACCCAAAAGGCATCACTAGGAACTCATAATGACCATAGCGAGTCCTAAACGCAGTCTTGTGTACATCTTCATCTTTAACCTTCAATTGATGATAGCCTGACCTTAAATCGATCTTAGAAAAGTAGCTTGCCCCTTGCAATTGATCGAACAGATCGTCGATCCTGGGCAAAGGATACCTATTCTTAATAGTGACCTTATTAAGCTCATGGTAATCGATGCATAGACGCATCGAACCATCCTTTTTCTTGACAAATAGGATTGGTGCTCCCCAAGGAGACGAGCTAGGTCTAATAAAACCTTTGGCTAGCATATCATCTAGCTGCGTCCTCAACTCCTTCATCTCTGTTGGTGCCAACCTATAAGGTGCTCTCGCAACAGGTGCTGCTCCGGGGATGATGTCAATTTTGAATTCTACTTGCCTATCTAGTGGTAAACCAAATAGTTCTTCAGGAAAGACTTCAGGGTATTCAGAAATGACTGGAATATCTTCAATCTTGGGCTTCTGCTCATTAATAGTTACCTATGCCATATAAATGACACAACCCTTCTTCAGACATCTGGATGTTTTGAGCATAGCCACTTGCTTAGGCAGTCCATACTGAGTATCTCCCTGAATGGTAAGTGGCTCACCAGAGGGAGTCTTGATCACCACTTGCTTCTTGTCGCAGATAATCTGGGCTTGGTTATGGGATAACCAGTCCATGCCTAAAACGATGTCAAAACCGGCTAACTTCAAAGGAAGTAGGGATAATGGAAAAGAGTGGTTCCTAATGGATATAACACATCCATCTAACACAGTTGAGGCGGTCTCTAAGGTACCATCAGCTAATTCTGTAACGCCTTGCTGTTTCATACTTTCCATAATTAGAAAGCTCGCCTTGTAATGCTATTTTTGGAAATCTTGTATTATTGTAGTCGTCTTTTCGTTGTAAAATCCGAGACTTGAATCATAAATAAAATTCATATTTCTTTAAATTCACCATCTACATATTCATACATGTTCATACGTTCGAATTCATTGTACATCGAATCCTTATTTGTAATTCATACTTATACTTATTCACGATGCATGTCCATGCTTGTCCTTATATTGTTGATACCTAAAAACCCCTAATAATATGCTTATTTATACAACGGTTAATCATCTAATATGTGACATATACTTGTCACTTACAAACATGTTACATACTTGTACCTTACAGTTTTTACCTAGTTAAATCATGTTTTATTTCATATTTCACCTTGTTACAAGTTAGGGGAAACATTGTTGCATATTATTACACAACTTAATTAACAAAATTACTCATTATAATGTTTTAAAAAATAAAAAAAAATAAAGAAATATGGCAGCCCCAATTCAGCAAAATTCAGCCCCATATAGTTGGGTTTTGTGGGCTAGTTTCAAGGTGTAACCCCTTCTAAACACTTCCAAAGCCCAACCCATTGAAACCCTAATCCTTCCCCCTATAAATACCACTTATAACCAGCCTCCCTACCACTTTTGCAACACTAAAAACTCTCAAAACATCCTCCAAACCGTAGCTGAAAGCAAAGGTTCGAGCAGATTGACACCCCTTCACGAAAATGAGCATAACTCACTTAATTCTTATTCGATTCACTTGATTCTTTTTCCTACTTGCTTGGATAATCATGGGGTTCGATTCCTAGACTTCTCCTTGGAGAAATCAGACCTGGAAATGCCCCGAAATAGTCCATAAACTTTCTGTTTGATTTTTATGTTCTTCAAAACTTGTTTAAACCTATGCAACTTGTGTCTAACACATCTCATGCCTATGTCCTAATGCTTACAACTTATCCCATGGTTGGTTAAGCTTAAAAACAAGGTTGAGACATTTGAAATCAGAGGATTAAACCTCATAAACTTGGTGTTTTGTCTAGGGTTTCAACCCACAAATCATGTCAAACATAGTCTTTGATACATGAGTGATTATGGAACAACTTGGGTTGTCCAAACATACAATCCTCACATGATTTGATGATTTCTATTAGTTAGTTTACTTTACATACATGTAAAGACCTTAGTTCATGACCCTCCTTGGTTGTTTTTACATCAAGTGTAGTGGTGAACATCAAAGGGGTACCTAAATGGAAGCCTTGTCTTCCTACCCCATCCATGACACCCATGACTCAACTTGAGGTACCTAAATGAAGATGTAATCTTCTACCTCTTACTTGAATACTTTAACATTTGGACTTAATAATATGTGTATAATATACGACCTACATACTATCTATGTACACTCGAATCTTTGATGTTGAAATCATATTCATTTGTCAAAGTAGTAGGTTATCATCTAAGGACCTAAACCTTGTTATGATTCTTATGGGTGTTCAACTCATAAAATCATTATAACCCATGAGGTTACCAAGTGTCATACAAGTGTTATGTGTGAAGATGAATATTTTGATATAATATTTCATGTCACTTTCATTCCAAATCTCGACTCTAAACATGCTTGAACTTAAACCCTTACGCATTCAACCTTCCAACCTCGACAACTTTGTCACATTGGATAATCGGAAAACATATGCAAACTTTGTGAGTATACTCGTATTTCCCCTTTTTACCTTGACCACTTTTGGGGTGTAACATGTTTACCTATCAAGAAACTTACACATGAACATTTTGCTTAAACACATGAACATTCCTATAACATGCTTGTATACGTGATGGCTTGATACTTTAAACTTGGGTGATTCTTATGTGTTGAACTTATCATTAACTTCGTACGAGCCTAACCGTGACATATGTAGCGCTATAGGATTAACGACCCGCCCTTTATCATCGGTTATGTCATGAGCATATTGCGTTTTCTTGGTTTGATATGTTAGACACATGCCATGTTTAAATGTTTATCTTGAATCACATGCTTGCTATGAGGAATTGTTCAAACTTATCTTTTGCTATGTACGTATCAAACTTGTATATTCGCCTTTGCTTTTGCATTGAACTTTATTTTAAACATGTTACAGGTTGAGGACGATGATGCTATGAAATGAAGTAGCGTTGATGCCTAGATACACATATAGACGTTTAGGTTTAATCGTTGTATCAATGTTGATTATGTTGTATTGTATTTCCTTTGAACTTGATGTTATTTGATTTCTTTGTAATGTTGACAAAAGAATTATGAAATGAAATCGGTTTATTAAATATTGTCACAAATAGCGTTATGATGACTCTAGCAATCTTCACACTTCGTCTCATCCCGATGTTTCCGCCATTGGTTGGGGTGTGACAGATTGGTATCAGAGCCATAACTATAGGGAATTAGGAAAAGTAGGAATGCTTTAACCTAGTCTATAGTTCTAGAGCTTTATTCGTATGTTTTATTTGAAATTACTAGCATGCTATCTTATTTGCTTTTATTTATTCTCTTTTGATCTTGTAAGCATATGTGTCACTTGTGGGTTAACACTTAACATGCTATACTTGATTTTATTATGTGTTAATACTTGTTTCTTCATTTTATCCTTTATGTGTGTTCTTGACATACTTTTTATGCGTTAATATTCGTTTCATCGTTTCACTTTTATTGTGATGTTCTTGACATGTTATACTTGTTTGTTTAATCTTTAATATACACTTTTCCTCACGCGTTTTACTCGATTATTCTAAATCCGACAACACACATATTACACAAACGAGACGAGTTCACCAAAATAGGCGTGAAACCCATAATTTGGTGAACAACTCTCAATCCATCCACTTTCCCTTTCTTTTTACACGAAATTCACCATCAAGTTAGGAGTGAAATCCTCACCTTGATGGAGAAGTTCAAATTTCAAATTCTAGTGGACCCTCGTCAAAGTGTTGAAATTAAATTTTGACCCAACGAGTACCAACCACACTTAGGATACGAAACCGTCAAGTTAGGGGTGAAACCCGCACCTTGGCGACTAGTTCCACTCCTTGATTTTTTTCATAAATCCCGCCAAGTCTCGAAATTTCGATTGATTTGGGACATGTAGTAACCGGAAGGGTAAATACCGTTAACCGACTTGTCGGCGAGAGTATTTTACCTATTAGGCCAAAGCATGCTCCTCAAATTCAAAAGACTTTTCGACCACTTTGGTTAGTCAAAGTTCCGTTTGGAACACTCCAAACTTTGGTCAAACATGTGTTTCTATTATTTATTTATACGATGCAATCTTTCAAACTCGAGTTTACTTTCGATTTCTCTTTTCACACACACAACATATTGAACCTTTTCCATACATTTATACATATGCATGATTTCATATAATTTAAATTCGTTTTCCTTGTAACGACAAGTGGAGAAATATCATCGAGATGGGAGTGACTTCCTTACCTTGACGATTAGCTCACTCCCTTTTCCTTAAAACGACCTCACCAACGAGTTAGGGGTGATTCCCTAACTTAGGTGACCGTTACCAAAACTTCTCTTTCGAAACATCTTATTATGCAAACTCGATCATACTTTATACCCAAATTGTTTAATGTTATTTAAAAATACCCACTCATACAGATTTCGAAATACATTGTTTTATCAAACGTACTTTTTATTCTACAATCTATTTTCACTCAACTCATATACGCGAAATTCATAATCATGTCTTAAAACGTTTTATTGCTCGAACTTCAAAACCTTACGAAATGCTACCTATCAATTTAATCGGTTCAATGAAACTCTTGCCCATGAACTTCATATTCGACTTAATCACTAAAACACGCCCACCTTCTACTTTTAATCAAAATCCAACCAACCTTTCCCGAATACTTATAAGATCTTATAGAAGTTATATGATTGTTTTACCAAATACCCTTTCCAACACCAACAAATCAATTGTTATTTTATTTTTATTTCTAAGTCCTTTTGCTAAATTTCCCTTCTAAAGATCCTAGTTTTCACAAGGACCTCCTAAATTCATAATTTCTTATTTGATGAAACGAACTTACTTTTTAATGAAAACCTTTTTCCTACACCAATTTACAAAACACGCGGGCAAGAAGTCTTCATGGGAACCGACAATCTTTGACTTACATGAAAATTTTTTTTTTTAACAAAAGTAGCATTTCAATCATTACAAAAATACATTATGCTTAACCAATTAGTACTTTATATCCTCTTACATACACAACTATATTCTACCCTTTCAACCAAGGTCAACCTAATTTTGATTCGATAAACTCAATGTTTCATTTAAACAACTATACATGCATATCATCGTACACATTTTGGTCGATACCTCGCGATAACATCATTTATATCATTCGTATTTACATACTCGACCTTTTGAATGTTTTATACACTTAGATCCGTGGTGTCCCAACAAACACTATTTACGCAATATTTATTTTTCATACCTACACCTATGTTCATACGTCTTATGCTTGTACTTATACGCATACTACTTATACGTTTTACGCTTCTACTTGTACACATACTACTTACACGTTTTATGTTTATGCTCATACATACATGCGTATTCATACTTAAACTTATGCTCATACTTTCATCCTTACTCATGATTCATACATTCGTACCTATACGCGAGCGCAACCCGAGGGATTCGCTTGCGTGGGTCCCACACATACTTAAACATGGACTTGCTTATATACTACATTCTTGTACGTACACATTCTAAATTTTTTTTATGTATACCCCGATTCATACACAACTAGTACAAGCTATGCGGATCATGCGACGATCAAAATAATCACGGGTGCACACGGGATTATAGTGATAGGCGTATGAGAACCATAGAGTGTGCTACTGCGTATGGTAATACACGGAACGTAACATGACACCGAAGACGAAACGGACGTAACATGGTCAAAACATGGTGGATACGCCGCTGGTACTTCCTATATATAAGTGTTTTCACCATGTTACCAAACTTTCGTAAAACGTGCCATGAGAAATTCAGTGTTTTACAGACCTTTTGGACCTAATACAAGCTTTAAACAAATCACAAACGCATCATATCCGATTATCCATGCCGAGACTTCATCTTTAACACGCTACTTTCGTCTATCTAATACTTATATCATTCATATACTTGCATTCATTTAGTGTCAATTGTTCACCCCATACTCCTATTATTCTCCATTATCCTTTCTTTCATATGAACCCCGTTCACATTCAAACTTATTTAAACTCCTTTGCCTATGCGCACACATACCCGTTTTACCTATGCTTAAACGCCTCAACCCATTTTAGTCAAACAAATTCCTATCCTATCGTTCTTCAAAATTTCGTACTTTTCTAAACGTTTCAAAACTCCCAAGTCTCGATTCTTTTAGCCAAAATGCTTTTTCTCCAAGGTCTTCCTCTTGAATAAATTTCGGGACGAAATTTCCTAAAGGAGGGGAGACTGTAACACCCTGCTGTTTCATACTTTCCATAATTAGAAAGCTCGCCTTGTAATGCTATTTTTGGAAATCTTGTATTATTGTAGTCGTCTTTTCGTTGTAAAATCCGAGACTTGGATCATAAATAAAATTCGTATTTCTTTAAATTCACCATCTACATATTCATACATGTTCATATTCGAATTCATTGTACATCGAATCCTTATTTGTAATTCATACTTATACTTATTCACGATGCATGTCCATGCTTGTCCTTATATTGTTGATACCCAAAAACCCCTAATAATATGCATATTTATACAACGGTTAATCATCTAATATGTGACATATACTTGTCACTTACAAACATGTTACATACTTGTACCTTACACTTTTTACCTAGTTAAATCATATTTTATTTCATATTTCACCTTGTTACAAGTTAGGGGAAACATTGTTGCATATTATTACACAACTTAATTAACAAAATTACTCATGATAATGTTTTAAAAAATAAAAAAAATAAAGAAATATGGCAGCCCCAATTCAGCAAAATTCAGCCCCATATACTTGGGTTTTGTGGGCTAGTTTCAAGGTGTAACCCCTTCTAAACACTTCCAAAGCCCAACCCATTGAAACCCTAATCCTCCCCCCTATAAATACCACTTATAACCAGCCTCCCTACCACTTTTGCAACACTAAAAACTCTCAAAACATCCTCCAAACCGTAGCTGAAAGCAAAGGTTCGAGCAGATTGACACCCCTTCACGAAAATGAGCATAACTCACTTAATTCTTATCCGATTCACTTGATTCTTTTTCCTACTTGCTTGGATAATCATGGGGTTCGATTCCTAGACTTCTCCTTGGAGAAATCAGACCTGGAAATGCCCCGAAATAGTCCATAAACTTTCTGTTTGATTTTTATGTTCTTCAAAACTTGTTTAAACCTATGCAACTTGTGTCTAACACATCTCATGCCTATGTCCTAATGCTTACAACTTATCCCATGGTTGGTTAAGCTTAAAAACAAGGTTGAGACATTTGAAATCAGATGATTAAACCTCATAAACTTGGTGTTTTGTCTAGGGTTTCAACCCACAAATCATGTCAAACATAGTCTTTAATACATGAGTGATTATGGAACAACTTGGGTTGTCCAAACATACAATCCTCACATGATTTAATGATTTCTATTAGTTAGTTTACTTTATATACATGTAAAGACGTTAGTTCATGACCCTCCTTGGTTGTTTTTACATCAAGTGTAGTGGTGAACATCAAAGGGGTACCTAAATGGAAGCCTTGTCTTCCTACCCCATCCATGACACCCATGACTCAACTTGAGGTACCTAAATGAAGATGTAATCTTCTACCTCTTACTTGAATACTTGAACATTTGGACTTAATAATATGTGTATAATATACGACCTACATACTATCTATGTACACTCGAATCTTTGATGTTGAAATCATATTCATTTGTCAAAGTAGTAGGTTATCATCTAAGGACCTAAACCTTGTTATGATTCTTATGGGTGTTCAACTCATAAAATCATTATAAGCCATGAGGTTACCAAGTGTCATACAAGTGTTATGTGTGAAGATGAATATTTTGATATAATATTTTCATGTCACTTTCATTCCAAATCTCGACTCTAAACATGCTTGAACTTAAACCCTTACGCATTCAACCTTCCAACCTCGACAACTTTGTCACATTGGATAATCGGAAAACATATGCAAACTTTGTGAGTATACTCGTATTTCCCCTTTTTACCTTGACCACTTTTGGGGTGTAACATGTTTACCTATCAAGAAACTTACACATGAACATTTTGCTTAAACACATGAACATTCCTATAACATGCTTGTATAAGTGATGGCTTGATACTTTAAACTTGGGTGATTCTTATGTGTTGAACTTATCATTAACTTCGTACGAGCCTAACCGTGACATATGTAGCGCTATAGGATTAACGACCCGCCCTTTATCATCGGTTATGTCATGAGCATATTGCGTTTTCTTGGTTTGATATGTTAGACACATGCCATGTTTAAATGTTTATCTTGAATCACATGCTTGCTATGAGGAATTGTTCAAACTTATCTTTTGCTATGTACGTATCAAACTTGTATACTCGCCTTTGCTTTTGCATTGAACTTTATTTTAAACATGTTACAGGTTGAGGACGATGATGCTATGAAATGAAGTAGCGTTGATGCCTAGATACACATATAGACGTTTAGGTTTAATCGTTGTATCAATGTTAATTATGTTGTATTGTATTTCCTTTGAACTTGATGTTATTTGATTTCTTTGTAATGTTGACAAAAGAATTATGAAATGAAATCGGTTTATTAAATATTGTCACAAATAGCGTTATGATGACTCTAGCAATCTTCACACTTCGTCTCATCCCGATGTTTCCGCCATTGGTTGGGGTGTGACAAATTCTACCTCATATTTCACACTTAAGGTTTTAACAGGTAGATTCAGTAATTTACAAAACTTATTATCTACGAACGACTTATCAGCACCTGAATCAAACAACACTCTTGCATAAACATCATTTATGAGGAAGGTACCTGTGATCACATTGTCGTTTTGAATCGCCTCCTTTGCGTTCATCTGGAAGACCCTAGCATTGGTCTTCTTGGCTTCCTCAGGCTTCTTGGCGTATTTAGGGCAGTTGGTCTTAATGTGCCCTTTCTCATTGCAGTTGTAGCAGGTGGCATCTTTAATCCTCTTGCAATCTACAATCTTGTGCTCTTTAGACTTGCATAACCCACATGCAAGTGATCCTGACTTAGACTTGGACTCAAGTCTGCATTTTCCAAAATGGTGTTTTTGGCAAGTCTTGCACTTTGGCTTTTCCTCCATCTGCTGGTTACCCCTGTTGGACCCAGACTTCTTCTTGAAGTTAGTATTACCTTTGTGCTTCTTCTCAGCTCTTCGTGAGTTATCATCCTCACGCTTCCTCTTTCCCTCTTCAGAGTTCTTGAGCGATCTTAGCCTGACCGCATCTAAAGTGAGGGACAAAGATAGATCAGCTACTAATCTGAAAGTAGCAGGTCTGGACGCCTTAACACTGGCTTTGATTTCTGGGGCTAAACCCCTGTTGAAGCGAGCAATCCTTTTGGGTTCCGGGGTTACCAGATACGGAACCAGTCTAGACATGGTATTGAAACTGGTGAGGTAAGCTTGACAAACTAAATTCTTCATTACCAACGCTAAGAAATCTGATTCAATTCTTTCAACCTAATGCTGCGGGCAATAATTCTCTTTAATGAGAGCAACGAACTGATCTCATGACAGATTGTAGAGTGGGATCTTCCCAGCAGCTTGAATGAGAGACTTCCACCATGCTAATGCCTCTCCCTTGAATGATTGGGATACAAACTTCACTATATCCCTTTCGGCACAACCGCTGATGTCAACTACTGTGTCCATCTCATCTAACCAGGTCATACAATCAATTGCCCCTTTCTCCCCAGTGAAATCCCGGGGTGCAAGAAACAAAGTACTTATAGGTACAGGACTTGGTATGTAGTTTATCATCAAATACTATCCTCTTGGATGGAACACTATTTTGGTTTAAGGAATGTCGATCATCATCCTTCTTTGGCTCATCTTTCTTAGAGGGTGGCTTGCTGTGAGCCTCTGAATGAGTCTTAGGCTTGGAATGCGGTGTGGATAGGGTCCTACTTCGAGTCCCGGTCACATGTATTTTAGTATTCTCATGGTTTTCCAGTGGATGGCTGTTTACCTCTTCTGACCTAGCCATGTAGCTTTAATTGCTACATAAAATCAAATAAGGACAAGGTTTGTACAGAAGCTTATATAGTTTTATTGTTTTTGACAACTTATTAACCATGGTTTTTAATAGCCATTTTAGTTAATTTGTTAAATATAATTGTTCAGGATCTTTATCATAATCCTAAGTTATAAGTTACTAATAGCACAAAAAGGCCTAGTCACGTGGACAAGTTTAGTTTATAAGCCCAGATTTTATGGAATCGAGGCATTAAGGTTTGAATCAAAGCTCATTACGTATTCTTGACAGGGAGTTGTAGGCTACCACTGTATTTAGTCTCAGAGGACGTTAATTATAGCCCGTAGGCACTTCATCTTTAAGGATGATTATTTTAATAAGGAAAAATGGAGTAATCCAATTTAAGGATGACTTATGCGATTTTATCGTATCACATTTTTGCCAAGAATGTTAACATATCTTCAGATGTTAACAAGAATTTGAATCTTTTGAATAGGTTTTACCATCTTGGCCATGTCTACAACAACATATAGACTAGGTCTTACCCTTAAGATTCCTTTTTAATATTTAAGCGCAGAACAATCCTAGTTTGAGGTGTTAATATGGATCTGAATCTAATTGTGGAACTACCATCTTGGCCCTGTCTTAAGGTGACACATGGCTAGGTCTTGTCCTTTTTAGATTTTGCCATTTTGTTATAATGGTAGATCTTATATAAGGGAATGTTATTTTTCATTTATTTTATGTTTTATGTTTTATGTTATGCATATAATTAACAACAAAAATGAAAATTAAATCAATCATTCCATTACAAATTCAAACAAGTACAAATTTTGCCCTAAACGGGACTTCTACTGAAATAACATGCCCACGCAGGGGCCAAACAACAAACATACCCACGCAGGGGTCAACAGAAAGACATGCCCACGCAGGGGCAGAATACAAAAAGATAAGCCCACGCAGGGGCTGAGTACAGAAATAAAAGTCCACGCAGCGACTTGATTACAACATAAATAAATACGTAAACAAGGATCTTCAATAATCCCTTTTCTTGGACTTCCATTTGATCAGGTCTGATAACCCTTTGAAGAAGCCTCGGTTGTTCCTGCGCTCTGTTTAAACTTCCCACTCAAATTGGTCCAATCTATCGAGAACCTCTTGTTGGCGTTCTGGCGGAATCAGTTGCGGCTGCGGCGGCTGCTGATGCAGAGGTTGAGGAGGTGGTGGGTGCTGGTACACATAAGGTGGGTACCCAGTGGTCCAAGGACCACCATAGGGCCCTTCAGGATGAAGAGCGTTGTAGTCCCACGCTGCTTGATATGGGTCGACCTCTGCATAGTTGTAGTTGGTGTGGGCCGGCTGCTCAAATGGGTTGTACGCCGCTGAACCGGCGTATGCAGGGATTGGGTTATCAAAACCCAACGGTGGCGCTACAAGCGCAGAGTCTGCTTCCGAGACGGGGTTTGAAGGTCCCCCCATCTGCGGTTATTCTTGGAGTGGCGGGTAGTGAATGCCACTTGATGGTTGAGGGGTGCTGATACGCACTCCTCCTCGCACGGACATCCGTGCGTTTGATCTTCGTCGCCTCAGTGGCTCCAGAGGCGGCTGCTGTAATGGTGGTGGCGGCGGTGGAGTAACTGCCACAAAGCGCGAATCCTCAGAAGGATCCTGCTGCTGTTGGTGCTGTTGCTGGTGGGGCGACGAGTGCTCAGAGGGGGTAAAATACCACCCAAACTGGGCGAACCTCGCCTGGTAATTGTCTGGACCACGATAAGGTTATCCATGAAAAGAGGACCCATCATAGATCTCGATGGGGTGGTTTGGGGTCCCGTTTGCAGGCTCGACAGGATCGGTATCCTCGTCCATATCCATGGCATGATCGCCAGAGAAATGGTCTTCGGGTCCTAGTGGGTTAAAACCCACAGGTTCTTCGATATAGTTTGCCGGGTTGAACCGGCTCTGAAAGACAGGAGTAGGGTCGCCAAAGGAATGGTGCGAATTGGATCGCTGTAGAGGTATAAACGAAGGTTGCGGGTTGTTGGGCTCATTCTCAGACTGAGGCCCAAAAGAGTGAAGGTAAGATGGTGAGGAGCTTAGGGAGACGGATCGCCTCCCTGGTTCAATGTAAGTCCTCCAAGGTTCTTGGGGACTGGTGCTCATGGGGATGGAGGGTGTGCGCCGCTGGGAAGGTCCGGCCTCGTGATCATGGCCCGTCACTGGGGCCTTACCTCTACCTCTTCTGAATCGTGACGACATTGCTAAACCTGTCAACATAAACAAAGATAACAGCAAGAATATATATGAAATAAAAGACAAAAATAAAACAGAACAGAATTTGTCCTATGTTATTTGTCTAGACTTGTCACGACCCCGACCCCATCCTGGCCGGAATCGGGTGCCGTGAGCAGCCGAGTGGTACCGGTGATTATTTTGAAAAATATTGCAGCGGAAATTTCATCAGGACCGTGAGTTAGGAAAAATATCAGAGTTTAGAAACACCGGATTTTATTTAAATAGATGGAATAAATTCCATGTTTTACAAAGCTAGCTTTTAATATAAACTTGATTACATAAAACAACTTTTCTTAATTTTTATTTAATTGATAAATCAAGCCACTTCTGTAAGCCTTTTTGGTGCCGTATCCAACTCTTATTCCAATCTACTGTAATCACCTGAAACGCGTTTTAAAAAGGTTTTGTCAGCGGGAAATACTGAGTGAGTTCATTCAGTTTTCACAAAAACATATTTGTTATAATTTACAGTATTAAGAGCGATTACAATGTTTCTACATGTCAACCAACTACCCACAGTATTTGTCACTTGACTCGTTTCGGTGACTGTGGTCATATCACTGTTGGGTCCGTTCACCCACAAGTGACGTATATCACTATTTAGGTCTGTTCACCTAAAAGTGTATCATGATTTAGGTACGCCTACCTAAACTGATAAAAACACTAGTAATGTTCACAATACCCCACATACCGGCTGTAATTGAAGACTACAAAGACATAATCCATGTAATTGTAATTTTGGAAAATAATTTGGAGTATTGTAAAACAGTTGATAAAAAGAGAATGACTCACATTATAAGTATGCAGTATTGAATTAACAAGCTTCATGATTCAGATTCTTCTGAGAATTAGCATCTACTTTGATTGTAAGTGTATGGGGTAGTGTTTAGTCTATTGATAAGCCTAATAACCTAATTTAAGCGATAATGCACACGAAACTAAGTAATTAACTAATACAGCATTTACGATAACTCACGAGATTAAACCCTCACAACGAATGACAAAGTGCGATACTTAAACATCCAACGGATTTGCAACGAATGACAGAGTATAGCCCGAGTTCGGGCGATACTCAAACATCCTATCGAAATCACGACGAATGACAAAGTATAAACCCAATTTGAGCAGCACATAAACATTCATCGGATAGTTTCAATCGATCGGATATTGAATCGTAGCAGCGATCGAGTTAATACCCAGTATCGTAGCAGAATTCGAGCTAGTGTGTGTTTGGTAGTAATCAGACTATAACTCAGTGTACGAATTGTGTTTTATCGTCGTTCCAACGCCAAACTGCAAGTCCCACACCCCTCTATTTATACTTAAAATTTGTCCCTCTCGCGTGTCGCGAGGGGTCACCTGGGCGGCGTCGCGTGGCGCGACGGGTCACATTTCTTTGTTGGGTTGCCACGTGTGTTTGTAGGTTAGCTGAGTCGACGGATCGAAGAATCTCGTATTTTACAACGAGTTATAATGTCACACCCTCAAATTACCACTTAGGGTGTGTCCCTGTTAGGCGTGTGACCACTAGTAATGAGCCACCAATTACATTGAATCCATAAGTTTAAAAATAAAGTTTCATCATTTAATAGTAATAAAATCCCAACATAAGTAATTCAAAAAAAACCATCAAGTTCAGCGGAAGCATTATTGTATCATAAAGTAATACTAATCAACATGATAAATAAGTGTTTAACAAATGAGCCCATCAGTGTGACCATGACCACTCCTGTCCTCCAGCCAGCAAGCTCCTGTTTCCATTCCCTAACGACCTGCGAGCATGTAACAAGTGTATCAGACAAAGCTGGCGAGTCCACAGTTTTAGAAAACGTTTGTTACCAGTTGAATGTAAAACAGTTCAATAACCAATGCAAGTAATATTGTTAATATCTCAATTCCGAACAATGACGGCTCCTGAAATACACGACTGCCCTTCCCACGTACTCCTATCTAGTACTGGGCCCGACTGGGTCATTAGTTCACATCCGTCCTCTCTAGGAGCGGTGTGAGGGTGCCAAACCTAAGTAGCGCTACTAACTAATACCCGATGAGGGACTTACAAAAGATGATAGGTGAGAATATTAACCAATATACCCGTTTTTACCCAAAGACTTGTCCCCCCCATGGGATACCCACTGACTGTCCCCAACCACTGGGACGCATGCTCGAATGTAGTGAACTCACCTTAGATTGCTCGGTATGTCACGTTTCACTATTCGTTCCAAATGGATCAACCAAACCCTAGAGTGATTATCAATATGAATCAGTTTCTTATGCACACAGATCACGTATTCTTTACACATATTACACTTGTAGTGTACACAGATTTCACGTATAGTTATGCAAGTCACTTCAGTAATTCACGCAACGCACTAGTCCATAAACATACACACATAGCACGTTATTGGTTTACGAATGCACTCACATTACAATTTCATACTTCACAAGGCACGCAGGAAACCCTACTTTGTTTAATTCCATTACGGCTATACGCTCGACATCGCAATTCAACCGTTCAGGCCCAACAAGTACTCGGCCCAATATACATCTAGTTTTTATGTGGTCCATTACCAATCATTCATGTTTAACTCACACATTGCAGCCCAATGGCCTTGCCGGTCCAATGTTACACGGGTTAAGCCCAACCCTCAGACACAGCTCATTGCCCGCTCCCTAGATACGCGGCCCAACCAATGTTGTTACTTGTTGTGCGACCCAACACAAAACATAAAGGAGATGCGGCCCACTCACTTTCTAATCCAAGTTTCATCATAATATTATCTATCATTCTGTTCTTAGCAATATCAATGCATGAATTGTGGATTCCATGTATACAGTTAAAGCACGTTATTCATTAGTCAACAAGGCTATAATCAAAACAAATACCCGAATCCAATCATTCACAAATTAACATAATTATTTAATACCCATATGTCCTTGACTTTCAACAACATCATTAGATTACATACAGTTTGATTGGATCAATGCTACTCACATGAGCCGTCACTTTGTTCAAGGTTTATTACTTATCATCAATTGTATTGGAACCCTAAAAGCTATTGATATGTCACAATCGTTGCTTAGATTTTGGTGAATTTAGTGGGCAACTTTAATTGGCACTAACCTAGGTATAATGATATAATGTCATCCCTACCCAAGGTTATCAAAAGCACGTGCATAGCATCACCTATCATCTATCATCTATACCAATTTTCTAACATTAAAATTATAAGGAATATTAATATTCATAACAATCCAAACATAATAGTCAGTCAAATATTCATAACATTTACATCATATTTATAATCTTTTGGTCACATCATCTGACCCAAACATAATAGTCAATCAAGTATTAGCCACATACAATCATCATACATCCACTTTATTTGATTAGATCTAGACTCAACATAAGATGGTGCCATACACTTTTCACCTCCTGCATGCATGTCATCCTTTCAGTGATCAGTTAAACACCCCACCCCCTAACTATCATGACCGTGTACCCTCACATATATCGATTAGCAATTCACAACTGACCAGCAATCGCATATTATAAGATCACTAACAATATCGAGTTTACGTGCAACCACAGATCAAGCTAACAGTTTATTCTCATGCTTGCATATGTATCAATGCCACACAACATCAAATCATAAAGCCATAATATATACAAAGTGGACATTAATTCAGCGATGATTACACTAACCAAGTGTTCGTGTGAGAGAAAACCGAGCCGAGTCGAAAGAAGGAGGGCTTCGGGTACGTCCAGTGACGTCTTCGTGTTTTCGACGAGTCCCATTGCAGTGCTGACGTGAATAGAGGTGCTATCAATCATTAAAGAGTCGAAGAATGGTTCCTACCGCGATCCTCCGCGTATCCCGACACATCATATGCTCCGACGATATTCCGGTAAATGGGGAATGTTTATGGCGAGGTTTGATGTGCAAGATAAGAAACGTGATCAAAAGCTTTGAAGGGGTTTACAGTTGATGGTTTCCATTGATGATGGAACGATGGGGAAGAAAAGAACTGCCGCCACTTGCGAAAGGAAAGGGAAAGAATAGGCCGTGCATATATGCATTCTAGGGTTTGTAGTTTTCCTTGTACTTTGCCAAATAAAATGCAAAATGTGTCCCTCATCGTGCATATATGCATTTTATTCGAGTGGGTTGGGTTCCAATAGGGCAGATCAAGACTGGGCCTTTAGAAGCCCACTAACATGAAGTGTGCGACTGATGAATGGAGGTGTGTAGCCCGACATCGCGCGCGGCCGAATTTATGAACCAACACTTAGCGTTTCACAACATGCCATTATCCAAGTGATAGTAATTACGTATAATTAGATCGTATATACTCAAACCACTAGCTAAGTGTTACGAGTTTAGACGATGTTAACCGTGAAAGTTCGAGTTGTCACATCTTGAAAGTTCGAGTTGTCACATCATCCCCAACTTGAAAGAAATTTCGTCCCGAAATTTGATAAGTAATCCAAATGACTGTGGATTTTTCGCGGGTATCACATCATCCCCAACTTGAAAGGGAATTTCGTCCCGAAATTCACCAATGATAGTAAAAGTTGGTTCAACCACCTGAACAATTGAGGATACTAAAGCTTTTCCTGCTCTTTGTGTCCTACATGAACTCCAGTCCACGCCATGAGTTCCAACAACTTTTGTTAATAGAATTCGACTGTGCCTACGGACCTTATCCTCCTATTCCATGATCCCAATTGGTTCCTCAACAATCTGCAACTTATTATCAATCTATGGTTCTTTCAAGAGTACAACGAGTGTTTTATCAGCCAAACACTTCCTTGGATTCGAGGCATGAATGTTATCGCAAACGTTATCCAATTCGGTAGGTAACTCGAGGTGGTGAGCCCCGTCACCGATTCCATTCAGAATTCTAACTGTCCCGACATATCGTAGATGAAGCTTACCACGCTTCCCAAAAGCGTACCGCACCCTCCCAGGGTGAGACTTTCGATTATGATACGTTCACCTCCAGCGAACTCCTAGTGTTTCCTAAGCTTATAAGCTTTCCTGATGGTCACGCGTTGTCGTAAAACAATTTCCGATCTAAGCAACCTTCAAGAGTTTCGAGCACAGGCTCTGGGTCTATGATTAGGTTGTCACCCACCTTAGTCCAACAAGGGAATCGACATTGTCGCCCAAGCAATGCCTCAAACAGAGCTGTCTAAATACTAGGATGGTAACTGCCACAGTAGAACTCAACCAAAGATAAGTTGCCTTCGAGTGTCGGGATGGTTCGTTTACCCTGCTCGTTTGTCCAATGCTCATGTCTAGGCGTGAGCCAAGGGTGTTGTGTGTTGCCTGTCATAAATCAGGCATATATCAAAATCAAAGGTAACAGGAGTTGGTACCTCGTGCCTAAAAGCCGCCTCTCTCAGAGGAACATTCACAGCTGTGAAGACTCGTTAGTTTCCTTGATTGCAAGAAAGTGTGATGGTAACGTGAGACAATCAATGATCACCCAGGTGATACTGTTTCCGTTCTGAGTTTTAGGTAGACCAAAGACAAAATCCGTGGCAGTCTGTTCCAATCCTCCAAATGGGTATTTCTGATGTTCCACCTTGGCTTTCGCACAAGTCAAACGTCGTTCACATGCTTCGCTGTGTAGGCCTTCAAGCCCAGTCGTCCGTACAAGATCCTTAGATCCTAATATATTCCATCAAAATCAAGATGACTAAAATTTCAAGGCTGGTGTGCTTCGCCTGCACCAGTTCCCTAAGGTTGTCGTATAGTGAAGTCCATATTCGTTCCATGAAGTAGCAACTATCGTCCGACCGGCCAAAGGTTAATTCCCCATGCCCCGCATAGGTCAATCTTGAGAACTCTCTTCCTTCAATTTCTCAGTTTGAATAAGGTGAGTCTGATCAGGTACGTTAGAGTTAATAGCAAGCTGCAAAGCTCGTGCACGTCCAGGTTTCACAGTCGTATTCATTCAAAAGTTCCACCCAGCGGTGCCATCACATGTTTAGCTCACACGGGAGGCCCCTTGTGATTGGTCTAGGTAGTGCATTGGGTACCGTCCAAGTAATGCCTCCAACTTAATTCCAAAGACCAGGGCTTCCACCGCAGGTCGTGACTCGTGCAGTTCTTCCTGTAAGTCCATTACGTAGGTCATCACTTTCTCGTGTTGTGTCGGCGTGTAAACATTGCAGAGTTGGGATTCGAAAGCTGAAAAGACGTCCTCCTGTTTTGTCCTTCACGAACACAGCACCCTACTGTGCTAAAGAGATTTAAGTTGCGCGATCTTCGAAAATCCCGTGATGAATCTGCGATAGAGTCTAGTGTGACCAAGAAATTGCTGCATCCTCGAGGGGATCTTTGGTGCCGAACAATATCTAACGAAACGGGTCTTTAGCGAGATCCACGTGTATCCCCACTTCGTTGATCATATGACCAAAAAGGTATCTCTCGAATCCAGAAGTTACCTTTAACAAGAATTCGCGCGGAGTGGCTCCTCCCTCAGGGGCCCTAAAATAAGATACAAATGCCACCCATGATGTTCCTTTCTCTTGGTAATGATTTAAAACATCATCAACAAACACGGCCGTTTCTTATGGTCCATAAAGCTGCTGATGTGTTGATCAACTTCAATGATCATGGAGGACAAAGTCGAAATGGCCGCATTACGTTCGATATGCCTTTCTAAGAGTATTCTCCCCTTGGAGAATGGAATCTTGTCCTTCGCAACTGGTCGACAGGTAGTTAATACATGGTCGAGACAAGTGGTTCTTAACTGTCACCTTGTTAAGTCCTCGATAATCAGTACACATACGAAAAGGCTTATCTTACGGATATAACTGGGGTTTCCCCAAAGCGAAACCTGGCTCTGATACCAAACTGTCACACCCTCAAATTACCACTTAGGGTGTGTCCCTGTTAGGCGTGTGACCACTAGTAATGAGCCACCAATTACATTGAATCCATAAGTTTAAAAATAAAGTTTCATCATTTAATAGTAATAAAATCCCAACATAAGTAATTCAAAAAAAACCATCAAGTTCAGCGGAAGCATTATTGTATCATAAAGTAATACTAATCAACATGATAAATAAGTGTTTAACAAATGAGCCCATCAGTGTGACCATGACCACTCCTGTCCTCCAGCCAGCAAGCTCCTGTTTCCATTCCCTAACGACCTGCGAGCATGTAACAAGTGTATCAGACAAAGCTGGCGAGTCCACAGTTTTAGAAAACGTTTGTTACCAGTTGAATGTAAAACAGTTCAATAACCAATGCAAGTAATATTGTTAATATCTCAATTCCGAACAATGACGGCTCCTGAAATACACGACTGCCCTTCCCACGTACTCCTATCTAGTACTGGGCCCGACTGGGTCATTAGTTCACATCCGTCCTCTCTAGGAGCGGTGTGAGGGTGCCAAACCTAAGTAGCGCTACTAACTAATACCCGATGAGGGACTTACAAAAGATGATAGGTGAGAATATTAACCAATATACCCGTTTTTACCCAAAGACTTGTCCCCCCCATGGGATACCCACTGACTGTCCCCAACCACTGGGACGCATGCTCGAATGTAGTGAACTCACCTTAGATTGCTCGGTATGTCACGTTTCACTATTCGTTCCAAATGGATCAACCAAACCCTAGAGTGATTATCAATATGAATCAGTTTCTTATGCACACAGATCACGTATTCTTTACACATATTACACTTGCAGTGTACACAGATTTCACGTATAGTTATGCAAGTCACTTCAGTAATTCACGCAACGCACTAGTCCATAAACATACACACATAGCACGTTATTGGTTTACGAATGCACTCACATTACAATTTCATACTTCACAAGGCACGCAGGAAACCCTACTTTGTTTAATTCCATTACGGCTATACGCTCGACATCGCAATTCAACCGTTCAGGCCCAACAAGTACTCGGCCCAATATACATCTAGTTTTTATGTGGTCCATTACCAATCATTCATGTTTAACTCACACATTGCAGCCCAATGGCCTTGCCGGTCCAATGTTACACGGGTTAAGCCCAACCCTCAGACACAGCTCATTGCCCGCTCCCTAGATACGCGGCCCAACCAATGTTGTTACTTGTTGTGCGACCCAACACAAAACATAAAGGAGATGCGGCCCACTCACTTTCTAATCCAAGTTTCATCATAATATTATCTATCATTCTGTTCTTAGCAATATCAATGCATGAATTGTGGATTCCATGTATACAGTTAAAGCACGTTATTCATTAGTCAACAAGGCTATAATCAAAACAAATACCCGAATCCAATCATTCACAAATTAACATAATTATTTAATACCCATATGTCCTTGACTTTCAACAACATCATTAGATTACATACAGTTTGATTGGATCAATGCTACTCACATGAGCCGTCACTTTGTTCAAGGTTTATTACTTATCATCAATTGTATTGGAACCCTAAAAGCTATTGATATGTCACAATCGTTGCTTAGATTTTGGTGAATTTAGTGGGCAACTTTAATTGGCACTAACCTAGGTATAATGATATAATGTCATCCCTACCCAAGGTTATCAAAAGCACGTGCATAGCATCACCTATCATCTATCATCTATACCAATTTTCTAACATTAAAATTATAAGGAATATTAATATTCATAACAATCCAAACATAATAGTCAGTCAAATATTCATAACATTTACATCATATTTATAATCTTTTGGTCACATCATCTGACCCAAACATAATAGTCAATCAAGTATTAGCCACATACAATCATCATACATCCACTTTATTTGATTAGATCTAGACTCAACATAAGATGGTGCCATACACTTTTCACCTCCTGCATGCATGTCATCCTTTCAGTGATCAGTTAAACACCCCACCCCCTAACTATCATGACCGTGTATCCTCACATATATCGATTAGCAATTCACAACTGACCAGCAATCGCATATTATAAGATCACTAACAATATCGAGTTTACGTGCAACCACAGATCAAGCTAACAGTTTATTCTCATGCTTGCATATGTATCAATGCCACACAACATCAAATCATAAAGCCATAATATATACAAAGTGGACATTAATTCAGCGATGATTACACTAACCAAGTGTTCGTGTGAGAGAAAACCGAGCCGAGTCGAAAGAAGGAGGGCTTCGGGTACGTCCAGTGACGTCTTCGTGTTTTCGACGAGTCCCATTGCAGTGCTGACGTGAATAGAGGTGCTATCAATCATTAAAGAGTCGAAGAATGGTTCCTACCGCGATCCTCCGCGTATCCCGACACATCATATGCTCCGACGATATTCCGGTAAATGGGGAATGTTTATGGCGAGGTTTGATGTGCAAGATAAGAAACGTGATCAAAAGCTTTGAAGGGGTTTACAGTTGATGGTTGCCATTGATGATGGAACGATGGGGAAGAAAAGAACTGCCGCCACTTGCGAAAGGAAAGGGAAAGAATAGGCCGTGCATATATGCATTCTAGGGTTTGTAGTTTTCCTTGTACTTTGCCAAATAAAATGCAAAATGTGTCCCTCATCGTGCATATATGCATTTTATTCGAGTGGGTTGGGTTCCAATAGGGCAGATCAAGACTGGGCCTTTAGAAGCCCACTAACATGAAGTGTGCGACTGATGAATGGAGGTGTGTAGCCCGACATCGCGCGCGGCCGAATTTATGAACCAACACTTAGCGTTTCACAACATGCCATTATCCAAGTGATAGTAATTACGTATAATTAGATCGTATATACTCAAACCACTAGCTAAGTGTTACGAGTTTAGACGATGTTAACCGTGAAAGTTCGAGTTGTCACATCTTGAAAGTTCGAGTTGTCACATATAAGGATAATCGTCAAGTAGGGAATACCCCCCCCCCCCTGAGTTTTAGGGGCCCTGATCCTATTTCTGATTGTTCTGAAAATTTTAGGGTTTGTGCAGGATTATTTGAGGGTCTCAACTAGGGTTTCCTATTGGGTAAATAAAATAATAGATATGACTTTTGATGAGAGTTGTTTACAAAATAGAATAATAATAAATAATAGTTTTGGGTAAATCACAAAAAGGAAATAAAACGGTGAGAAAAGAGAATGGACCCACTTTGTAACTTTAGGGTTCAATTAGAAAATCTCCTGCATAAATTTTGGGTATAACTTTTGGGCTATTAAATATATATATATATATATATATATATATATATATATATATATATATATATATATATATATATATATATATATATATATATATAATGCACTCGTGGTAAGTATAGTACCCCTAAATTAACCTTGTCCCGAGGTCTCGAGACAGAATCCCAACGAACTTAGTCGGGCAGAGCCCTGACATGAGTTATGGGTTTCAGATCAATCGGAAAGGGTAGCGGTGATCGGGAGTTACAATACTTAAAACAGAGCGGGGCTTAGTATAAAAATAATATAGGAAGAGATGGGCGAAAGTTTTGAAGAAAGAATACAGGGACTGAACAAGCATGAAAGGCTGCTTCATACTTCCTTTTATAATTGAATTGGTGTCTTGGAGGCCACGCCTCATATGACACGTATACCATCAACATTTAATTTCTTCTAATCTCTATATGCACACACGTCCACCATTTGAAATTTTGTAGGAATTTTATAATTTAAATATTATTTTATTTTCCTTTTTGTGGACACACATCCACTTTTATAATATTTTAATTTTTATTATTTATTTTATTATTTATATATTATAATTAATTTACCTGCTTCATTTATTTGACGCTTATAACTTCTAAAATATGGCGTTTTATAAAATAATGAATATGTCATTAGAACGAGAATATTTGTATCTACATTTTGAACCAAGTTTCATTAAAAACGGAGTAGGTTCAATTATAATGTATTTTTATAACTTTTATTTATTAGACGGTTCATGGGTCCGTCTAATTACTTCATATTTCTAATCTTCAACTTACCCGTAATCTACCTGTCTAATAATATAAGTTTTTATATACTTTTATTTTATTTAGAAAGGTCACCTATATACAGGCCAATTAATTGATATAATATTTCAATCAACTATATAAAATAGTGTTTAAAACTATTTAGGTTGAATATTTATATTAAAAATAAACTAGTTACTAGTTACTAGTGTTTAATAAATTTAACCAAACCTATAATTCTTATATAAAATAGGAATGTCACATCCTCCCCACCTTGTTTTAAATTTCGTCCTCGAGATTTGGGTTACGATATTTCTTTTAACTTATGTCATATTTTAGTTAATAAAAACAATATTAAGGTAGATGACACAGAATTAAAATATCAAATTTTGTGAATATTGAGTTGTACAATAAGTAGGATTCAATGGTTCAACTGAATTAGCTCAAGAAATTGATGACAAACGAATGAGAGGAAATGATCTAATTTCCAAAGTGACTAGGTTCAAGCCCAAAAGATATATAATCAATAGATATTTAAAATGAATGTGAAGGACTTTTTAGAATAAAAATCTTGGTCAAAAGAAAGCTTACTTTGATTGGCAACTGTGGAAGTCTTAGAATTGAAGGGTTCCAAATGAAATAAAAGTATGAAAATGATTTGTCAGATATTGAATTATGATATGAGAAAATCAATGTGCTGAGATGAGTGAATTACAAGTATACACGAAAAGACAATAGAGTTAGTGTATTATTGTTTTAATACATAATTGCAAAAATTTTATTTTCCTTGAATAATATATATTTATATACACCTATGCCCAGTGCTTAGTCGAAATTATATAATATTTATTATTATATTAGAGGTATTGTAAAAAGGAAATACTTATATTTGGAGCCCAGTTCACATTATTCAATTCAATTATAGTAATCTATGTAAAAGAAACTTAGATCCAAATGTGTACTCGTATATAATATATAGTATTTATATAATGTGAAATTATTACTGTGTTTGAATACAATATATAACAACTGCTTTGTATAGATTACTATAGTAGACTACTTTTACTATTAACATTATAAAATAATGTTTATTTAATAAATATATATTATAATAAAATATGTCAAAAGTAATATATTCTATTTTTAATATACTAAGATTATATTTTAAATCTTAGTCACGTCAATTTATTAAATATTTTAATCAAAATGTTCGATCAAAGATAGGTGATATTTAATTTATTAAATACCTTTTCTTTTTTATGTTATCATAAAGTAAAATAATAAATTAATATAGATAGTTTTAAAATATCAAAACCCGTGGTAATTTCGACAAAATAATGATATATGTTTTATAAATATGTTTATTCAAATATACTAGAACTCACGATTATCATTTTTAAAATCAAGTATGTTTAACTATAAGATTTTACAATAAGATATTTTAAATCATAAAAGTAAAATAATAAATGTTTATTTTAATATCAAACATACTTAAATATTGGCTTGAGTAAATAACATTTGATATTTTAATATATTAAAATACATATATTCAAAAAAAATATTTTTATAAGTATTTAATAGTTGTGGAATATTAAACAAGATGAACAATTACTTATAAGTATAAAATGTCTTGTCCATGACCACTTAGACAGTTATTTAGATAATTTTATTTGTCCCTCTAATTCTTGTATTTTATGAAAATATGTCTTCTCCTTATAGTACAAAGTATATATATTTTATATACATTAACTAGTTATTATCACGGTTGGATTTTGGTTAGTGCTGCCTTGTTTAAGCATGGGTGATCAGTCCATGCCTAACTAGGGCTAGGCTATCCAATATCTGTCCCTGATAATAACCCTAGTACTTAAAATAATACTAACACTACTGTTATTAATATATTATTGCTATTAATAAAACTAATATTGACTACCAAAAATAAATAATAAATAACTAAACATAAATTTAAACGAGAGTATACCTCAAACATAATTTTATACATATATATAAAATATAAATGCTTCACCTTAATGGTTTAACAAGAATTTTTTTTTTAAATATAGGAATACTATATTGTAAGTTAGGTAATTACTTATGTAAGTTTCCATATATAATCAATTAAATTTATTTTAAATTTATAAAATGTTTTTCGATAAATATCACGAAAGGCTGGATTGGTGTTGTAAGAATTATTAAGAGATATACTGAAATATGAAATAAATTTGTGTATCATTATCTTAGCACATGATTGTGTTAAGATTGCTTTTATAGAATAAATCAACAAAGCGGATTCAATATAAATAAATAAATAATTAAATCCGAAATTAGCGTAAGCTTCAGATTTTGTGAAAAGGTTACCACAAGGTGATCGTGATCAAAGAAATAATTTAGTAAAGTCGAAGGCCAAGCAAAATAATTGAATTGCTTGTTGGGACTATATACAGGCCAATTAATTGATATAATATTTCAATCAACTATATAAAATAGTGTTTAAAACTATTTAGGTTGAATATTTATATTAAAAATAAACTAGTTACTAGTTACTAGTGTTTAATAAATTTAACCAAACCTATAATTCTTATATAAAATAGGAATGTTACATCCTCCCCACCTTGTTTTAAATTTCGTCCTCGAGATTTGGGTTACGATATTTCTTTTAACTTATGTCATATTTTAGTTAATAAAAACAATATTAAGGTAGATGACACAGAATTAAAATATCAAATTTTGTGAATATTGAGTTGTACAATAAGTAGGATTCAATGGTTCAACTGAATTAGCTCAAGAAATTGATGACAAACGAATGAGAGGAAATGATCTAATTTCCAAAGTGACTAGGTTCAAGCCCAAAAGATATATAATCAATAGATATTTAAAATGAATGTGAAGGACTTTTTAGAATAAAAATCTTGGTCAAAAGAAAGCTTACTTTGATTGGCAACTGTGGAAGTCTTAGAATTGAAGGGTTCCAAATGAAATAAAAGTATGAAAATGATTTGTCAGATATTGAATTATGATATGAGAAAATCAATGTGCTGAGATGAGTGAATTACAAGTATACACGAAAAGACAATAGAGTTAGTGTATTATTGTTTTAATACATAATTGCAAAAATTTTATTTTCCTTGAATAATATATATTTATATACACCTATGCCCAGTGCTTAGTCGAAATTATATAATATTTATTATTATATTAGAGGTATTGTAAAAAGGAAATACTTATATTTGGAGCCCAGTTCACATTATTCAATTTAATTATAGTAATCTATGTAAAAGAAACTTAGATCCAAATGTGTACTCGTATATAATATATAGTATTTATATAATGTGAAATTATTACTGTGTTTGAATACAATATATAACAACTGCTTTGTATAGATTACTATAGTAGACTACTTTTACTATTAACATTATAAAATAATGTTTATTTAATAAATATATATTATAATAAAATATGTCAAAAGTAATATATTCTATTTTTAATATACTAAGATTATATTTTAAATCTTAGTCACGTCAATTTATTAAATATTTTAATCAAAATGTTCGATCAAAGATAGGTGATATTTAATTTATTAAATACCTTTTCTTTTTTATGTTATCATAAAGTAAAATAATAAATTAATATAGATAGTTTTAAAATATCAAAACCCGTGGTAATTTCGACAAAATAATGATATATGTTTTATAAATATGTTTATTCAAATATACTAGAACTCACGATTATCATTTTTAAAATCAAGTATGTTTAACTATAAGATTTTACAATAAGATATTTTAAATCATAAAAGTAAAATAATAAATGTTTATTTTAATATCAAACATACTTAAATATTGGCTTGAGTAAATAACATTTGATATTTTAATATATTAAAATACATATATTCAAAAAAAATATTTTTATAAGTATTTAATAGTTGTGGAATATTAAACAAGATGAACAATTACTTATAAGTATAAAATGTCTTGTCCATGACCACTTAGACAGTTATTTAGATAATTTTATTTGTCCCTCTAATTCTTGTATTTTATGAAAATATGTCTTCTCCTTATAGTACAAAGTATATATATTTTATATACATTAACTAGTTATTATCACGGTTGGATTTTGATTAGTGCTGCCTTGTTTAAGCATGGGTGATCAGTCCATGCCTAACTAGGGCTAGGCTATCCAATATCTGTCCCTGATAATAACCCTAGTACTTAAAATAATACTAACACTACTGTTATTAATATATTATTGCTATTAATAAAACTAATATTGACTACCAAAAATAAATAATAAATAACTAAACATAAATTTAAACGAGAGTATACCTCAAACATAATTTTATACATATATATAAAATATAAATGCTTCACCTTAATGGTTTAACAAGAATTTTTTTTTTTAAATATAGGAATACTATATTGTAAGTTAGGTAATTACTTATGTAAGTTTCCATATATAATCAATTAAATTTATTTTAAATTTATAAAATGTTTTTCGATAAATATCACGAAAGGCTGGATTGGTGTTGTAAGAATTATTAAGAGATATACTGAAATATGAAATAAATTTGTGTATCATTATCTTAGCACATGATTGTGTTAAGATTGCTTTTATAGAATAAATCAACAAAGCGGATTCAATATAAATAAATAAATAAATAATTAAATCCGAAATTAGCGTAAGCTTCAGATTTTGTGAAAACGTTACCACAAGGTGATCGTGATCAAAGAAATAATTTAGTAAAGTCGAAGGCCAAGCAAAATAATTGAATTGCTTGTTGGGACTATTTTGAATAGGATAGCTTTATTCCATTATATGTGATTTTGAAATGAATATGTAATGCGAGCAAGTTCAAACAATTGAACTGGGTTTATACGAAATGATTTTAAATAAGAAAGTTCGGATATGGTCACAACAAAAAGCATGTATACCCTTCAAAAGAAAATCGAGTTTTTCAGGAAATTCATCGATTCAATATCAAAGAATTATTGTTTTGCAAAAATGCGGTTTATAATGCAAAGATCAAGTATAGCGGAATGATATTTGAACTTTTGATAAAACAACAAATTGGAATGATGCCCTCCTATGGTCTTCATAACTCAAATGAACCACATGTGCAACAAACAGTGCATGTGTAACATATGGATTTACCAAGAAATGAAATAGATCAATATTTGCTGCTATGAAAGAAATCCTTATGGTATGATGACCATTAGGGGAAGTAGCAATGCAAAAGTTTATTTATAGAGGTCAGAATTTTAACAAAAGAAATTTAAGAATTTTATCTGGAATTTTGTGTGATAATCATTGTTAGGTGACATTACCAGGAAATGTCGAATAAAATGAAATAGGGAGTTGCAAAGGTATGTGACTCTTTTTGCAGTGCTAATAATTATGACTCAGATTAGACTGTGCAACGATGGTTGTGAAATCTTGTTTCAACGTACCGCAGCGATATTCAGATCGTTTATAGGATCATGTGGCAAAGTGCTTCTTTTTAATTAGTAGTTCTTCTACTGACGGAATTTGCATTGGTGTTATCGTGCCTAATTTATCTTTTCCAAAGGTCTAGCCTTGGAAGTCGTGTGTGATAAACTTCGACGTCTGTGGACATATAATTTAAGTTTCATGTGTTTTCTTGTGCATTAACACAATTTTACATGCTTCTTACTTGCGTTTATGGTAACGCATTGGAAATTCTTATATTTTTTATGGTGTCCCAACTTAATGAGTTTGCAGTATTATTTTGTCGCACGAGTTACGAGGTAGATGATCAAACGAAATAATGTTTGATATCGGAATTAAAGATATATGCAAGAGATTCCTGATAAAGAAATCTAGACACATATGCTTGTGCTTTATTCCTAACTGACTTTTGGAATTCCTTATAGATATACATATTTATATAATCATATATTTCACATGCTGTAATATACATACCCTATATAAGGTCAATGTATTTAACAGATTCTTATTTCCAAAAACAAGTCAGATATCAGGTCATGATATTATTTAGGGAAATTTTGTCACTGATTTGACATATTATTTACCCCGTCTTATCCGGTTCGCGCCGGAGAGGTAACCTTAGTATATCCGGACAAGCTGGAGAGTCGGTTACACCATACCCAGTCTTGACGGAGAAAATTTTCTATTTCCCATAAATAGTATCTTTTCAAGATTTTAAAAGTGTCTCTTTTATTAGGGCTTTTATCCAGAATCAAGGAAATTGTATTTCCATAACATATCTTTATTCTAGACCAAGTAATATCAATAAGTAAGAATTAATAGTAATTAAGTGTTATTGCTTATTTATTGTACCTTGCATTGTTCTAATAATCATTCTTATGGCATACCAATATCCATCACATTATACTTATATAAGTAATTTATCTTGAAACTTATATTAAGGCAAAATTCTTAAGTTCAAGTCTAAATATTATCCTGAATGCAACCAGATAATATTAAGTTCCTAATTCTCCATTTAAACTTAGGTATTATTACAATACTTAATTGCTTAAACAAGTGGCTTAGCTTATACTAAGACATCTTTTCTTATGTTCAAGTCTAAATGCTATCAGTTGTGCTACCAGTTAATAGCAATCTCCTAACTCTTTTATTTAAGCTTAAGTATTATTATCACAACACTTATAGGCTTAAAGCAGTGGCTCTGATACCTCCTTTCTGTCACGACCCCGACCCCATCCTGGCCGGAATCGGGTGCCGTGAGCAGCCGAGTGGTACCGGTGATTATTTTGAAAATTATTGCAACGGAAATTTCATCAGGACCGTGAGTTAGGAAAAATATCAAAGTTTAGAAACACCGGATTTTATTTAAATAGATGGAATAAATTCCATGTTTTACAAAGGTAGCTTTTAATATAAACTTGATTACATAAAACAACTTTTTTTAATTTTTATGTAATTGATAAATCAAACCACTTCTGTAAGCCTTTTTGGTGCCGTATCCAACACTTATCCCAATCTACTGTAATCACCTGAAACGCGTTTTAAAAAGGTTTTATCAGCGGGAAATACTGAGTGAGTTCATTCAGTTTTCACAAAAAACATATTTGTTATAATTTAAAGTATTAAGAGCGATTACAATGTTTCTACATGTCAACCAACTACCCACAGTATTTGTCACTCGACTCGTTTCGGTGACTGTGGTCATATCACTGTTGGGTCCGTTCACCCACAAGTGACGTATATCACTATTTAGGTCCGTTCACCTAAAAGTGTATCATGATTTAGGTACGCCTACCTAAACTGATAAAAACACTAGTAATGTGCACAATACCCCACATACCGGCTGTAATTGAAGACTACAAAGACTTACTCCATGTAATCATAATTTTGGAAAATAATTTGGAGTATTGTAAAATAGTTGATAAAAAGAGAATGACTCACATTATAAGCATGCAGTATTGAATTAACAAGCTTCATGATTCAGATTCTTCTGAGAATTAGCATCTACTTTGATTGTAAGTGTATGGGGTAGTGTTTAGTCTACTGATAAGCCTGATAACCTAATTTAAGCGATAATGCACAAGAAACTAGGTAATTGACTAATACAGCATTTACGATAACTCACGAGATTAAACCCTCACAATGAATGACAAAGTGCGATACTTAAACATCCAGCGGATTTGCAACGAATGACAGAGTATAGCCCGAGTTCGGGCGATACTCAAACATCCTGTCGGAATCACGACGAATGACAAAGTATAAACCCAATTTGAGCAGCACTTAAACATTCATCGGATAGTTTCAATTGATCGGATATTGAATCGTAGCAGCGATCGAGTTAATACCCGGTATCGTAGCAGAATTCGAGCTAGTGTGTGTTTGGTAGTAATCAGACTATAACTCAGTGTACGAATTGTGTTTTATCATCGTTCCAACGCCAAACTGCAAGTCCCACACCCCTCTATTTATACTTAAAATTTGTCCCTCTCGCGTGTCGCGAGGGGTCACCTGGGCGGCGTCGCGTGGCGCGACGGGTCACATTTCTTTGTAGGGTTGCCACGTGTGTTTGTTGGTTAGCTGAGTCGACGGATCGAAGAATATCGTATTTTACAACGAGTTATAAGGATAATCGTCAAGTAGGGAATACCCCCCGTGAGTTTTAGGGGCCCTGATCCTATTTCTGATTGTTCTGAAAATTTTAGGGTTTGTGCAGGATTATTTGAGGGTCTCAACTAGGGTTTCCTATTGGGTAAATAAAATAATAGATATGACTTTTGATGAGAGTTGTTTACAAAATAGAATAATAATAAATAATAGTTTTGGGTAAATCACAAAAAGGAAATAAAACGGTGAGAAAAGAGAATGGACCCACTTTGTAACTTTAGGGTTCAATTAGAAAATCTCCTGCATAAATTTTGGGTATAACTTTTGGGCTATTAAATATATATATATATATATATATATATATATATATATATATATATATATATATATATATATATATATATATATATATATATATATATATATATATATATATATATATATATATATATATATATATATATATATATATAATGCACTCGTGGTAAGTATAGTACCCCTAAATTAACCTTGTCCCGAGGTCTCGAGACAGAATCCCAACGAACTTAGTCGGGCAGAGCCCTGACATGAGTTATGGGTTTCAGATCAATCGGAAAGGGTAGCGGTGATCGGGAGTTACAATACTTAAAACAGAGCGGGGCTTTATTTATTATTATTGGTATAAAAATAATATAGGAAGAGATGGGCGAAAGTTTTGAAGAAAGAATACAGGGACTGAACAAGCATGAAAGGCTGCTTCATACTTCCTTTTATAATTGAATTGGTGTCTTGGAGGCCACGCCTCATATGACACGTATACCATCAACATTTAATTTCTTCTAATCTCTATATGCACACACGTCCACCATTTGAAATTTTGTAGGAATTTTATAATTTAAATATTATTTTATTTTCCTTTTTGTGGACACACATCCACTTTTATAATATTTTAATTTTTATTATTTATTTTATTATTTATATATTATAATTAATTTACCTGCTTCATTTATTTGACGCTTATAACTTCTAAAATATGGCGTTTTATAAAATAATGAATATGTCATTAGAACGAGAATATTTGTATCTACATTTTGAACCAAGTTTCATTAAAAACGGAGTAGGTTCAATTATAATGTATTTTTATAACTTTTATTTATTAGACGGTTCATGGGTCCGTCTAATTACTTCATATTTCTAATCTTCAACTTACCCGTAATCTACCTGTCTAATTATATAAGTTTTTATATACTTTTATTTTATTTAGAAAGGTCACCTATATACAGGCCAATTAATTGATATAATATTTCAATCAACTATATAAAATAGTGTTTAAAACTATTTAGGTTGAATATTTATATTAAAAATAAACTAGTTACTAGTTACTAGTCTTTAATAAATTTAACCAAACCTATAATTCTTATATAAAATAGGAATGTTACATCCTCCCTACCTTGTTTTAAATCTCGTCCTCGAGATTTGGGTTACGATATTTCTTTAAACTTATGTCATATTTTAGTTAATAAAAACAATATTAAGGTAGATGACACAGAATTAAAATATCAAATTTTGTGAATATTGAGTTGTACAATAAGTAGGATTCATTGGTTCAACTGAATTAGCTCAAGAAATTGATGACAAACGAATGAGAGGAAATGATATAATTTCCAAAACTGGAAATCTGAGTTTAAAACTTTTGCTTACTGTTAAAATATAAAAAATTACTGAAAATATCAGTAGGCATCAAACCTTATATGTTTAAAACAGTTTTGATACATGCTATGTGTTAAAATCGCTTAAAAAAGCGATTTGGAGCTATTTCCAGGTTTTCAAAAGAAAGCTGATATTTTTATTATTCCAGAAGGCTCAAAATAATATATTTATCATATTAGATCAGTAGAAAAGGATTTGGTATCAAAAGGATTTGTAAAACTAATTTTATGGCCCAAAAGGGCAAAATCGACAATAACCGAATTAAGCTTAGAACCCTATGTTATGTTTAGCCTAAAAATAAATAAAAATCTCCAAAAATCCCAAAATATTATTTTATATCAGTAGGTAAAATTTTGATATCAAAAATTGGGTTTAGATATGCTATATGCTAATTATGTCATTTAATTACTAAAAAGCTTCTTATTTACGCTAATGAGCATAACTCCTAATCTAGACCTCAAACCGATGTCAAATTTTAGGGACACGTTTATAAATCTATAATGAAGGTTTCTACTCTTTTACTTTTTCAAAAATCACATTTTAAGGTGAAAAGGGCATATTAGTCAACATTTAAGCAATTAACGGAAACATGCGTATGAATCGGATAACTAATGAACCAAGTTGTATAATCGCAGAGGGTTATATTTATATGAAACCTGGTCCTAATAAGGCTCTAAGGCAATTCTAAACTATCCTCAAACGGGTCAGAACTGAAAGTCAAAGAAGAAGTCAAACTATGCGACTTTCGGTCCCGAACCGAGCCTAAACTGAAAATTGTCGGGGTGAACATGTTTAGACATGTTCTTACATTAATTACCAAGTTATATTAATGATAAAACAGGTTGCATGGCTTCTACATTGCTAATTATGCATTAATTTAAAAATAAGCTTTCTGTTGACTTTTTGAGATTAACTTTGACCCGACAATTGACTTAGTTAGAGTGGAAATCAGAGGGTGCCCTTTTAAGGGTTTATTGCCCACATAATTACCAACTGATAGGTACTTTTAATTCGAGATTTGACTGGACAATTATTGATTAATCTTGAAGTCAAACCTTAATTACGACGGTTTGACTTTAAGCTAATAAGCTAAGCTAAACTGAATTAAAGAAAATTAAGGACACTTACAAGGGCCCTAAGTATGATTAGGGATCCTAAGGAAGCTTGTTGCTGACCAGAGAGCTCTAGAGAAGTGTCTTGAAGGAGAATGAAATGAGCAAGTCCCAAGTGTTTCAACAAAGCTCCTTATATACAAACTTAGATTGCATGAGATGATGCCAACCAAGTCTACTGATGTTTTATGATGGTCCCATGTGTCCCTATAATGCCAAAACCAGTTTCCAAGACCCTGATCTCGAAAACCACTCTCTTAAGGTGGTGCAACAGGTTGAACAGGCATCTGTCCATTTTCTACTGCCAGCGACTGTCTTACGGACCGTTAGTAAAAAGCCTTGCGGACCGTATGCACCTCTTACGGACCGTAAGCCCTTGGCTTTGCGGTCCGTAACCGACCTTGGCTTATAACGCCCAGTTGCAGAGCTTGCGGACCGTAAGCCTAAGGCCATACGGTTCGTATCCGATGACCAGAAAACAAAAACTTGCAAACTTTCAAGCTTTGACCATGCAATCTTTCATGGTTCGAATCTTGGGCTCTTTTGCAACAGAATGGGACCACTTAATCAGTCTTAAAAGGTTATAAAAACCTTACCATGTACTTAAGATACTTGGATTCTTTTGGCCATGCATTTTAAATGAAGTTTAATTCTTTTGAACAAGAATTTTAATTATGAACTTTGTTGTAACATTATTTAAATACCCAAATTCTTTTATAAACTGAATTTATTTATTATAGGAATAACCAGTTAAATATATCAGATGTTTATCATAATGATTTAAGGTCTTGGGATTTATAATTTGGTCGCTCAGAGGTGTTTATTAACATGTCGACCTTTTTAAATCCTACCATACATCTTTTACTTGATCCGGGTTCCTGGCATGTTTATCTTACATGACACGTGTCTTTATTTTATTGGGTATGATTTTACGAGGTGTTACACAAACACTAACAAACACAATCACTGAACTGTTTGTAGATTGATGAATGCAGGGGATGCAAATATCGATTAGCTTCAAAGATTACCTGATGATCTTGAGCGAAAATGAATCTTGTGAAAGATTTTTGAAATGTTATACGAAATTCGAGAGAGAGAGATTGAATATATTTGAAAAGTTTTGAAAATAAAGTCGGTCAGAGGATATTTGTAAACGGTTTAAGATGCCTGGCGAAATTATCAATTTCGCCGGCATCTTAATTTCGCCGCCCCTGAGTAAAATCTCTTTCTCAAAGTCCAAGTTTTAAATTCGCTTGTGAATTTTAAACTTTCTCGAAAAACGTGCCTAATTTTGTTTAAAACACTATAAATTACGAGATATTTAAAAACTAAAGAAAATTTGGGCCATTTTGACTCTGAACTTCGTTTTTCAGCCTTGGGAGGTTCCATATTAAGCTGAATTTCTTGATTCTTTTGACGTCGTCGACTTACCTGCAGAAGATCATATTGCCATCACTTGTCAATGTCTTATTTATTAGTACTATTATTAGCGAATCAAGGCACAAGAAAAACTGCCAGTATGTTTGTCCGCTTAAATCCATGCACCCTTCTTTCAACATGCCTTCAGAGAGCCCTTTTATCATGTTTTTGGTAATATTGACAAGACTTCTATGGCCCCCACGCAAGCTATTGAGAATAGAATCATTACGCCCGTGAGTCCCACATCAGGACATATCCCCGCGATCAAGGTATGCACAAAGGTTCCTCATAACAGGTGAGTATATTGGTTTCATTCTTTTCAATGATAGAGCGAAGATCAGGTCAGTACTTTCGTACAACAGAGATCCCCAAAACTACCGAGGGCTGAGACAAATAGTTTGGTGAACAGGTCAGTACTTTCGTACAGCAGAGAGACCAAACTACTCCATCTAAAGTTTTGGCCAATTTTGGCACTTATTATGAAAGGGTTTGGCCTTTTTTTAAGGCACTTATTATGAAAGGATATCATAGCGTCTAGGTCAGCATGTATCTGGATGCAGCAGAAGAACGACTATTGTAACACCCTGTGTTTTCGAATGTCAAAGTCAAAGTCAAAGTCCAAGTCAACTTTGACTTCTTTGACTGTAATTAGTCGATTTTGTGCTTTATTTGTATTATGTGGAGTAAGTGTTGTCTAAATGAAATGATCGAATGTTTAATCAACGCGACCGATTTACGACTGTGAATAATAGGAAGTAACAATGCGATAAAGTTGATCAATCAATAATCAAGTTAATCAAAATCAATCAATCAAACTCAAGGCTCGAACTATGCGAAACTGGTGTGGTAATACTTACATGTGTGTGTGCCTTATGTGTTACTTGTGCATGTTTACTTTATGTTTGTGTGGTATTCAATCGAATCAATCGAAACTCGAATCGAAACTCGAAAAGCAATCAAACTCAATCGAAACCAACATCGAAACGTGACTTATAGATGATTGTATGTTAGATATAGTAGTTGGGACTGAAAGTAATTTGACTAGGAACTCTATCATATTCGTATCCTCGTCTACCGAAATCGAAATATCGAAAACCGTCGTGAAACGTTCGAAGAGGGTTGCTGATCGAACAGGAAGCATCCTGATCAAACAGGCCAGCCGATCGGCTAGCACTTTCCTGGCCGATCGAGCAGGCCATTCGATCAGAGATCCTGGCCGATCGGTTGACACTTTCCTCTTTGGGAGGCCTATAAATAGCCCTGTCATTGTCACTCTTTCTACTTTTGGAAAGCTCTGACCGAACCAGCCTTGTTCTTCACCTTTTCTCATATTTCTCTCAACTCCGGTAAGTTTTCACTCTAATTCTTGTACGTTTTTGATCATTACATGATTCTACACCTTTCTATCTTTCAAAACTTGATGTCTAACCGTGAAATCACCAAGATCTAAGTGTTCTTGGGTGATGTCATCATGGTGTTCTTGAATAACATCATACTTTGGCCTCATTCAACCATGAATAGCTTAGATCTGACGATTTCCACATAAACAAACTAGGATTCGTGAGAATCTTAACATTTTCATGGAAAGATTTCCAACTTTTCTTCAACATTTTACACTCAAAACCTTAAAATTGATAGAAACGGAGCTCGAACCAACTAACTAATCATTCTAACGGTTAAAAGGTTCAAGATTCAGATACTATCTACAAGGTTCACCGATTTCGGGTTGAACATCAAACTACCGTTTCGAACAGTTCACCGGCCAGACTTGGGTGATTCCTGTCCGAACCAGTGAAGCAAGTAAGGACCCACGTTCTAATGGTTTAACTCGCTGTCGAAACACCTTAAAATCATGACAAATAATCAAACAGCTAAGTGTTAGACGAAAGGCCGACCAGGTCAGAAATGCTGGCCGAAGGGCTAGGCTGTTCGAACGAACAGCCCAGCCGATCGGACATACCAGCCGATCGGCCGGGCCAGCCGATCGGCTAGCACATGGTTCCACACTTTTCAAATCTCATGAAGTATGCTATTGACGAAGTGATGTTCGATCGAATACGCTACTCGATTGGTAAACATTACTCCTCGGATCATGAGATACTATGCTTCAACGCTTAATCGATTTTGCAACTCGTTCGTAGTATGGAATGCTAGCCGATCGAACAGGCTGTTTGATCGAGTGACATTCTGCTGAGAACCACTTCTGAAGTTCCTAACCGATCGGTTAAGCCGGCCGATCGAACAGACCGTTCGATTGATCGACCTGAAAGGTAAGAACACTTCAGTGTTCTCAAATGCTACAACAAAAACTTCAAAAGTTCAAACCATCATACACAAACACATTAGAGGAAGAAACAATCCACTCGAATGGTCCAGCCGATCGAGCCTACCGGCCGATCGAACGAGATTATTCAAACGGACTTTCAAGCCGAACGAACAGCCCGTTCGATCGAACCCGCTGTTCGATCGACCAGGCTATTCGATCCATTTACACTTGTTTGCATTTCCGCGTTACTCATCGTTATGCTATCGAACTATTCAGGCTAACCCTACTCTCAGCGCTCCCTTCAATCCATAACCAAACACTGTGAGTATACTCGAACCCTTTTTGCTTTAGCACTTTTGGGTGTTACATACGTTACTTATCAAAATCACAATCGAACACACTATTCAAACTATTTGAACGCTGACCGATTGCATGTATTACGTGACTAAATTATGCTTGTTGTTATGTTTACACGTGGAATGCTGTCTACCTGCCTTAGCAACGTAGTACTATAGTTTGGACTCAGCACCCGTTCTCACGGGGGTTGTTAAGGACAATTACTTGCATGGATTACGGTGGTAATCATGTATTGCGAACTGTGTCGGACAGTCAACCCGCAGTCGTTGGTATCGATAGGTCCATGTCGATAATTAACATGCATCATTTCCCTTTGTGTACGTGCTGGTTATGCGTAAACTATTCGAACTCTATATGCTATTATCAAACTTGTGTGCTCACCTTTACATTATATGTATTGACTTTATTATAACGTATGTGATAGGTGTTTAGGATGCTTACTTGCTCTATCTACTGTGAAATCGAGGCTAGGAAAGAGTCTAGAAACCAAGACAATTTATATTTATGTACTTAAATCTGAGTTGTCGGAACATGTTTTGTTTGAAGGATATCTATGTCCGTAATAGCTAAATTTATCTTATGGGTCACGGTATGGGATGTGATATTTAAACTATTCGGTAATAATAGTTGTTATGGAATTTCTTTGAACAATCTGTTTCGCTCAGTGCCGCGCCCCGATGATTCCGCTATCGGTTGGGGTGTGACACAAGGTTTCCATCAGGAGGAAGGGATCGATTACGAAGAAGTTTTTGCTCCAGTTGCAAGATTGGAAGCAATCAGAATATTACTGGCGTATGCATCATACAGAAATTTCAAAGTTTTTCAGATGGATGTAAAGAGTGCTTTTCTCTACGGGAAGGTAAAGGAAGAAGTCTACGTATGTCAGCCTCCAGTTTTTGAAGATCCTCATTTTCCAGGACAATACTACAAGTTGGACAAAGCTCTCTATGGTCTTCACCAAGCTCCACATGCTTGGTATGAGACTTTGTCAACCTATCTGTTGAAGTGTGGATACACCAGAGGAACGATTGACATGACTCTCTTTACCAAACGAATCGGAGAAGATGTAATGCTGGTGCAAATTTACGTTGACGATATCATTTTCGGGTTAACTAACTAGGAGTTGTGTGGAGAATTCGAGACTGTCATGAAGGCAAAGTTTGAAATGAGCATGATGGGAGAGCTGACGTTCTTCTTAGGGCTAGAAGTGAAGCAAAAGGAGGATGGGATTCTCATTCATCAGGCTAAGTACATTCGGGATATTCTCACGAAGTACAACATGAACGACTGTAAAGTTTCCAGCACCCCGTTCGCCTCTCAGACAGAGCTTACTCTAGATCCTCAAGGAAAACCAGTGAACAAGTCCTTCTACGCTCGATGATTGGATCTCTGATGTACTTAACAGCCAGCAGGCCTGACATTATGTGGGCTATCTGTCTCTGTGCTCGCTTTCAGACAAATCCCAAAGAATCACATGAAACTGCTGTGAAGCGCATCTTCCGCTATCTTAAAGGAACTCCGAAACTAGGTCTTTGGTATCCTAAAGATAGTAATTTTGATCTTATTGCTTATTCTGACAGTGATCATGCAGGTTGTAAAGTAGATCGCATGTCTGTATCAGGAGGATGTCAATTCTTGGGAAATTGTCTGATCTCATGGCAAAGCAAGAAACAGATAACGGTGTCCACCTCCACCGCTCAAGCAGAGTACACCGCGGCCTACAGTTGCTGTTCACAAGTTCTCTGGATAGAAAATCAGTTGTTGGATTATGGAATCAACATCATGAAGACTCCTATATTCATCGACAATGAGGCATGTCTGGGAATTGTGAAGAATCCCATCCACCACTCCAGAAAAAAGCATATTGAAATTCGAATTCAAGCAATTCGAGATGCCTACGAGAAGGGGTACATTCAAGTGGTGCCAGTGGATACAACACAACAGCGGGCCGACATTTTCACGAAAGCCTTTGATAAAACCCGATTCAACAAGCTGGTAACCTGGTTGGAAATGGTTAATTTCCTTGAATGGAAATGAATCTTGTGGTCCAAAATCGCCCGTAAATTCTCTATTTTTTATAAAAAAAATCGTTTGTGAAAAGTAAAACAAGTATCGTAAAGCATCGCCCACCAAAAAGATTTTCTGTTTAAAATTTTATTTTCGAGCAACAGACTTTCGAAAATAAAGATTTTAGGGGGGATATTCCAGAAAATCCAACATTAGATGCTTGTGTCTGACTCATCTTAGAGGAAATGATAGAAAATTGCTAACACTTTGTCATTTCTTGCAAAACAGAAAACAAAAAGAAATCGTGGTACCAAGCAACGACGTGTCGGTAGATTCAGCAACACCGATGAGTAAACTGTTGTTAGGGAGCAAAACATAACATCTACACAAGGATTCTATCTTTTCTCAGGCATTATGCATCACAGTGGGTAACACATTGCGGCATATGGCTTAATGGTCTTAAATCTTGCGTTGATAGATTACCAAAGTATGAGATCTCGAGTCTTTATATTGATGTTTCATTTAGGGATATCATAGTTGTCACACCCCAACCAATAGCGGAATCATCGGGGCGCGGCACTGAGCGAAACAGATTGTTCAAAGAAATTCCATAACAACTATTATTACCGAATAGTTTAAATATCACGTCCCATACCGTGACCCATAAGATAAATTTAGCTATTACGGACATAGATATCCTTCAAACAAAACATGTTCTGACAACTCAGATTTAAGTACATAAATATAAATTGTCTTGGTTTCTAGACTCTTTCCTAGCCTCGATTTCACAGCAGATAGAGCAAGTAAGCATCCTAAACACCTATCACATACGTTAAAATAAAGTCAATACATATAATGTAAAGGTGAGCACACAAGTTTGATAATAGCATATAGAGTTCGAATAGTTTACGCATAACCAGCACGTACACAGAGGGAAATGATGCATGTTAATAATCGACATGGACCTATCGATACCAACGACTGTGGGTTGACTGTCCGAGACAGTTCGCAATACATGATTACCACCATAATCCATGCAAGTAATTGTCCTTAACAACCCCCGTGAGAACGGGTGCTGAGTCCAAACTATAGTACTACGTTGCTAAGGCAGGTAGACAGCATTCCACGTGTAAACATAACAACAAGCATACATTTAGTCACGTAATACATGCAATCGGTCAGCGTTCAAATAGTTTGAATAGTGTGTTCGATTGTGATTTTGATAAGTAACGTATGTAACACCCAAAAGTGCTAAAGCAAAAAGGGTTCGAGTATACTCATAGTGATTGGTTATGGATTGAAGGGAACGCTAAGAGTAGGGTTAGCCTGAATAGTTCGATAGCATAACGATGAGTAACGCTGTGACAACTCGTATTTTGAACCTAACCTAGTATGACTCGCTTGAACCTTATGTGAATATTTGAACTGATTGTGTGAACTTGAATGTTATGTGATTATGATTTTTGTGACATTGTGCATCGGATATAAACGGACCAAACTCCAACCTACTTGCCTACACAACCCATTCGGTCCATGCGGTTGGACTCGAGACCTTGGGGACGGCCCAAGTAGGGGTCGGCCCACCTTTCTTAAACATGTAAACACTATGGGGGATTTTTGTTCTCTCATTGTTACAACAACACAAACACACACAAACCCTAAAGAACTCTCTCCCTCTCGTTTTCCCTTGGAACCCAACGGCAACACATCAACATCGAAGTTCTTAGGATCTCGGCTCATATCGCGATCTAGTTAATCACTTCACATTCTCGGTTAGTATATCACTATTGCTTGGTTCATGATTTTTAGTGTTCTCGGTTAGCATATCACACCTTCGGATGTTACATGATGATTGTACTAAATAGTTATGTTCTTGTGAATAGAATTGAATATTGATCATATAACTTAATGGATTTGTTATATAACATGCTCACAGATTTGTTATACACATGACTAGGTTGCATGCTAGTGTAGAATCGGCTAGTTTGGTGAACCGATAGTATGATTAGTTGTTGATGAATTAACTGTTCTTGATAATGATATGAATACGAATGAAACTGTTTGAAATCGTGTTTGATTTGATTGTGAAACTGCCATAGATGTTTACTGAATTTACGGAATGATTGTTGCTGTGTAATCAAGGAAAGTTGTTATATGCACCGTTGCGACACCGATTGCGAGTCGGAATCACCCGTTGCGACTCGAGACCTCACACCGACACACAGCAGCACAACTCGAAAACCGTGGTTGCGAGTCCGGTTGCGACTCGAAACCGACACAAAACAGCATGAACCGAGATCACGGTTGCGAGTCAGGATGCGACTCGAAACCGGACCATGACAAGCCGAAACCACAGTTGCGAGTCCCGTTGCGACTCGTAACCTCCTTTGGTTGCGACTCGAAATCTCAACACCTATATGACTCGAAACTTCCTTCGTTGCGACCCGAGACCTCCGGTCTCGACTCGAGGCCCTTATCACACGTACACTTTGTTATTGGGCCTGCACACTATCACAAGCCCAACTGATTGGGCTGAACACTTGGACTATGCTTGTTATGTAACTGCTTACGCTGATACCTATACGATGATGAATACTTGTACAACCTGTTACAATATGTGTAGAACCTACGTGCAATACTTGAATACGAATCTGATTTGGTATGATAACTTTGGTAGGACGTGGTTGATCGCTTTCTAACTTAATTGAACTGTGTGTATCATACCGAGCAATCCCAGGTGAGTTCATTGCATTTTCTCAAGCATGCGTCCCGGTGGTTTGGGACAACTGGTAAACATTGGACGGGAAACATTGGGTAAACAATTTAATCGGTTTTGGTTATTGCCTGGAGGGCAATGGGGGTAATTAGTTGATAGCGCTATTAGGTACTAATTATCTGGGTTTCACTATGGTTGTTCAGAGGCACACTCCTCGGTTACGTAAGGGCGGTTCCCCTAGGGTAACTAACCGGACAACATAGTGGGTTGCTTAGAGGCACACTCCTCGGTTACGTAAGGGCGTAGTCCCTAGGGTAATCTAACTTGAGCAACATCGTAACATATCATCGAATCGTATTAACATCTATCTGGTAACACCACGCGTAACAACACCTTGAACTCACCAGCGTAGTCTGACACACTTGTTTGCATGCTTGTAGGTCATTAACACTGGAAACATGGACTTGCTATCTGGGAGTGCTGGAGTTGTCATGGATCGAAGCTTTGAGATTACTAGTATTGACACTTTGGTTTTGAGTTATTATGAAACGATTACAAAACAATTTATTATATGCTTCCGCTACTCGACATTATTGAATTGATAACATGTTTTATTAAGTATTTTCTATTGGTTCAATGTGATTGGTGGCTCAGACTCTGATGTGTAACACGCCTCGCGGGGGTCTCCGCAGGTGGTATTTTGGGGGTGTTACAGTTTGGTATCAGAGCCACTGGTTATAGTGAACTAGGTTTTAAAACGTTTTGTAAAACCAGACTATAACCGAACGTCTTCGAAAATCGATCATGACACTCAGCACCAGATTGCAAGGTTCGTTACTCTCTCACTTTATACATTACTAGCTTAGCAGTCACACACTCACAACGTATATGAACTGAAACGTATGACACCATAGTGACTTGATAGTGTGACACTACTCTTCGACTCATGTAGATCATAGACCTGTAATACCGTCTGTTGTGTTATTTGAACGGGGGAAACTTCGAGCGCAAGCTAAGAGGCTCTGAGATGAACATGCAAATCGCCTTATTATTATGGGTGCACACTTAATAATAACGCGGGGTGCATGCAAGTCCCAGTGCGGCTTATCGAGCGTGAGAAGGATTCTGCCATACTATGTGTGAACTTAGTAGTACGCGAATATCAGTATGATACTTGACTCCTGTTCCATTTCGATTTCTAAATCGGTTTGTTCCCAACTATAGAAACATGAGTGGACGAGGACACGGACGTGGCAACATCAACATGACTCAGGCTGAGTTGAATAACCTAATCAATACCCGCGTGGCTGAGGCTTTGGCAGCCTATCAAGCTGGTACGGAATGTACCAAGTACTCATTACTCTTATACCACGTACACGTCTTTTCATTCCTATAATGTGTTTCCTCCCGTTATTTAGGTCAGCAAGCGCAACCTCAACCTAACCAGCCTGCGTGTACATTCAAAATGTTTATGGACTGCAAGCCACAGACCTTCACCGGGACTGAAGGGGCTGTGGGACTTCTAAGATGGTTCGAAAAAGCAGAGTCTGTGTTTGCTATCTGTAACTGCCCCGCTGGGGATAGGGTGAAATATGCTGCGGGTACCTTGGCTGATGGTGCCCTAACATGGTGGAACGCCCAAGTGCAGTTGTTGGGAATTGAGGCAGCGAATGCCACAACTTGGGAAGATTTTAAAGAACTGATCAGGGAGGAGTACTGTCCTCGGGACGAGGTCCAGAAGTTGGAAAACGAATACTACGACTTGAAGATGGTTGGATCTGAAGTCGAAGCGTATGTGAAGCGATCGTATGAACTGGCTGACATGTGCCCGAACTTGTCCCGGCCTATGTCTCGGAGAATTGAGTTATTCATCAAAGGGTTGCCTCCGCGTGTGAAGAGCTTGGTCACTGCAGCCCATCTCAATGATTTGACACAGATCGTTCTTCTGACTCATAAGATTGTGGACCAAGAGGTGGAAAGCGAATCGTTACCTCCGCGCATTTCAGCCACTGCTGCTGCGACACCCACTGCTACTGTATCTGCTAATGATAACAAACGAAAGTGGAGCGACTACGACAAAGCATCCAGTGCTGGTCAGACTCAGAAAAGGCCAGACAACAGTAACCGCAACGTCAGCCAGTCGTCTTCTGTCAATCAAGGCCAGGGAAGTGGCCACAGCCAGGGTTCATATGCAGGGAGAAAGCCACGGTGTAACAAATGTGGCTATCATCATTGGGGGCCGTGTGGTCGGACGTGTAACAAGTGTGGTAAGCCAGGCCATGAGGCCAGGGATTGTAGAACCTCACAACCCAAACACCAGCAGCAACAGAACCAACAAAACCAGAGGCAACAGGGACAACCACCCCAGCAGAACCAGGGTTTCAGAAAGGGGTGCTTTCAGTGCGGTGACGAGGGTCACTTTAAGCGGGATTGCACTCAGTTAAACCAGAACGCTAACGACAACAACCGCCCGAATAATAACAATGCCGGGAACAACAACAACAATAACAACAACGGCAACAACGGGGGTAATGGTGCTCGGGGCAGAGTGTTTCAGCTTGGAGCAGGGGATGCCAGGAATGACGGCAACGTTGTAACTGGTACGTTTCCTGTTAACAATCGTATTGCTTCTGTATTATTTGATTCGGGTGCCGATTGGAGTTATGTGTCCCTAGAGTTTAGTCAGCGATTAGGAATAACCCCAACACCCTTAGAGGTTAAACAAGTAGTAGAACTAGCAGATGGTAAGACGATAGAAGCCTCAAATGTCCTTTTTGGATGCAAACTAGATCTCGTGGGTCAGGTGTTTGATATTGACCTCCTTCCCGTTACACTCGGTAGTTTTGACATAGTGGTGGGCATGGATTGGTTGTCCAAGCACCAAGCAGAAATTCTATGTAAAGAGAAGATTGTGCGTATTCCTCTCCCTGATGGAGAGTCACTGTTAGTTCAAGGGCATCGTAGTGGGACGATGGTTGGGATTATCACGGCCATGCGTGCGTAACAGTATCTACAAAAGGGGTATTCTGCACTGTTAGCGTTAGTTACCAACGCTCAGTCTGAGGAAGGTAAAATCGAGGATCTACCAGTGGTGCGGGAATTCGCTGACGTATTCCCAGAAGAGCTACCAGGGTTACCTCCTCACCGTCAAGTAGAATTTCAGATTGATCTTGCACCAGGGGCGGCTCCAATTGCTCGAGCTCCTTACCGGTTAGCACCAGGAGAGTTACAGGAACTGTCTAATCAACTGCAGGAGTTGTTGGACAGGGGCTTTATTCGACCCAGTTCTTCGCCTTGGGGAGCCCCAGTTTTGTTCGTAAAGAAGAAAGACAGGTCATTCCGTATGTGTATCGACTATCGAGAACTCAACAAGGTGACCATTAAGAACCGCTATCCGTTACCACGTATCGACGACTTGTTCGACCAGCTGCAAGGGTCAAGTTTCTATTCAAAGATCGACTTAAGGTCGGGTTATCACCAGGTAAGGGTTAGGGAAGAGGATGTTCCCAAGACAGCCTTTCGAACACGCTACGGACACTATGAGTTTTTGGTCATGCCGTTTGGATTGACCAATGCACCAGCAGTTTTCATGGATCTCATGAACCGCGTATGCAAGCCATATCTCGACGAGTTTGTTATAGTGTTTATTGACGACATCTTAGTCTATTCCAAGAACAAGGAAGATCACGAGCGTCACCTACGTCTCATTTTGGAACTTTTGAGAAGGGAACAATTGTATGCGAAATTTTCTAAGTGCGACTTTTGGATTCGAGAAGTGCACTTCCTTGGGCATGTTGTTAACGAAAAAGGGATACACGTGGATCCTGCGAAGGTGGATGCAGTTAAGAATTGGGCGGCACCAAAGACTCCGTCCGAGGTGCGACAATTTCTCGGTCTCACAGGGTATTATCGAAGGTTTATTAAAGACTTCTCGAAAATCGCACAACCTCTCACCTCACTGACACAGAAGAACACGGCGTACTCTTGGGGAACGAAGCAGGAAGAGGCCTTCCAGTTGTTAAAGCAGAAACTTTGCAGTGCACCGATCTTGTCATTACCGGAGGGTACCGAAGATTTTGTGGTATATTGTGACGCGTCAATTCAGGGTCTCGGTTGCGTGTTGATGCAACGCGAGAAGGTGATAGCTTATGCTTCTCGTCAGCTGAAGGTGCACGAGAAGAACTACACGACACACGACTTGGAGTTAGGAGCGGTGGTATTTGCGTTGAAGATTTGGAGGCACTATCTGTACGGTACCAAATGCACCATCTATACCGACCATAGAAGTCTCCAGCACATCTTCGACCAGAAAGAGCTGAATATGCGACAACGACGATGGGTGGAATTATTGAACGATTATGAATGTGCCATCAAGTACCATCCGGGGAAGGCGAACATTGTAGCTGACGCCCTCAGCAGAAAGGATAACGCACCTAGGCGCGTGCGAGCATTGCAACTCACGATTCAGTCCAATCTCCCTTCCCAGATACGGGATGCTCAGTTAGAAGCGTTGAAACCAGAGAATGTTCGAGCTGAAGCTTTACGTGGCTCGAGACAACGACTAGAACAAAAGGGAGACGGCGCATACTACGTAACTGGACGCATTTGGGTTCCACTCTTTGGCAACTTACGAGAACTTGTAATGGAAGAGGCACACAAATCACGCTACTCTGTACATCCTGGATCAGATAAGATGTACCACGATCTGAAAACTACCTACTGGTGGCCCAGCATGAAGGCTCATATAGCAACTTACGTAAGCAAATGTCTGACATGTGCTAAAGTCAAAGCAGAACATCAAAAGCCCTCGGGTCTACTGCAGCAACCAGAGATACCCACATGGAAGTGGGAACAGATCGCTATGGATTTCGTGACAGGATTACCCAGAACTCAGGCTGGGAACGACACTATTTGGGTGATTGTGGATCGCCTCACGAAATCAGCACACTTTTTGGCAATCAAGGAAACAGACAAGTTTTCTCAGCTGGCAGCAGTGTATCTTAAGGAAGTAGTTTCTAGGCATGGAGTGCCAACTTCTATCATTTCAGACCGTGATCCGCGTTTCACTTCAGAGTTATGGCAGTCTATGCATAAATCGTTTGGTTCCCAACTCGACATGAGTACCGCTTATCACCCGCAGACGGATGGTCAAAGTGAGCGCACCATCCAAACACTCGAAGATATGCTTCGGGCCTGCGTACTCGACTTTGGAAAAGGATGGGAGAAGCACCTACCGTTGATAGAATTCTCCTACAACAACAGCTACCATTCAAGCATTAAGGCAGCTCCGTTCGAAGCACTGTACGGACGAAAATGTCGCTCACCTCTCTGTTGGCATGAGGTGGGTGACAGCCAGATCACAGGCCCTGAGTTTGTCCTTGAAGCATCAGAAAGCATTGTGCAGATCAGAAACCGTATGGCCGCAGCCCGTGATCGTCAGAAAAGCTACGCTGACAAGCGTAGTAAGCCACTGGAATTTGAAGTTAATGACCGCGTTATGTTAAAGGTTTCACCCTGGAAGGGTGTGGTGCGTTTTGGGAAACGCGGCAAACTAAACCCTCGTTATGTGGGACCGTTCAAAATTCTAGAACGAATTGGAAAGGTGGCTTACAGGTTGGAATTACCGGCCGAGTTGGGTAATGTCCATGATGTATTCCACGTATCGCAGCTAAAGAAGTGTTTGGTTGATGAAACACTAGTAGTACCATTTCAAGAGCTGAAGATAGACGACAAATTGCAGTTTGTCGAAGAACCAATTGAGATTATGGATCGGGAAGTTAAAGTTCGTAAACACAGCCGTATACCAATTGTGAGAGTTCGTTGGAACTCAAGACGTGGTCCAGAGTTCACGTGGGAATGCGAGGACCAGATGAAACTTAAGTATCCACATTTGTTCCCCGAAGACCAGTCAAAACCTAGCGAACCTAGTGTTGATGCAACTAGCGAATTTCGGGACGAAATTCCCATTCAAGTTGGGGAGGATGTGACACCCCAGGAAAACCAGTAAACGATGTAACCTACCTAGCTTTAACTTATATAGCTTACGTTAGTGAGTGCGTACCAAATTTCGGGACGAAATTTCCTTTTAGTTGGGGATACTTTGACAACTCGTATTTTGAACCTAACCTAGTATGACTCGCTTGAACCTTATGTGAATATTTGAACTGATTGTGTGAACTTGAATGTTATGTGATTATGATTTTTGTGACATTGTGCATCGGATATAAACGGACCAAACTCCAACCTACTTGCCTACACAACCCATTCGGTCCATGCGGTTGGACTCGAGACCTTGGGGACGGCCCAAGTAGGGGTCGGCCCACCTTTCTTAAACATGTAAACACTATGGGGGATTTTTGTTCTCTCATTGTTACAACAACACAAACACACACAAACCCTAAAGAACTCTCTCCCTCTCGTTTTCCCTTGGAACCCAACGGCAACACATCAACATCGAAGTTCTTAGGATCTCGGCTCATATCGCGATCTAGTTAATCACTTCACATTCTCGGTTAGTATATCACTATTGCTTGGTTCATGATTTTTAGTGTTCTCGGTTAGCATATCACACCTTCGGATGTTACATGATGATTGTACTAAATAGTTATGTTCTTGTGAATAGAATTGAATATTGATCATATAACTTAATGGATTTGTTATATAACATGCTCACAGATTTGTTATACACATGACTAGGTTGCATGCTAGTGTAGAATCGGCTAGTTTGGTGAACCGATAGTATGATTAGTTGTTGATGAATTAACTGTTCTTGATAATGATATGAATACGAATGAAACTGTTTGAAATCGTGTTTGATCTGATTGTGAAACTGCCATAGATGTTTACTGAATTTACGGAATGATTGTTGCTGTGTAATCAAGGAAAGTTGTTACATGCACCGTTGCGACACCGATTGCGAGTCGGAATCACCCGTTGCGACTCGAGACCTCACACCGACACACAGCAGCACAACTCGAAAACCGTGGTTGCGAGTCCGGTTGCGACTCGAAACCGACACAAAACAGCATGAACCGAGATCACGGTTGCGAGTCAGGATGCGACTCGAAACCGGACCATGACAAGCCGAAACCACAGTTGCGAGTCCCGTTGCGACTCGTAACCTCCTTTGGTTGCGACTCGAAATCTCAACACCTATATGACTCGAAACTTCCTTCGTTGCGACCCGAGACCTCCGGTCTCGACTCGAGGCCCTTATCACACGTACACTTTGTTATTGGGCCTGCACACTATCACAAGCCCAACTGATTGGGCTGAACACTTGGACTATGCTTGTTATGTAACTGCTTACGCTGATACCTATACGATGATGAATACTTGTACAACCTGTTACAATATGTGTAGAACCTACGTGCAATACTTGAATACGAATCTGATTTGGTATGATAACTTTGGTAGGACGTGGTTGATCGCTTTCTAACTTAATTGAACTGTGTGTATCATACCGAGCAATCCCAGGTGAGTTCATTGCATTTTCTCAAGCATGCGTCCCGGTGGTTTGGGACAACTGGTAAACATTGGACGGGAAACATTGGGTAAACAATTTAATCGGTTTTGGTTATTGCCTGGAGGGCAATGGGGGTAATTAGTTGATAGCGCTATTAGGTACTAATTATCTGGGTTTCACTATGGTTGTTCAGAGGCACACTCCTCGGTTACGTAAGGGCGGTTCCCCTAGGGTAACTAACCGGACAACATAGTGGGTTGCTTAGAGGCACACTCCTCGGTTACGTAAGGGCGTAGTCCCTAGGGTAATCTAACTTGAGCAACATCGTAACATATCATCGAATCGTATTAACATCTATCTGGTAACACCACGCGTAACAACACCTTGAACTCACCAGCGTAGTCTGACACACTTGTTTGCATGCTTGTAGGTCATTAACACTGGAAACATGGACTTGCTATCTGGGAGTGCTGGAGTTGTCATGGATCGAAGCTTTGAGATTACTAGTATTGACACTTTGGTTTTGAGTTATTATGAAACGATTACAAAACAATTTATTATATGCTTCCGCTACTCGACATTATTGAATTGATAACATGTTTTATTAAGTATTTTCTATTGGTTCAATGTGATTGGTGGCTCAGACTCTGATGTGTAACACGCCTCGCGGGGGTCTCCGCAGGTGGTATTTTGGGGGTGTTACAAACGCGAAAATGCAAACAAGTGTAAATGGATCGAATAGCCTGGTCGATCGAAGAGCGGGTTCGATCGAACGGGCTGTTCGTTCGGCTTGAAAGTCCGTTTGAATAATCCCGTTCGATCGGCCGGTAGGCTCGATCGGCTGGACCATTTGAGTGGATTGTTTCTTCCTCTGATGTGTTTGTGTATGATGATTTGAACTTTTGAAGTTTTTGTTGTAGCATTTGAGAACACTGAAGTGTTCTTACCTTCCAGGTCGATCGATCGCACGGTCTGTACGATCGGCCGGCTTAACCGATCGGTTAGGAACTTCAAAAGTGGTTCTCAGCAGAATGTCACTCGATCAAACAGCCTGTTCGATCGGCTGGCATTCCATACTACGAACGAGTTGCAAAATCGATTAAGCGTTGAAGCATAGTATCTCATGATCCGAGGAGTAATGTTTACCAATCGAGTAGCGTATTCGAACGAACATCACTTCGTCAATAGCATACTTCTTGAGATTTGAAAAGTGTGGAACCATGTGCTAGCTGATCGGCTGGCCCGGCCGATCGGCTGGCCCGGCCGATCGGCTGGTATGTCCGATCGGCTGGGCTGTTCGTTCGAACAGCCTAGCCGTTCGGTCAGCATTTCTGACCTGGTCGGCCTTTCGTCTAACACTTGGCTGTTTGATTATTTGTCATGATTTAAAGGTGTTTTAACAGCGAGTTAAACCATTAGAACGTGGGTCCTTACTTGCTTCACTGGTTCGGACGGGAATCACCCAAGTCCGGCCGGTGAACTGTTCGGAACGGTAGTTTGATGTTCAACCTGAAATCGGTGAACCTTGTAGATAGTATCCGAATCTTGAACCTTTTAACCGTTAGAATGATTAGTTAGTTGGTTCGAGCTTCGTTTTTATCAGTTTTAAGGTTTTGAGTGTAAAATGTTGAAGAAAAGTTGGAAATCTTTCCATGAAAATGTTAAGATTCTCACGAATCCTAGTTTGTTTATGTGGAAATCGGTCAGATCTAAGCTATTCATGGTTGAATGAGGCCAAAGTATGATGTTCTTCGAGAACACCATGATGACATCACCCAAGAACACTTAGATCTTGGTGATTTCACGGTTAGACATCAAGTTTTGAAAGATAGAAAGGTGTAGAATCATGTAATGATCAAAAACGTACAAGAATTAGAGTGAAAACTTACTGGAGTTGAGAGAAATCTGAGAAAAGGTGAAGAACAAGGCTGGTTCGGTCAGAGCTTTCCAAAAGTAGAAAGAGTGACAATGACAGGGCTATTTATAGGCCTCCCAAAGAGGAAAGTGTCAACCGATCGGCCAGGATCTCTGATCGAATGGCCTGCTCGATCGGCCAGGAAAGTGCTAGCCGATCGGCTGGCCTATTCGATCAGGATGCTTCCTGTTCGATCAGCAACCCTCTTCGAAAATTTCGCAACGGTTTTCGATATTTCGATTTCGGTAGACGAGGATACGAATACGATAGAGTTCCTAGTCAAATTACTTTCAGTCCCAACTACTATATCTAACATACAATCATCTATAAGTCACGTTTCGATGTTGGTTTCGATTGAGTTTGATTGCTTTTCGAGTTTCGATTCGAGTTTCGATTGATTCAATTGAATACCACACAAACATAAAGTAAACATGCACAGGTAACACATAAGGCACACACACATGTAAGTATTACCACACCAGTTTCGCATAGTTCGAGCCTCGAGTTCCATTGATTGATTTTGATTAACTTGATTATTGATTGATCAACTTTATCGCATTGTTACTTCCTATTATTCACAGTCGTAAATCGGTCGCGTTGATTAAACATTCGGTCATTTGATTTAGACAACACTTACTCCACATAATACAAATAAAGCACAAAATCGACTAATTACAGTCAAAGAAGTCAAAGTTGACTTGGACTTTGACTTTGACTTTGACTTTGACATTCGAAAACACGGGGTGTTACACCTTACACCACCAATCTAGCCTTGTTCTTGATTACCACTCCATGATCATCCATCTTGTTATGAAAGACCCATTTAGTACCAATTGGAAACTTTCCTTCAGGTAAATCTACCAACTCCCAAACTTTAAGTTTGCGAAATTGAGACAGTTCTTCCTGCATGGCCTGAACCCAACTGGAGTCTTGCATAGCTTCTTCGATGTCACGTGGCACGGATTGCAAGAGAAAAGCTGCATAGAGACCTTTGTTGATACTTGATGACTGACCACGTGTAGGTACTCCTTCTTCAACTGCACCTATGACATTCTCAAGAGGATGATTGTGATTTGTCTTGTATCCTGCATTTGTCTGAGACTCAATCTGTTGTGAAAGGTTGGTGAAGTGTTCGTCCACGTAAATTACTGGAGGGTCATCTTCTTGAGTTGTTTCATCTACATTCGCCTGTGAAGAAGAAGAAGAAGCACCGTTTTCTTGGGTGTTCTCAGGCGAAGTGTCACCAGTTGCTTCATCCACAGAGAGAAGTGGATCAGCAGAGGATGGAGAGAAACGGGTAGTGAACGGAGTTATACCAATATCTGAAGAGTCATACAGAGGTTCAACTTGAGCATCTTCAACAGGTTCTGCTTCTGGAGTATCTTCTGGAATTTCAAAGGTGTTGAAAATCACACCCACTTCATAAAACCAATCGGGGGTACTTCCAGTGTTGGTATAGTTTCCTTCTTGAAAATCAACATAATATGATTCAATCACCATCTTCGTTCTTTTGTTGTAGACTCCGTAGGCCTTCTGTGTGGATGAATATCCCATGAAGTAGCAGATATCACCCACTGCTTCGAACTTGATGAGATTTTCTTGAGTGTTTAGAAGAGTGCACGAACATCCAAATGGTCTGAAGAAGTCAATAAGCGGCTTTCTTTTGAAAAGAAGTTCATATGCCGTTTTTCCGTGTGGTTTTACAATGAGAACCCTGTTTAGAACGTAGCATGCTGTATTTACTGCTTCTGCCCAAAAGATGATTGGAAGTTTTGAATCCACCAGCATGGTTCTTGCGGCCTCGATCAGCGTTCTGTTCTTACGTTCAGCAACTCCATTTTGTTGAGGAGGTCTGGCTGCACTATATTGAAGATGAATTCCTTTTTCTGCACAGAAGGATATGAATGTTTGATTTTTGAATTCAGAGCCATTATCACTTCTGATCGACTTCACTTTTAATCTGGTCACGTTTTCAGTCAAGGGAATGAATGACTTGAGAATTTCAGCTGTCTCACTCTTTGCCTTAAGAAAATAAACCCATGAAAAACGAGAGAAATCATATGTAATCACCAAACAGTAAGAACTTTTAGCAAGACTTTTAACACTAATTGGACCAAAAAGATCCATATGCATCAACTGAAGAGGCGCAGTAATCGTATTCACTGCTTTGGAGTTGTGCGATTTCTTGTGTTGCTTTCCATGGGCGCATGCTATACATTTTTCAGAAAAAGGAAATTCTTTTATTGGAAGTCCTCTCACTAAGTTTAACTTAGAGAGTTTATTCATATTTTTGAAATTTACATGCCCCAATCGCCTGTGCTAAAGCAGTGACTCCGATTCTAAAGCCTTTGAGATCAAACAGGTCAAGTTGTCATTTGTCTTGGCATTTTTCATGTTGAGCACATATGTGTTGTTTTGTCTTGGAGCAGTGAGCATGATCATTTCTGCAGGAACGACATATTCAGGCTTGAGAAATAAGCATTCCATGTCATTGAAAAGCACCGATATTCCTTTATCACAGACTTGTGATACACTCATGAGATTGTAGCACAATTCTGGAACATAGTTGACATTTTCCAACGTGAGGGCTTCAGACACCACATCTCCTATTCCAACGATCTTCCCTCCTTTCTCGTCTCCAGCGAATGACACGAAATCACCATCAATAAAACGAAAGTTCTCCAGAAGTTCCTTCAAGCCTGTTATGTGTCTTGAACATCCGCTGTCCACATGTCAAATATATTCCATGAGCATACGAAGCCATTTCTGGAGTTTATTCTGAAATACAAGAATATACACAAATTAGTTTGATTTGGGAACCCAGATTTGCTTTACTTTGGGTCTATGGTGGTTTTGTCCCACGATATCCTCTTTTTGCTTCCAAAAATAAGCTGTTGAATTGATCAGATTTTTAATAGATTTCTTAAGATAATCAAGTTGATCTGTGAAGTTCTTAACAAGATCATATTTTGGTTTAGAAAAGTTCTTGTTTTTACAATGTTTCGCTGTATGTCCTAAATGACCACAGCGAAAACATCGTTTACGTCTGGGCCTTTTGGTGTTAGAAGATGATGTATGTGATGAGTGTCTTGAGCTTTCTGCTTTCTTCATTTTCTTGTCATCTCAACTTTCATCTTCTAAGCATTCTTCATGGCTGTCGAAATCTGATGAGCTTTCTGATGTTTGATATTCACTGGAATTTAGCTCATCACTTGCTTCATAGCTTGAATCACTACAGCTTTGATCCTCACTTGAACTTTCTGAATCTTGATCTTCAATTGTTTCGTCGCTTGAATTTTCGGAGCTCTCGCCTTCTGTTGTTTGATCTTCTCTTGAAGTTTCTGATTTTTGCTCATCATCAGGACTAGAAGTCTCTTTTTCCTTTTCTGATGTAGCAATGCTTGAGTCTTCTTTGCTATGATCTTCAGCGACTTTCTTTTCTGAATCTGTCCTACCTGTTCGAGATAGAATAAATTCTGGAATTTCCTCGGTGAGGAATTTTCCAAAGCTATTCTTTTTCAATTCTGGCACAAATACAAGAGATTCACAAACACTTATATTGTTATGGGCCATTTTCTAAACATATATCCTGACTAATATTCTGGTTTTGATTGTTTATTTGTGATCAGGATACTGGATCAGGATATTGGTAACATCCTGGCGCGATATCTTGGTATTAACTAAATTAAGCACGTGCAGGTTAAAAGCTGTGGGTTACTAACGGTCGAATGGACCTCTTCTCCTTAAGACTCGGGAAAATCAGTTATGTGAGAGACGTTGAACCCGAAAGACCAGGTCTACAACGTTCGTATGGGGAATATCTGCCGAATCCCGGTTTAATAGGAAAGTTAGGTGTTTTCGTTTAGCTATAAATAGTATGATCGGATCAAGTTAAGGCACTCACTTTTCATTCGCACAATTTACTCTCTAGTTACTAGCAATCACTACACACCAACACTTGTACTCAAATTACATTGTAACACCTATTTGATCCGCATCATATCCTGCACTGTATCCTGATATTTGAAGTAATAGAAGAACAAGGCAGCTGTGATTGTCAGGCCCCGAGGTTTTGTGCCGGCGATCTAGATTGATCAAGGGCTTTCCTCGTACATCATGTGTCATCCTTTTACTTTTTAGCTCACTGTTTGATCATAGATACAACTCTATATCCTGAGCCGTATCCTGAACCTGTTTTTGCAAACAACTTTACTTAAATATTTTTAACACACATTTCTAGCACACTACCTCACTTAACTAATTTGATCACTTAATTGCTTCGGTAATTTTTGACCAAAACAATTTGGCGCCCACCATGGGGCAAGTGGTGCTACTTTTACTAAAAGCTTTTGCAAATTCGCTACTCGGTTTTCTGTTTTCGAAATTCTTTTCAAAACTGTTTTCAATGGCCACAAGATCAAACATGAGCTCTTCCACCATGTCTGCTACAACCTCTGCAACAATTGGTTCGGTGCTTCCACCACCTCCTCCAAGATCTCAAGCTTCTTCCCAAGGAATTGAAATTCATGTGGCTCGGGATGTTATTCCCACTCGCAGTGTCCAGGGATCTGGTCCTGTTTTAGCTTCTAATGAGGAAATTCTAAATTTATTTGGTAGTGTACAGGAGCAGATGAGACAGCAGCAGGAAACTAATCAGATGCTGATAAGAGAGATACAACTCTTGAAATCCGGCTCGAGCAGGCCTGCTGAAGATAATATCACTCCCTTGCAGCCCAGGGCTTTAAACTTAAGTTCTGCAGTTTACACTGAGGATAACCGGGGAAATATTGTGCCTAGCCAGAATCATACTCCTGAGATACTCTATTCGGTTAGAGTGTCGACTGTGAGGAGCTCAGGATATGCTTCAGGATATGGCCAGAATCCTCAGACCGGTGATGTATCTAATAATAATAATACTCTTGCCACTAACGGTGTTGGATCTTTGCAGGACGCAGGTGTGACATCAGCATTATCTAGGGAGCTTCAGAAGTTAAAGGACATGATATCCAGTGTGCCTGGGGTGGTCCAGCCAATTCCAGAAGTATCCCGGGACAGTCACAGGATATCCCGGTTTACGCATCCTATCTGTGATGCTGAAATCCCAAAAAGATTTTAAACCCCCAACATGAAGCTCTATGACGGAACTACAGATCATGAGGAACATATTGCCCAGTATAGGGAAAGGATTGAAACTAATCCTATTCCCCCCGATCTCAAAGAAGCATGCTTATGCAAGGGTTTTGGCTCTACCTTAACAGGATCAGCCTTAAAATGGCTGTTAAACGTTCCTCCTCACTCAATTACTTTTGTTGCTCATTTAGTTAATTTATTTAATAGTCAATTTTCTTGCAGCCGGAGTTTTGAGAAACTGACCAGTGATCTTTATAGGATAACTCAAGGACCTCAGGAATCCTTGAGGGATTATGTGAATAAGTTTAGCCGGGAATCCTTAGATATCGCGCATCTTGATGTTGCAACAGCTGTGCAGGCTTTCAAGATGGGATTGCAAAAAGATTCCCAGTTTTACCAGGATCTTGTAATGAATCCCTGCAGGAATCTGGATGAAGCTCGTAACAGGCCATTAAGATACATTCGGCTGGAGGATGACAAAAAGATGCAAGAAAGAATGAATTCGTCCACAACCTATGAGTCAACCAACAGGAAATCAGAATCCTCATATAAACCATATCGCTCAAAGCCATATGGCAGAAATGATAGCAAAAGAGTCAATGCTGTTGAAGACGAGGATCCTGAAGAATATCCTGAATTATCTGAATATTGCTTTTCTATTAACATACCTGAGTTAATGTATGCTATGCAGGGTTTAGGAGACAAAGCTAGGTGGCCTCGAAAGAATCAACAAAAAGCTGATTGGAAGGATAAATCCAAATGGTGTGCCTTCCATGAAGATTTCGGACATGTAACTGAGAAGTGCATTGCTCTAAGAAAGGAAATAAGTTATCTTCTAAGTAAGGGATATATGAAGGATCTCCTAGGAAGAAAGAAGAATAAGGGTCAGGATACTGAGAAGGATCCTAAACGAGCAGCATCACCTCCTGCTGATGCCAAGATAATCAACTTTATTTCAGGAGGATCCGACATTTGTGGGACTTCGTATTCTGCGGCCAAGAGACATGCAAAGGAAGCTAAAACCGAGAGGGGAGATAAACCAGCCAGGATGACTACCCTCACAACTGATAAAGTGATCACTTTCGACAGTGATGACATCACTCCTCAACCAACTAAGACATTTCTGAGCAGTTCCCCTCACCCCCTATCACTTAAAGGCAGAGCTAACCCAACATTCTACTACTCTCTAAAGGGCCTGCCTATTCTATTAGTAATGGGATCCAGACTATAATCAAGCTATGATCGTCAAATTTCATATAGAAAGATCAGGTTATTGCTGATCATCTGGTCTATCGCTCCTTTTGAGAGTGACATAAGCCTTTCCCCTGCAGTGAAGTTTCTTCCTTCCCTGACTTACTTGAAAAAAGGCTTTTCTTTTCCTCCGCTTGTAGGAAGCTAGGCACAAGACGCAGACGATCAGACGAAAAATGAGATGATACCTGTTGGGGCTGGATTTTACTATAAATGATCCTTATACGTGATCCTGACCAGTGATCCTTGTTTCTTTGGCAGATAGTGATCCTCAGCCAGACTTCAGGATCAGGATCATGGGACGATATGGTGATCCTTACACTAACGGTCACTTCCACTTGTTACAAAATTGTTTTGCAGGAACACCTAGCAGGATATGCCCTACACATCATGATCCAGGGACGCGTTTTCACAAATATGGCAAGAGCTAAATTGGAGATAGACGTTGTACCGGATATGGAAACTTAGCTTGATTAATGGGCAGCAATTTAGGCTAGATTATCTTTATTTCTAAAGGGGTAATGAGCTGATTAGTGGTCTATCTACCTAAAATAAGTTACCTACACATGTATAAATACCACTCTTCCTCATTCGGAAGAACACACACAACATATACGGCAACTCTCACACACTCAGACAATAGTGATCCTTGTACTCAGCTCATTATCATCCAAAGTTGTAACTACATTTTTATTATATTGAAGTTGGTGATCGGTAGTTGCCATCACCCGAGGTTTTTTATGCCGGAGATCATACATTGATCAAGGGCTTTTTCCTCGTATAAATCATTGTGTCTTTGCATCTTCATCACAGAAGTGATCCTTTACTTTCATAATTAACCAAGCATCATACCCCGTTTTCATAAAGTTTGGTTACATTATCCTTGTGTGATTTTTGACCAAAACAGTTTGGCGCCCACCGTGGGGCAATTGGTGCTTCATTCATAAGAAAATCTTTTGTTCGAAATCATTTCAAAGAATTACATGGCTTCATCCTTGAAGAACACGTCCACGGCGATGTCTGCGGTCACCTCATCACAGATCACCTTGCCTCCTCCACCGGCAGGATCTCAGAAAAATACTGAGAAGAGATCAACTCCCACTTTCTCTAAACCTCTATCTTCTTCTGCTATGAATTCTTCTATTCCCAGTACTAGTGATGTATTTGCTTTAATTTTGCAGATGAAGGATCGTATGCAGCGGCAAGATGAAACCAACGAAAGGATCCTCAGGGAAATTGGAGATTTCAAAAGACAAAAGAAAGCGGCAGAGGATCATTCTCCACTGATGCCCAAATCCTTGAGCTTCGATACTCCAATAATCACTTCCCAGCCATCAGGGATCCCGGACGTACAAATCATAGGGGAGTCAAGAGGATCACGTTTCAACTCGGCAGCAATGACTCAGACATCAGATTCACATTTTCAGCCAAAAGGATCCTGTCCTCAGTACATGGGATCCTTCATGAATCCGGGAGCCTATCCGGGGGCACAGCAGTTTCAAGGATCCTACTTTATTCCAGGATCATTCCAGGGCCAAGGATCCTCCTTTGTTCCAGGATCATCCCAGGTTCAAGGATCCTCCTTCGTTCCAGGATCATCCCAGATACCAGGATCCTTACAGATGCCAGGATCCCTAAAAAGTTTGCAAACAGGAAGTCTAGATGTCCATCAAGGGGACTTCATTCCAATACAGACCATTGCTTCCACTGGTCCCTCCGTTGTTCCAGAATCCCAGCAATGTGGATTCCCTAACCTGAACCCAATGGGAGGTAACACTTTAAATAATTATCCTACTACTAACCTTGGATTTATGCAGGATACAGGTACCAATCATGTTATGGCCAGGGAACTACAGAAACTAAAGGACATGATCTCAAGTGTTCCAGGGGTAGTCAAGCCTATCCCAGAGATTGCAGATGGAAGCCACAAGGTATCTCGCTTTGCACCACCAATTTGTGATGCAGAGGTACCCAAAAGGTTCCATATCCCTACCATGAAGCTGTATGATGGCACAACGGATCCAGAGGAGCATATAGCACAATACAGGGAAAGAATGGAAATCAATCCTATCCCAGAAAAGTTGAAGGAAGCGTGCCTATGTAAAGGATTTGGATCCACTCTAACTGGATCAGCTCTTAAGTGGCTGCTAAGTCTTCCCCCTTACTCTATTACTTCATTTGCTAATTTAGTTAATTTATTCAATAACCAATTCTCTTGTAGTAGAAAATTTGAAAAATTAACTAGCGATTTATACAGGATAACTCAAAATCATAATGAATCATTAAGGGATTATATAACTAAATTTAGTAAAGAATCCTTGGATATTCCCAACTTGGATATGGCTACGGCTGTTGAAGCCTTCAAAATGGGACTTCTTAAGGATTCATTATTCTATGATGATCTTGTTATGACACCTTGCAGGAATTTAGATGAAGTAAGAACTCGAGCACTCAGGTTTATCCGGCTAGAGGATGACAAGAGGATCCAGGAGAGACAAGTAGGATCCTCAAAACAAGATAAGCAAGGATCCTCCTTCAAAAACAACAAGTTCAAATCCTACCATAGAAACAAGAACAAGAACGTGCATGCTGTCGACCAAGAAGAGGATGATGAAGAATATCCTCCAATCTCGGAATATTGTTTTTCCGTTGATAATCATGAACTAATCCTTGCAATGCAGAATCTAGGTGAAAAGGCTAGGTGGCCCAGGAAGAATGATAAACCATCCGGGACTAGAGACAAGTCCAAATGGTGTGCATACCATGAGGATTTCGGCCATCTGACTGAAGATTGCATAGCCTTAAGAAAGGAAATTGGATACCTGTTAAGCAAGGGGCATCTAAAAGAATTACTGGGGAGAAAAAAGCAAAGGACCCAGGATCCTGAAAGGATCCCCGAAAAAGCCCCAGCACCTCCGGCAAATGCACAAGTGATCAACTTTATATCCGGAGGATCAGACATCTGTGGTACATCCTTCTCAGCGGCCAAAAGATATGCAAAAGAATCAAAAATGGATAATGGAGAAAGGCCTATTAGAACCTCAAGCGTCTCAGAAGGGAAGATGATAACATCTGATGAGGATGATCGCGTTAATGTTCAGGATCCTCACCATGATAGTTTAGTTATCACTCTCTTTATCTCTAACCATTTTGTCCGCAGGATCCTTATTGACGGAGGGAGCTCAGTGAACATTATCCAGCTTGATGTCTTGAAGAAGATGGGAATCCCAGAATCAGACATCACACCAAGATCCTCCGTGCTTGTAGGATTCAGTGGAGAAACGAAGAAAACTCTGGGGGACATCAAACTCCCAATCTACGTGGAAGGATTACATAATTACCAAAAATTTTGTGTTATTGACTGTTTATCTTGTTGCAACGTTATCCTTGGCAGGCCTTGGATACATGACATGAAAGCAGTTCCATCTACCTACCATCAATGTGTGAAGCTCCCTAGCCCATGGGGGATAATCAAGATCGACAGTGATCAGCAAGAGGCTAAGGATTGCTATACCTCATCCATGAAGCCAACCTCGAAGCCAAGAGAGCAATAGCAACTACAGTATCCTCCGAGGAATGTCTTGGAGGCAAGGGAACAAGATGTAGATGAAATCCTCTTGGATCCTAGTGATCCAGAATCGAAAATCTATATCGGATCAGGGATCCTTGGCAACATGAAAGAAGACATGATATCCTTCCTCAAAAGAAGAAAATCTACCTTTGCTTGGAAACATGAAGATATGACAGGTATATCTAAGGATATTATTACTCACAAACTTGGCATTGACAGGTCTATCAAACCAATCCATCAAAAAAGGAGGAAGTTTGCACCAGAAAGGAATGCCATTATCCAAGAAGAAGTAGAGAGACTACTTCGAGCAGGTATGATCAGAGAGGTAAAATATCCTAAATGGTTAGCCAATGTGGTTGTTGTCCAAAAGAAAAACGGAAAGTGGAGGGTATGTGTCGATTTCACTGATTTGAATAAGGCATGTCCCAAGGATCCTTTCCCATTACCCCACATTGACTCCATGGTGGATGCAACAGCGGGGCATGAACTGTTGACCTTTATGGATGCATCATCTGGGTTCCAACAAATCCAGATGGAACCATCTGACCAAGAGGATACAGCCTTTATGACCCCAACCGGTTTATATTGTTATATTGCCATGCCTTTTGGACTAAGAAATGCAGGTGCAACGTATCAAAGACTGGTAAATATGATGTTCAAGGATCAAATTGGAAAAACTATGGAGGTGTACATAGATGATATGGTGGTCAAATCAAAAAAAGCTGAGGATCACCTAAAGGACTTAGAAGAAGCATTCGATATCCTTGATCAGTACAACATGAAACTTAATCCTTCAAAATGCCATTTTGGTGTTAAGGCAGGAAAGTTCTTAGGATACATGGTAACCCAGAGGGGCATTGAAGCAAGCCCGGAACAAATCAAAGCATTAATAAATATCAAATCTCCTGCCAATGCCAAGGATGTTCAAAGACTAACAGGCAGGATAGCAGCTTTGAACAGGTTCATATCGAAATCCTCAGAAAAGTGCAAAGAATTCTACGATATCCTAAGGAAGAATAAGAAGTTCGAATGGACTGAGAAACATGAGAACGCTCTACAAGCCCTCAAAGAATATATGTCCTCAGCACCAGCACTAGCAAAACCGGAAAAAGGAGATGTGTTATCCTTATATCTGGCGGTATCCTCAACCACTGTAAGTGCTGTCCTTGTTAAGGATCACGAAGGTACACAATATCCTATCTACTATGTAAGTAAAAGTCTACTTGATGCCGAATCCAGGTACTCACACCTCGAAAAACTCATCCTTGCATTAATCATGGCATCCACTAAGTTAAGGCACTATTTTGAAACCCATACTATTGTTGTTAAAACTAATTTTCCAATTAAGAATGTCCTCAGGAAACCGGATATGTCAGGGAGAATGGCTAAGTGGGCAGTGAAGCTTAGTGCCCATGATATAAGATACGAACCAAGAACAGCCATTAAATCTCAAGCACTAGCTGACTTTGTGGCTGATTTCAGTAGTGATCTACAAAAGGAAGCAGAATTGGAGGTCCAGCAGCTGGATGAGACCAAGGATCCTTGGATCCTACACACTGACGGATCCTCAAACATCAAAGGCACAGGGCTAGGGATCCTACTAAAATCGCCACAGGGGGACATAATACCCCACTCCATAGCTTGTGAGTTCCAGGCAACTAACAATGAGGCTGAGTATGAAGCCTTAATTGCTGGCTTACAAATTGCTAAGGATATGGGGGTAAAGTATCTTAAAGTATATGTAGATTCATTATTGATCACCAATCACTTTAATGGATCCTACGCTGTTAAAGGCGAGAAGCTAACCAAATATTTAGAGATAGTCAAAGAATTGGCACTCTCTTTTGTCTCTTTCAGCTTGACACAGGTACCAAGGGAGGAGAACACAGAAGCTGACGCATTGGCCAACCTAGGATCATCCTTGAAGATTCCAGAAGATATAAGTATCCCTATCATCCATATCCTGGCTCCTGCCATTGAAAAACAGGTGGCCATGGAAATAGAAGAGGATACTGCAATGATCCCTAGTGAAGAAGCCCAATCTCATTCAGGATCATGGATCTCACCGATCATGGGATACTTGCAACATGGGAAGATCCCGATGGGAGAAAATCCTAGAGCTTTCAGGATTAAGGTATCTCAATTCACAATTCTGAATAATGTATTATATAAGCGATCTCTTGCAGGACCATATTTGAGATGTATCGAGGATCCTGAAATTGAAGAGGTGTTGAAGGATTTCCATGAAGGAGACTGTGGAAACCACACTGGGGGCAGGGCATTATTCTCAAGGATCCTTAGAACAGGATACTACTGGCCAACCATGAAAAGGGATGCTGTAGAGTATGCTAAGAGATGTGATCCTTGCCAAAGACATAGCAATATCCTTCACCAACCAGCTGAATTACTACACCCCATACCATCCTCTTGGCCATTCATGAGATGGGGAATGGATATAGTTGGCAAGCTCCCTAAAGCACCTGGTGGAAAAGTATTTATGCTTGCCATGACTGACTATTTTTCCAAGTGGATAGAAGCTGAAGCCTTCGCTCAAGTCAGAGAAAAGGAAGTCATATCCTTCATTAAAAGAAACATTATAACTAGATTTGGCATTCCCTCTGAAATTGTATGTGATAATGGCTCCCAATTCATTGGGAATAGAACCACTAACTTTTGTGACAGTTGGGGAATCAAGATGATCACATCAACACCAGTTCACCCACAAGCCAATGGTCAAGCAGAATCATCCAACAAAATCATCATCAACAATCTGAAGAAGAAGCTAGGATCCAAGAAAGGGAAATGGGCAGAAGAGTTACCTTATGTCCTATGGGCTGATAGGACAACTCCCAAGAATGCCACCGGTCAAACACCCTTCTCTTTAGTGTTTGGGGCAGAAGCAGTGATCCCAACAGAGATGGTGATCCCAACTGCTAGAACAAGTGCTCGTGATCCTGAAGAAAATGCTACGATCCTAGCTCAGGATTTGGATACTATTGAGGAAAACAGGGATCTAGCTAGGATAAGGATGGCAAGCTACCAACAAAAGATGGCTGGTGCCTACAACAAAAATGTCAGGATAAGGAAGTTCCAAGTCGGAGATATGGTATTAAGAAAAGCATTTCAAAATACTATTAATCCTGCTGACGGGAAGCTAGCACCAAAATGGGAAGGTCCTTACTTAATTGAAGCCGAAGCAGGAAAGGGGGCATACAGGCTGCTAACCATGGAAGGGAACTTGTTGCCAAGAGCATGGAATGCTGTTCACTTAAAGAAATATTTCATGTGAACATGATCCTTCATGCATGTGATCCTTACATTGGAGTATCCTTGAAGGATCCCGGTGCCATCGATAATCCTCATTCTGGTAATATGCTTATCCTAGAAACTATTATATTTTCCTATTTTTTACCTAAGGATAAGGATCACGTATCCTTCATCCTCTACTCACAAACCATTTGAGTTATGATAGTTCAGGTATCTTCAGCAAATCCTCAGAGATCTCCAAAAGCACCAAAGATCCTTGGGTACAACCCCAGTTATCCTTGGGATTATCCCCAGTTTCCGCCAGCAGCGCACGATGATCCTGATATAGTTCATGTCTTTGGGATCAGTACCCATTTTCGGGGCTGGCGACCTCATCGTACTGGCTATACTTGGGATCCTACGTATAATGGTGGACGCACCATACATCCGTTCCTAAGGTTTCTAACGTTTTCACGTTAGCTAAGGTTTTGACATTTTCATGTCACTAAGTTTGGATAGTTGCCAGAAAGGGCCATACTCCAGTTTACATACGATCCTTTGGGCTTGTCCCCAGTTATCCTTTGGGCTTGTCCCCAGTGATCTTCCGGGATCATTCTCAGTTATCCTATGGGCTTGTCCCCAGTGATCCTTTGGGATTGTCCCCAGTTACCCCTTGGGCTTGTCCCCAGTTATCCTTTGGGCTTGTCCCTAGTTACTAACTTATCTTTTATATTGGCTTAGTCCCAAGTTATATTCCATTTTTCAGGTTTTCGAAGTTAAACAATTAAGGATCCTTAATCCTTATTGTTCATTAAGATTTTTACTTATGGTTATCCTGATTAAAGGTCAGGATCCTAACTTGGATCCTCAGGTATGATCCTTAACTATTTTTAATTTCATTATTCATTATCCTAACCAACCCTTATACTTTGACAACCAAACCTATGATCCTTGAACTAAAATACTTTGAATAATTTCAATATGAGGATATTTGATCTAGGATCATATCCTAAGTTTATTAAACACCTTTTCAACTCTCGTTATTTTAACAAATATAGCAATTGAGAAATAAGAGGATTATTGAAGGATAACAACACAAGATAAGCCAGAAAAGTTAAGTTATATTATTAAACAAAAGGATCATTAACCCTTTCAAAAGATTGTCAAAATTGCCAGCCCACATTTCTACCAGCAAAACGTGGCCCGTCCACATGGGTTGGCAAAGGGTGTCCATCGTCTATGCGGTCTTAGCATCTTTGCAGGAAAATAAAAGCGGCAGGATCACAAAGGCTTCATCCCCCAAACAGAGGATCCCTCCACCTTTTGTAATCCTACCTATTGTCTAAAAGGATCCAGGATCCTTAACCCTAAGAAACTATTGTTTAACGTTACAGACCATAATTGTTCACAAACCATCAACCACAAACCACTACCAAAAAAACCTAAAAAATTGGGCTCCGGCCTAGTCAACAATATCCATCATCGCCCAATCATGCAGCTTACTTCTCCGCTGCTCTATCTCCACCAGCATCTTCACCTTGATCCTTGCCAGCATCACCTCCCTCCAGCCTTGGGACATCCTCAGCATCTTCCTCATCATCCAAGTCCGCCAGCCTTGCCTTCCAACCTTCAACGTCCCATGAGCTTTTGTCAAAGGTGGGATCCTGAGCCTCCTCAGCCATTTGAAGTTGGATCTTGTACATAGCAATCGCCGCTGAAACCTTGGCATCTTGGGTGATCTCCTGCTTCTCATTATCCATGTCAATCAGCCTTTGAGCAGCTTCATCTTTGGTAGCTTGGAGTTCCTTCTCAAGATCCGCTATCGTAAGATCCTTTAATACACCCATTTGCTGAAGGTCGGCAATCTGGCTCTCCTGATTTTCAACGTGGCCAAGATAAGTTTCAATCTCAGCAAGTTTCTGCAACAAAAAAAAGACAAGCTCAGAATCAGGTGATCCTCAAGAAGGATACTAGAGACAGATAACCAACAGGGGCAGTGATCCTCACCTCGTTCACATAATCAAGAAATTGCTGACGAAGGAGAGGGAATCCTTGGAGTTCATCGGAAGCTTTCCTCTTTTTTCCCTTGCCCCGAATGGACGCTTTAGGAGCTGAGACTGAAGGGCTGGCAGCGGGAGCTTTCTTCTTTGAGGAAGTGACATTGGCAAGATCACTGATCCCAAACTTGGAGGCAGATTTAACAGACCTGGCAGATTTTCCGGCACCTACACAATTCGAAAACAAGATAAGTTCCCTTGTTAAATTAAATACTTTCACATAAAACTTATTTTTTATGAGGATACTTACTTGACATTGTGGCAGACGCAGAGGATATCTCTTGAGAATCTTGGATAATAATCTGGAAGCTTCGAACTTCAGGATCAAGCTTCTTGAAAGCTAACACTCTTTCCTTGGCAGCAGGGGTCAACTTTAAGTGAGCAACAGAGATAGCTGCAAAAAAGAAAAGACATCAGTGATCCTCATCATAAGAGACAGGACTGATAGTGATCCTTCAAGGATCCTCTACCCTACCATGAGTGGCCCATTCCTTGGGCAGATCCTTCCCATCCGGGATGGAATCCCTCTTAACAAAGAAAAATCGACGTTTCCAGTTGGTATCATTCTTGGTCACTTTGAAAATAGGGTGATCCTCCCCAGCTTTCCGTTTCAGCAGATACCGGTGGGAACCAAACGTAGTAAGATCATAGAGCTCGGCCAGCTCTGCCATCCCCAGATCAATCCCTTCTTGCTCGATGATCCTCTCGAAGGTATATAGAACCCTCCAGATCATCGGCATAGCTTGGATATATGAGATGCCGGTAAGAGAAAAGAAAGATTGGGTAAATGTCGGAAAAGGATATGAATACCCGATGAGGAAAGGAGTAGCAGGAAAGGCCACCCAAGTGTCCAAAACAAAATCACTCAAAGCAGTAGGATCAAAAGACTTAAAAACAACATTCGCCGGGAAGCAATGGCGAATCTTGTCTATCTGGATATCGGTAAAACAGCACCTCTCCATAGGAGAATCCTTGATAATCCCCTGGCTTTTCAAGGGACTATCCTTCTTAGAGCCTTTGTGCGGTGAATTCCGAAGAAGCATGTTCGAGACGAAAACAGGGTAAAAGTAAGAAAGAACAGAGCAAAGAAGAGAAAGAAGAAGATGATACCTGATCAAGCCTTCGGTGACGATTATAAAGGGAGATACTTCGAATTTAAATACAAAATGATCCTAACCCTATCTCCTATTTATAATGATGATTCGCAGGGATTGTCACATCAGTGACGAAAATATCATAACGGCTAGTCCATGTGCAACGGCTAGTAAATCGGAATCGTCCGTTAGAGATAAGCTCAAAACAAAATATAACTCATCTATTTACAATTAACTCCTTATATTTTGGGGGCAATTGTTGGGGCTGGATTTTACTATAAATGATCCTTATACGTGATCCTGACCAGTGATCCTTGTTTCTTTGGCAGATAGTGATCCTCAGCCAGACTTCAGGATCAGGATCATGGGACGATATGGTGATCCTTACACTAACGGTCACTTCCACTTGTTACAAAATTGTTTTGCAGGAACACCTAGCAGGATATGCCCTACACATCATGATCCAGGGACGCGTTTTCACAAATATGGCAAGAGCTAAATTGGAGATAGACGTTGTACCGGATATGGAAACTTAGCTTGATTAATGGGCAGCAATTTAGGCTAGATTATCTTTATTTCTAAAGGGGTAATGAGCTGATTAGTGGTCTATCTACCTAAAATAAGTTACCTACACATGTATAAATACCACTCTTCCTCATTCGGAAGAACACACACAACATATACGGCAACTCTCACACACTCAGACAATAGTGATCCTTGTACTCAGCTCATTATCATCCAAAGTTGTAACTACATTTTTATTATATTGAAGTTGGTGATCGGTAGTTGCCATCACCCGAGGTTTTTTATGCCGGAGATCATACATTGATCAAGGGCTTTTTCCTCGTATAAATCATTGTGTCTTTGCATCTTCATCACAGAAGTGATCCTTTACTTTCATAATTAACCAAGCATCATACCCCGTTTTCATAAAGTTTGGTTACATTATCCTTGTGTGATTTTTGACCAAAACAATACCTATTTCGAGATAGTTGCTACCTAACAACATAGTTAGGCCGGATAACGGGAGATTCAGCCACGTAATCAATCCCCCAAACTGTAACTCGGGATGTCAGGATTGCAAGCAACCTACACTAAGCGAGCAAAGATTCTTTCTTGTAAGAACATAGCAAACTAAGTGAAGTCATTCAGAACTGGCAAGCACCCGGAAGCACTAGGCCAATAAGCTAGATCTCCCTACGGGGCATTGCACATTTAGCCAGACCGCTCCGCTCGTGCTTCTCCTTGCGTCTTGTTATTACGTGGCTAACCATTTTGTACGCAGGATATTGGTGGATAATGGCAGCTCCGCCAACATAATCCAACTAGAAACTTTGAAAAGAATGAATGTATCCTCAATGGATATTACATCAAAATCCATCGTGCTTGTTGGGTTCAGTGGAGAGGCCAGGAACACAGTGGGAGAGATAAAGTTACCGGCATACGTTGAAGGGGTCAACTCAATACAACGTTTCTGTGTGATGGACTCCCTATCCTGCTATAATATCATACTAGGCAGACCATGGATCCATGATATGAAGGTTGTGCCATCGACTTATCATCAGTGCATCAAGATCCCTACCCCTTGGGGGGTTGTCAAGGTTGATAGTGACCAGCAGGAGGCGAAGGAATGTTACTCATCCTCAATGAAATCCTCAACCAAGCCTAATGCAGCATAGCAATTAAAGATGCGGGCCTAGGATATCGCGGAGGCTTCGGAGCAGGATGTAAAGAAAATTATCCTGTATCAGGATAATCCGGATATCTCTGTGCTCGTAGGAATCAATATCCCTCAGGATATTGAAAATCAATTGACTAACTTTTTGAAATGCAGGTAGTCGACATTCGCATGGAAACATGAGGATACGACAGGTATTTCCAAGGATATTATAACACATAAGCTTGGTACTGACAGGTCATTCAAGCCTGTCCAGCAAAAGAGAAGGAAATTGGCTCCGGAACGAAATATGATCATCCAAGAGGAAGTTGAAAGGCTACTAAAGAGCAAGATGATTAGGGAAGTGAAGTTTCCCAAATGGCTGGCTAATGTGGTTGTGGTGCAAAAGAAAAACGGGAAATGGAGAGTATGTGTGGATTACACCGACTTGAATAAAGCTTGTCCCAAAGACCCGTTTCCTCTACCTCATATTGATTCAATGGTGGATGCTACCGCTGGCCACGAGATGTTAACCTTCATGGATACCTCTTCAGGATTTCAGCAAATCCAAATGGAACCCTCTAATCAGGAGGATACTGCTTTCATGACACCCACAAGTATTTATTGTTATACTGTTATGCCCTTTGGTTTGAAAAATGCAGGTGCAACATATCTGAGATTGGTGAACATGATGTTTAAAGACAAGCTGGGGGACACTATGGAGGTATACATCGACGACATGGTAGTAAAGTTTAAAAAGGCTGAGGATCACCTCCAGAATATCAATGGAGCATTTGATATCCTGGATCAGTATAACATGAAGCTAAATCCTGCTAAGTGCCATTTCGGAGTAGGGGCAGGAAAGTTTCTAGGATATATGGTGACTAAAAGAGGGATAGAGGCAAGCCCGGAGCAGATTAAAGCTATCTTGGATATTAAGTCACCTTCAAATATGATGGATGTTCAACGGTTAACAGGCCGAGTAGCAGCATTGAACAGATTTATTTCAAGATCCTCAGAAAAGTGCAAGGAATTTTATGATATCCTCAAGAAGAATAAGAAGTTTGAATGGGGAGCAAAGCATGAAGCAGCCTTGCAGGATTTGAAGCAGTATCTTTCAACCGCACCCTTATTGATGAAGCCTGAGGATGGCGAACCATTATCCCTGTATCTTGCAGTATCAGGGAATGCCGTAAGTGCTGTCCTTGTAAAGGATCATGAAGGTCAGCAGTATCCTGTTTATTATGTTAGTAAAAGTTTATTAGACGCTGAAACTAGGTATTCTCACTTAGAGAAACTGATATTAGCCCTAGTTATGGCATCAACAAAACTTAGACATTATTTTGAGACACATAGGATTCATGTTAAAACTAATTATCATGTTAAAAATGTGCTTAGGAAACTCGAAATGTCAGGTAGGATGGCTAAGTGGTCGGTAAAATTAAGTGCCTTTGATCTAGTATATGAACCTAGAAATGCTATACAGTCTCAGGCTCTAGCAGACTTTGTGGCTGATTTCAGTAGTGATATTCAAAATGAAGTAGACTTAGAAGTGCAGCAGCTAGGAGAAAACTTAGAATCCTGGACATTATATACTGATGGTGCATCTAATATAAGAGGTTTAGGTTTAGGTATACTACTAAAATCGCCACAGGGGAACATATTACCCCAGGCTGTTAGGTGTGAATTTCCTGCTACTAATAATGAAGCAGAATATGAGGCTTTAATTGCAGGATTAGAGTTGGCTAAAAATATGAGTATCAAGAATTTGCAAGTATATGTTGACTCCTTGTTAATCACTAATCATTTTAATGGATCCTATGCAGTTAACGGTGAGAAGTTAATCGAGTATCACGAAATTCTCAAAAAATTAGCAGGATATTTCGATATTTTCACACTTGAACAGGTACCAAGAGAGGATAATGCTGAAGCTGATGCCTTGGCGAATCTAGGATCATCAGTCAGGATACCAGAGGGGACCCAAATACCAATACTACATATCCTGTATCCTACGACGAATCCTCAGGATAAGGAAGTACTAAGTATTCAGGATCCTGATGAGTATCCTGAGAAGGATCCCAAGTCCTGGATGGTTCCAATTATAAGATATCTCAAGGAAGGACACATCCCAAAGGATGAGAATCCTAAGGCCTTTAGAATGAAGGTATCACGATTCACTATTATAAATAATGTCTTGTATAAGAAATCTCTTGCAGTACCATATCTGAGGTGCTTAGAGGATCCCGAAACTAAGGAAGTGCTTCAGGATATACACGAAGGGGATTGTGGTAACCATACTGGGGGCAGGTCGTTGTTCTCAAAGGCGTTAAGAACAGGATATTATTGGCTGACAATGAGAAAAGATGTTGCAGAATATGCTCGAAGATGTGATGCATGTCAGAGACACAGTAACATATTACATCAGCCGGCCGAACCACTTTATCCTATAGCTTCCCCTTGGCCATTCATGAAATGGGGAATGGACATAGTAGGAAAATTGCCAAAGGCTCCAGGAGGAAAGGTCTTCATGTTGGCAATGACCGATTATTTCTCTAAGTGGGTCGAAGCTGAAGCATTCGTTCAGGTTAGAGATCAAGAAGTGGTAACCTTCATAAAAAGGAATATCCTGACTAGGTTTGGAGTACCAGCTGAGATAATTTGTGACAATGGATCTCAATTTATAAGTAAAAGGACTACTGATTTTTGCAAGAGTTGGGGAATTAAAATGATTACATCTACACTGGTACATCCTCAAGCAAATGGGCAAGCAGAATCCTCAAACAAGATAATTGTCAACAACTTGAAAAAGAGACTAGGGGCTAAGAAAGGAAGATGGGCAGAAGAATTACCCTTTTTTGTGGGCTGATAGGACGACAGTGAAAAGTGCAACTGGCCAAACCCCGTTTTCCTTGGTGTTTGGAGCAGAAGCGGTGATCCCGACAGAAATGGTGATACCTACAGCGAGATCTAACCTCCGGGATCCTTATCAGAATCCGGAAGTCCTATGCCAGGAACTGGATACTATTGATGAGACAAGAGACACAACAAGGCTAAGGATGGCAGCATATCAACAGAGGATATCTAAAGCATATAACAAGAATATAAGGACCAGAAGATTTCAAGTTGGAGATTGGGTATTGAGAAAGGCTTTTCAGAATACCACTAATCCTGCTGATGGAAAGCTGGCTCCAAAATGGGAAGGACCCTATGAGATTGAATCAGAATCAGGGAAAGGAGCATACCGACTCAAGAATATGGAGGGGGACATGCTACCGAGATCCTGGAGTGCTATACATCTAAAACTCTATTTCAAGTGAGTATGGAATTTAAATTCTAACTCAGGATGGTATGGATTCTATCTATTTTATTAAATTTTAATATTATTTACTGTTTTGAACTCATTACTGACTTAAGCATCGGAGGGGTGTTAGCCAGGCTAACACCCACCTTAGCTTACAGTTGTTTTGCAGTATATGCTTCGAGATATAGCTCCAGGATATACATTCAGGATACTTCAGAAGACTAGAGGATTGGCCCCCTCTCTCATGTCTAAGGGATCCTGATCCCTTCACAGGTTTAAAGGTATTCACCTTTCTTCCGAATTGGGTTTAAACACCCCGCCTGGAGCGCAAGTTATTCGGGAATAGTTCAAGGTGGCGGGACCAGTTCATGTAAAAGTGGCTGACAATTTCGTCACTATTCGCTATATCCTGAATCCTTAAGGTATATGAGGATTGATCACCCTCTCTCACGAAAGGGTATTTTCATACTCTCTAAGGTTTAAAGGTTTTCACCTTTCTAAGTCTTGGAGTTTATACACTCCCGCCTGTAGCGCATGAAAATTTGGGATTTTCCCCAGGGTACTAAGGATTTATCTCCAGTATATTTTTGGGTTTTACCCCTGTAATACAAGAATTGTCTAAACAGTTGGAACTGATATTCAAAAATTTTCTAAGTGTTTCATGCACAGGGGACATTCCTTCTGAAGCAATTGTGTGAAGCTCAAAAGATCAAAATTGGGCTAAGTGTCTCGGACTGGGGATATCTTAGTGGGAGAAATTGCAAAAGGGGTTGGAGTTTAATACTAGGGTTACACTCGATTCCTGCTGCAGGTTTAGCAGAAGTGCCGCCGAGACTCCTTAGCTTTGTTTCCCAGGCATTGATGTCCCAAGAAGGGCATTCGAAGCCCAGTGCTTTAGCTTTGTGGGCCATCTTTAGCCTGGCCTGGAGAAGGGAAGTGATGACGGAACTTTTAAGGCTTTCCCGGTAGCTGATCATATCCTGTTCGTGTTGAGCATGGGCAGCATCAAGATCGGCTTGGGCCTCGAGAGCAGCTTTATTGAGGGCTGCCTGGTGTTCTTGGGTCATAGCCTTGAACTTGTCCTCGTAATGCCGAGATTTGGCGGCTGCAATCATACCTTGATCGGAGATGGTAACCTCGGCTTTCTTCAACTTGGATTCAAGCGTCTTGTTGAGCCCACAGGATTCTTGATATAAATGAACCAGACGTTCGAGACCCTGCAAAGTAAGAGGACATGTATTGGTTTTAATAAATACTTATAAGTGGTATAAGGTGCAGGATATGGCTCAAGGATATTAACCTGGTTGAGAAAAGAAGTCATGAATCCGCTTGCCTCAATGAACCCGTGATTCTCATAGGGGAATGTATCAGAGATAAAAGGAGAATCAGGCTCTTTCCTTTTACGAGAACTTGAACTCCGGGGCTTAGTAGCTGGCGAAGGTTTGGGAATGATGATGGTCTTGGAGCTGCTGGGATTGGATGAAGCCGTGGCCTTGGGACTAGGTTCTTTCTTGATCTGGACCTGATCAGAATAACTGTCCAGCTCATCAAGGTCGAAAACCTCAGGGATCTTGGCTGGTGCTGCATGAAGGGAAAAGTCCTACATATTTATTACTCTTCATTATATTATATTACATTAATTAGTCATTTCAAAAGTAACTCTTACCAGACATTTCGAATGATGAATATTGGCTGGAACTCAGGATATGTGTGGTAAAACTCCTGTCACTTGCAGGCAATTGGTAAACTGCTTCGATTCTTTTTTCTGATTCCGCAGTAGGGGGAGCTACTTCCTTAAAATTCACTGTGAAAAGATCAAATAAGAAGATATTAGCACGAGATAGAAGTCTAGAAGTACATGGGGACATTCATGATCCTACCGGTGGTTAACCACTCCACCGGAAGACTAGCACCCTCATGAATGGAGTCTCGTTTGACGAAGAAGAACTTGCGTTGCCATCCATCTTCGTTTTTGGTGGCTTTAAGAATAAGCGGTTTGCAGGAAGTTGAAAAGAGCAGGAACCGACTGGAACCGTGGGATCGGAGGCGGTAAGCGATTAGCATATCTTCGATGCAGAGGTCGGGATAGTGAAGGTTTTTAATTTGGTTGAGCACGATTAATACTCTCCAGACCATGGGCATGGTTTGGGCAAAGGAAATACCGGTAGTCCGGAAGAATTGCATCATGAATTCGGGAAATGGATACCGCAGACCTAGCGAGAAAGGGTATACCGGAAAACAGACCCAATCAGTAGAAGAAACATCTGATCGAATTGTTCGATCAAATGGTCTAAAAATCGTGCCATCGGGGAAAGCGCCGGAGGCTCTCAACGCCGCAATGTCTGCGTTATCAAAAGCACAGATCTCCTTCTCGGGATTTTTGAGAAGGTTTTGCTGAACAAAGGATTCCGACGATTCACCGGTCTGAGAATGGGCTACAGTAGTCATCGGAGGAAGAATAAAGTTAACAGAAAACGTGGAAGGGATAAGTGATTACCTGGAGATTCTGTTGATGATATCAGCTTTTCAAACAAAAAGAGAGAAGATATAGGAGCGTTGTAGATGTCCATCGAGTGAAAAGCGCATTGGAAGTTGTATAGAGCAATCTTGACTGTCATTTCGATTTAATTACGTCGGTCTACGAGATAGAGGTTTTAAAATATATCTGTTGGATTGGTATACCAACAGATATATTTTGGGGACAATTGTTATGGGCCATTTTCTGAACATATATCCTGACTAATATTCTGGTTTTGATTGTTTATTTGTGATCATGATACCAGATCAGGATATTGGTAACATCCGGGCGCGATATCTTGGTATTAACTAAATTAACCACGTGCAGGTTAAAAGCTGTGGGTCACTAACGGTCGAATGGACCTCTTCTCCTTAAGACTCGGGAAAACCAGTTATGTGAGAGACGTTGAACCCGAAAGACCAGGTCTACAACGTTCGTATGGGGAATATCCGCCAAATCCCGGTTTAATAGGAAAGTTAGCTGTTTTTCGTTAAGCTATAAATAGTATGATCGGATCAAGTTAAGGCACTCACTTTTCATTCGCACAATTTACTCTCTAGTTACTAGCAATCACTACACACCAACACTTGTACTCAAATTACATTGTAACACATAGTTGATCTGCATCATATCCTGCACTGTATCCTGATATTTGAAGTAATAGAAGAACAAGGCAGCTGCGATTGTCAGCTCCCGAGGTTTTGTGCCGGCGATCTAGATTGATCAAGGGCTTTCCTCGTACATCCTATGTCATCCTTTTACTTTTTAGCTCATTGTTTGATCATAGATACAGCTTTATATCCTGAGCCGTATCCTGAACGTGTTTTTGCAAACAACTTTACTTGAATATTTTTAACACACATTTCTAGCACACTACCTCACTTAACTAATTTGATCACTTAATTGCTTCGGTAATTTTTGACTAAAACATATATCATCACAAAAAAGCAGAATTTAAATCATGACATTCAAACACAGCATGTTCACGATCACGGGTTTTAAATGTAGGCACATGGCCCTTACAGTCATCCGAAGATTTAAATTTAGGCACACGGCCATTACAGTCATCCGCCCTAATTAAATTACTACATTCATCCCGAATATTGTTTTTCTTAGAACAGTTCCAGGCGAACCAGTTAACAGTGGAATAACTGTCGCCTGAATAACCTATTCCTATTTTTGAACCGCCGCAGTCTCCATCCTCATCGCACACATCTTCTTTACACACAATTGGATCTGCATTACTTTTAGAAATGTTAGCGGTTGTTTCGTTTTCACAAGAGTCGTTTTGTTCTACAGAGGCCTTTTCATCAATGAGATCGTTTTCGGGATGAGGAGTTGGCATAGGCACATAGTTTTTGCTATGTGGTGGAAAGAAGAGTTTTCTTTCATTTCCTTGCCTATCCTTATACCCGATCCCGTCTTTCACATACGTTGGTCATTGGCAGTTTTTGATGTCAGTAAAGGCCTTTTGACTGACATTCTATTTGTCTATGACAATTTGCAATTTATTCTTTTCGTTCAAAGCTTTTTCTAGTCTACCTGTGAGATCGTTAATGATAAAATCTTTTCTAAACACAAATTCTTTTAGAGTTTGCATTTCAACTAAAGTTGAATTCAACTTTCTCTGATATGCGGCCTCGTTCTGTTTAAGCTCTTTGTTAAATTTTAAAGCTTTGTCTTTTTGTCTCTCAAATTCTAGATTTAGAGACTTGTAATGTGCCACGACATCAACGCATGCTGGTGTGAATAACTTTACTTTAAAGCTATGTGGAATACTATTTACCAAGTCTTTGTCAGCTTTTTCTTTCGAAGATTCTGTTTTCATTGCTGCAGCTGACACTTTTTCTTTGTCTTTCTTCTGGTCAGATGACTCCTTAGGAACATGCTCCTTAGCTTCTTCATAATTCTTTTCTTTCTCAGGCTCCGGGGAGATGAGAATGCTTTTCAGACCCTTGTCAGCAATGTTGTCACATTTTGGAATTCCAGCTGTCGGTTTCTCAAACTGCTTTGATGAGGACCCGTTTGAGATCTTTGCCATAAGAGCTTTGTTGACTTGTTCCTTGGCTTCAGCAATTTCTTCACTCCAGTCATAATCTTCAACGACTAAGGCTTTTGGTGTGTTAGGAGACGCGTTGTTTTTTGTTTTCTTCGATAGTGATTTGTTTTACAGCAGGAGTAGCTTCAATGTTTCCTTCTTTCAACAAGGGGCAGTCACGCTTGAAGTGACCCAGATTCTTGCAGTTGTAACATCTCAGTTTGGATTTGTCAAAACCAGCCTTTCCAAGACCCAAACGCTTCCCGGTCTTGTCCTGAAATTTCTTCAACCTTAGAGTGATCATGGCCATCTGCCATTTCAAATCCATTTCCTCCATGTCATCCGGATCAACCTGATACATGTCTTCAGCAGTGAACATCTCCTTCTTGAGCTCTCCAGACATTAAAGCTTCATAACTACTCAGAAACATGTTAAAAAGTGCCACGTTTTCAGTAGACACTTTCAATGCTTGTGTATCACCAACTGTGACAGTCTTCTCATTAGGTTATGGAGCTTTTGATGCGCTTGCGGAAGCGTTAGCATAGATCATGTCAGAAGCTTGTTGACTGATGCCACCTGAAGCAAGGAATGCCACATTCTTTATTCCAGCAGAAGTTTGATGGGTCTTTAGGGTGTAGCCATCAGTGTTCATTTCTCGTTTGTTGACATCCATTTCAAAAGCTCTTAGAGTGTTAATTAAGTTGGACAGAGTGACAAGATTTGGATTATTGAGGAAATCCTTCTTGATCATCATGCATTGCAAACTCCATTCCTTTTGGAGTGAGTCCAACAGCTTCTTTATAGCAGCACGGTTAGTGACAAGATTTCCTGCCTTCTTCATTTTGGTTATCATATTCAGAAAGCGACTGATATGATCGGAAAGACTTTCTTCACGAACTCCACAAAACATGTCATATTGCTTTTGCACCATGTCTCTCTTGCTTTCAATTAGCTCTTCATTTCCCTCATAATATTCAATCAATGCATTCCAGAGTGCATTTGCAGTTCGGTGTTCTTCAAACATGTTGCAGTCATTAGTTGACAGAGCCATGGTTAAGGCGGCATGTGCACGGCGATCGCGTTGGATTAGGGCCTTGTCTTCGTCAGTGAAGGTTGTGGCGTCATTGTTAGCGACTACCGCATCTCCTCTAACCACCGTTGGAATGTGGGGTCCAGCGGTGACTAAGAGCCACAGATTGTAGTCCGCGTATTCGAAGAACGACTGGATACGAGTCTTCCAGGTACTGAAATCTTCAGCTCCTTTCAACTTTGGTGGCCTAGTAGTGGTTCTGGTCTCAAGTTTAGCTTGAGCAATTGGACTTAGCTGATTCAACGACATCTTGGCTTGTTTTTTACAAAGGAAAGCTGATCAGAGTTAATTTCGTTGATAAGAACGCTGGAGAACAATTTCGCCGGTAAATGTGGTAAATTCGCCGGAGATCTGACAGAGATTAGAGAAACAGGACCAATTTCGCCGGTAATCTTCACTGATCTCCTATCTTCGCCGGTACACGGAGATATCCTGCACGAGCGAAGAAGCTAATTCCGCTGATACAAGAAGCACACACGTTAGTTAGGCTTATTTCGCCGTATACCGTAATAAGAACGCTGTGGTTCTATATCACAGTTCTCGAAGTCGCCTTCGATAATTTCACTAAAGGGTCTCATGACACTATTTCGCCGGCAATCAACAATTTCGCTCGAGTTTTGGTCAGCGAAATTAATGACTATGCGATGTCTTCAAAATTGTTCGCTATATTCAAAAATGACTTCGCTATATTCAAAAATGACTTCGCTATATTCAAAAATAATTTCGCTGGCTTCAAAAATTCTTCGCTGTATTCAAGTTAATTTCGCTGACCAGAGGGTTTAACACGAACTAAAACCCTCTAATCACTCAAAAACGACTCAAAAACCATGTTTTGATGTATCAAAATGTCCAAAATGACTCCCTAATCACATATTAACAACAACCTATCGATTAAACACACCAAATCAATCCATTTAAAGTCCAAAAATTTGAAAAACCTTGAAACTTTGAAAAACCTTCAAAACTTTGAAAAATCTTAACAAAAACTCAACAACCAAGAGCACTAAGGCTCTGATACCAATTTGTAGATCCCAATATCATTCCGGATCACAGTGGTTGGTTGTTTTAGTCCAAAACACCTATTGATTAAGTGTTTGAACTATGAAAAAGTTAAGAACAATCAAGAATGAAGATGAAGCTAATGGATTGATGAATACAACAAGTGTTGTATTGAATCCAAACAAGTATATAAATCAATAAAGCACCTTGGAAATCTGATTTGAGCACAATATCAAGAGATCTAATGTAAACAACACTTCATTCACCAAAGAGCCAAAAGCTTGGCTAGTGCTACAATGCTTGGGTTTATATAGGACCTGACTTGCGAGCATAATTATAATTATGTTGGAATCTTAACTACACCAAGTCAGGTTTGCTAGTTTCATGAAATTACAAAATAAGCCCCTAGACTATAAAATAAGCTACAAACTATTACAAAACTAATCCAGTACAAGTATGAACGACCTTAAAAGTTCCAACATCATTACATTTCATCCCTGTTGAAAAACAGAATCAATATATTTAGGGAAAATGGGATTGAAAGATGATAACCCAACAGTGGAGGATCTCATTCGACAGCTCCGATAAATTCAATGGTATTCTCAGACAATGCTTCCTAGATTTTTGAAGACCGACAAAGACCAGCAAATGTCCACAGTGATACTTCTTTAGACATCTGTCGGTCTTCAAAAATCTAGTAAACATTATTTGAGAATACAATTGAATTTATCGGAGATGTAGAATGAGATCCTCAACTGTTGGGTTATCATCTTTCAACCCCATTTTCCGTAAATATATCAATTCTGATTTTTAGACCTCCCAAAGCCACCTATCAGCCTCTAAAGAGATCGAGATAGCTTGAAGCATAAGCTGGACTTGCTGTCATTCCACCAGTTGAGTATTTAATCCCAATATATACCAACTGAAAATCAATCTACTCGTAATCACATGGTACACCAATGCAAGCATCTGAATAAACAATAAACAATAACAAATCAAAGACAAAATCAAAAGCTACAAACATATCAAACAAATTTCATAGAATCATGATTTATTTTAAACACAAACAGACATTACCTCTTCATCAATAAAGTTGAGATCCATTTTATAACCTTGATCACATTCGGAAGCTCGGCCAACGAACTCAAGACTTCAACACCAAATAACAAATCCAGGAAGATCTACCTGAAGAACATTTAGCATCCAAACTTTCAGTTCATGATAAAAAGAAAAAATTCAAAAAATATCTATTTTTAAACTACCATTCAAATCGATGTTAAATGCAACGCCTCTATCGTCTTCATCCTCTTCTTTATATCTACAGTTTTAGAGATAGAGAGTTGAGAGAGAGTAGACAAAGATATTGAAAGGCTGATGTGTGATGGGAAGCTTCATTGAAACGACGACGTTGGAACAATGATACTGGAGCGATAACATCTAAACATAATCAACAAACATTCGAACAAAGAAGTGTAATCGGAGATTAGCGGCTGAATCACGAGAAAGATGCATTTAAGAGGGAGAGATACGATCACAGATGTGAGCGGGAGAGATTTGAATGTGGAGCTAGATTATTAACCCTTATTTATAGGATTAGAATATATGGTTTGAATTTTGAATGTGGAGCCAGAATTTTGAATCTCAACAGATGTTTATTGGGAACCGATGTTTGATTATAAAATGTTGAGGGCAGATGTTTAAACAAAAGTTTAAATGTTATTTGATATGGGCAGACCTTTCCCTCAGCAGACCTTTGCATCTTAAATGTGGGCCAACTTTGAATTTTAAACTCTTTTAATATTAGGCGTTATGATGTAATAATGACATTAGAAAAGCCTTGTTGGACATGCTCTCAAGCTGACACATCAGCTTTTCTTATGTCACTTGGATTTCTCCTTTTATAGAAAGTATAGATAAATGTTCACATCATCGGTTGTTTCAATCGATAATGTAATTTGTTTTCATATCATGGATCGATAACCAACGCTACAAATGTAACAAACAACACTACAAAAGGGGAGGTGGATATAAAATACCGAGTATAAAGTTAACAGAATGGACTACATAGAAATTGAACTAAAGTAGAGTATATGGTCTAAATATGGAGTAAAGTGAAATGACAAAGTAAAGTGTGACCTGTGTATAATCGGGTTGAATAAATCTACCAAATAATAAAAATATTACATCCTTAAAAACCTTGTATGTTACACGTGTTGAATAGATCTAAAAAAGAGTTATATCTTTAAAAACCATGTGTATTACACATATTAAATAAATGTAATTTTGTATATTAAATACTAAAAACGTTGTATCTTTAAAAACTTGTGTATAGTCGGGTTGAAAAATCTACCAAATAATAAAAAAATTGTATCCTTAAAAACCTCGTGTATTACACGTGTTGTTGAATAAATCTAATTTTACATAGCAAATGATAAAAAGTTATATCTTTAAAAACTTCTTGTAATACACGTGTTATATAAATTTAACTTTGTATAGTAAATAATAAAAAAAATTATATTTTTAAAAACCTCGCGCTTTACACGAGTTGAATAAATATAATTTTGTATACCAATTAATAAAAAAAGTAATATTTTGAATAAATTAGAATAACATTTAATATTAATTTATTATTTATATATTTAATATATGATAAGTAGGAAAGAGAGATATTTGTTTTAAAAATATATTAAATTAACAATTTAGATTTGAGGATAATATTTTATTAAAGTATGATAAAATTTAATATTAATTTATTATTTATTTATTTAGTTAATATAAGATAAACATAGATTTGAGGATACCTCTTTAAATGACACGTGTTCAAAACTTGGTTTCGAGATAGATTAATTTTTTTATACCACATATTAATATAAAGTGCATGTCATTTTCTGTGGCACCAAAATATATGTATTAATTTTTTTATACCACATATTCATATAAAGTGCATGTCATTTTCTATGGCACCACAAATACTGCAAAACGTATACGTAACTTCGGAATTATTCGTATAAGCTCTTGGGGAAGACTTTTCAGGTCTTCGCTTGAAACAAGTCTTCCGCTGCTGCAGTGCTTCTACGATTTTGTTATTTACAAAAACACCGATACTGAATACTTTTCTCTAGCAATATTTACACTGCTCTACAACCATCATGTTAACCTTAAGTATACCCTTTTTTTCTCTGCTCCTCTTCTCTACCACCACCGCACAGTCATACAATGCTACTGATCGCTTCTTCATCGCCTGCGGTTCGCCCTCCTCCACCATCAGCTCTGACCCGAGATGGGACAGTGATGAGAATTTCAAATACACGCCTTCCAACATCATCACCACTTCGTTTTCGTCCGCCCCCTTCCAACAAGATTCTTCCGGAGACCTCCCTTATACTTCTGCTAGAATTTTTAATGTTTCTTCGTTCACTTACACATTTCCTGTCTCCCAAGGCCCCAAATTCCTCCGACTCTATTTCTATCCTACCACCTACTCTGACCTCAAACCAGAACAATCTTTCTTCTCAGTATCATCCAATGGCTTCTCTCTCTTAACCAACTTCAGTGCTTTCCTAACTGCCTCCTTTCTGGCAAAGACCCGGTCCGATGCAGGAGTTTATGGTCCCCCTGTTCCACACTTTGTTAAGGAATTCATGATCTATGTAAAAGATATACAAACCCTAAACGTTACCTTTACACCCTCGCCCAACTATTATGCCTTCATTAACGGTATTGAAATTGTTTCAATGCCAGAAGATCTCTACTTTAACAAGACACCCAAATATGTTGAGATAACTAACGGACCCGTTATTGACAACGAAACGGCGCTTGAAAATATTTACAGGTTAAATGTGGGTGGGGCACAAGTACCTGATACTAAAGATACGGGTTTGTACCGGTCATGGGATTTAGATGATATTTACATATACGGCGCAGCTATTGGGTGGAAGCCTTTTTATGGACAGAAGCCAATTATGTATACAACGGAGACGCCGTATTATACTGCACCTGAGATAGTTTATCAAACCCAAAGGAGTATGGGCAATCAGTCTGACAGGTACAATCTGACTTGGAGACTTCCCGTTGATACTGGGTTTTATTACTATCTTAGGCTCCATTTTTGTAACATTATACCACAATACACCAAAAGAGGTCAGGTGATTTTCAAAATTTTCATTAATAATCAAACTGCTGATGATGAAATTGATCTGTTCCAATTAACACAAGGTAGCGGTTATCCCGTAACCAAGGATTACATTGTGTATGTCAGTGACCCGGATGGCAGCAAAGGCAAGCAAGATTTGTGGGTCGCGATGCATCCTAATCGTGCTTCTGAACTATATCTCGATGCTTATTTGAACGGTTTGGAAGCCTTTAAGCTAAGCACGGATAGAAGTCTTGCGAGCCCAAATCCAGAACTTAGTTATACAACCCCACCAACCGGGCAGACAAGTACTGGAAAAAGGAACAAGAAAAACCCTCCATATGCCGTCATAATTGGAGGTATTGGAGGAGCATTAGTCTTTTTGTCTATTTTAGTTCTTATAGTTTCCCGGAAGCAAAGGCGAGCCAAACACTACAGTGCCACCGAAGACAAGTCTTCACATTCGACACTGCCATCAGATCGATGTCGTCGGTTCTCAATAAAAGAAGTGAGAGCAGCTACGAATGAATTTAATGATGATTTTGTCATAGGCATCGGAGGGTTTGGCAAGGTGTACAAAGCGTATATAGACAACGCTGCAACCTCTGTTGCAATTAAACGGCTCAATGAATCATCCAACCAAGGATTTCAAGAATTCCATACGGAAATAGGGTTCCTGTCTAAACTACGCCATGTCCAATTAGTCTCCTTGATTGGATACTGTGACGATGAGGGAGAGATGATACTGGTTTATGATTACATGGCTCACGGGACTCTACGGGAACATCTGTACAAGACAGACAAGCCTCCTCTTTCATGGAAAAGACGTCTACAAATTTGCATCGGTGCGGCCAAAGGTTTACACTACCTCCACACGTGTGCAAAACGTACAATAATTCATCGGGATGTCAAGTCCACAAATATTTTACTGGATGAAAATTGGGTTGCTAAGGTGTCTGATTTTGGTTTGTCAAAGCTAGGCCCTAGTGACCAAGCACAAAATCATGTCAGCACGTTGGTAAAGGGTAGCATCGGGTATGTGGATCCAGAATATTACCGAACCCAAAAACTCACAGACAAATCTGACGTGTACTCATTTGGAGTTGTTCTCCTTGAAGTGTTGTGCGCAAGACCTGTAATGATTCTAGCTATGCCCAAAGAACAAGTGAGTTTGGCCGAGTGGGGGAAGTCTTGTTATAAGACAGGGAGCCTGGACAAAATAATTGATCCAAAGGTAAGGAGTGTGATTGCACCCGAGTGTTTACGGCAGTTTGGAGATGTGGCAATTAGATGCTTGAAAGAGCAAGGAAGTGAAAGGCCAGCAATGGATGAGGTAGTTTGGGGACTCGAGTTTGCATTGGAGCTACAAGAAGCGGTTGAGAAGAAGGTTGGTGAAGCCATGTGTGAAAATCAAGAACTTCCATTTCTGATGCAAGGAGGGATGACAACAGCAACAGAGGATGATGATTCTGTGTTCACAGGATCAAGCACAATAAGAAATGGCACGTCGTCAATTAGTAGCAGTGATGCAGGGTTCAAGTCGGAAACAGTTTTCTCCGAGCTACAGAAGCCAGCTGGAAGATGACATGAAAGTTTGATATTTTGAGCCAACCCAAAAGTCAATGTTCTACTAGAAATATCTGGCGATATTTTATATGGTTAAATCTCAGTCAAGTGTTTTATCTTTTAAATTTTGATTATGATGGTTGCATTAGTATAATGGTGATGATTGTATGTAATTTGCATGGATCCTTTCCTTTACAAATTGATGTATAATACCTGTCATGTAATAATAAACTTCATACAAGTGTGATATGGTTAATACTTAATACTCCCTAAACCATAATTCCTAATTCTTAAATCCTTATTATGTTTAATTAAGGTGTCATTTGCTTGGATTACCACTAATGATTGTCAAGTAGGCGATTTATCAGTTGTTTACCGAGATTCTATTCTACAACACCCCTGGCGAGTTGTAACTCCTTGACTTGTCGTTGATCACAATACATAAAATATATACACCAGATTTTCTTACCATAATCATAGGGTATGATTATCAAATAACATATACACATAATTATGAGAGTTAATTACATAGTTAGTCCCTATGATTTGCACAAAATAACATACTTAGGTACTAATAATTTAAAATCACATTCTAGGGTATTAACTTTTCATTTTGTAACGTTTGTAGGTATTAACGTTATTTGTAGGTTTAAAATCACATTCTATTAGTACCTAAGTATGTTATTTTGTGCAAAACACAGGGACTAACTATGTTAAGACCCTAGAAGTTAATACCTCCAAACGTTACAAAATGAAAAGTTAATACCCTAGAAGGTGATTTTAAACTATTAGTACCTAAGTATGTTATTTTGTGCAAACCACAGGGACTAACTATGTAATTAACTCTTTGACGAATTTGTTGAGATTTTTGTTAGTTTTTACACATATTATAACTAGGTTAGAACCCCGTTTATTACACGGGTTGAATAAATGTAATTTTATATACTAAATAGAAAAATAATATATTTTTAAAAACCTTATTTATTACACGTGTTGAATAAGTACAATTTTATATATTAAATAATGAAAAGTTATATTTAAGAACCTCGTTTATTGTGCGTTTTGAATAAATGTAATCTTATATAACAAACAATAAAAAAGTTATATTTAAAAAAACTGTATATTCACGGGTGGAAGAAATGTAATTTTATATACTAAATTATAAAAAAAGTTATATTAAAAAAAAATTCCATGTATTATACGGGTTGAATAAATCTAAAACAATAAATAATATGCATGTTTATCTATGTTAAGTGAAACAATACTTTTTAGTTTAGATAAGACTTTATAATTATAACTTAAGTTTATGCCAATAATTTAGATAAGACTTTATAATTTAGATAAGACCTCATCTTGTACCCCGTGTATAAATATTAATAATATTTTTTTATCAACAAGTGTATATATGTAATTATTTGTAATATAATTATATTTAATAAAAATATAAAAAAATTAATATAATTATAATAAGATGTATCTTGTACGTGATTCATTGTTTCTTTTATAAATGAGTTAATTACATAGTTAGTCTCTATGATTTGCACAAAATAACATACTTAGGTACTAATAGTTTAAAATTACCTTATAGGGTATTAATTTTTCATTTTGTAAATCCTTATTATGTTTAATTAATGTAACTCCTTGGCTTGTCGTTGATCACAATACATAAAATATATACACCAGATTTTCTTACGATAATCATAGGGTATGATTATGATAATAAATATCAAATAACATACACACATAATTATGACGAGTTTGTTGAGATTTTTGTTAGTTTTTACATATATTATAACTAGGTTAGAACACCGTGTATTACACGGGTTGAATAAATGTAATTTTATATATTAAATAGAAAAATAATATATTTTTAAAAACCTTATTTATTACACGTGTTGAGTAAGTACAATTTTATATATTAAATAATGAAAAGTTATATTTAAGAACCTCGTTTATTGTGCGGTTTGAATAAATGTAATCTTATATACCAAGCAATAAAAAAGTTATATTTAAAAAAACTGTATATTCACGGGTGGAAGAAATGTAATTTTATATACTAAGTAATAAAAAAAGTTATATTTAAAAAAAATTCCGTGTATTATACGGGTTGAATAAATCTAAAACAATAAATAATATGCATGTTTATCTATTTTAAGTAAACAATGCTTTTTTAGTTTAGATAAGACTTTATGATTTGAACTTAAGTTTATGCCAATAATTTAGACAAGACTTTATAATTTAGATAAGACCTCATCTTGTACCCCGTGTATAAATATTAATATATTTTTTTATCAACACGTGTATATATGTAATTATTTGTAATATAATTATATTTAATAAAAATATAAAAAAATTAATATAATTATAATAAGATGTATCTTGTACGTGATTCATTGTTTCTTTTATAAATGAGTTAATTACATAGTTAGTCTCTGTGGTTTGCACAAAATAACATACTTAGGTACTAATAGTTTAAAATCACCTTCTAGGGTATTAACTTTTTATTTTGTAAAGTTTGGAGGTATTAACTTCTAGGGTATTAACATAGGTAATCCCTGTGGTTTACACAAAATAACATATTTCGATACTAATAGAATGTGATTTTAAACCTAAAAATAACGCTAATACCTCCAAACGTTACAAAATGAAAAGTTAATACCCTAGAATGTGATTTTAAACTATTAGTACCTAAGTATGTTACATTGTACAAACCACGGCACTAATTATGTAATTAATTCTTTATAAATTGAATAATATAAATATTATTTATGTATAGTTAATTTAATATTGTTATAATATAATTTTATTAGGATAATAAAACTGTTAATATAATTTAATGTACGTGATTCATTGATTATAACCTAATAAAAAATATAAAAATTACACTTATGTAAGTTAGGTTACGTAAATTATTTAATAGATTAGTATATAATTTAATGTATTGGTTTTTACACTAATGTAAACATGGAATACATTAGTGATATGAAAAGTCACGGGTTATATCTTATTTCATTAGGTATAACATAGAGCCATTTCTTTTTTTAATATAACGTGGATTAAATGGTTACTAATTTTATGGGTTTTTGTTTAATAATTTTAAATCAAAATTAAATTCATAAATTATAGATTAGATTTAAAACACATTTTTGACTTTAGATTTACAATCAAAATAAAATTCTAATATAATATTTAAATCTTTTTAATTTGAAATTTAAAATTTATTAATAAATTATTGATACCCTCATTGAATGACATGTGTCACAAATCAGGTTTCTTTTATTATATAGTATAGATATTCCCTTACAATTGAATGGGGAGGAGGGAGCAACCTTCAAACCTTTTGTAAAGATGCTAGCGATCTGATAGTGTGACAGTACATGTAATTAAGACACGAACTTGTCCGCGAGCAAGCTTCTCTTGAACAAATTGGATATCCATCTTGATGTGTTTAGTGAGTTGATTTTGAACTGATTCATAGAATTAAATTATGGCTATTACATTATCACAATACATCAATATAGCCTTGTGAACCAGACAATGGAACTCCAAAAGGAGATTGCTTGGCCAACAAGACTCGAAAATAATATTAGTGGCCCCTTGATATTAGGCCGGCCTCCACACTAGAACAAGACAAAGTAGGCTGTCGTGTTGATCAGCTCTGTATAAACATAATGAAAAACATGTAAATAATACCTTATATAGCAAACAGGCCAGCAGAAAATCCGAGATGCAACCATTGTGTTCGGAATAGATGGTTGCATTAGTATAATGGTGATGATTGTATGTAATTTGCATGGATCCTTTCCTTTACAAATTGATGTATAATTCCTGTCATGTAATAATAAACTTCATACAAGTGTGATATGGTTAATACTTAATGCTCCCTAAACCATAATTCCTAATTCTTAAATCCTTATTATGTTTAATTAAGGTGTCATTTGCTTGGATTACCACTAATGATTGTCAAGTGAGCGATTTATCAATTGTTTACCGAGATTCTATTCTACAACACCCCTGGCGAGTTGTAACTCCTTGACTTGTCGTTGATCACAATACATAAAATATATACACCAGATTTTCTTACCATAATCATACGGTATGATTATCAAATAACATATACACATAATTATGAGAGTTAATTACATAGTTAGTCCCTATGATTTGCACAAAGTAACATACTTAGGTACTAATAATTTAAAATCACATTCTAGGGTATTAACTTTTCATTTTGTAACGTTTGGAGGTATTAACGTTATTTGTAGGTTTAAAATCACATTCTATTAGTACCTAAGTATGTTATTTTGTGCAAAACACAGGGACTAACTATGTTAAGACCCTAGAAGTTAATACCTCCAAACGTTACAAAATGAAAAGTTAATACCCTAGAAGGTGATTTTAAACTATTAGTACCTAAGTATGTTATTTTGTGCAAACCACAGGAACTAACTATGTAATTAACTCTAATTATGACGAATTTGTTGAGATTTTTGTTAGTTTTTACATATATTATAACTAGGTTAGAACCCCGTTTATTACACGGGTTGAATAAATGTAATTTTATATACTAAATAGAAAAATAATATATTTTTAAAAACCTTATTTATTACACGTGTTGAGTAAGTACAATTTTATATATTAAATAATGAAAAGTTATATTTAAGAACCTCGTTTATTGTGCGTTTTGAATAAATGTAATCTTATATAACAAACAATAAAAAAGTTATATTTAAAAAAACTGTATATTCACGGGTGGAAGAAATGTAATTTTATATACTAAATTATAAAAAAAGTTATATTAAAAAAAATTCCATGTATTATACGGGTTGAATAAATCTAAAACAATAAATAATATGCATGTTTATCTATGTTAAGTGAAACAATACTTTTTAGTTTAGATAAGACTTTATAATTATAACTTAAGTTTATGCCAATAATTTAGATAAGACTTTATAATTTAGATAAGACCTCATCTTGTACCCCGTGTATAAATATTAATAATATTTTTTTATCAACAAGTGTATATATGTAATTATTTGTAATATAATTATATTTAATAAAAATATAAAAAATTAATATAATTATAATAAGATGTATCTTGTACGTGATTCATTGTTTCTTTTATAAATGAGTTAATTACATAGTTAGTCTCTATGATTTGCACAAAATAACATACTTAGGTACTAATAGTTTAAAATTACCTTATAGGGTATTAATTTTTCATTTTGTAAATCCTTATTATGTTTAATTAATGTAACTCCTTGGCTTGTCGTTGATCACAATACATAAAATATATACACCAGATTTTCTTACGATAATCATAGGGTATGATTATGATAATAAATATCAAATAACATACACACATAATTATGACGAGTTTGTTGAGATTTTTGTTAGTTTTTACATATATTATAACTAGGTTAGAACACCGTGTATTACACGGGTTGAATAAATGTAATTTTATATATTAAATAGAAAAATAATATATTTTTAAAAACCTTATTTATTACACGTGTTGAGTAAGTACAATTTTATATATTAAATAATGAAAAGTTATATTTAAGAACCTCGTTTATTGTGCGGTTTGAATAAATGTAATCTTATATACCAAGCAATAAAAAAGTTATATTTAAAAAAACTGTATATTCACGGGTGGAAGAAATGTAATTTTATATACTAAGTAATAAAAAAAGTTATATTTAAAAAAAATTCCGTGTATTATACGGGTTGAATAAATCTAAAACAATAAATAATATGCATGTTTATCTATTTTAAGTAAACAATGCTTTTTTAGTTTAGATAAGACTTTATGATTTGAACTTAAGTTTATGCCAATAATTTAGACAAGACTTTATAATTTAGATAAGACCTCATCTTGTACCCCGTGTATAAATATTAATATATTTTTTTATCAACACGTGTATATATGTAATTATTTGTAATATAATTATATTTAATAAAAATATAAAAAAATTAATATAATTATAATAAGATGTATCTTGTACGTGATTCATTGTTTCTTTTATAAATGAGTTAATTACATAGTTAGTCTCTGTGGTTTGCACAAAATAACATACTTAGGTACTAATAGTTTAAAATCACCTTCTAGGGTATTAACTTTTTATTTTGTAAAGTTTGGAGGTATTAACTTCTAGGGTATTAACATAGGTAATCCCTGTGGTTTACACAAAATAACATATTTCGATACTAATAGAATGTGATTTTAAACCTAAAAATAACGCTAATACCTCCAAACGTTACAAAATGAAAAGTTAATACCCTAGAATGTGATTTTAAACTATTAGTACCTAAGTATGTTACATTGTACAAACCACGGCACTAATTATGTAATTAATTCTTTATAAATTGAATAATATAAATATTATTTATGTATAGTTAATTTAATATTGTTATAATATAATTTTATTAGGATAATAAAACTGTTAATATAATTTAATGTACGTGATTCATTGATTATAACCTAATAAAAAATATAAAAATTACACTTATGTAAGTTAGGTTACGTAAATTATTTAATAGATTAGTATATAATTTAATGTATTGGTTTTTACACTAATGTAAACATGGAATACATTAGTGATATGAAAAGTCACGGGTTATATCTTATTTCATTAGGTATAACATAGAGCCATTTCTTTTTTTAATATAACGTGGATTAAATGGTTACTAATTTTATGGGTTTTTGTTTAATAATTTTAAATCAAAATTAAATTCATAAATTATAGATTAGATTTAAAACACATTTTTGACTTTAGATTTACAATCAAAATAAAATTCTAATATAATATTTAAATCTTTTTAATTTGAAATTTAAAATTTATTAATAAATTATTGATACCCTCATTGAATGACATGTGTCACAAATCAGGTTTCTTTTATTATATAGTATAGATATTCCCTTACAATTGAATGGGGAGGAGGGAGCAACCTTCAAACCTTTTGTAAAGATGCTAGCGATCTGATAGTGTGACAGTACATGTAATTAAGACACGAACTTGTCCGCGAGCAAGCTTCTCTTGAACAAATTGGATATCCATCTTGATGTGTTTAGTGAGTTGATTTTGAACTGATTCATAGAATTAAATTATGGCTATTACATTATCACAATACATCAATATAGCCTTGTGAACCAGACAATGGAACTCCAAAAGGAGATTGCTTGGCCAACAAGACTCGAAAATAATATTAGTGGCCCCTTGATATTAGGCCGGCCTCCACACTAGAACAAGACAAAGTAGGCTGTCGTGTTGATCAGCTCTGTATAAACATAATGAAAAACATGTAAATAATACCTTATATAGCAAACAGGCCAGCAGAAAATCCGAGATGCAACCATTGTGTTCGGAATAGATGGTTGCATTAGTATAATGGTGATGATTGTATGTAATTTGCATGGATCCTTTCCTTTACAAATTGATGTATAATTCCTGTCATGTAATAATAAACTTCATACAAGTGTGATATGGTTAATACTTAATGCTCCCTAAACCATAATTCCTAATTCTTAAATCCTTATTATGTTTAATTAAGGTGTCATTTGCTTGGATTACCACTAATGATTGTCAAGTGAGCGATTTATCAATTGTTTACCGAGATTCTATTCTACAACACCCCTGGCGAGTTGTAACTCCTTGACTTGTCGTTGATCACAATACATAAAATATATACACCAGATTTTCTTACCATAATCATACGGTATGATTATCAAATAACATATACACATAATTATGAGAGTTAATTACATAGTTAGTCCCTATGATTTGCACAAAGTAACATACTTAGGTACTAATAATTTAAAATCACATTCTAGGGTATTAACTTTTCATTTTGTAACGTTTGGAGGTATTAACGTTATTTGTAGGTTTAAAATCACATTCTATTAGTACCTAAGTATGTTATTTTGTGCAAAACACAGGGACTAACTATGTTAATACCCTAGAAGTTAATACCTCCAAACGTTACAAAATGAAAAGTTAATACCCTAGAAGGTGATTTTAAACTATTAGTACCTAAGTATGTTATTTTGTGCAAACCACAGGAACTAACTATGTAATTAACTCTAATTATGACGAATTTGTTGAGATTTTTGTTAGTTTTTACATATATTATAACTAGGTTAGAACCCCGTTTATTACACGGGTTGAATAAATGTAATTTTATATACTAAATAGAAAAATAATATATTTTTAAAAACCTTATTTATTACACGTGTTGAGTAAGTACAATTTTATATATTAAATAATGAAAAGTTATATTTAAGAACCTCGTTTATTGTGCGTTTTGAATAAATGTAATCTTATATAACAAACAATAAAAAAGTTATATTTAAAAAAAAACTGTATATTCACGGGTGGAAGAAATGTAATTTTATATACTAAATAATAAAAAAAGTTATATTAAAAAAAATTCCATGTATTATACGGGTTGAATAAATCTAAAACAATAAATAATATGCATGTTTATCTATGTTAAGTGAAACAATACTTTTTAGTTTAGATAAGACTTTATGATTTGAACTTAAGTTTATGCCAATAATTTAGATAAGACTTTATAATTTAGATAAGACCTCATCTTGTACCCCGTGTATAAATATTAATAATATTTTTTTATCAACAAGTGTATATATGTAATTATTTGTAATATAATTATATTTAATAAAAATATAAAAAAATTAATATAATTATAATAAGATGTATCTTGTACGTGATTCATTGTTTCTTTTATAAATGAGTTAATTACATAGTTAGTCTCTATGATTTGCACAAAATAACATACTTAGGTACTAATAGTTTAAAATTACCTTATAGGGTATTAACTTTTCATTTTGTAAATCCTTATTATGTTTAATTAATGTAACTCCTTGTCTTGTCATTGATCACAATACATAAAATATATACACCAGATTTTCTTACGATAATCATAGGGTATGATTATGATAATAAATATCAAATAACATACACACATAATTATGACGAGTTTGTTGAGATTTTTGTTAGTTTTTACATATATTATAACTAGGTTAGAACACCGTGTATTACACGGGTTGAATAAATGTAATTTTATATATTAAATAGAAAAATAATATATTTTTAAAAACCTTATTTATTACACGTGTTGAGTAAGTACAATTTTATATATTAAATAATGAAAAGTTATATTTAAGATGTTTATTGTGCGGTTTGAATAAATGTAATCTTATATACCAAGCAATAAAAAAGTTATATTTAAAAAAACTGTATATTCACGGGTGGAAGAAATGTAATTTTATATACTAAGTAATAAAAAAAGTTATATTTAAAAAAAATTCCGTGTATTATACGGGTTGAATAAATCTAAAACAATAAATAATATGCATGTTTATCTATTTTAAGTAAACAATGCTTTTTTAGTTTAGATAAGACTTTATGATTTGAACTTAAGTTTATGCCAATAATTTAGACAAGACTTTATAATTTAGATAAGACCTCATCTTGTACCCCGTGTATAAATATTAATATATTTTTTTATCAACACGTGTATATATGTAATTATTTGTAATATAATTATATTTAATAAAAATATAAAAAATTAATATAATTATAATAAGATGTATCTTGTACGTGATTCATTGTTTCTTTTATAAATGAGTTAATTACATAGTTAGTCTCTGTGGTTTGCACAAAATAACATACTTAGGTACTAATAGTTTAAAATCACCTTCTAGGGTATTAACTTTTTATTTTGTAACATTTGGAGGTATTAACTTCTAGGGTATTAACATAGGTAATCCCTGTGGTTTACACAAAATAACATATTTTGGTACTAATAGAATGTGATTTTGAACCTAAAAATAACGCTAATACCTCCAAACGTTACAAAATGAAAAGTTAATACCCTAGAATGTGATTTTAAACTATTAGTACCTAAGTATGTTACATTGTACAAACTACGGCACTAATTATGTAATTAATTCTTTATAAATTGAATAATATAAATATTATTTATGTATAGTTAATTAAATATTGTTATAATATAATTTTATTAGGATAATAAAACTGTTAATATAATTTAATGTACGTGATTCATTGATTATAACCTAATAAAAAATATAAAAATTACACTTATGTAAGTTAGGTTACGTAAATTATTTAATAGATTAGTATATAATTTAATGTATTGGTTTTTACACTAATGTAAACATGGAATACATTAGTGATATGAAAAGTCACGGGTTATATCTTATTTCATTAGGTATAACATAGAGCCATTTCTTTTTTTTAATATAACGTGGATTAAATGGTTACTAATTTTATGGGTTTTTGTTTAATAATTTTAAATCAAAATTAAATTCATAAATTATAGATTAGATTTAAAACACATTTTTGACTTTAGATTTACAATCAAAATAAAATTCTAATATAATATTTAAATCTTTTTAATTTAAAATTTAAAATTTATTAATAAATTATTGATGCCCTCATTGAATGACATGTGTCCCAAATCAGGTTTCTTTTATTATATAGTATAGATATTCCCTTACAATTGAATGGGGAGGAGGGAGCAACCTTCAAACCTTTTGTAAAGATGCTAGCGATCTGATAGTGTGACAGTACATGTAATTAAGACACGAACTTGTCCGCGAGCAAGCTTCTCTTGAACAAATTGGATATCTATCTTGATGTGTTTAGTGAGTTGATTTTGAACTGATTCATAGAATTAAATTATGGCTTTTACATTATCACAATACATCAATATAGCCTTGTGAACCAGACAATGGAACTCCAAAAGGAGATTGCTTGGCCAACAAGACTCGAAAATAATATTAGTGGCCCCTCGATATTAGGCCGGCCTCCACACTAGAACAAGACAAAGTAGGCTGTCGTGTTGATCAGCTCTGTATAAACATAATGAAAAACATGTAAATAATACCTTATATGGCAAACAGGCCAGCAGAGAATCCGAGACGCAACCATTGTGTTCGACATAGATGTCAGGATGTTCTGTTTCCCTTTTAGGATGTAAGTTATTGATGGTAGTACCAAGTTCTTTAGGGTTGAAGAACTCGTAGTAATGGAGAGAGAGAGAGAGAGGAGGGAACGATTTTAGTGTTGATGTTATGAGAGTCTAACCCTAATCCCTCTCTAGTAATCTCCTTATATACACCCAATGGGAAACGCAATTAGTTAATAAGGGTAATATGATCGATCAACAATTATCAACTAACTATATTATAGGTTTTAATATATTTTGATCCATACTATTTAAATGATAAGGATGGCTACTAGATTAAATACATATAAATAAATATTTAATCTTACATTCTCCCACTTAGCCGAAAAATCATTTATCATGAGCATTAGACTCATCTGATCAGAAGTTAATACTCATTTTAGCTTTAAACCAAGAACCGTAGCAGAGAAATACAACCGTTGAGTCAATATGCAACTCAGGACCCCCATTAGTCATACCACAGCCTCAATTTAAAACCTAACAATCATGATCAAAATATGCAAGTAAGCCCTTTTAACGTTTGATTTGTATTTGTATTTATATTTGTCTATATGTCATTATATCGGCAGAACATATGTTAGAGACATACGAAACCAAACTGATGAGGAAAATTAATAGTTAATAATTCATAATACGATATGCAGTTGTACATAATCATCAATTGTCACACCCTGATATTTCCACATAATACCGGTGGGCCCGGCGGGGAGTAACGTGACGTAGTTGATATCATCATTGTCAATACGCACAATATAATAGAATAGCGGAAGGCTTGGTGAATAAACTATTACAAACCATAATGTCTGAGTGTCCGAATGAAAGAATATACAGACTGGATTGTAATAAGATCCACAGGCGGATCATAAAAAGTACAAAGAAACAAAATAACAGACTTCAGGTATCTTAGGGATTTGCAAGATCCTCTTATACGACACCTAATAGCTCCAGCCTATTTACGAGATGTACCTGCCAATCAGTCTTTAAGAAGATACGTCAGTTTACACTGGTAAATACAATTAACTGACTCTTTTGAAAACATTTATGAAAATTGATTTAAGTGCACATGGCACAAATCATTTATAACTTGGGACATTTATTAAAAGTAATCTTGTATACAGATTTACATGTTTGTCATACAATTGGGGCCGGTTGGAAGCCGGTCATGATTAACCGACTCACCACTTATAGAACCCACAAAGGAGTTATCCCCAACATGTGGGTTTATATTTTAGCATTTGCATCTGTCAGGTGTATGCCTACACCCCGTGCATAGGTCGTGGCCATTTTCAAATGAAATGAGCCGAGGATATCCAAGACACGGTCGTATTAACCCCCAATGTTTATGTTATCAAACAAGACCGATTAAAACGGGTTATGCAATTTATTAATCACAATCCGATTAAATGATTTCATACCCGATCAAGCGGTATTATTATAATACCGTATCCCAAGCTCCTATAAGGGAAAATAAGTTAAAAGTATTTACATGAGCTTAAAAGTGAAGGTAACTCAGCCGTAAATCCTAAAGCTTTATGATGGTACCTTCTACTGGATGCTACTTAATCTGTATAGAAGGTTTAATAACCTATTAGGATACTAACGGGTCTTTAGTTAAGTCAATGACTTAGACCGGCTAGCTAGAAAGAAACTTCACGGTTCTAAACGCTAGATTAAGCGGAGATCGGAATAGAATGTGTTTTAGACCCTACAAGCTTGGATACTTGTATAATATGGGTAAACTAAACACATTCTGGAATTTGAGGATTTAATGATAAGGTTAAACCCGTTTCGGTTATTTTACATAAACTAGTCACATAAACCGATCCGAACGCGTAAATGCGTAACAGGTAACCAAACGAATTATATACAGGTCTTAAATGTTATTATGCTTAAAATATGTTAATACATCAGTAGGATGTTAACATATATGCCCAAAAAGTAATTAAAACCAATTTAAGTCCCATAAGGGCATTTTGGTAATTTTAATGCTTATAAAGAGATTTTATGACAAACTGAAGTTCTGGTCCTTTGTAATCAGCAAAAATATTTAATTTATCTCATTACATCAGTAAGATATTACATATACGAGAGGTTTACCATTTATGGCCAAACTATGCCCCGAAAGGGCATTTTGGTCATTTCACATAGGCTTTTAAGGACATTTTTGGAAATCTGAGTTCATGACTTATACCTACTATAATAATATTTAAATTTGTTTAAAAATTCAGTAGGTAACAAGTCTTAGATGTTAAATATGGTTTTAAACCATACTATGCACCTAATTAGTGTAAAACTCGCTAATTGACGATAATCAAGATATTTATGAAAATCCGAGATTTTGATCAGTTTTAAATGTTCAAAATAATTTATTTAATGTATGAAATCAATAGGAAAAGGTTTGGCATTCAAATCATTTGTTAATCTCATTTTATGCTTAAAAAGGGTATTATCGTTATTAACCGAATTATACAAGAACTATATGTTTTAAACAGATAATATTCTGACCAAAAATCTTAAAATTCCGTAAAAATAATATCTTAACAGTAGGTAATGAGTTTTGGTTCAAAATCAAAGTTTAAACATGCATTATGCAAGATATCGCAAATTAATTAATAAAAAGCTTCTAATTACGATATCGAGCATAACTTCTATTTGGGACCAAGAACTGATGTCAAATTTTCGGGATAAGCTTATATATCAGTAGCAAAGGTTTTTGTCCACTCACATTTCTAAAAATCTCGTTTATGTGTCAAAACGGCATTTACGGCATTTATAAGCATATTAACAAACAAGTGCATATAATTCAAACTACTAAGGACCAAACAATATAAATCCAGAGGGTTATACTACTGAATAATGTGGTCCTAATGGAAGCTTAAAACATGGGAGAATTAAGCTTGAACGGGTCAGAACTGAAAGTCAAAGCAAAAGTCAAGCTTTTGCGACTTTCAGTTATAAACTGACCTTAGACTGATAATTGCTGGGTTAGGACTGATGCAACATTTTCTAAAATTAATTACCAAGTCATTAGAATGTTAAAATATAATTTAGAACATCTGTTTTATTAATTTTAATCATTGTTAAACTTTCTGTCCAGTTTGACTTTTTGTCAAACTAGTTTGACCCTACAATTAAGTAGTCAAACGGAATAATTAGGAGGTGCCCTTTTAAGGGTTAATCACCTACCTTAATACGGTTCCATAACCACTTTCATTTTGATCAGTGGTTGGACCATTTATGATTAAATCGAAAGTCAAAGCTTAATTACGATAAGTTTGACTTTTCGGTTTTTAAACTAATTAAAAGGACTAAGTAGGGATTAAGACTCTTACTAATGGTCCTTGCTATCTTTTCTACACTTGTAATTCTTCTCCTAAAGCTTGCAAGTTCCAGAGATGAGTGTTTGAAAGTTGTTTTGCAAATGTGAGTTCATGAAACATGAACTAGTGCCTCTTATATAGTAATTTCCAAGTCTCTAGATCATTTGCAGCTGTTAAGGAAGTCCCTAGGATCACCCCAGGTGTCCTAGTGGTTTATTAAGACCGACAAATAGCCCATAGAATCAATACAAATGAGTTTAAGTCGGTTATGCAGCTGAAACATACATCTGTCCAAAACTTCTGCCCAGCGACGAGCTTACGGACCGTAAGCAAAAACCTTTACGGTCCGTATCCATCTCTTACGGACCGTAAGTCCAATCTGATGCGGTCCGTAACCAAACCTGAACTGCATCGCCCAGTTACAGTCCTTGTGGACCATAAGCCTAGGACCAAACGGTCCGCATCCGATGACCAGAAGACAAAAATTTGAGAATTTTTATGTTTGATCATGCAACTTTTAAAACTCGAATCTAAAGTCATTTTTCCGCAGGAATAGTCCACATGATCAGGTCTGCATTGTTCAGATTACCTTGCCATGCATAAGTGTTCCCTTGGAGTCTTTAGAAATGGCCATTGAATGAAGAATTGTTGGTTCTTGCACATGAGACTCTATTTCTTAAAAGTTGAATAATTTATCACAATTTCAACCGGATGCTTATGAATTCTTTATCAGATATTCATGAGGGTGCATTTATATTTTACAAAGCTTTTGGAACATTAAAAGGTCACTCAGAGGTAGAATTAACATGTTGACACGTTTAATCTGTCACACCCCAACCGATGGCGGAATCATCGGGGCATGGCACTGAGCGAAACAGATTGTCCAGAAGTTTCCATAACAACTATTCATATAATCCAGTTAAAGATACGTCCCATACCGTATCCCGAATAAACAAATATGTCATTACAGATAATCATCCAAGCAAGAAATTCCGCTCCGACAACTCAGATTCAAATATTATTACAGCAATTGTTTATCTGCTTCTAGACCCCTATTCTGTTGACTTTCTGGCTGTAATGCCAGAGGACAAGATCTACAGACAACTATGCCCCAGACGCTTTTTCTTGGCAGACAACTATGTGTTGGGGGCTTCTAGAAACTTATTCTAGCCTCGCTTTCCTAGCAAATAAGCATCCTAAATACCTGTCACATACGTTAAAATAAAGTCAATACATATAATGTAAAGGTGAGCACACAAGTTTGATAATAGCATATAGAGTTTGAATAGTTTACGCATAACCAACACGTACACAGAGGAAAACGAAGCATGTTAATTATCGACATGGACCTATCGATACCAATGACTGCGGGTTGACCGTCCGAGACGGTTCGCAATACATGATTACCACCGTAATCCATGCAAATAATTGTCCTTAACAACCCCCGCATGAACGGGTGCTGAGTCCAAACTATAGTACTACGTCGTTAAGGCAGGTAGACAGCATTCCACGTGTAAACACAATCAACAAGCATTCATTAAGTCACGTAATACATGCATGTTGGTTAGCGTTCAAATAGTTTGGGGTAGTGTAATCGATTGTGTTTTGATATAAGCAACGTATGTAACACCCAAAAGTGCTAAAAGCAAAAAGGGATCGAGTATACACACAGTGATTGATTATGGGTTGAAGGGAGCGCTGAGAGTAGGGTTAGCCTGAATAGTTCGATAGCACAACAATGAGTAACGTGGAAATGTAAACAAATGTGGATGGATCAAATAGGCTGGTCGATCGAACGGCAGATTCGATCGAACGGGCTGTTCGATCGGCTGGTATATTCGTTGGACAATCCTGTTCGATCGGCCGGTAGGCTCGATCGGCTGGACCATTCGAGTGGATTGTTTCTTCCTCTGGTGTGTTTGTGTTTGAGGATTTGAACTTTTGAACTTTTCGTTGTAGTATATGAGAACACTAAAGTGTTCTTACCTTTCAGGTTGATCGATCGAACGGTCCGTTCGATCGACCGGCTTAACCGATCGGCTGGGAACTCTAGAAGTGGTTCTCAACAGGATGTCGCTCGATCGAACAGACTGTTCGATCGGCTGGCACTCCCTACTACGAACGAGTTGTAAAATCAATTGAGTGTTGAAGCATAGTATCTCATGATCCGAACAGTAATGTTCACCAATCGAGTAACATATTCGATCGAATACCACTTCGTCAATACCATACCTCAGGAAGCTTGAAAAGTGAGACGCCATGTGCTAGCCGATCGGCTGGCCCGGTCGATCGGCTGGCATGTCCGATCGGCTGGGCTGTTCGAACAGCCTAGCCGTTCGGCCAACAAGTCTGACCTGGTCGGCCTTTCGTCTAACTCTTGGCTGTTTAATTACTTGTTGTCATATCGAGGTAGTTTGATGACGAGTTGAACTATGACATCCTCCGTTCCTACTCGTTTCTTCGGCTCGGACAGGAATCACCCAAGTCCGGCCAGTGAACGGTTCGGAACGTCGGTTTAGAGTTTAACCCATCGTCAGTGAAGCTTGTATATAGAATCCGAATCTTGAACCTCTTAACTGTTAGAATGATTAGTTAGCCGGTTCAAGCTCCGTTTCTACCGGTTTTAAGGTTTCGAGTGTAAAAGGTTGAAGAAAGTTGGAAATCATTCATAAAAATGTTAAGATCCTTACAAATCTTAGTTTGTTTATGTGGAAACCGGTCAGATCTAAGCTATTCATGGTTGAATGAGGCCAAAGTTTGGTGTTCTTCAAGAACACCATGATGACATCACCCAAGAACACTTAGATCTTGGTGATTTCATGGTTAGAAATCAAGTTTTGAAAGATAGAAAGGTGTAGAATCATGCAATGATAAAAAAACGTACAAGAATTAGAGTGAACACTTACCGGAGTTGAGAGAAATCTGAGAAAAGGTGAAGAAGAAGGCTGGTTCGGTCAGAGCTTTCCAAAAATAGAAAGTGTGACAATGACAGCCGTATTTATAGGCTCCAAAAGAGGAAAGTGGCAGCCGATCGGCCAGGAGCTCCGATCAAATGGGCTGCTCGATCGGCTAGGAAGATGCTAGCCGATCGGCTGGCCTGTTCGATCAAGATGCCTCCTGTTCGATCCGCGACCCACTTTGAGTATTTCGCGACGATTTTCGATGTTTCGATTTCGATGGACGATAATATGAATACGATAGAGTTCCTAGTCAAATTACTTTCAGTCTCAACCACTATATCTAACATACAATCTTCTATAAGTCACGTTTCGATGTCGGTTTCGATTGAGTTCGATTGCCTTTCGAGTTTCGATTCGATTTTCGATTGATTCGCTTGAATACCACACCAAACATATAGGTAAACACGCACAAGTAACACATAAGGCACACACACACGTATAACAATACCAGAGTTCACATAATTCGAGTCTCGAGTTTGATTGATGAATCGATTAACTTGATTATTGATTGGTTAACTTTATCGCATTGTTACTTCCTACTATTCACAGTCGTAAATCGGTCGCATTTATTAAACATTCGATTACTTCGATTCTTTCTGATCACAACACTTACTCCACATAATACAACTAAAACATAATATAGACTATCTATAGTCAAGAAAGTCAAAGTTGACTTGGACTTTGACTTTGACTTTGACATTCGAAACACGAGGTGTTACAGCCTCCCCTTGTTTAGGGAATTTCGTCCGGAAATTAGGCTTGAAGCTGCACATCACCGTGAGTCGTTTGACCAATTTGACGCTTCAGATCTATTTAAACAACTGTGGGTACTTGGCCTTCATGTCGCTTTCGAGTTCCCAAGTGAACTCCGTGCCTCGTTTGCCCTCCCATCGGACCTTTACGATAGGGATGCGTGAGCGCCTGAGTTGCTTGGTTTGGCGATCCATGATTTCGACAGGCTTTTCCACGAAGTGTAAGGTTTCGTTGACCTGAAGATCGTCGAGTGGTACGATTAGATCATGATCAGCAAGGCATTTTCGGAGGTTAGAGACGTGGAAAGTCGGGTGGACGTTACTGAGTTCCTCCGGTAGTTCGAGTCTGTAGGCGACTTTTCCGATCCTTTCCAGAATCTTAAAAGGTCCAACATATCGAGGCGCTAGTTTCCCTTTCCTGCCGAATCTGACTACACCCTTCCAAGGGGATACCTTTAGGAGTACGTAGTCGCCAACATCAAATTCAAGGGGCTTGCGTCTTCTATCGGCGTAACTTTTCTGTCTGTTCTGAGCTTTCACCAAGTTGTCTCGAATCTGGTGGATTTTGTCAGTCGTTTCTTGTAGAATCTCGGGACCGGTTAGTTGCGAGTGACCGATCTTGTGCCACACAATAGGCGATCGACATCTTCTACCATACAAAGCCTCGAAAGGTGCCATTTGAATGCTGGCATGAAAGCTGTTATTGTACGAGAATTCCACCAATGACAGGTGTTTGTTCCAACTACCACCAAAATCTATGACACACGCTCGGAGCATGTCTTCAAGAGTACGGATCGTTCTTTCAGTCTGTCCGTCGGTTTGAGGATGGAATGCAATACTCAGATTGAGCGATGTACCAAGGGCCGCTTGAAACGTTTCCCACAATCGCGAAGTGAACCGAGCGTCACGGTCTGAAATGATGTCACGAGGCGTACCATGATTACAAATGATCTCGTCGGTGTAGATTTGGGCTAGTCGCTCCACCTTGTAGTCTTCTCGTATCGGCAAAAAGTGGGTTGATTTCGTTAGACGATCGACTATAACCCAAATACTGTCGTGACCTGATGGCGTGGGCGGGAGTTTTGTTATGAAATCCAAAGCTATACTCTCCCACTTCCATATAGGTATCGGCGGTTGTTCGAGTAAGCTAGAGGGTCTTTGATGTTCAGCCTTGACTCTTGCACAAGTTAAGCAACTTCCAACGTAGAGGGCGATATCTCGTTTCATGCCCGGCCACCAGTACTTATAACGAAGGTCCTGGTACATCTTATCTGCACCGGGATGAATAGAATACCGGGATTTGTGGGCTTCATTCATGATAATCTTTCGTAATTCGGTCCGCTTAGGGATCCAAATTCTGTCCAGATAATAGAATATCCCATCGGATTTGCTTACTAACTGAGCTCCATCGTGATAGATCCTCTCTTTCTTCAATGTACGCTCGTTAAAGCAAGCATGTTGAGCTTCACGGATAAGGGTCTCGAGATTGTGCTGGGCTTGGATGTTTCGGGTACTGAGCACTTAACTCTTCCTGCTGAGCGCGTCGGCAACCACATTCGCCTTGCCTGGGGGATAACGAATCTCACAGTCGTAATCGTTGAGAAGTTCTACCCATCGGCGTTGACGCATATTAAGCTCTCTCTGATTAAAGATGTGTTATAAACTCCTGTGATCAGTGTAGATTGTACACCTAGTGCCATACAGGTAGTGTCGCCAAATCTTCAACGCAAAGACAACCGCGCCTAGCTCGAGGTCATGGGTTATATAGTTCTTCTCGTGGATCTTGAGCAGATGAGATGCGTAGGCTATAACCTTGTCTCGTTGCATGAGGACACAGCCGAGACCAAGGTTAGAAGCATCACAGTAGACAATGAAATTGTCGCTTCCGTCGGGCAGCGTAAGAATCGGAGCGTTGCACAGCATATGCTTGAGGGTTTGAAAGGCAGTCTCTTGTGCGTTTCCCCACACAAAAGGCTTGTCCTTATGAGTAAGAGCGGTAAGTGGCACAGCGATCTTGGAGAATCCTTCAATGAATCGTCGATAATAGCCCGCTAGTCCAAGAAAAGAACGAACTTCTGACGGGTTCTTAGGCGTAATCCAGCTTTTGACGGCTTCAAGCTTCGCGGGATCGACATGGATACGCTGACTATTCACGATGTGACCCAGAAACCGAACCTCCTCCTGCCAGAATTCGCACTTGGAGAATTTAGCGTAGAGTCGGTTCCCCTGGAGTAACTCGAGAACCAAACGTAGATATTGCGCGTGTTTGGCTTTCGTTTTCGAATAAATCAAGACATCGTCGATGAACACGATGATGAAACGGTTAAGATAAGGCTTACACACGCGATTAATCAGGTCCATAAAAACCGCGGGTGCGTTGGTTAGACCAAAGGGCATAACAACAAATTCGTAATGGCCATAACGAGTTCGAAAAGCGGTTTTAGGAATGTCTTCCTCTTGAATCCGTAGCTGATGATATCCTGAACGCAGATCGATCTTAGAGAAACATGATGCACCTTGTAGCTGATCAAAAAAATCGTCGATTCGGGGCAAGGGGTATCGATTCTTGATGGTTAGCTTATTCAATTCCCGATAGTCGATGCACATCCAGAACGATCCATCCTTCTTTTTGACGAAAAGGACTGGTGCGCCCCAAGGAGAGGTGCTTGGGCGAATAAAGCCTTTTTCGAGTAGTTCCTGGAGTTGATTCGAGAGTTCCCTCATTTTGGATGGTGCGAGTCGGTAAGGGGCTTTGACAACGGGGTTAGCTCCAGGAATGAGGTCGATGCGAAAGTCGATATCACGACTTGGTGGTAGTCCGGGAAGATCATCAGGAAACACCTGAGGAAATTCACGAACCACTGGAACGTCTTTGACTTCAACTTTCTTTTTCTTTTCCTTCTCCGCTACTACAATGTTGGCCAAGAAGGCTCGGTATTCCTTGCGGAGATACTTGTTAGCTTGGACGCATGACATAAGCTTGAGACCTTTTGACGCTGTTTCACCGTACACACACAATAGATCACCATTCGCGAGCGAGAATCGTATCATCTTTTCAAAGCACACAACTTCAGCATGGTTTTTGCGAAGAAAGTCCATGCCTATTATGACATCAAAGCTTCCGAGTTGCATTGGAATAAGGTCGATTGGAAAGATGTGATTGTTGAGTTCGAGAGTACAATCACGGAGTACTGAATTAACGGCAATAGTTCTTCCTGTAGCGACTTCGACTTCGAATGACGAGGACAGGTAAGAGCGCTTACGACTAAGGAACTTCTCAAATTCAAACGACACAAAGCAGTTATTGGCTCCAGTATCAAACAAACATGATGCATATATACCATTCACAAGGAACGTACCATTAACCACGTTGTTATCCGCCTGAGCCTGACGGGCATTGATTTTGAAGGTTCGGGCATGGGCTGCTTGCTGCTGTTGCTGAGGCTGCTGTTGTTGCTGTTGTTGCTGCTGGGGCTCTTGCTTAACCACCCTGTTCGGGCACCTGTTTGCAAAGTGGTTAGGGTCACCACATGCAAAGCAGACTCGAGCATTGGCTGCTGGTGCTTGAGCTGCTTGTTGGCCTTGAGGGGCAGGGAGTAGAGCTTGGTTGACAGTGGCTTGAACTGGGGCTTGACGGGGACCATTGCGACAGTTCGCAGTGAAATGACCGTAAAGGGTGCAGTGAGCGCAAAAGCGACAGGCTAGACCCACTGGATGATGATACGAACATGTCGGGCAGAGTGGGTGAGGGCCTGTGTATGCACGCTTCGCTGGCGGTGCATTGATCACTGGAGCTGAGTAGTGCTGTTGCTGCTGTTGAGCTGGTACAGCTTGTAGAGGAGCAGCAGTAGTTGTCACAGCATAGTTCTTGTTGCTGGAGCTGTTGTTGTTGTGCTTCTTCTTTCTTCTCGATGACTTGGAGGATTGAGCAGATGAGTCGGTGGGTGCTGCGGTGGCTTGGTGCAGAGACTTGGTTTGCTTATCCCAAAAACCAGACTTTACTCGCTTGTCATTGATCTCAGCGGCGAGTAGGTAGGTTTCTTCGATCGTTGCTGGCTTGGCGGCGTGAACAAAGTCGGTTACACAGTCGGGCAGGGCTCGAATGTACTTCTTGATAGCTTGATCTGAGGTCTTGACTTGATCGGGACAAATGATACTCAGCTGCTTGAAGCGAGCAGTGAGAGCAGCGTTGTCTCCGTCCTTCTGCTTGATTACCCAAAACTCGTCCTCCAGCTTTTGGCGCTCATGGGGAGGGCAGAATTCGTCGATCATAATTTCCTTCAAACTCCCATGTTAGCTCGTAAGCTGCATCATTTCCGCGCTTGTTTCGTTCAGCCGTGCACCAGTCTAGAGCACGGGACTGGAAGACGCCTGTAGCATTGAGAGTGCGGAGATGTTTAGGACATCTGCTCTGGCACAGAGTGACTTCGACTGAGTCGAACCAGTGAAACATGGCTGTAGGACCATCTTCGCCAGTGAACTCTGTCACACCCCCAAAATCCACCTGCGGATAACACCCGCTTTGAGGGCGTGACTGACCAGGATCCAGCCACCAATTATACTGAATAATTAAGTTGATAACAAAAAGTAATACTTACTAACCATAAGGTTAGCAAATATCAAGTTCAGAGTTTAAGGTTTCAAGTTCAAACAGTAGTAAGTAGCGGAAGCAAAAGTAAGGCAGTTTAAACAAAGTTCATAGTTCAAAATAAGGTAACACCCATCACAAGGGTGGACAGACACTACTCGTTCCCAAGCAGCAAGCTCCTTCGTCACTGGTTACCTGCAAAGCATGCAGTAAGGGGGTCAACAATAATGCTGAGTGAGTTCACTAGTTGTCCAGTTTTAATTACCAAAAACTTGTTTCGCCAGTTAATTTATCCGTTTATACATGCCATGGGGAGCTACCCCAAAAGTTAGCGACTAAACTGTTTTTCCAATACCGAACACTAGGTAACCGTTTGCGTTTCCGCAGGATGCCCCGATGTCAATGTTCTATCATCATTGACGGATGCCTGAGTACATTAGTTCACGACCGATCCCATACCATGGCACGGTGTGAGGCTGGTAAGACCTAAATAGCGCTATCAACTAATAACCCGTTCGCCTGGCACCGGCGACTAATCGGTATTATGTAGTAGGGACTTGAGTGATAGAGTTGCGTTTAGTGCCGTTGGTTGCATTCCGTATAAACAGTAATTAACTAAGAAGGTTTCCCAATACAAGGGAAGATAAAGTACGTTTGTTCCCAGTAACTAGGGAAGGAATGTAAATGGTATCCCTTTTACAAGGGGATAGGGTTGTTCTAGTCTCGTGTCCCAAACCACCGGGACGCATGCTTTTAAGTTGTGAACTCACCTTGGGTTGCTCGGTATGATACGTTACTTGGTTAAGTAGGTTGGTCACCACGTCCTAACATGGTTACCAAATAGAGGTCAAGTCGGGTACAAGTAAACACATAGCGAACACGTATGGCAATACATAAGCAAACACGTATAACATGCGAAAACACAAACAGTTGGGGTATTGGGCCTAAACAGTAATCAGTTACACAAGCAGTCCAGTTAACAGACAATCCAACAAGTTCTTTGGCCCAATAACAGCCCAGTCGAGACAAGGGTGACTCGCAACCAAGGTTGCGACTCGCAACTGAGGTCTCGGTTCATCATGCTTTGGTTACGACTCGCAATCAGAGATTCCGACTCGCAACCGGCGGTTCCGACAAAGCAGTTGTGGTTACGACTCGCAATCGGATCGATACGCGTTGATTACGACTCGCAACCGGGAGGTCTCGACAAATCCTGCTGTGGTTTCGAGTAGCAACCAAAGGTTGCGACTCGCAACCGTGATTACGTGCACATAAGACAGTCTCTAGAACCTGCAAAACAGTACTAGCCAATAGGATTGCAATATCATGCAAATTATGTACTATAACCACTAACATGTTTTCTTGTCTAAAATTTGCACAATTTGGATCAAACTTAGCATATTTGAAATATTCAAGTGACAATCATCATGTTCATCATTATTCAAACAACATTCAAACAACACTCATCATCATCAAACCCAAATACTATGCATAAAACCCTCTAACCAAAACCTTATATTTCTCGGACAACATCAATACACACAAACAAGTTATCAAAACAACATTTTATCATGAAAATCCTAAAGATAAATTCTAAACCAAACCGATTCACATGGTGTCCCACATATGCAAACCGGTTTTCATGAGCATCACAAGTCAATGGTTTGCATCATATTTAGCCACAAAATGTCATGAACATATTAGCAACTTATCCGAAACTAAAAACATGTTAGCCGATTATCCATTTTACACACAAAACCACATCACCAAGCATACAACTACACTAGCTAAATTATGTCATTCATGCTATCATCTATCAATCAACAAATATTATAAAGACACTAACCGGTTGGTGAGGTTCAAGGGTGAGTATGAAACTTCTAACGGGTGTGTGGGTGTTGATCCGAGAGCTCCTAGTGGTCACCGATTTGATCCGAGAAGAAGGAGATGAGAGGAGGTGATCTTGGTTTGTTAGGGTTTTAGTGAGAGAGATGAGAGGAGAGTATGAGAGTGTAGTGAGATTTGTAAAAATGGTTAAGGGAGGGGTGGGTTGGTTTATATAGGATTTCGAATTGGGCTAGTGGGGATTCCGGCTTGGGTTTCTCGGTCACAAGGCCCAAACCAGCCCATTGCTACTGTTCACTCGAGACCGTGGTCTCGAGTCGGGTTCTTAGAGGTCTCGGCCTACACATATATAACGCACACTCATACCTATATATGTATATACATAGCATATATACACACCAAGCAAGGATCATATAGAACATCAAAACAATACACAACTTTTTCATTTACTAGTATACGTACGCACATGTTACATCGAAAGATTGTCCGGGAAATTCCGAAGTGTCACATTATCCCCAAGTTTTAGGAACTTTCGTCCCGAAAGTTAAGGCAGCCACTGTCAAGCTAGTGTAAGTGAAAGCGTTTCAACGGGGTGTCACAAACTCTTTTGGTCCGCATGCTTTGAATTGCTTGAAGCTGAAAGCAGCCTTGCTTGAATCCTTAGGGTTTTCAGCTCGGGATTCGTCAGACGTTTTGCTGGCATTTTCATACACCTCACTCACAGCTTTCGCCACTTGCTTGGAGATGATAGCAGCGAGGCGTCGGTCTCTCTTTTCTTGGCGAGTCAGACGGTGTCGGGATCCAGACGACGACATGGTCTGCATTAGACATCGTCACGAGACTCAACATAGCGAAATCGAATCTCACCTCACACGTCTACTACTATCTAAAGCTTAGAATCACGTCGAATTTCGTAACATATAAGCACAGAATCACATATACACCTAATCATGGAGCACAGAAGCACATAGAGCACATAGGTCATAAAAGCACACAAGCACGTAGAGCACAAAACACAGAAGCACATAAGTACCTGGGTATTTAATCACAGAAGCAGTCAGAAAACAGAAACCTATCCTTCAAAGCTCGCGTGTCGTTCGGATGGCATATCGAATAGCATCGTAGAGTATAGCCTAACTTAGTCGTATAGCATAACATAGTATGACATCGTCTAGATTTGCGACAACTGGATGTCGATTTGAGATAGAACAGCAAATGCGAGTCGTGCGTGTTGATCGAAATGACAGCAAAATCGAATAATGTCCAGAATATAGACACGTAAACAGATAAAGCATACAGAAACACATAAAATCAACGAGTCATCAGAGTACGCGGCTGCGGTTCTCAGAAATCAAACACATAAAAAACGAGAGGTAGATTGTCTGCGGCTACTAGACATCGACTATCCAAAGCGATTCGACTATTCGCAACGGACTTGTTGTCACTTTCGACGTTCAGGCTTGTGTCCTTGCCTCGATTCTTGGACATTGAACACGTGTTCCCTAGGTCATACTTTGTGAGTTCAGGTCGATGGAGTCCATCGAGGCCTTGGTGAGATAAATAAAGTCCAGAACAAACTGCCAAGGTTAGGGTTTCACCCCTGGCTTAGCAATTTCTTCCCTGTCTTAGTAAAAATTGAGGAGATTGTTCATCAAAATATGGATTTCACTCCTGATTTGGTATAATTCTCCTCGTTTGTTATTGAAAATATCAGGAAAAGCATGAGTTAAAGGGATAAAATCATCATAAGTTAGTTAATTTAGTCAGGAGTTTGCGGTTTTCACACCTATTCTTGACTGAATCGCCTGACTTTTAATTTGAAAATTCGAGTGCAGTGATAGCGAAGGATTGCGGAATAAGGCACATAAACTTGGTCTGTTGGTTCCTAACTATAGTCTAGGTCTCTAACACAGCGACCCGGACTAGGTCGTGTCTAGCCTAATTCCCTATAGTTATGGCTCTGATACCAATCTGTCACACCCCAACCGATGGCGGACTCATCGGGGCATAGCACTGAGCGAAACAGATTGTCCAGAAGTTTCCATAACAACTATTCATATAATCCAGTTAAAGATACGTCCCATACCGTATCCCGAATAAACAAATATGTCATTATAGATAATCATCCAAACAAGAAATTCCGTTCCGACAACTCAGATTCAAATATTATTACAGCAATTGTTTATCTGCTTCTAGACCCCTATTCTGTTGACTTTCTGGCTGTAATGCCAGAGGACAAGATCTACAGACAACTATGCCCCAGACGCTTGTTCTTGGCAGACAACTATGTGTTGGGGGCTTCTAGAAACTTATTCTAGCCTCGCTTTCCTAGCAAATAAGCATCCTAAATACCTGTCACATACGTTAAAATAAAGTCAATACATATAATGTAAAGGTGAGCACACAAGTTTGATAATAGCATATAGAGTTTGAATAGTTTACGCATAACCAGCACGTACACAGAGGAAAACGAAGCATGTTAATTATCGACATGGACCTATCGATACCAATGACTGCGGGTTGACCGTCCGAGACGGTTCGCAATACATGATTACCACCGTAATCCATGAAAGTAATTGTCCTTAACAACCCCCGCATGAACGGGTGCTAGTTTGGGGTAGTGTGATCGATTGTGTTTTGATATAAGCAACGTATGTAACACCCAAAAGTGCTAAAAGCAAAAAGGGATCGAGTATACTCACAGTGATTGATTATGGATTGAAGGGAGCGCTCAGAGTAGGGTTAGCCTGAATAGTTCGATAGCACAATAATGAGTAACGTGGAAATGTAAACAAATGTGGATGGATCGAATAGGCTGGTCGATCGAACGGCAGGTTTAATCGAACGGGCTGTTCGATCGGCTGGTATATCCGTTGGACAGTCCTGTTCGATCGGCCGGTAGGCTCGATCGGCTGGACCATTCGAGTGGATTGTTTCTTCCTCTGGTGTGTTTGTGTTTGAGGATTTGAACTTTTGAAGTTTTCGTTGTAGTATATGAGAACACTAAAGTGTTCTTACCTTTCAGGTCGATTGATCGAACGGCCCGTTCGATCGGCCGGCTTAACCGATCGGCTGGGAACTCTAGAAGTGGTTCTCAACAGGATGTCACTCGATCGAACAGACTGTTCGATCGGCTGGCACTCCCTACTACGAACGAGTTGTAAAATCAATTGAGTGTTGAAGCATAGTATCTCATGATCCGAACGGTAATGTTCACCAATCGAGTAACGTATTCGATCGAACACCACTTCGTCAATACCATACCTCAGGAAGCTTGAAAAGTGAGACGCCATGTGCTAGCCGATCGGCTGGCATGTCCGATCGGCTGGGCTGTTCGAACAGCCTAGCCGTTCGGCCAGCAAGTCTGACCTGGTCGGCCTTTCGTCTAACTCTTGGCTGTTTAATTAGTTGTTGTCATATCGAGGTAGTTTGATGATGAGTTGAACTATGACATCCTCCGTTCCTAATCGTTTCTTCGGCTCGGACAGGAATCACCCAAGTCCGGCCGGTGAACGGTTCGGAACGTCGGTTTAGAGTTTAACCCATCGTCGGTGAACCTTGTATATAGAATCCGAATCTTGAACCTCTTAACTGTTAGAATGATTAGTTAGCCGGTTCAAGCTCCGTTTCTACCGGTTTTAAGGTTTCGAGTGTAAAAGGTTGAAAAAAGTTGGAAATCATTCATAAAAATGTTAAGATCCTTACAAATCTTAGTTTGTTTATGTGGAAACCGGTCAGATCTAAGCTATTCATGGTTGAATGAGGCCAAAGTTTGGTGTTCTTCAAGAACACCATGATGACATCACCCAAGAACACTTAGATCTTGGTGATTTCACGGTTAGAAATCAAGTTTTGAAAGATAGAAAGGTGTAGAATCATGCAATGATAAAAAACGTACAAGAATTAGAGTGAAAACTTACCGGAGTTGAGAGAAATCTGAGAAAAGGTGAAGAAGAAGGCTGGTTCGGTCAGAGCTTTCCAAAAATAGAAAGTGTGACAATGACAGCCGTATTTATAGGCTCCAAAAGAGGAAAGTGGCAGCCGATCGGCCAGGAGCTCCGATCGAATGGGCTGCTCGATCGGCTAGGAAGATGCTAGCCGATCGCCTGGCCTGTTCGATCAAGATGCCTCCTGTTCGATCCGCGACCCACTTTGAGTATTTCGCGACTATTTTCGATGTTTCGATTTCGATGGACGATAATATGAATACGATTGAGTTCCTAGTCAAATTACTTTCAGTCTCAACCACTATATCTAACATACAATCTTCTATAAATCATGTTTCGATGTCGGTTTCGATTGAGTTCGATTGCCTTTCGAGTTTCGATTCGATTTTCGATTGATTCGCTTGAATACCACACCAAACATATAGGTAAACACGCACAAGTAACACATAAGGCACCCACACACATATAACAATACCAGAGTTCACATATTTCGAGTCTCGAGTTTGATTGATGAATCGATTAACTTGATTATTGATTGGTTAACTTTATCGCATTGTTACTTCCTACTATTCACAGACGTAAATCGGTCGCATTGATTAAACATTCGATTACTTCGATTCTTTCTGATCACAACACTTACTCCACAGAATACAACTAAAACATAATATAGACTATCTATAGTCAAAGAAAGTCAAAGTTGACTTAGACTTTGACTTTGACTTTGACATTCGAAACACGGGGTGTTACATCCCTGTAGCTTTATAATCTTCCGATTATATTCACAAACGGCTTGTTATATTCAATTAATCATTCGATTAAGAATATATTCTCCGCATACTGTCATTCAGAGGCTCAAGCTTGGCATGTTGACACTTTTAGTCCCTTCGCATACATATTTTCACTGTTTGTCAACTTTAGTCCTTCAAACTAAATCTTTCACATATTTAGAGTTTAGGACACGTGTCTATACATAGTTGGACACGTTTTTACATGGTGTTACATCCGCACCCCCTTAAAAGAAATCTAGACCCCGAGATTTACTGGAATAAGTGAGGGTACTTCCGTCGCATAGTGGACTCGACTTCCCACGTATATTCGGGACTTCTACGGGCATCCCATTTGACCTTTACTATAGGCACATGCTTTCTTCGGAGCTTTTTAACCTGACGATCCTCGATCGATATAGGTCTCTCAACAAACCTCAGGCTTTCATCAATCTGTACGTCTTTATGAGACATAGCTAGCGATTCATCAGCTAGACACTTCTTGAGATTACAGATGTGGAACACATTATGAATTCCACTGAGCTCCTCTGGCAAGTTTAGCTTATAAGCTACACTACCGACACATTCGATGATTTGGAATGGTCCAATATATCTAGGGCTTAACTTACCATTCTTACCAAAACGCATCACACCTTTCCAGGGTGATACTTTCAGTAAGACTTTATCGCCAACCTCAAACTTTAAAGGTTTTCGCCTCTTGTCAGCATAATTTTTCTACCTATCCTGGCAGCTTTCAGGCGATCGCGAATCTGGACAATCTTGTCCGTTGTTTCAAGGACTATATCAAGTCCTGATAACTGAGCTTCTCCTACTTCCGCCCAACAAACAGGTGTTCTGCATTTTCTACCATATAATGCCTCAAAAGGCGCAACCTTAATGCTAGTATGGTAGCTATTGTTATAGGAGAACTCGATCAAGGGTAGGTGGTCATCCCAACTACCTCACAAATCAATAACACATGCACGAAGCATGTCTTCCAACGTTTGAATCGTACGCTCACTCTGTCCATCTGTCTGAGGATGGTAAGCAGTACTAAAATTCAAACGAGTACCCAAAGGTTGTTGGAAACTTTTCCAAAAGTGAGAGGTGTATCTAGTATCTCTATCAGAAATAATAGACACCGGCACTCCGTGAAGGGATACAATCTCATCCACATATAATTGGGCTAACTTGTCAGAGCTATGAGTCTCCTTGATGGGTAAGAAATGTGCTGACTTAGTCAGTCTATCAACTATGACCCATATGGTATCATTTCCGTGCCTTGTTTTAGGTAACTTGGTTATAAAATCCATGGTTACCATCTCCCACTTCCATGTGGGAAGTTCTGGCTGTTGTAACAGACCTGATGGCTTTTAATGTTCAACTTTAATCTGTGCACAAGTCAGGCACTTAGCTACATGTGTGGCAATAGAGTTCTTCAAACCTATCCACCAATAATTTGCCTTCAAATCCTGATACATTTTATCACCTCCAGGGTGAACTGAATATTTAGAGTTGTGAGCTTCCTGGAGGATTACATCTCGAAGTCCTCCATGAATAGGAACCCAAGTCCTTCCATTCATTCTAAGGATTCCATCCTTGCCAGGTGCTAATTGTTCAGCAGTTACACCTAACTTTTCATCTGGAAGGTTAGCTTCCAAAACAGCATCTTTCTGTGCAGCTAATAGCCTTTCATTCAGACTATTCTTCAATTCAATGCTCTTGGCATTGATTCATATAGGTTTAACTCTTTCCTTTCGGCTTAGAGCATCGGCGACCACATTCGCTTTACCTGGATGGTAGCGAATTTTCCAATCATAATCATTTAGAGTTTCCATCCAGCGGCGCTGTCTCATATTGAGCTCTTTTTTATTGAATAAGTGTTGGAGACTTTTGTGATCAGAATAGATCACACATTTAGTTCCATACAAATAATGTCTCCACAACTTTAATGCGAATACAACGGCACCCAACTCTAAATCGTGGGTGGTGTAATTCTTTTCATGCACTTTCAGTTGTCGTGATGCATAGGCAATCACCTTGCCTCGCTGCATGAGTACACAACCCATACCGGTGTGTGAAGCATCACAATATACAACAAACTCTTCAACTCCTTCGGGTAAAGATAATACCAGAGCATTGCTCAACTTTTGTTTAAGAATCTCAAAAGATTCTTGTGTTGTATGGTATCCAATAGTATCGTATCGTATCGTACTGAATCGTATTGTATAGTATCATAGTATAGTGTAGTGTAGTGTAGTGTAGTGTAGTGTAGTGTAGTGTAGTGTAGTGTAGTGTAGTGTAGTGTAGTGTAGTGTAGTGTAGTGTAGTGTAGTGTAGTGTAGTGTAGTGTAGTGTAGTGTAGGGTAGTGTAGTGTAGGGTAGTGTAGTGTAGCATAGTATAGTGTAGCATAGTATAGTGTAGCATAGTATAGTGTAGCACAGCATAGTGTAGCATAGCATAGTGTAGCATAGCATAGTATGGTATGGTATGGTATGGTATGGTATGGTATGGTATGGTATGGTATGGTATGGTATGGTATGGTATGGTATGGTATGGTATGGTATGGTATGGTATGGTATGGTATGGTATGGTATGGTATGGTATGGTATGGTATGGTATGGTATGGTATGGTATGGTATGGTATGGTATGGTATGGTATGGTATGGTATGGTATGGTATGGTATGGTATGGTATGGTATGGTATGGTACAGTATGGTACAGTATGGTACAGTACAGTATAGTACAGTATAGTATGGTACAGTATAGTATGGTACAGTATAGTATGGTACAGTATAGTATGGTACAGTACAGTACAGTACAGTAGAGTACAGTATAGTACAGTATAGTACAGTGTAGTACAGTATAGTACAGTATAGTACAGTATAGTACAGTATAGTACAGTATAGTACAGTATAGTACAGTATAGTACAGTATAGTACAGTATAGTACAGTATAGTACAGTATAGTACAGTATAGTACAGTACAGTATAGTACAGTATAGTACAGTATAGTACAGTATAGTACAGTATAGTACAGTATAGTACAGTATAGTACAGTATAGTACAGTATAGTACAGTATAGTATAGTATAGTATAGTATAGTATAGTATAGTATAGTATAGTATAGTATAGTATAGTATAGTATAGTATAGTATAGTATAGTATAGTATAGTATAGTATAGTATAGTATAGTATAGTATAGTATAGTATAGTATAGTATAGTATAGTATAGTATAGTATAGTATAGTATAGTATAGTATAGTATAGCATAGTATAATATAGTATAGTATTGTCCTATACGTGCCTAAACTACACATATAGTCCTATACGGGACTTATACTACACCTATAAGCCTACGTGAGACCTATACTACATCCATTGGCCTATACGAGACTTATAAGCCTATACGGGACCTATACAAGACTTATACTACACCATATGATACGATAGTACACCTATAGGCCTATACGAGACGATACTACACATATACAATACGATACAATACAATACAATACAATATGATACGATAAGATACAATTTTATATTACACGTATAAGCCTATACGAGATTTATAATACACTATACGATACGATACTACATCCATAGGCCTATACGAGACCTACATTATACTATACGATAAAATACTTAACAACTACACGATACGATACGATACCATACGATACGATATGATAGGATACAATATTATATAACACATATATGCCTATACGAGATTTATACTACACCATATGTTACGATACTACATCCATAGGCCTATACGTGGCCTATATTAAACTATACGATATAATACTTAATAATGTTTTTTATTTATCTATTTTTAATAATTACTTATTATAAAAGTTTGCTAAAACGATAAATAATTTATAACAATGTTTCTTAAAAAAAAAACATCCGTTATATACGCTGCGTATAGGCCTATATGTGGCGTATATAAAGGGACAAATTCCCACATCATATCAGAGATTCTCTTGGAAATTGAAAAAGGTGGTTATACGTCACGTATAGACCTATACGCGGCATATATAAAACTAGGGTTTGGTGTGCAAATAGGCATTTTGATGTGCAAATATGTACACCCTATAAAAATGGGCCCCAAAAATTGAAGTTACATATTAAAAAAATGAGAAAACATTGATTGTTATAACAATAAACAAAACAATACCATTGTAGCAAATGATCTATTTAAAATAGTTACATGAATCGTGTGGCTCTCCTAGCATTTTTTGAAGCAAAGTCGTTGATCAACTCTTCATAATTCATACTATCTAATATCTGGTTTTCAATAGCTATCAATGCCAATCCATTAAGTCTTTCTTGGGACCTTGTGGATCGTAAGTAGGACTTCAACAACTTCAATTTTGAGAAGCTTCTTTCTTTATATGCTATCTTAATTGGAGTTGTCAACAAGACTTTGTATGCAATTAATGCATTTGGTAAATAACCCGCTTTTTTAACATATTTCATAGCATCAATAGGGGTACTTTCACTAGGTAAAAATGGTTACATCAACTAAAGTCCTTTAGCATCAAGATTTGATGTTTCTTTATACTTCAATGCATCTTGAAGAACATTACAACATTTCAAAAGATCATTGTCATCAAGCTTCTTCAATTCTTTAGGAAATAAGAAACCAAATGGTTTTTTTGTACAAGTTGTATTGTTCAAATCTTGTTTCAAGAGAAGCAATCGCTTGATCAACAATACATAAAAAGTAGTTGACTTTAAAGTCCTCTTCAGTTGATAATAAATGTTCTTGTGAAGTTGAACTCTCATCAAATTGTTTTTTTCCTTTTATTTTAATGTGATGCTTTTGATAGAATACTGGATCAATATCAAATTCAATGGTTATTTCCCTAGCTACATTAATCGGCTCTGATAACCCCACTGTCACACCCCAATATTCCACGTATTGCCGGTGGGGAGTATCGTGACGTAGTTGATATCATCATAGTCAATACACACAATAATATAGCACAGCGGAAGGCTGGGAAAAATAAACTATTACAAACCATAACGTCTGAGCGTTCGAGTTTATGAATGTACAGACAGGAATGTAATAAGATCCACAGGCGGATCATAATGTACAAAGAAACAAAACTACAGACTTCGGGTATCTATTGGATTTGCAAGATCCTCTATAACACCCTATAGCTCCAGCCTATTTCGGGAAGTACCTGTCAATCAATCTTTAGGAAAATACGTCAGTTTACACTGGTAAATACAATTTAACTGACTCGTTTTGAAAACATTTAAGAAAATTGATTTAGGTGCACTAGGCACAAATCATTTATAACTTGGGACAATCTTTATTAAAATCTTGTATACAGTTTTACATGTTTCTCATACATGTGGGGCCGGTTTGTAAGCCGGACATGATTAACTGACTCACCACTTATAGAACCCACAAAGGAGTTATCCCCAACTTGTGGGTAATTTAATATTTAGCATTTGCATCTGTCGGGTGCATGCCTGCACCCCGTGCATAGTTCGAGGCCATTAATAACTTAAATGAGCCAAGGATATCCAGGACACGGTCGTTAACCCCCAAATGTTTATGTTATCAAACAATACAGATTAAAACGGGTTATGCAGATTTATTAAATCACAATCCGACTAAATAATCCCATACCCGACCAAGCGGTATTAATATACCGTATCCCAAGCCCGTATAGGGAAAATAAGTTAAAAGTATTACCTGGTGATAGCAGTAAATTCCTAAGGTTCTTGAAAGGCACTTTTTGCCGGAAGCTATTTAATCTGTATAGAAGGTTTAATTAGCCTATTAGGATGCTAACGGGTCTTTAATTAGTCAAGGACTTAGACCGGCTAGCTAGAAGGAAACCTTACGGTTCTAAACGCTAGATTAAGCTGAGACCGTAATAGAATGTGATTTAGACCCGACAAGCTTGGATACTTGTATAATATGGGTAAACTAAATACATTCTGGAAAATGAGAATCAAATGATAAGGTTAAGCCCGTTTCGGTTATTTTACGTAAACTAGTCATGTAGATCGATTCGAACGCGTAAATGCGTAACGGGTAACCAAGTAAATTATATACAGGTCTTAATCATTATTAAGCTCAAAATATGCTTATCTATCAATAATGGGGAAGGTTCAAATGAAAACCACTAGTTATTGTGAAAACTCGAAAACTAATTAAAAAAAAGCCAAAAAAAACATACAAGTTTTTTTTTTTTTTTTCAAACCAAATTTCGCAGGCTTTTTTATATAAAAAAAAAAAAAATTTTGTGTAGTGCACATGTGTATGTGTACTACACATGTGTATTATTACACATGTGTACTACACAATTTTTTTTTTTTGAAAAAAAGTTTTTTTATATATAAAAATCAGCGATTTTTATAAAAAAATTGAAAAAAAAATTTTGTGTGTTTTTTAGGCTTAGTTTTCGAGTTTTCACAATAAAAGTGGTTTTCATTTGAACCATTCCCTATCAGTAATATATTAACATATATGCCCAAAAAGCAAATTATACCAAAATAAGTCCCATAAGGGCATTTTGGTAATTTTAATGCCCATAAAAGAGTTTATTTATAAAACTGAGTTCCAGGTCTGATTAATTTAGTAAAAACATGTATTTTAATAGGTTACATCAGTAGGATGCTTAACATATGAGAAATATACCTTTTATAACCAACTATGCACCGTAAGGGCATTTTGGTAATTTTACTTAAGCTTTTAAAGGTCAAAATAGACTTCTGACTTTAAAAACTTTAGCTTACTGTATTATTACATATATTAGCTTAAAACATCAGTAGGTAATGAGTTTTATAAGCCAAATATGGTTTTGACCCATACTAGGTGCTAAAAATGCTTAAAAACCGATTTAAAGGGCCATTTGGGTAAAAATAGGAAATCTGGGTTTTTTATCAGTTTATAAGGTTCAAAATGTTCTATTTATCATATAAAATCAGTAGCAAAAAGTTTGGCATTGAAAAGTTATGTAAAACTCATTTTATGTAAGAAAAGGGTAAAACCGACAATAACCGAAATTAAGCTATAATCCTATGTTATGCGCAGCCTAAAAATAAATAAAAATCTTTAAAAATCCCAAAATATTATTTAACATCAGTAAGTAAAATGTTTGGTCTCAAAAATCGGGTTTAGATAGTCCTTATGCTAATTACGTCTTTTAATTACTAAAAAGTTTCTTAATTACGCTATTGAGCATAACTCCTATTCTAGACCTCAAACTGATGTCAAATTTTCAGGACATGCTTAGATATTAGTAGCGAAGGTGTTAGTCCATTCACATTGCTAAAAATCTCGGTTTTATACAAAAAGGGCGTTTTAGGCATTTATTAAGCATAATCACGATCAAGTGCATATAATTCAAACTATTAGGCACCATGCAATATAACTCCAGAGGGTTATACTACTAAGTAATGTGGTCCTAATAGAAGCTTAAAACATGGAAAAATTAGGCTTGAACGGGTTAGAACTGAAAGTCAAAACAAAAGTCAAGCTTTTGCGACTTTCGGTTATAAACTGACCTTAGACTATTAATTGTCGGATTAGGACTGATAAAACATGATTAAATATTAATTACCAAGTCATTAGAATGTTAAAATATAATTTAGAACCTCTGGTTTACTAATTAGAATCATTTTTGTAATTTCAGTCCAGTTTGACTTTTTGTCAAACTACTTTGACCCGACAATTAACTGGTCAAACGAGATAATTAGGAGATGCCCTTTTAAGGGTTAATCACCTATACTAATGTGGTTCTATAACCACTTTCAATTTGATCAGTGGTTAAGCCAATTATAATTAAAACGAAAGTCAAACTAATTTTAAGATAAGTTTGACTTTAGAGTAATTAAGCTAAATTAAATAACTAAACAAGAGATTAAAAGCTTACTTAAGGTCCTAGCAACCTTTTCTACACTTGATAATCCTCTTCTTACTGATGGAAGCTCCAGAGCAAGTCCCTCAAGTGAATTGTTTGTAAATGTGTTTATGAACACAAGACTAGCTCTCCTTATATAGTGAAATGCAAGATCAAGGATCACTTCCAGGTGTTATTGGAGGCCCTGGGATCACCCCAGGTGTCCTAGCTATTGATATTAACCGACTTACAGCTCCCTAGGTCGTTACAAACTAGACTAAGGCGGTGGAACAGGCAAAACCCGCATCTGGCAACATTTTTCTGATCTAGGCACTCTCTCGCGGGCCGCGTAAGCCATAGAGAAGGCTTACGCGGGCCGCCTGGACCGGCTTAACTGGCAAAACAAGTTTTGTTGTTGGCAGATTCAGTCCCTGATGCTTTTTAACCCTTTTTAACCATGTTGTTGTCATGTAGGGCCCTTGTATTAGTTTGAAAAAGCTCTAGGATGAATAAACAAACCTCGTTAGGCTCGGGTTCGTTAAATATCTCTATGAAAGCAAGTTTCGTCAAGTTGACACTTATAGCCCAAAGTTTGGAAAACATGCCTAACGATCTCGGAATCACGTGAAATTTTTACCACTTATTCTTGGGAGTATATTTGAATATTTCGAAGCCTCAGTTTCGTTAAAAGGCCACTCAGAGGTCAGAATTGACATATAGACACTTTTAACCCTTGTAATTTATAATCTTCCGATTATTTTCACAAACAGCTTCTTATATCCAATTTATTACCCGCTTAAGAATATTTCCTTCACGTATGGTTATTCAGAGGCTCAAGTTTGGCATGCTGACACTTTTAGTCCTTCTGTAAGCATAGTTTCACTGTTTGTCAACTTTAGTCCTTCAAACTCAATCTTTCTCACAATTAAAGTTTAGGACACGTGTCTATACATAATTGGACACGTTTTTACGTGGTGTTACATCCTCACCCCCTTAAAAGAAATCTCGACCCCGAGATTTACTGGAACAAGTGAGGGTACTTCTGCTTCATAGTGGACTCGAGTTCCCACGTATATTCGGACCTCTACGAGCGTCCCATTTAACCTTTACTATAGGTACATACTTTCTTCAGAGCTTTTTGACTTGCCGATCTTCGATCGATATAGGTTTCTCAATGAATCTCAAACTTTTATCAACTTGCACGTCTTTATGAGACATCGCTAGCAATTCATCGGCTAAGCATTTCTTAAGATTACAAACATGGAACACATCATGAATTCCACTCAGCTCCTCTGGCAATCTTAGCTTATAAGCTACACTGCCGACACATTCGATGATCTCGAATGGCCCGATATATCTAGGGCTCAGCTTGCCCTTTTTACCAAAGCGCATCACACCTTTCCAGGGTGACACTTTCAATAAAACTTTATCGCCTACTTCAAACTTTAGAGGTTTCCGCCTCTTGTCAGCATAGCTTTTCTGCCTATCTCTAGCAGCTTTTAGGTGATCACGAATCTGGACAATCTTGTCTGTAGTCTCAAGGACTATATCAGGTCCTGATATCTGAGCTTCTCCTACTTCTGCCCAACAAACAGGCGTTCTGCATTTCCTACCATATAATGCCTCAAAAGGCGCAGCCTGAATGCTGGTATGATAACTATTGTTGTAGGAGAACTCGATCAATGGCAGGTGGTCATCCCAACTACCCCCCAAATCAATAACACATGCACGAAGCATGTCTTCCAAGGTTTGAATGGTACACTCACTCTGTCCGTCAGTCTGAGGATGGTAAGCAGTACTAAAATTCAAACGAGTGCCCAAAGATTGTTCGAAACTTTTCCAAAAATGAGAGGTGTATCTAGTATCTCTATCCGAGATAATAGCTACCGGTACACCATGAAGAGCCACAATCTTATCAATGTACAACTGGGCTAACTTATCGGAACTGTGAGTCTCCTTAATGGGTAAGAAATGTGCTGACTTCGTCAGTCTATCAACAATAACCCATATAGTGTCGTTTCCGTGCCTCTTTCTAGGTAACTTAGTTATAAAATCCATGGTTACCATTTCCCATTTCCACGTAGGGAGTTCTGGCTGTTGTAGAAGACCTGATGGCTTTTGATGTTCAGCTTTAATCTAAGCACATGTCAGGCACTTAGCTACATAGGTGGCAATAGATTTCTTCAAACCTATCGACCAATAATTAGCCTTCAAATCTTGATACATCTTGTCACCTCCAGGGTGAACCGAATACTTAGAGTTGTGGGCTTCCTGAAGGATCACATCCCGAAGCCCTCCTTTAATAGGAACCCAAATTCTACCGTTCATCCTGAGAATTCCATCCTTCCCAGGTGTTAACTGTTCAGCAGTCATACCTAACTTTTCATTTGGAAGATTAACTTCCAAAACAACATCTTTCTGTGCAACTAATAGCCTTTCATTCAGACTATTCTTCAATTCAATGCTCTTGGCATTGATTCTTATTGGTTTAACTCTTTCCTTTCGGCTTAGAGCATCAGCGACCACGTTCTCTTTACCTGGATGGTAGCGTATCTCACAATCATAGTCATTCAGGGTTTCCATCCAACGACGTTGTCTCATATTGAGCTCTTTTTGGTTGAACAGATGTTGGAGACTTTTGTGGTCCGAGTAGATTACACATTTTGTTCCACACAAATAGTGTCTCCACAACTTTAGTGCGAATACAACGGCACAGGTATTCCAAATCATGGGTGGTGTAATTCTTTTCATGCACCTTTAGCTGTCGCGATGCATAGGCAATTACATTGCCCCGCTGCATAAGTACACACCCCATGCCAGTGTGTGATGCATCGCAGTATACAACAAACTCTTTAATTCCCTCTGGTAAAGATAATACCGGAGCGTTGCTCAATCTTTGTTTCAGGATCTCAAAGGATTCCTGCAGCTTTGGACCCCAATCAAACTTCACATTCTTACGGGTCAAAGAGGTTAATGGTGCAGCTATTCTTGAGAAGTTCTCAATGAATCTTCTATAATATCCTGCTAAACCCAGAAAGCTGCGAATTTCCGTAGGTGTCTTAGGTGCTTCCTAATTCATAACAGCTTCTACCTTGGCAGGATCTACTTGAATACCTTGTTCACTGACAACATGTCCAAGGAACTGGACCTTACGAAGCCAAAATTCACACTTGGAGAATTTGGCATACAACTTCTCCTGTCGAAGCAGTCCTAAAATACACCGAAGGTGCTTTTCATGCTCCACTTGGCTACGAGAGTAAATAAGTATGTCGTCTATAAAGACAATGACAAACTTATCTAAATATGGCTTGCAGACTCTATTCATGAGGTCCATAAATACTGCAGGCGCATTAGTGAGCCCGAAGGGCATCACTAAAAATTCGAAATGTCCATGCCTCGTTCTGAATGCCGTCTTTGGAACATCTTCAGTTCGAACCTTGAGTTGATGATACCCAGATCTCAAATCAATCTTTGAGAAATAACTCGCTCCTTGGAGTTGATCAAACAAATCATCGATCCTGGGTAAAGGATAACGATTCTTGATTGTTACCTTATTCAGTTCACGGTAATCAATGCATAAGCGCATCGATCCGTCCTTCTTTTTCACGAATAAGATAGGAGCTCCCCAAGGCGAAGAGCTGGGCTGAATGAAACCTTTTTCCAATAAATCATCCAATTGAGTTCTGAGCTCTTTCATTTCGATAGGCGCTAGACGATACGGGGCTCGTGCAATAGGCGCAGATCCAGGGAGGATGTCTATCCTGAATTCCACTTGCCTCTCAGGAGGTAATCCAGGTAACTCGTCAGGAAAGACATCAGGATACTCTGAAATGATTGGAATGTCTTCAATCTTCGGCTTTGGATCATTCACAGTCACCTGTGCCATGTAAATGACACATCCATTTTTCAAGCACTGAGATACTTTGAAAATAGACACATTGCTGGGTAATCCGTACTGTGTATCTCCTTGAATAGTGACTGATTCACCAGAAGGGGTTTTGATAATGACAAGCTTTTTATCGCAGGCAATTTGGGCTTGGTTATGCGACAACCAATCCATGCCTAAAACTATATCAAAACCAGCCAATTTCATTGGCAGAAGGGATAGCGGAATAGAATGATTCTTAATGGATATGGAACACCCATCAAGAAGAGTTGAGGCTGATTCTAAGGTACCATCAGCAAGTTCTACCTCATACTTTATGTCTAGAGTCTTAATAGGCAAATTCAACAACTTACAGAACTTATAGTCTACAAAGGACTTATCAGCACCGGAATCAAATAAGACTCTAGCATAAATATTATTGATGAGGAAGGTACTTGTTATGACGTTCTCGTCATTCACCGCTTCCCTTGCCTGCATCTGGAACACTCTAGCGTTGTTCTTCTTAGCCTCCTTAGGCTTCTTCGCATTCTTGGGGTAGTTGGTTTTGATGTGCCCCTTTTCATTGCAACCGTAACAGGTTGCATCCTTAATATTCCGGCACTCGACAGACTTGTGCCCCTTTTTCTTACAGATCCCACATGGTTTGGCCTGTGGGTCTCGGTTGCACTTACCAAAATGCCTTTGTGGCAAGTTTTGCACCTGGGCTTATCACCAGATTGCCCCTTCTTGGAACCAGAGTTCCCTTTACCTTTCTTGTTCGATTGAGAGGACTGATCATCCTCTCTCTTCCTCTTTCCCTCATCAGAAGTCTTCTTCACCCGACTCCTCACAACATCCAATGTGAGGGATAATGATAGATCTACAGCGGATCTATAAGTGGCGGGCTTAGAAGCCTTTACATTCCCCTTCACTTCAGGGGCTAGACCACCAATAAAACGCGCAATGCGTCTGGGCTCAGGAGTGACTAGGTACGGTACAAGTCTCGACATGGAATTGAAACTAGTCACATAGGATCTACAGTCTAGATCCTTCATCACAAGGGTGAGGAAATCAGTCTCTACCAGCTCGACTTCGTGTTGCGGACAATAAGTGTCCTTCACCAGATCAACAAACTTCTCCCATGAAAGATTATACAAATGAACTTTCCCGGTGGACTGTACCGGCGCTTTCCACCATGTAAGGGCATCGCCCTTAAAATTTTGGGATACAAACATGACCACATCCTCCTTAGCGCAACCGCTAATATCTATCACCGTTTCCATCTCATCTAACCACTTCATACAGTCTATCGCCCCCTTTTCTCCTGTAAAGTCTCTTGGCTTACAGGATATAAAGTACTTGTAGGTACAACCCTTGGCGTGCCTAGGGGTAGGCTCAAGAACTACCTGCTTTTTGGGTCCACTACCCTGGTTAGATGAGTGTAGGGACTCAGTCTTTTTATGAGTGTGTAGCTGAGAATGGGTTCTAGAATGAGTTGGAGACCGAACAACACTCGGCTCTTTAAACTTAGCATCTACCGCTTGAGAAACTACCGCGGTGATTAATGCTTGCAATTCGGCACCAGTAATATTGATTCTGGTGTTGCCCTCTGCTGGATGACTGTTCGCTTCATCTGAGCCAGCCATTTCTGAATACTATAACAAACAATAATAATATTCAAATTATATATATAGATTCATCGCATTGATGATCAGATGGTCATGGTATTATTTAAACCATTTAGACCATTTTAAATAGAAATTTAAAATCAAATAGAATATACTATTCTTTACGCTATTAAGAAGGGGAAAATAGAATTTCCACAACTGCAAATGTCGTGAAAGACATTTTATTTATCATTAAGCTCATCTCGAAGGATATTTAAATAGCTTAGGAAGCTTGTCACAGGGACGACTTATGATCTAATCACCGATCTCTTGGATCGACGTTCTTTTAAAGGTCGAACAAAGTTCATAGCCTTATTGAAAAGAAGTTTATAAATTGAACTTTCGTTGTCATTATTACACCTTTGGTTATAAGCATACATCTCCTAAGGATGTCTTGGTGTACTCATCATATTGATGTTTATTAGCCATGATTCGCATTGATCATTTTAGGCTATATGTGACTTGGGAAGATCCAAATACCTCTTGGATGCTTGTGTGGCTTCTCGCACCGCACAGCTAGGAATGTCAACATGTTTTCAGATGTTAACAGAGATTTGTTATCTTAAAAAGGTTATACCATCATAGCCAATTAATGCTTTGGCTAGGTTATACCTCTAAGAGTTTTCTTTGGCGGATCAATTATAAATTGAAAAGATATAACAGGGTGTAATAAAGTACACAATTTAAAAATCAAAGTTAAAACTTCATTAACTGAAACAAGTACAACTGCCCTAAACGGGACTTAGAAAAGACAAACTGCCCGCGCAGGGGCCTACAGAAAGGAAAATAAGTCTACGCAGGGACTTGATACAAAAATTAAACAAATGTCCTCGCAGGGACACAATTACAAACAACCAAGAAAAATTAACAATCCCCTACTTCTTCTTCCGTGTGATAAGGTTTGCAAGGACTTTCATGAAGCTATTATGCTTCTCCTTGTTTTTCTTAGCCTTGTGCTCAACCCTATCTAACCTCTCCAGGATTTCCTGAGTCTGTTGCTGCTGCTATGGAGGAGGAGGTTGTTGGTACGGTGGGTACTGATAACCCGGTACTGGATATCCAGTTGGAAGAACCGGAGGGTAAGAAGAAGGGTAAAGGTGATGATACTGCGCAGCCGTAAGGTACGGGTCTTGAGATACATAGTTCGAGGGGTACCCCGATGGGTTTTCAAAAGGATTATACCCAGAAGAACCTGGGTAGGTTGGGATTGGGTTATCAAAACCCATAGACGGCTCAGGTGGTGCATAAGTAGCTGGCGAGGTTCAATCTCCGGCGCCGCATTCGAGGGCCCACCCATCTGGGGGTCCTCCGGAATAGGGGGATAAGAACTCGAACCCCGGGGAGAACTGAAACGAGGTCCCCCCCGTACGGACATACGCGCGTTCCTCCTTTGCCTCGGAGGCTCGGGAGGTGGCTGCGGTGGCTCCTCTACCGGAAGTGGCGGCGGTGAAACAGCTTGGAGTTGCGGATCAACTAAAGGTGGTTGGGCTGGAGAGTTATGGTATGATGGGGTAAAGAACCAATCATATGTGGCCATTTTCTCCTGGAACGAGTCGGTCCCATTGTAAGGTGATCCCTGGAATGGGGATCCACTCGATATGCTGATTGGGTGACCCGGTGTTCCTATCTGCATCTCCGGATCTGGATGAACGTCCGTTTCCATCCCCTGAGAGAAATGGTCTTCAGGACCCAAGGGGTTGTAACCAAGAAAATCGTTAACATAGTCGTTCGGGTTAAACTGTCCCGAGGAGTAGAGGGAATCAGAGTGATGGAACGAATGGGATTGCAAAGAGTGGTGTGAATGGTAAGACTCGTGAGAATGGTGAGATTGTTGAGAGTGGTGTGAATGTTGAGGTTCATCAGGAACAAGTGGCCCAAAGGACGGGTGGAAAGAAGGCGATGAGCTTAGCGAGACTGAGTGTCTTGCCGACTCAATTGGTTGACCCCACATATCGTGAGAGTCAGAGGTGGAAAAGGACACCGATGGAGTGCGTCTATGAGATGGTCCTGCTGACGACGGTCCCCCACGCATGGGACCCTTGCCTCGTCCCCTTACTCTTGGAGGCATGTTGATGATTCCTGTTAAAACAAGAAAACAAAAATGAAATAAAACATAATAATATCAAAGGAAGTAAAAGATATATCCTAGGTCATTTGCCTAGACTCGAGAGTCTAAGGAACGTGCTTATTGTGTCATTGAGATTAAACACAAAAGGTTAGTGTTTAATTCACTCAATGTTGGCTCTGATACCAACCTATCACACCCCAATATTCCACGTATTACCGGTGGGCCCGGTGGGGAGTATCGTGACGTAGTTGATATCATCATAGTCAATACACACAATAATATAGCACACCGGAAGGCTGGGAAAAATAAACTATTACAAACCATAACGTCTGAGCGTTCGAGTTTATGAATGTACAGACAGGAATGTAATAAGATCCACAGGCGGATCATAATGTACAAAGAAACAAAACTACAGACTTCGGATCTATTGGATTTGCAAGATCCTCTATAACACCCTATAGCTCCAGCCTATTTCGGGAAGTACCTGTCAATCAATCTTTAGGAAAATACGTCAGTTTACACTGGTAAATACTTTTAACTTATTTTCCCTATACGGGCTTGGGATACGGTATATTAATACCGCTTGGTCGGGTATGGGATTATTTAGTCGGATTGTGATTTAATAAATCCGCATTACCCGTTTTAATCTGTATTGTTTGATAACATGAACATTTGGGGGTTAACGACCGTGTCCTGGATATCCTTGGCTCATTTAAGTTATTAATGGCCACGACCTATGCACGGGGTGCAGGCATGCACCCGACAGATGCAAATGCTAAATATTAAATTACCCACAAGTTGGGGATAACTCCTTTGTGGGTTCTATAAGTGGTGAGTTAGTTAATCATGTCCGGCTTACAAACCGGCCCCACATGTATGACAAACATGTAAAACTGTATACAAGAGTTTAATAAAGATTGTCCCAAGTTATAAATGATTTATGCCTAGTGCACCTAAATCAATTTTCTTAAATGTTTTCAAAACGAGTCAGTTAAATTGTATTTACCAGTGTAAACTGACGTATTTTCCTAAAGATTGATTGACAGGTACTTCCTGAAATAGGCTGGAGGTATAGGGTGTTATAGAGGATCTTGCAAATCCAATAGATACCCGAAGTTTGTAGTTTTGTTTCTTTGTACATTATGATCCACCTATGGATCTTATTACATTCCTGTCTGTACATTCATAAACTTGGACGCTCAGACGTTATGGTTTGTAATAGTTTATTTTTCCCAGCCTTCCGCTGTGCTATATTATTGTTTGTATTGACTATGATGATATCAACTACGTCACGATACTCCCCACCGGGCCCACCGGTAATACGTGGAATATTGGGGTGTGACACCCACCTCTCTAAATTTCTTGAGGAATTCAATCAAGTTGTTCACCTCTACAATAGCAACAACAAGAAGCATGTCCTTGAATTGTAACTTTTTGCTCACCACATTAATCATGTTTAGTATTCGGTACCAAATGACAATTGATACCAAAAACTCAAAACCACTAATATCATGTGTTGCTAGTGATTTTGCTTCACTTTGAGTAATAGGATCTTTATCATTTTCGTTCACTTGAAGCAAAGCTTCTCGTGTATCTACGAGTTGGAATCTAATAGCGTTGATGCTATCAACAGGGCTTTCCCAACGAGTGGCCGACAATGACTTAAGAGTCAATTCTTTAACATTGTCTTTAAAAATTTGCCACCTCTTAGTAGAATTGGCAAAGATGGTATAAATTCGTTATATGATTCCAAAAAAATATCTAGCTTTAGTACATGTGTTAGCCATGTCACATAATGCAAGATTAAGGATATGGCAACCACATGGAGTATAAAAAGCTCTAGTATTTTGTTATTTAAATCTACTTTGAACTCCTTGATGTTTCCCTTTCATGTTTGATCCGTTGTCATAACCTTGACCACGCATACTATCAATATCAAGACCAAGAGATTCTAATTTATCACGCCTAATTTTATACAATCCATTAGCGGTGGTATCATCAACATTCATAAAACCTAAAAAAGATTCCTCAACTTCAACAGAGGAATTAGAGTTGAAAGCCACATACCTCACTATTAATGACATTTACTCTTGGTGACTAGCATCCGGAGTGCAATTGAGTATGATTGAGTAATACTTTGCTTGCTTTATCTTCTTAATGATTTCTTATTTAATTTGATGACCTAGTAAAAGTATCAAGTTTGGATGTTGTGGCCAAGATAATGTACATGTAATTCATCACTTGTGATACGCCGCACATTTCCTATAACCATGTAACACCTCGTAAAATCATATCCAATAATTTACCGACACGTGTCCCTAATCCTAATTATGTCAAAAGTTGGTTAAGAGGGACTATTTTCGTCAAAAACAAAAACTATGTTTACAGAAGGACTAAAAGTGTCAACATGCTTAAACTAAGCCTCTGAATGACCTTTTACGGTATTATTATTATTTAATGAGCCACTTGTTGGACTTATGAAACCGTTTGTGATTTAATTCAAGAAGTTGGGATATTGAAGGGTTAAAAGCGTCAACATGTTAATTCATACCTCTGAGTGACCTTTTAACGAACCTGGAACATTTGATGCTCGGTTATATCCCGGGTATACCTAATATCTTGTATGTTATTGATAAGGATGCAAAAATATCATTCGTTGCGCAATTTGGGTCGTTTTCGCGTTCATTAAAGCGTTTGTCGCAATTAAGCGAAAAACGCTACCGTACGGCCGAACGAACCAGCATCCACGACATTTTCAGGCGTAAACCAAGTTACTTATGCCTTAACGCCTTTACGCAACCTAGAAAGTGGGTTAAAAGGGGTTAAAAGTGTCAAAACACAACAAATTAAGTATAGGGACTAAATCTGCCAAACTTTGAAACCTATTTGATTAACTGATCCGGATGAGTTTTCTGCACTGAAAGCGGTTTGGACCTTCGGACTTGCTTCAACATTCTGAACATTCCCTTTGTAATACATCTTGATGTCTTGTTGACCACTTGGATTGTTCATTCTAGCAATCTTTTGTTGTTCAAGATCTTGTCCTTCAAGTTTTTCAATGAACTGAGAAATTGGCAATTTATCATATTCTCCAGTGTTCTTTAAGATCATCAGATATGTACCCCATTCTTTCTGAGGTAAAGCATCAGCTAATTTGTCAACCCATTCTTCTCGATCTTTGTTAATATCCAACAATGACATTGAACGCACTAGATGACAATATCTCTCAATCAGCTTCTTTGTAGATTCACCCTGCAAACTAGTAAACAAGTCAAATTCTTTCTTTAACAATGATTTCTTACTCCTGATCATCTCCGTACTACCCTCAAACTTAATTCGAAGAGCTTCCCAAATCGAACGTGAAGTACCATCATGTTGAAGTAATATGAAGATGTCTTCTTTCACAGCTTGCTGAAGTAGACTGATCATCATTTTTTCTGCCTTATACATATCTCTTTCTTTATCCGACAATTCAGAAATAGTTTTGTTAACTCCCACATCTGTACGAGGTTTAACATACTTTTTCTCAATACACTCCCAAGACCTCAAATGATTTGCTTGAACCCAATTTTCGAACCGGTCTTTCCAACCATAGTATTCTTCAATGCCCATCAACTTTGGAGGTTTCTATAACGTTCCTGTTTCATTTTCCATGTTCACACTCTGAGCAATGGTAACAGCAGTACTCGGGGCAGTAGCAAACGCGTTGTAAAACTCTTCATCCATGATTCGGTATCAAATTTCACAAACTCGGCTTTTCAAACGAAATGAATCTTTTCAAACGAAATGGACTTTTCAAGCGAAATGAACCTCTTGATGCGAAATAGTCGATTTCGTGCGAAATGAACTTTGGTGCGAAATCGAGTTTGGTGCGAAATGGAGCTATGGGTCAATTCATACGAAATGGAAGTCTACTGGACCATTTCGTGTGAAATGGAAATATTTTTCAAGCGAAATGATGTCTCTTTCAAACGGAATGGCAACCTCAAGCGAAATGGAAACCCATTTCATGCGAAATCATGCTGACGTCATCCAATCGGCCGGTTTTTGACAAAATTGATCAAGATTTAGGTGGATTTTAGGTCTAATTCTTTCAAGGATTGTTTAAAACAGTGTTTCGCTTGTTATATGTGAAATTCAATTCATTTTAACCGTAAAATCTTGTTAATTTTGAAAAAAAAGGTGTAGAAGTCAGAATTATTGGTGAAATCGAGCTGATTTGGTAAGAACTCCTCCTCCTGAGCTCTGATACCACTTGTAGGATCGTTTGCACGACCAAAATGAGTCGTTCAGAAAAGTTCTAATCAATACGAGAGGCGGAAACAAACGTATTGACTTAGGATCAGCTTGATATACACTCTAATTGTCTTGTTTATTGATAAAACAACGTTTTACAGCCTGTAGACACTTCGGCAGCACCTCGGTACCGGAATCAGATCGTTACAAATGAAATGACAAGACAGGTATTTATAGGCAGAGCCATTTCGCACGGAATCAACTCATGCGAAATGGCTAGCTGTCATTTCGTACGAAATGGATATTCCATTTCGTGCGAAATGCCCACATCCTATAAAATTCATGTTTTCTCGTACTACGTGCCCTAATCTATCTATCCTATAACAAGACTCAATACAAGACGAAGTCAACAGACATATGCACCAACATTGTTTTGCACATAAAGTTACTTAGAGCTGCTGTGTTCTTCCTTGTTCCCTACACAAACCACCATAACTCACATGAATCAAAACCATGAGCTCAATTCTGGTTTTAGACACATCATAGGACACCTAGAGTGATCTCTAGGCCTCTCAAAACACCTTGCTTGATCCAAGAACTTCAGCTTCAAGTATAAATAGGTGCTCTTGTTCATTGTCTGACTTGCACCATTCCTTTCTTTCTCTTTATATCTCTTACGGGAGTTCCTGAGTAATTAGGAGCATACCTCTGAGTTCTCTTCAGCCCCAAGGACAACTTGTGAGTGTTCCTTTCGTGGCTAGTTCGTTTATTAGGCTTTTAAAGCCGAAAAGTCAAGCGTTTACGATAAACGCTTTGACTTTTAGTGAGACCTTAAACGGTCAAGCCATTGTTTGCAACGAACATGGTTACGTGATCGTAATTAGGTAGGTGTTAATCCCTCAAAAGGGCACCTCCTAAGAATCACGTTTGCTTCGTCAATTGACGAGTCAACGTAATATTTTTTTTAAAAGTCAACGGGTTAGTTTTTAAAATAATTGCGATATAAGTTTAGAAGTGTTCTAAAATTTGTTTTATCACTTAAACAACTTTGTAATAACTGTTAAAACATGTGTAAACATGTTCGGCTCGTCAATTCCAGTTTTAGGGTCGGTCCGCAACCGAAAGTCGCGTAGTTTGACTTCTACGTTGACTTTTGGTTATAAACCAAATTATACTAGTATGCTACTGATTTTAGGTTCCGTTATGATCGTAATATAACATAGTATAACCCTATCAGGTTATATTATACGATCGGACTAATAATCTGAGTTTATGCGCATGTTCCGTTATTACGCCGTACCTTGACTATTTTGCTCTTTTGTTTAAAAATAAGGTTTTAAATATAAATGAGCATGCAAATGAGTTATGTACTGATAAGTAAACATGTTTAGAATATTTTGGTGTTTATAAACTAGTCATAAACTGAGTTTACGCATATAATCGCAAACTACGCTTTTAAAAGGACTAAAATGCCCTTTTTACGTCTAAAATGAGTCTAAACCATAAATTCTTGTCAAAAATCATTATGTACTAATATGATATTATAATTAGGATTATTTGGGATGCTAAGTCAGATTGTAAAATGAGTTTAACTTCAAGTTCTTAGACAATGCCGATAAATGACGATAATACCCTTATGGCACATAAAATGGGTTTTAAGCATAATATTCAAACCAAACCTTTTGCTTACTAATTTGTTATGACAAATAAAATATTTAACTATTCAAAGCTGGTCATAACATCAGGTTTCATAAACCATCCCATAAATCGTCATTTAACGACATTAACGTCGTTTAGGCGCGTAGTATTTTTTTAAACCATATTTAGGAACCAAGACTTGTTACCTACTGATTTTATAAACCATTTTAAATATTTTTATAGTAGGTATAAGTCATGAACTCAGAATCCCAAATAAATTCTCAAAACTATGTGTGAAATGACCAAAATGCCCCTACGGCGCATAGTTTGGTCTTAGAGCATAAACCACACATATATTTGACATCCTACTGATATGATATCATAATTAAACCACTTTTACAGAATATTTATGACCATGACATCAGTTTTCTCGCATGCTACTTTTATAAATTGTAAAATTACCAAAACACCCTTGTGAGGCATAGTTTGATTTTAAAACCTTAATGGGCATACAAGTTGATATCCTACCGATATTATAACTTGTTTAAAGTATATTGGAATATGGAACTTGTTCATGACTCATCCGGTTACCCGTTATCGCTTATACGCGTATGGTTAGACTTACGTAACTAGTTTACCTAAGTTTACCGAAAAGGGTTTAACCTTATCGTTTTGATCTCAACATCCAGAATGTACTATGTTTACCCATATTATACAAGTCCTAGTACTTGTTGGGTTTAAACCACATTCTATTCGGTATACGCTTAATCTAGCGAACCTATTCGTAAGCATCGGGTCATATCTAAAGGAACTACCTTTGGCCCGTATACATTCTAACAGATAATAAAGCTGTTCATTCCAGACTATATTACCCCCCCCCCCAGATAAGCGGACTTGGGTCTATTATACTTAGACTTGCAGCTTTTGCCAAATATAGTCTTATTGATTGGAAGCTAGCAAAAAGGTAAATACACATGACTTATTTTAGTGTGAACTTGGGATGGCAAATATGCCTCTTGGAGCGGTTATTACATAAGTAAGTCGCCTATGATTGCGCAAAAATGTAAGAATACAGTTTAATCCGTTTACTTGATAATTGAAATAATTGGGGGTTAATGATACCATGTCCGGACAACCCAATGGATTAATCAAGTATATAATCTCGTAACTAGAATAATCCCAAGATATATTTAAAAGATCACCTACGAGTTATCTATATGTATAAAACTCTTTTTGAAAAACTATTTTTCCAAAGAGTTAGTTAATTGTATTTACCAGCTTTGGCTGACGTATTTTCAAAAGATTGAACAGTAGGTATCGAACCTTATAATAGGCTGGGAATACGGGTCGGCTAGAATTTAGGCTTAGGAATTTGCACTCCTGTTGCTTAAGTCCTATGATGTCTAAAGCTCTGTTTATTTGGATCCTGCCTATGGGCTTGTATTAACGCTTGTAATACTTTTATACATTCAAGCTTTATTTTAATAATTTCAATACAATACTTCCGCTGCATAATATTATATTGTGATAACTGTTATCTAACCGTCACGATTGTACCCATCCGGGCCCACCAAAAATCGGGGTGTGACAGGTTGGTATCAGAGCTACAATTTGAGTGAATTAGACACTAGTCTATTGTGTCTAATCTTAAATAGCACAAATGCAAATTCCTTTAAAAAAACTCCGAGTCTAGACCTGAATATAAGACTACTCTTAATCTATATAGTAGTTATTGATTTTATACCGCCAAGATGTCGCGGACAAGATGAAGAATCTATAATGGGTCGCGGACTCAAGGTTCTTTACCATTGAGTAGCTTGAAGTTCCATATGGTGAACTACATATGTTTTAGAGACGATGACTCCGATATGAGGATGATAGACCTCGTCACCTGATGATATATCTTTTGATATTCTTGTGATATCCTAATATCATTTATCTAAAGTCTATCATAATTGATAGACATTCCGGTGAAATCTCACCAGCTGATTAAAGCGGCAACAACTATGGAAAGTGCACAGATATCCACTTTTTCACCAAATTCTATTCTTTGATTCAAATGTTCTCTCATTCTAGGGAATAAGCAGAAAAAGGAATCACTTTTTTCTGATTCATGCTTAAAGCATATAATTTCGAGTCTTCGAGCTCGATTAATTCAAACCCATCTGGGTATATATTATATTATATAAATTCGGCAACTCTCGCCAGCAATTCCTCCAACTGGAATACGACAATGATTTTTATTTCATTGATTTTTAACAACCACGAATGCCAAACTTAGTTTGATGGAAGCACCATATGATAATTGGCAGTATCTTAGTGTGTCCCATAGATTGCTTTCATGCGTGGCCAGTATGACGGTTTAATGCATGGAACCACTAAGATCTCCCATGGTCATATTGTACTGATATCGTCTAATAGTAAGCATCTAATATACTTTGGAGATAATACTGCCATAAGAAAAATCATTGATTTTATGGAGCCCATTTTATGATTTTTCCTTCAAATAATATGAAGGTCACATTTATTACTCTTACCTTATCAAACAGATCTCTTGATTGCGCGATAGATGAAGGCCAAAAGCACATGTTCCCACCAATAAGTGTTTGAAAAAGTGCAAAATTTTCATCCAAATATGAGACGGCATATCCCCAAATCTCCCAATAAGGAGAGGGGTATATATATTTAAAACGATGTACTTTATTGAGCCGTAACATATACGCTGTACTTTATTGAGGCGTATCCCCGAATCTCCCCATAAGGAGAAATGGTATATATTTAAACGGTGTACTTTATTGAGGCGTATCCCCGAATCTCCCCGTAAGGAGAAAGGGTATATATTTAAATGGTGTACTTTATTGAGTCGTATCATATACGCTGTACTTTATTGAGGCGTATCCCCGAATCTCCCTATAAGGAGAAAGGGTATATACTTAAACGGTGTACTTTATTGAGTCGTAACATATACGCTGTACTTTATTAAGGCGTATCCCCGAATCTCCCCATAAGGAGAAATGGTATATATTTAAACAGTGTACTTTATTGAGCCGTACCATATACGTTGTACTTTATTGAGGCGTATCCCTGAATCTCCCCATAAGGAGGAAGGGTATATATTTAAACAGTGTACTTTATTGAGCCGTATCATATAGACTGTACTTTATTGAGGCGTATCCCCGAATCTCCCCATAAGGAGGAAGGGTATATAATTAAACGGTGTACTATATTGAGCCGTCTTGTATACGTTGTACTATATGGAGGCGTATACGAAATCTCCAACTAAGGAGAAGTGCATATAACTAAAACGTCAAATAAGGCTTGTCCAGGAAACTCCAACTTAGGAGAAGGACAAAAGGTGCCAACTCTATTGGGTGAAGACAAATTAGTCGAAGGACCACTAGCAATCAAGCAAATAAATTTCTTTCGAATTTACTCGGTCTACTAGTTCTTATGTAACTAAGACTAGTAAATAAGACCATGATAAAAGACTCTGTCTTAAGTATATATTTCCCACCAATGGTAGTGGTTGAAAAGGTGATAGAAGTGGAAAAATGATTCCCTCACACCCATATAATCTTAAAAATCTTTATGTGATTCTCGTCGAACTATGGGACGACACTTATCTAAGATCTCTAACTAATTCCCAATTGTGTGGAAAGGAGATAGAAAGTTCATCCAACTATGCGATGCTAATCATCCCCAAATCTCCCAATGTGGAGAAGGATATACATTTAAACGGTGACTGTATCGAGCCATATCATATGCGCTGACTATATAGAGGCGTATTCTTAATCTCTCAATGTGGAGAGGGACTTATACTTAAACGTCAACTGCGACGTATTCCCAAATCTCCCAATACGGAGAGGAACTTATATTTTCAATGTTAACTGAAACGCATCCCCAACCCAGGAAAAGGATTCTTATCCAATACGTTGGCTGAAACGTATCATTAAAATCTCCAACAAATTCCCAACTCCGAGGATAGGAGAAAACTCTCATACAACTTCGTGACGATATATGTTCCAAATCTCCAACTAATCCCAACTGTGTGGAAGGAGAGGGACCATATTAATACGTTGGCTGAAACGTATCACTAAATCTTCAACTAATTCCCAAATGTGTGGAAAGGAGTAAAATCTTCGTCAACTTTGTGACGAAACTTATTCCAAAACTCCAACTAATTCCCAACTGTTTGGAAAAGAGTAAAATCTTCGCCAACTTGGTGACATAACTTATTCCAAAACTCCAATAAATTCCCAACTATGTGGAAAGGAAGAAAATCTTCGTCAACCTTGTGATGATACTCGTTCCAAGTCTTCAACCGTTCCAAACTATGTAGAAGGATAGGAATCATAATATTGCATTGTCGGTTAAAATAATGACAGTTGTGACCTTTATGGTTCCCTGTCTAAGGTGGTGGGTTATACCCAAGCCTTATAGTCTATATTATCAATGCGATCATGACTAATATCATCTAATACGATGATCATATTATTCAACATCCTTAATGATGTTTTGCCTACGGGCTATAACATATTGTCCATTTGAGACATTGACATTGTGATCTTTATGATTCTCTGTCCAAGGTGGTGAGCTATGCTCAAGCCTCATAGTCTATATGATCAATATGATCATGAATAATATCATCTAATACGATGATCATATTATTTAACATCCCTAATGATGGTTTGCCTACGGGCTATAACATATTGTCCATTTGAGACATTGACATTGTGATCTTTATGATTCTCTGTCCAAGGTGGTGAGCCATGCTCAAGCCTCATAGTCTATATGATCAATGCAATCATGACTAAAATCATCTACTACGATGATCATATTATTTAACATCCTTAGCAATGTTTTGCCTACGGGCTATACTATAAGGTCCATTGAGACATTGACATTATGACCAATGTGGTTCCTTGTTCAAGGTGGTGAGCTATGCTCAAGCCTCATAGTCAATATGATCATGCGATCCTAACTAATATCATCAGTATGATGATCATATTAGTAACATCCTTAGTGATGAAGTGCCTACGGGCTATACTTTACTCTATTGTCGATAAGACAATGATAGTTGTGACATTTATGGTCCCCTATTCAAAGTGGTGGGTTATACCCAAACCTAATAGTCTATATGATCAATGCGATCATGACTGATATCAACAACATGATAATCATACTTAACATCCCTGTGATGTTTCGTCTACGGGCTATATTATATTTTCCATTGAGACAAGGACAGTTGTGACCATTATGGTTCCCTGTCCAAGGTGGAGGGCTATGCTAAAGCCTCACAGCCTATATGAACAAATGTGATGATGACTGATATCATCAGTGCGATGACCATTAATTTAACATCCTTCGTGATGTCAATCGAATAGCCTACGGGCCATATTATATCGTCAATTGCGACGACAGTAGTGGTTTACGACCCCTTATCCAAAGGTGATGAACTATGTTCAAACTTTAAAGCCCTTTGATCAAATAAGATCGCAGTTTATATATATCTTAATTGTCCTTTGTGACAAGGCTTAGTGCCATATCTTATAAATGTCCTACGTGGCAAGGCTTTAGTGCCATATCTTCCAATGTCCTTGTGACAAGGCTTAGTGCCATATTTTCTAAAATGTCCTTCGTGACAAGGCTTTAGTGCCATATCATTCAATGTCCTTTGTGACGAATTCATGTGTCATATCTTTGACAATCTTTGTGACAGGCCTTGTGACATATCTTTCATGTCTTTCTTGACAAGCCAATGTGCTATATTTAAATGTCCTTCGTGACAAGCCAATGTGCTATATTTAAATGTCCTTCGTGACAAGCCAATGTGCTATGTTATAATGTCATTCGTGATAGGCCATTATGTCGTATTTAAACGCCCTTTGTGACAAGCGAAGGAATTATATGGCTAAGCCCATTACCAATTGTGGTAAGCAGGGCTAGTGAAATTGATATATAAACATATAGATCCGTAAGATCTAATGCAAATAAATTGATTTGCTATTTAGATCTCGAAATATTACTGATGCCTAAATTATTTCAGTTAAACTTGTGGCAAACCCTAATATTGGCAAAACAAGAAAGAAAAACGGTGGTGAGGATTTAGAGTACCAAAACCGTAATGACGAAGAGAATCGTCTTCGATCATAGTTGCCGATGAAGTTGGTAAAGCCCTGGCTAAATTTATGGCCACATTTAAAGGGTCAAAGCCATCAGTACAGAAAGAGAACTCCGTCTCCAAACCCCGTTCTAATACTTATAAAACTGAAAAGACTCATTTCTCCTCAACTAAGAGTGAGCAGAGTATTAGGAGTATCAAGATTGCCGAGTCACATGACTCTAAGAAAGGGTGTACATATAAATATTTTGTTTCTTGTAAACCCCGTGACTTTACGTATAACAACCCTCAAAATAATTTTCGACACCTCTAATATATTTAAAATACCTCTATATGTCTTAAAATACACCCCGTATATGAAATACGGCCCTAAATACCTTTAGTTTTAAAAGTATTAAATAAAAACAAAATTTAATGGGTCGTCACGGGGGGGGGGGGGGGGGGGGGGGGGGCGACCCCCTTGTCTTTAGTCGTAGCGGGCCGCGACCAGGTAGACAGCAGGCGCAACCCTAGGCCGCCACGTGTCTCACTCGGTATCGAAGCTACCTCATGACCGGGCAACCGTAGGCCCTACATCCCCTACATCGTGGGGCGCGACACCCCCCACCTGTTTCCTTCGCGGGGCGCGACGGGGTCGACGAACAGCCCTATAAAGGGAGGCCTTCGGCCTTCAGTTTCAGTTACTCATTCTCAACTTTCTCTCCCTAATTTCTATAGTGTAGTAACTATTCTCGGGCATAATACCCCCCTAAATAACGAAGTTCTGCCTCGTTGTAAATATCATAACCCCGATTACGTATTAGATACGCTGCCCGATTGATCCAGGGTTTCGTAACGGCTGTCGTTGTTCTGCTCGACGTAGTCGTTGGAATGCCATCTTGGGGAGGATATCACTAATGTAAATATTAAGGGTTATTATACTAACGCATGTGCATTTGTGTAATTTATAGATAATCACCAGGAACCCTTAAAGAAAACTTAAGACAGCACAGTGAGTAATCTCCTTTTTACAAATTGTTTTTACAAAACCTCACCTAAATTAAATTATATCAAACAGTGATTGAGTATTTGTATTCTACAATTATCGTCAGTATGTTGGGGTTTTGTATACAAAATTTGTTACTACCTTGCAAGGAGTAACATGACCACAAGTCGGGTTGACAGTACCGTGGGTGGTAATTAAGTAGATGGAAACAAATGTAATTGCCTGACTGCCCTCAATACTGTACAATGGTTTTTACTTAACTTGATTAAACTGGGATTCACTCACCAGTATTTCCCACTGACAAAATGTTTTTAAACGCGTTTCAGGTCACAAAATGTGAAAGCCAAATAGAAGCCAGCTGGACAGCACTGAAGGCTTGGAAAAGTGGCTATAAAGTTACCTAAAATAAAGAGATGTTTTATTTAAATAAAATAGGGGTTATCCCTATAAACATGTGTGTACTTGAAACTTGGGATTTTCCCATGTGTTTAATATTATAAAAGCGTGATATTTTACTCTGATAAAATATTTCCTAACTACGTTCCTGATGTAATTTCTGCTGCCAAAATGACAAACTTAGATACCACCAAAACTGATCTCGCGGCCGCCCGTTCTGTCACAACCCCCGGTCCCTAGTTCCCGGGAACGGGCGGCCATGAGCCAGTTTCGGTGGTATCACGTTAATTACTTATTTGGCAGCGGAAATTTTCATCAGGATCGTAGTTAGGAAATATTAAATCAGAGTAAACCACCATATTTTATAATCTTAAACAAATGGGTAAAACCCAAGTTTTTATTACAAACTGATTTACAGGGATAAATCCCACTTTATTGAAATAAACGCTTTCTTTTATATAGGTAACTTTTATAGCCACTTTTCCAAGCCTTCAGTGCTGTCCAGCTGGCTTCTATTTGGCTTTCACATTGTGTTACCTGAAACGCGTTTTAAAAAGGTTTTGTCAGTGGGAAATACTGGTGAGTGAATCCCAGTTTAATCAAGAAATATTAATTTACTTTAAACAGTATTGAGGGCGATTACAATGTTTATATCTACCCAATTACTCATTCAGTAGTGTCAAGTCTGACTGAGGGTCATATTACCCATTGGCTAACTCTTCGTCCAATGGTAACGTTACTCACATTTTGTATACAAAACCCCAACATACCGGCAGTAATTGTAGAATTACAAAGACTCAATCACTGCTAAATTGCATTATAAAAAGGTTAAGGTTTTGTAAAAACTGTTAACAAAAAGGAGATTACTCACTTTGCTGTCTTAGGTTATTCTTTAAGGTTTCCTGGTGAATATCTATAATTTACACAAATGCACGTGTGTTAGTATAATAACCCATTTTAACATTAGTAATACCCTCCCCGAGACGGCATTCCAACGACTACGTCGGGCAGAACCACGACAGCCGTTACGGAACCCTAGATCAATCGGGCAGCGTATCTAATACGTCTCCAGGGGTTATAATACTTACATCGTAGCAGAACCTCGCTATTTTAGGGGGTATAATGCCCGGGTATAATAACGCCACTATAGAAATTAAGAGAAAGAAAGAAAGAAGTGAGCGATCGGAAATGAAATCCCGAGGCTTCCTTATATAGGGCTGAAAACTGGTCCTCTCGCGGCCCGTGTGGGATATGGGTAGGGCTTACGCGGCCCGCGTTGACTCCGGTCAACTGCGTAGCTCGTCCGGATCACCCTCTAGACTTGACACGCTCTCGACACGTGTCAGCTCAGGGCTGCGCCACCATTTAGGACGCTCGCGGCCCGCTTTAACTTAAGCGATCTTGTACGCGGCCCGCATGAACTTATGATTTTAGCGAAGTCTTGTTACACCCTTACACGGCCCGCGTTAAGTTGAGGTGAGGCCCTACGCGGCCCGCCTCAGCTTACTTTTTAGGGTTTTTATTTTATTTTATATATTATATTCTAATTTGGGCTCGGTTTTCACATATGGGGTGCATATAAAGACATATTGATATATTTAAAGATATATTAGGGTGTCAGAAATATTATGAGGATGTCGGTTTTACCGAGGGTTGTTATATCCTCCCCACCTTGTTTTAGAGCTCGTCCTCGAGATCTACTGGAACAAGTGTGGATATTTCTTTTGCATTTCTGATTCAAGTTCCCATGTGTATTCAGGTCCTCTTTTGGAGTCCCATTTCACTTTGACCAGAACTAATCTCTTATGCTTGAGATTCTTAATTTTTCTATCTTCAATCTGTAGAGGCCTTTCTATAAATTTGAGTTGTTCATTAACCTCTATATCTTTGAGAGGTACTACGAGTGATTCATCAGTTAAACACTTTTTGAGATTAGATACATGAAATACATCATGTATTCCTGCCATTTCCTCTAGCAGTTGTAGCTTATAGGCTACAGGTCCTACTCTTTTAAGAATTTTGAAAGGTCTAATATACCTGGGACTAAGCTTTCCTCTCTTGATGAATCTTACTACTCCTTTCCAGGGAGAGACTTTCAATAATACTTTATCTCCTACTTGAAATTCTAATGGTTTGCGTCTGTTATTGGCATAACTCTTTTGGCGATCACGTGCTGTTTTCAGTCGTTTTTTGACTTGAATGATTTTGTCAGTTGTTTCCTGTACTATCTCGGGTACAGATAATTGTTTTTCCCCAATTTCTGCCCAACAGACTGGGGTTCTGCACTTTCGTCCATAAAGTGCTTCGAATGGTGCAGCATTGATACTTGTGTGATAACTGTTATTATAAGAAAATTCTATTAAAGGTAAGTGTTCGTCCCAATTACCTCCAAAATCAATTACACAAGCTCTAAGCATGTCCTCCATTGTCTGAATTGTCCTTTCGCTTTGTCCGTCCGTTTGAGGATGATAAGCTGTGCTTAGATTTATCCTGGTTCCCATTGCTTTTTGGAAACTTGACCAAAAATGAGAGGTCAAACGGCTATCCCTATCAGAAACAATTGATAAAGGAATTACATGTAATGAAACAATTTCATTTACATATAATTTGGCTAATTGTTCCATACTAAAGGTTTCCTTCATTGGTAAGAAATGAGCTGACTTGGTTAACCTATCTACAATCACCCAGATTGTATCATTTCCTTTCCTTGTTTTAGGCAATTTGGTAACAAAATCCATTGTTATCAATTCCCATTTCCAAACTGGTATTTCTAATTGTTGTAACAATCCTGAGGGTTTCTGATGTTCAGCTTTAACTTGTGAGCAAGTTAAACATTTAGAAACATAGGCTGCTATATCCTTTTTCATTCCTATCCACCAGAAATTTTTCCTTAAATCCTGGTACATTTTATCACTTCCTGGATGCATCGTATATTTAGACTTATGGGCTTCTTCTAATATACGGTGACGTAAATTTCCTAATTTAGGTATCCACATTCTCTTTTTATGGAACCTCCAAATTCCATCTGTTCCTTGTTCTAATTCCTTAATCATTCCTTTTAATTTTTCAGTATCCTCCTTGATTACTGTTTCTTGTGCTTTTCTAATCTGATTGTTTAAATCTACTTGTAGATTTAATTTAAGAGAACGTACCCTTTTTGGCTTTTCGTGATATTTTCGACTTAAAGCATCAGCCACCACATTGGCTTTTCCTGCATGATACTGGATATCACAATCATAATCACTAAGTAATTCCATCCAGCGTCTCTGTCTCATATTCAATTCTTTTTGCCCGAAAACATATCTTAAACTCTTATGATCTGTGAATATGGTAAACTTACTACCATAAAGATAATGTCTCCAAATCTTAAGGGCAAAAATTATGGCTCCTAATTCCAAATCATGGGTTGAATAATTTCCTTCATGACTCTTAAGCTGTCTAGATGCGTAAGCTATAACCTTTTGACGTTGCATTAACACACATCCATATCCTAACTTAGAAGCATCACAGAAGACTACAAAGTCTTCAGTTCCTTCTGGTAACGCTAGTATGGGTGTATGGGTTAATCTTTGCTTAAGAATTCTAAAGGCTTCTTCTTGTTTTGGTCCCCATTCAAACTTAACAGATTTACAGGTTAACTTAGTTAAAGGAATGGCTATTCTAGAAAAATCTCGAATAAATCTTCTATAATAACCGGCCAATCCTAAGAAACTTCTAACTTCAGTTGGTGACTCTGGGGTTTTCCATTTGGTAATTGCCTCGATTTTTGTTGGATCTACATGAATTCCTTCATGGTTAACTAAATGTCCGAGAAATTGTACCTGTTCTAACCAAAACTCACACTTTGAAAATTTAGCATAAAGCTTTTACTTTCTCAATAAACTTATAAGTAAGTGCAAGTGTTTTGCATGCTCCTCTTTACTTTTAGAGTAAATTAGAATATCATCTATGAAGACAATTATGAATTTATCCAAATATGGCTTACATATTCGGTTCATCATGTCCATAAATGCGGCTGGGGCATTGGTTAAACCAAATGGCATGACAGTAAATTCATAATGACCATACCTTGTTCTGAATGCGGTTTTAGGAATGTCCTCTTCCTGTACCTTTAGTTGATGATATCCTGATCTTAAATCGATTTTAGAGAAAAATCGAGCTCCTTGAAGTTGATCAAACAAATCATCGATCCTTGGTAATGGGTACCGATTCTTAATCGTGACTTTGTTCAATTCACGGTAGTCAATGCACATACGCATTGATCCGTCCTTCTTCTTGACAAATAAAATCGGCGCTCCCAATGGCGATGAGCTTGGCTGTATGAATCCTTTCTCCAACAATTCGTCTAGTTGTCTCTTTAGTTCTTGCATTTCAGCGGGTGCCAAACGGTAAGGTGCTTTGGCAATCGGTGCTGTTCCTGGTAACAGGTGAATTCTGAATTCAACTTCCCTATCTGGCGGTAGTCCTGACAATTCTTCTGGAAAGACATCTGAAAACTGGGACACTACTGGAATGTCTTTTAATTCTTTTCCTTTCGTTTTAGTGATTATAGAAATCAAATACACTATAGATCCTTTCCTTATACAACTTGCAGTTTTCATCACAGAGATGAATTTAGTGGATCTAGATAACTTATCTCCTTTAATTGTGATCTTTTCACCTCTTCGTGATTTTATCTGAATTGACTTTTGATCACATAAGATATTGGCTTTATTGGCTATTAACCAATCCATTCCTAATACGATATCAAATCCTACCAGATTCATTGGGTAAAGGTTTGCAATAAATTTTTGATTAAAAAATCTATTCTTGCTCCTTGCAAGATTTCAGAAATTCTAACGGTTTCTCCATTTGCGGTTTCTACTAAACATTCTTGTGGTAGTTTAGTTAATGACTGATTTAGGAGTTTGCAAAATGAAGTATTAATAAAACTTTGGTTGGCACCAGAGTCAAATAATACTTTAGCAAAAATATCATTAACTAAAAACGTACCAGCAATGACGTCCGGAATCATCCTAGCTTCGTCTGCAGTTAGAACGAATGCTCTAGCATTTTTAGTGTTCTTGTTGTTTGCAGCTGGGGCTAACTTTGGACAGTTGGTCTTGATGTGACCTTGTTCCCCACAGTTGAAGCACACCCTGCTATGAGCTTTCTTCCTGCAGTCTTCTTCTTTGTGACCTGATATTTTGCAAAAATTGCAATAAATGGAGCATTTTCCAGAATGCTTCCTTTTGCAATACTTGCAATAAGGTGCAGATGTAGATCCTACATTCCTACGGTTGGAATTCCCAGAACGGAATTCTTGGGTAAGCCTTTGGGTTAGGTTTCTCCTCTGGTCTTCTTCTCTAGTACGGATTAACTCATCTGTCAAGGTATTGGCTAGTTCTACAGCTTCTTCTATAGTTTGGGGTCTAGCTGCCTTGACTACATGTCTAATCTCTCCAATTAATCCCCAGATATAACGGGAGATTAATACCGGTTCGGGTGATGCAAGGGTAGGTACTATCCTAGCATATTCAAAGAATGTGGTAGTGTAACCCTTACTGTCCACCCCGGTCATTCTAAGATTTAGAAACTTATTTGCTATCTGTTCCTTTTCATTGGGAGGGCAGAATTTTCTTTCTACCATATTTTTAAATTCCTCCCATTCCATGTTATAAATCCTATCACTTCCTCTTGACTGGAGGATAGTGTTCCACCATTCTAAGGCTGCGTTTTTAAACAGATTTGAAGCAAACATTATCTTATCTTCTTCAGCACATTTGCTTATTTTTAAAACGGCCTCAGTTTTCTCTATCCAGCGTAAGGCTGCAATGGGTCCTTCATTGCCCGAGAATTCTATTGGTTTACAGGACCAGAATTATTTGTAAGAACAACCATATGGCATGGTTCTTCTTCTTTTGGGAATGGGCGCTTGAAGTACGGGTCCATTGTTCACGCTGTTTTCCAGTTCACTTGGTCGCTTACTGCTATGCTTACTTTTATTATTTACTTCTTGAACCGTTTGAATAATAAATGGCATTGCATCTATAATTCCTTGTGCCACTATATGTTGGACGGCACTATTATCCATTTGGTTTCCATTGTTATTGTTGTCCGGATTCTCATTAACCACGTTAATGTTACTCTGGTTATCGTTATTCAGATTATCTTGATTTTCCTCGTCAGCCATCTGAATTTTAAACATTTACCAAATATTAATATCACAATTAATATTTGAATATAGCCAATCACATGTCACGCACTTTTAACCAAAAGCGTCGAGCATTGCGACTTTTACTCAATTTATATAGTATGCATCATTACACACTAGTGCTGAAATTTAAATTACAATACTGACTGAAATGTAAAGCTACAATACTAATAGTAGGCATCCATAGTTTTTTTTTTTTCTAACACATACACACATATATTTTATTTTATTATTATTATTACTACTACCGTTTCTGCCATCACCTTCACTGATATGGATTCATCCAAAAATCCATATTACGCTCATCGTATTTCCATACGAGGCGTTCTCCCACCTGTCGCATTCGATCACTGCTTTCTAAAATTTCCTCCCCAAAAGTCCTAAGTTCTTGGACATTTTCTGCACTCATTGGGGGTGCAGGTTCTAGGACTGGGTTTGGAAACTGAGGTACGGGTTCCTGATACGGAGGCATAGGGGCTTGGTATGGGTATGGATTCTCTAAAATTTCCCTAACATATGCATCACTAATGTTGTAGGGATCTTGAGGATCTAACCCTGGGTAAGCTCCTAAGTTGGGCATTGTCACATTTTCTTGTATTGGGTTTTGTTGCACGTAGTCCCTAACATCGTCCCACCAGGGGTCGTAATTATTTGGGTCTAGGGGATCTGGTGCAGGTACCCTAGGTATCTCCTCCGGGTTGTAATCAGGCATTTCTATCTGGTCTTCTACTTCCATGGGTTGGTCAGGATTTTGTGGTTGGGGTGCTAGCATTTGTTCCAGGTTTGGGTCAGCAGCAGTGGTTGCTAAAATATGGATATTAGCAATACCCCTATTGAGCATATCCTGATTATAAGCATCAGTTTCTCTTTTTGTTGCGGCTAACACTCGCTGTTCCTGCAACTTTTTCATTCTCTTCCTACGCTCGTGCGCTCCCCTACTGAACCATCCCCTCTTTTTGTGAGGAAATGGCTCTTCAGACTAAGCCTTAAACACAAAGATTCCTTCTTCTGTGTCAGCAGAATACCCCGAGAGGGCAGGCTGAGAAGAGGAGGTGCCTTCGCTCCTAGGCGAACCAGACAGTTGACAATAGGCGTCAGAAGGTCCTTGGTCGCTCATACTGTAAACTAACAAATAGTAAGATAACACATAGCAAGAAATACAATTATACACGTATTTCCATAGTTTATTTCCTAACAATTTGAATTTTAATGTCAGCAGAACACTTCTGTGGCTGAATCAGTGGCATAGCTCTGATACCACCTTCTGTCACAACCCCCGGTCCCTAGTTTCCGGGAACGGGCGGCCGTGAGCCAGTTTCGGTGGTATCACGTTAATTACTTATTTGGCAGCGGAAATTTTCATCAGGACCGTAGTTAGGAAATATTAAATCAGAGTAAACCACCATATTTTATAATCTTAAACAAATGGGTAAAACCCAAGTTTTTATTACAAACTGATTTACAGGGATAAATCCCACTTTATTGAAATAAACGCTTTCTTTTATTTAGGTAACTTTTATAGCCACTTTTCCAAGCCTTCAGTGCTGTCCAGCTGGCTTCTATTTGGCTTTCACATTGTGTTACCTGAAACGCGTTTTAAAAAGGTTTTGTCAGTGGGAAATACTGGTGAGTGAATCCCAGTTTAATCAAGAAATATTAATTTACTTTAAACAGTATTGAGGGCGATTACAATGTTTATATCTACCCAATTACTCATTCAGTAGTGTCAAGTCTGACTGAGGGTCATATTACCCATTGGCTAACTCTTCGTCCAATGGTAACGTTACTCACATTTTGTATACAAAACCCCAACATACCGGCAGTAATTGTAGAATTACAAAGACTCAATCACTACTAAATTGCATTATAAAAAGGTTAAGGTTTTGTAAAAACTGTTAACAAAAAGGAGATTACTCACTTTGCTGTCTTAGGTTATTCTTTAGGGTTTCCTGGTGAATATCTATAATTTACACAAATGCACGTGTGTTAGTATAATAACCCATTTTAACATTAGTAATACCCTCCCCGAGACGGCATTCCAACGACTACGTCGGGCAGAACCACGACAGCCGTTACGGAACCCTAGATCAATCGGGCAGCGTATCTAATACGTCTCCAGGGGTTATAATACTTACATCGTAGCAGAACCTCGCTATTTTAGGGGGTATAATGCCCGGGTATAATAACGCCACTATAGAAATTAAGAGAAAGAAAGAAAGAAGTGAGCGATTGGAAATGAAATCCCGAGGCTTCCTTATATAGGGCTGAAAACTGGTCCTCTCGCGGCCCGTGTGGGATATGGGCAGGGCTTACGCGGCCCGCGTTGACTCCGGTCAACTGCGTAGCTCGTCCGGATCACCCTCTAGACTTGACACGCTCTCGACACGTGTCAGCTCAGGGCTGCGCCACCATTTAGGACGCTCGCGGCCCGCTTTAACTTAAGCGATCTTGTACGCGGCCCGCATGAACTTATGATTTTAGCGAAGTCTGGTTACACCCTTACACGGCCCGCGTTAAGTTGAGGTGAGGCCCTACGCGGCCCGCCTCAGCTTACTTTTTAGGGTTTTTATTTTATTTTATATATTATATTCTAATTTGGGCTCGGTTTTCACATATGGGGTGCATATAAAGACATATTGATATATTTAAAGATATATTAGGGTGTCAGAAATATTATGAGGATGTCGGTTTTACCGAGGGTTGTTATACGTTCCCTGGTAGATAGGGGACGGGGGTTGCGACAGAAGGTGGTATCAGAGCTAAGCCACTGATTCAGCTACAGAAGTGTTCTGCTGACAACAAAATATTATATGTTAGGAAATAAATGACGGAACTACGTGCATATTGGTATTTTATTGTTATGTGTTCTTTGACTATTTGTTAGTTTACAGTATGAGCGACCAAGGACCTTCCGACGCCTACCGTCAGTTGTCCAGCTCACCTAGGAACGAAGGCACCTCTTCACAGCCTGCCCTCTTAGGGTATTCAGCTGACAATGAAGATGGGATATTCGTGTTTAAGGCTCAGTCTGAAGAGCCATTCCCTTCTAAAAAGGGAGGATGGTTCAGTAGGGGAGCGTATGAACGTAGGAAAAGAATGAAAAAGTTGCAACAACAGCGAGCCCTAGCAGCCGCTAAAAGAGAGACAGATGTTCACACACAGGATATGCTCAATAGGAGTCTAGCAAACTTTCATATCCTAGCAACCACAGCTGCCGACCCTAACCTGGAACAACTGATAGCACCCTAACCATTACCACTGTTTCCTTCACAGCCAATGGAAATAGAAAACAACCCAGAAAATCAAATCCAAATGCATGATTTCAACCCAGAAGAGATACCTAGGGTACCGACACCCAATCCCTTAGACCCAGACTACGACCCGTGGTTAGACGACAATAGGGACTATGTGCAACGCTACCCAATACCCGAAGACGAACCCATGCCAAATCTAGCAACCTACCCAGGTTTGGACCCTCTAGATCCCTACTATGATAGCGATCAATACATCAGGGAAATTTTAGAGAATCCATACCCATACCAGGAACCCATGCCCCAGTTCCCAAACACAGTCCCAGCACTTGCACCCCCAATGAGTGCAGAAAATGTGCAAGAGCTCCGAACCTTCGGAGAAGAGATTTTAGAAAGTAGCGAGAGAATGAGGTAGGTAGGAGAACGACTCGTCTGGAAGTATGACGAACGTAATATGGAGTTCTGGATGAACCCATATCAGTGAAGGTGATAGTGGAGATAGTAGTAATAATAATAATAATAATAATAATAATAACAATAATAATAATAATAATAATAATAATAATAATAATAATATATAATATGTGTGTATGTTTGAATATATATATATATATATATATATATATAGCTACAAATGCCTACTAGTAGTGCAATTTCAATTTCAGTCGTATTGTAATTGTAAATTCCAGTTCTGGTTTGTATTAGATGCATAATATATATATATATATATATATATATATATATATATATATATATATATATATATATATATATATATATATATATATAGATATAAGAAAGAGTAAGTCGCAATGTTCGCCTTTTTTTATCAATATGTGCGTTGTGTGATTGGTTGTATTAAATATTATCTTGTGATATTAATACGTGGTAAATGTTTAAAATTCAGATGGACAACGAAGTGAACCAGGAAAACCAGAACAATGAAAACCAGAATGAGAATAACCCGAACAACAATAACAATGGAAATCAAGTGGATAATAGTGTCATCCAACACATAGTGGCACAAGGGATAATAGATGCGATGCCATATATTATCAAAACCGTTAGGGAAGCGGATAATAAAAGTAACCATAGCAGTAAACGACCCACTGAACCTGAACACAACGTAAACAATGGACCCATACTTCAAGTGCCCATTCCCAAAAGAAGAAGGACCATGTCTTATGGTTGTTCTTACAAGGAATTCTGGTCTTGTAAACCAATGGAATTCTCAGGCAATGAAGGGGCCGTTGCAGCTCTACGCTGGATAGAAAAAACTGAGGCAGTTTTAAAAATAAGCAAGTGCGCGGAAGAGGATAAAATAATGTTTGCCTCCAATCTGTTTAAGAATTCAGCATTGGAATGGTGGAACACTATCCTCCAGTCTAGGGGAAGTGACATGGTTTATAATATAGAATGGGAGGAATTTAAGAACATGGTGGAAAGGAAATTCTGCCCTCCCAATGAAAAAGAACAGATAGCAAATAAGTTCTTAAATCTTAGGATGACTGGAGTGGATAGTAAGGGTTACACTACGTTATTCTTTGAATATGCTAGAATAGTGCCAACCCTTGCATCACCTGAACTAGTATTAATCTCCTGTTACATCTGGGGATTAATCAGTGAGATTAGGCATGTAGTCAAGGCAGCTAGACCTCAAACTATAGAAGACGTTGTAGAACTAGCAAACACCTTGACAGATGAACTAGTACATACTCGAGAAGAAAACCAGAGGAGAAACCTAGCTCGAAGACTTACCCAGGAATTTCGCTACGGTAATTCCAACCGTGGGAAAAATGTAGGTTCTACCTCTGCACCCTATTGCAAGGCCTGCAAGAAGAAGCATTCAGGAAAATTCTCCACTTACTGCAATTTCTGCAAGATACCGGGACACAAGGAAGAAGACTGCAGAAGGAAACCTAATAATGGAATGTGCTTCAACTTTGGAGAAAAAGGTCACATCAAGCCAAACTGTCTGAAACTAGTTCCAGCCATGGGCAACAAGAACACTAAAAATGCTAGAGCATTTGTTCTGACTGCAGATGAAGCCAAGATGATTTCGGACGTGATAGCCGGTACGTTTTTAGTTAATGATGTTTTTGCTAAATTATTATTTGACTCTGGTGCAAACCAAAGTTTTATTAATACTTCATTTTGCAAACTTCTCAATCAACCATTAACTAAACACCCACAAGAATGTCTATTAGAGACATAAAATGGGGAAACCGTTAGAATTTCTGAAATCTTGCAGGGAGCAAGAATAAAATTTTTAAATCAAAAGTTTATTGCAAACCTTTACCTAATGAATCTGGCAGGATTCGATGTTGTATTAGGAATGGATTGGTTAACAGCTAATAAAGCCAGTATTTTATGTGATCAAAAGTCAATCCAAGTAAATTCACCAAAGGGTGAAAGGATCACAATTAAAGGAGATAAACCATCTAGATCCACAAAATTCATCTCTGTAATGAAAACAGCAAGTTATATAAGAAAAGGGTCATTAGTGTATTTGATTTCCATAATCACTGACACTAAAGGAAAAGAACTAAAAGATATTCCAGTAGTATCTCAGTTTTCAGATGTATTTCCAGAAGAATTACCAGGATTACCGCCGGTCAGGGAAGTTGAATTCAGAATCCACCTGCTACCAGGGACAGCACCGATTGCCAAAGCACCTTACCGCTTGGCACCAGCAGAAATGAAAGAATTGAAGAAACAGTTAGACGAATTGTTGAGAAAGGATTCATACAGCCAAGTTTATCCCCATGGGGAGAGCCAATTTTATTCGTCAAGAAGAAAGACGGATCGATGTATATGTGCATTGATTACCGTGAATTTAACAAGGTCACGATTAAGAATCGGTACCCATTACCCAAGATCGACGATCTGTTCGACCAATTGCAAGGAGCTCGATTTTTCTCTAAAATCGATTTACGATCAGGATATCATCAATTAAAGGTACAGGAAGAGGACATTCCTAAAACCGCATTTAGAACAAGGTATGGCCATTATGAATTTACTGTCATGCCATTTGGTTTAACCAATGCCCCAGCTGCATTTATGGACATGATGAACCGAATATGTAAGTCATATTTGGATAAATTCATAATTGTTTTTATAGATGATATTCTCATTTACTCTAAGAGTAAAGAGGAACATGCAAAGCATTTACACGCACTTCCAAATTTATTAAGAAAGGAAAAGCTTTATGCTAAATTTTCAAAGTGCGAGTTCTAGTTAGAAAAGGTACAGTTTCTTGGACATTTAGTCAATCATGAAGGAATTCATGTGGATCCCACCAAGATCGAGGCGATTACGAAATGGAAAACCCCTGAGTCACCAACCGAGGTTAGAAGTTTCTTAGGATTGGCCAGTTATTATAGAAGATTTATCCAAGATTTTTCTAGAATAGCCATTCCCTTAACTAAGTTAACTTGTAAATCCATTAAGTTTGAATGGGGACCAAAACAAGAAGAAGCCTTTAGAATTCTTAAGCAAAGATTGACCAACGCACTCATACTAGCGTTACCAGAAGGAACTGAAGACTTTGTAGTCTATTGTGACGCTTCTAAGTTAGGTTATGGATGTGTGTTGATGCAACGCCAAAAGGTTATAGCTTGCGCCTCTAGACAACTTAAGAATCATGAAGAAAATTATTCAACTCGTGATTTAGAATTAGGAGCCATAATTTTTGCCCTGAAAATATGGAGACATTACCTTTACGGTAGTAAGTTTACCATTTTCACCGATCATAAGAGTTTAAGGTATGTTTTCGGGCAAAAAGAGTTGAATATGAGACAGAGACGCTGGATGGAGATCCTTAGTGATTATGATTGTAATATCCAGTATCATGAAGGAAAAGCAAATGTAGTGGCTGATGCTTTAAGTCGAAAATATCATGAAAAGCCAAAAAGGGTACGTTCTTTTAAGTTAAATCTACAAGTAGATTTAAATGAACAGATTAGAAAAGCACAAGAATCAGTAATCAAGGATGATACTGAAAGATTGAAAGGAATGATTAAGGAACTAGAACAAGGAACAGATGGAATTTGGAGATTCCATAAGAAAAGAATGTGGATACCCAAATTAGGAAACCTACGTCACCGTATACTAGAGGAAGCCCATAAGTCTAAGTATACGATGCATCCTGGAAGTGATAAGATGTATCAGGATTTAAGAAAGAATTTTTGGTGGATAGGAATGAGAAAGGATATAGCTGCTTATGTTTCTAAATGTCTAACTTGTTCACAATTAAAGCTGAACACCAAAAACCCTCAGGTTTGTTGCAACAGTTAGAGATGTCAGTATGGAAATGGGAATTGATAACAATGGATTTTGTTACCAAATTACCCAAAACAAGGAAAGGTAATGATACAATCTGGGTGATTGTAGACAGGCTAACTAAGTCAGCTCATTTCCTACCAATGAAGGAAACTTTCAGCATGGAACAGCTAGCTAAATTGTATGTAAATGAAATAGTTTCATTACATGGAATTCCTTTATCAATTGTGTCTGATAGGGATAGCCTTTTTACCTCTCATTTTTGGACAAGTTTCCAAAAAGCCATGGGAACCAAGTTAAATCTAAGCACAGCTTATCATCCTCAAACGGATGGGCAAAGCGAAAGGACAATTCAGACAATGGAGGATATGCTTAGAGCTTGTGTAATTGATTTCGGAGGTAATTGAGACGATCCCTTACCATTAATAGAACTCTCTTATAATAACAGCTATCACACAAGTATCAATGTTGCACCATTCGAAGCACTTTATGGACAAAAGTGCCGCACGCCAGTCTGTTGGGCAGAAATTGGAGAAAAGCAACTATCCGGACCTGAGATAGTACAAGAGACAACCGACAAAATCATTCAAGTCAAGGAACGACTGAAAGTAGCACGAGACCGACAAAAGAGTTATGCTGATAGCAGGCGAAAATCGTTGGAATTTCAGATAGGTGATAAAGTGTTATTAAAGGTCTCTCCTTGGAAAGGAGTAGTAAGATTCATCAAAAGGGGAAAGCTAAACCCCAGGTATGTTGGACCTTTTGAGATCATTAGAAGAATAGGACCTGTAGCCTATCAGCTACAACTGCCAGAGGAAATGGCAGGAGTACATGATGTATTTCATGTATCTAATCTCAAGAAATGCTTAGCTGATGAATCACTGGTAGTACCTCTTAAGGATATAGAGGTAAATGAGCAGTTAAAATTTGTAGAAAGACCTCTACAAATTGAAGACAGGAAAGTCAAGAACCTCAAACACAAGAGATTAGTTCTGGTCAAAGTGAAATGGGACTCCAAAAGAGGACCAGAATACACATGGGAGCTTGAATCAGAGATGCAAAGGAAATATCCACACTTGTTCCAGTAGACCTCGAGGACGAGCTCTAAAACAAGGTGGGGAGGATATAACAACCCTCAAAATAATTTTCGACACCTCTAATATATTTAAAATACCTCTATATGTCTTAAAATACACCCCGTATACGAAATACGGCCCTAAATACCTTTAATTTTACAAAAACTAAATAAAAACAAAATTTAATGGGTCGTCGCGTGGCGCGACCCCTTGTCTTTAGAAGTCGCGGGCCGCGACCAGGTAGATAGCAGGCGCAGCCCTAGGCCGCCACGTGTCTCACTCGGTGTCGAAGCTACCCCATGACCGGGCAACCCTAGGCCCTACATCCCCTACGCCGCGGGGCGCGACACCCCCCCTGTTTCCTTAGCGGGGCGCGACGGGGTCGACGAACAGCCCTATAAAGGGAGGCCTTCGGCCTTCAATTTCAGTCGCTCATTCTCAACTTTCTCTCCCTAATTTCTATAGTGTAGTCACTATTCTCGGGCATAATACCCCCCTAAATAACGAAGTTCTGCCTCGTTGTAAGTATCATAACCCCGGTTACGTATTAGATACGCTGCCCGATTGATCTAGGGTTCCGTAATGGCTGTCGTGGTTCTGCCCGACGTAGTCGTTGGAATGCCGTCTCGAGGAGGATATCACTAATGTTAATATTAAGGGTTATTGTACTAACGCGTGTGCATTTGTGTAATTTATAGATAATCACCAGGAAACTCTTAAAGAAAACTCAAGACAGCAATGTGAGTAATCTCCTTTCTACAAATTGTTTTTACAAAACCTCACCTAAATTAAATTATATCAAACAGTGATTGAGTATTTGTATTCTACAATTATCGTCGGTATATTGGGGTTTTGTATACAAAATTTGTTACTACCTTGCGAGAAGTAACATGACCACAAGTCGGGTTGATAGTACCGTGGGTGGTAATTAAGTAGATGGAAACAAATGTAATTGCGCGACCGCCCTCAATACTGTACAATGGTTTTTACTTAACTTGATTAAACTGGGATTCACTCACCAGTATTTCCCACTGAAAAATATTTTTAAACGCATTTCAGGTAACAAAATGTGAAAGCCAAATAGAAGCCAGCTGGACAGCACTGAAGGCTTGGAAAAATGGCTATAAAGTTACCTAAAATAAAGAGATGTTTTATTTAAATAAAATAGGGTTTATCCCTATAAACATGTGTGTACTTGAAACTTGGGATTTTCCCATGTGTTTAATATTATAAAAGCGTTGTATTTTACTCTGATAAAATATTTCCTAGCTATGGTCCTGATGTAATTTCCGCTGCCAAAATGACAAACCCGAATACCACCAAAATTGATCTCGCGGCCGCCCGTTCCCGGGTAGATAGGGGACGGGGTTACGACATTACGGGTGAGATTGGAGCTATTGATGCTCTAAAGCGGGTGGATGAGATGGAAACCGTTGTTGATATAAGCGGTTGTGCCACCAAGGACACTGTTAAATACGTGTCCCAATCCTTCAAGGATGATGCTTTGACATGGTGGAAGGCACTGATCCAATCTATTGGCAAAGTTACAATGTATAACCTGCGCTGGCCTAAATTTGGGGAATTGATTTGCGAGACTTATTGCCCACCTCACGAGGTGGAGAAAGTTGAATCTGACTTTCTAAGGCTGACCATGAAAGGCCTCGAGTGTCAAGCCTATGTATCTGAATACAACTCTTTATCAAGACTCATGCCTTATTTAATTACCCCGGAGTCTAAGCGCATTACACGATTTCTTGGAGGGCTCGCTCCAGAAATCAAGGGGATGGTTAAATCCTCCAAATCTGCAACTTATAGATCCGCTGTGGATCTGGCTCTTTCTCTCACTGAAGATGAAATAAGAGCAAGGGCGACTAAAGCCGAGGAGGATCACAAGCGAAAACGCGATAATACCCCAAGTAAGGATTACAAAAAGGGTAAGACTGGTTCGAATTATAACCAGAATAAGCCGAATGAGGCAAAACCCAATTGTAAAACCTGCGGGAAGCAAAACTTTGGAAAATGTCTCTGTGAGCAGACCAAGGGTTGTTGTAGGATCGTTTTCAGACCTGAACGAGTCGATCAGAAGAGTTTATCTCAGTTTCAGAGGCGGAAACTAAGAAACTGGGTTCAATTCAGCAAGGAATTCACTTTAAACTGTCGTTTGATTGATAATAATGACGTTTACAGCGACTCAACACTTCGGCAGCACTTCGTGACAAAACCGGAATAAACTGATAATGATTTCGCTCCAACCAACCCTTTATTTAGGGGAGCTGATTCCGCTTGAACATGTCACATACATTTCAAGCGGAATTAACACTTTAAGCTCAAGCGAAATCATATGATAAATCTCGAGCGGAATCAGATTTTTGGGTGATTTCGCTTGAAACTGACCCAAGTTCATTTCAAGCGAAATCTCCTTAAATCCCATTTTCTCAATTCTCGTGCCCTGATCTAATACAATCTATACAAGACTCGATACAAGACGCAGACGACAGACGGATGCACTAACAAACTCCCCCTCGGATGTTGACGGAGTCTTCAGTGTCGAGTCTTTGCATCTTCAGTCTTTATCTGTCTTTGGGCTTTTCTTTAGAAACTTTTCCAGCCTTCTTTTCTTCAATCACTTCATCTTCTTCAAATGCCTTCATGCCTTCAACAGTTGGATAAATCCTGTCAATGACATAAGAAGTACATGAGTAACTTTTTAATAAACGGTTTACTCTTTCTGTTTCAATTCTTTGTAATTCAAGTTTCTGTTCAAGAACAGCACACTTCTCGATATAGCTGTTCACAACTTTTTGTTTAATCATGAATGCTCCCTGAAGCGTCTTCATTGCTGTAGCTTGTTCTTCACTTGTGTCATTGTACATATTCATCGCTTTGTTGAGCACATCATATGATTCCTTTAACCTGTTCATGTTGTTGATTAATTTACTATTTTTCTTCTTCAAGATTTCACAGGTTTCACAATTAGCAGGAATCTCTTTTGCAATAACATCTTCATTAATCTTGAACTTTGGAACCTCTTTCACTTTTCTTCGGACCACCGGAACATACATCACTGCTGACCGGTGTTTTTACCTTCTTCTTTTTCTTCTTTGCTTTCTCATCTTCACTATCACTTTCTGCCGTCATCTTCAAATGATCTCTCATTTGTTTAGCATAGTACTCAGTACCATCATCATCACTATCTTCTTCAATACGAGCAATAAAAGCTGTGTGAACTTGATCTTGATCAGGAATATAATCATCCCAAGTGAAATTTTCCCAGCTAAAACCTTCGGGTAATTTCTCATCATCTTGATCTATTACTAAGGCTTTACCATCAGCTGAAATATATTTATCCCAGTTAAATCCAGTTGATGATTTCTGTTCATCTTGATTAACCACACAAGTTCTTTTTCCAGAATCTTCAATCACATTCCTTCCATGTGCAGTTTGTGCCTGATGTTGTTATTGAGTTGGTTGTTGAGCAACTTGATGGTAGATGGCCTTTCGGTAGTAATCATTGTTGTTGTTGAAAGGATTTTGAGCTCCACTTGCTTCGCGATTAGTGCACTCCCTCTTGAAATGTCCTTTTTCCCTGCAACGAAAACAAGTGACTTTAGATTTATCAAAACCCAAAGTAGAAATATTAGCTTCACGAAGATCATTTCGTCCTGTGATCTGCTTGAATTTCTCAGCTCTTCTCAACACACTAGCCAAACACCATTTTATATCCATTAGCTCTATCTCTTCAGCATCTATTTGATCGTAATCCTCTTTTGTAAGCATTGGATTCCTGATCTTTCCTGCCACAAAACTACTGTATGATTCTAAAACCATTCCCAATAAAGACATGTGATTCTTAGCAACTTCTTCTGAATAATCTTGATCATTCTCAAGATTTAATACTATGTTGCACTGAAGTTTTCTCCCATTCTTTGTTGCTGAAATGTTCGGATCAAATGATGGAAATGATGAGAAACTTGTTTTGCTGTTTGATCTTGTTGATGAACTTCCTGATGAACCTTTAGCATTAAATGTAGTTTCCACTTTTGGAGAAAAATTTGTGGTTTTCTCATTCACCCCTGCTTTGTAGTAAAGTCCGATGTCTTGTTCACCATCAAAATCTTTCATTCGAACAATCTTTCGTTGCTCCATCTCTTCAGCTTCCAACTTCTCAATGAATTCACTTAATGTGAGCGTCTTAAATCCTTTCTTCTTTCTGAGCATCATCAAATATGTACCCCATGTTTCGTGTGGCAATGCATCTGCTAACTTCTCTATTAGTTCTTCATTGTCTTTGTTGATTCTTATCCTCTTCATATTTACCAACAAATTGTAATATCTTTCAATGATCTGCTTTGCACTTTCATTCTTCAAACCACGAAACAAATCAAATTCTTTCTTCAAAAGTGATTTCTTGTTTTTGATCATCTCTTGGCTACCAACAAACTTTGACCTTAATGTTTTCCAAATCGAATAAGAACTTCCGTTGTGTTGCAATAAGACCATGATGTCTTCTTTCACAGCTTGTTGTAGCAAACTAAACATCATTTTTTCATTCTTGTATTTCTTTTTGTCATCCGCACTCATATCCTTGATAGCAATCTCCTCTTCATCGTCATTTAATGGTCGAACATATTTCGTCTCAACACATTCCCAAGCATCCAAATAGTTAGCTTGTACCCAGTTCTCAAACCGACCATCCCAACCTTTATACTCTTCGATGTTCATGAGTTTGGGAGGTTTTTGCATAGTCCCGATTTCGTTTTCCAACATCGTGTTTTGTGCAATAGTGATTGGGGTAACCGGGGTAGCAAATGCGTAATAAAAATCCTCGTCCATGTTTCAGATATCAAGAATTTCTCAAACAGTCTTTCAAGCGAAATATCAAGTTTAAGCAAAGTTCCTTTTCAAGCGAAACCACTGATTTGAAGCGGAATCAGTCAACAACTTTTCAAGCGAAACCTTGATTGAAGCGGAATCAGAAATGTATTTTCAAGCGGGATCACTAAATAATTTTGAAGCGGAATCACACTGAATTTCCAAGCGGAATCTCCCAAAACTTTCAAGCGAAATGTCAAATTTCAAGCGAAATCATAACATAACCCAAGCGGAATCACTTGTGACGTCATCATTCAATCGAGTAATTTCAAGCAAAATCACTAAAATCACAATTTTTAGCTCGAATTTTAACTTGAAACTTTTAAGGCTTTGTTAATATGTAATTCCGAGTGCACTGTGTGAATTTGAGCCGATTTTAACCGTGAAAAGTTTTGATTTTAGAAAAAGAAAGGTGTAGAAACAGAATTCGCAGCTGAATTGTATAGAACTCTTCTTCCTGAGCTCTGATACCACTTGTAGGATCGTTTTCAGACCCGCACGAGTCGATCAGAAGAGTTTATCTCAGTTTCAGAGGCGGAAACTAAGAAACTGAGTTCAATTCAGCAAGGAATTCACTTTAAACTGTCGTTTGATTGATAATAATGACGTTTACAGCGACTCGACACTTCGGCAGCACTTCGTGACAAAACCGGAATGAACTGATAATGATTTCGCTCCAACCAACCCTTTATATAGGGGAGCTGATTCCGCTTGAACATGTCACATACATTTCAAGCGGAATTAACACTTTAAGCTCAAGCGAAATCATATGATAAATCTCGAGCGGAATCAGATTTTTGGGTGATTTCGCTTGAAACTGAACCAAGGTCATTTCAAGCGAAATCTCCTTAAATCCCATTTTCTCGATTCTCGTGCCCTGATCTAATACAATCTATACAAGACTCGATACAAGACGCAGACGACAGACGGATGCACCAACAGTTGTGGCATCTGTAAGGAGAAAGACCACAAGTCTCATGAATACAACGACTTGAAAGACACCACCTGCTATGGATGTGGCGAGAAAGGGCATATAAAGACCCGCTGCCCAAAGAGGGTGACTGACGGGAAGAACAAGGCCACTGATGGCAAGAAAGGCAATGCTTGAGCCTTCCAATCTACTGTAGCAGAAGCAGTTCAAGACATATCTTTACTGATTTGTTTCCCGTAAATGATTTAATCACTAGAAACTTGTTTTAAACCCTGGAGCTAGTTAAAGCTTCATCGATTGTAATTTAATAATATTTTAATTCTGATATTTCAAGACTTAAATATTATTTATAAAATCAAGTGGCCAATCTAGATGGTTTCACATATGATATATCCTTCACGACTCAAATCGTCTTTGATAATCTGTTATCTATAAATCTTGCGGGATTCGATATGGTTTTAGACATGGATTGGTTAATTCAAAAACCAAATCCACGTTGTCTGCAGTAAGAAACTTATCGAGATTAAAATCCCTATCTGGTAATATACTCACCATTCGTGGAAGAACAAACATCATGGAATGCCGAAGAAGCTTTTAGGCTTAAGGTATCCAAGTGATTGAATGGAGGATGTGACATCCACATGACACAAGTAAATCCTGATGAATTAAAGTCAGAAGCTGAAGACTTTTGTGTGGATGGACATGAGAAGTCCATAGCCACCAAGGAAGCATAATGCTTAGAACGTTCGCAAGAGAGTTGAACATTGCAGACCATTTTTAGTCTGTATCATTGAACTAGAAAATCCCACATAGAATTGGGAAATGGTAACAATGGATCTAATCTCCAAGTTACCTAAAATAAATCACGACAATGACGCAATGTAAATTACAGTCGACAAACTTACTAAGTCGACGCTTCTTGTCAATTAAGGAAAATTTATAATTCCGACAAGTTAATCTATAGAAAGATAACCTCGAGTCTTCTTATGGAGCACCGTTTTCTATAGTATCGGATTAAGATACTAAATATACTCTAATCTCTGGAAAATTCCAGCAAAGTGTTTAGCTGATAAGCACTTGTCATGTTTCACCATGACGTTTAAACGTGAGCTTAAGGTTTATTGAAAAACCTTGTCTATTATGGACCATGAAATTTGAAAGTTCCAAGTTTCCCTCGTAAATGAGAAATGGGATTCCCATTGTGGCCCAGGATACTCTTGAGAGGTTGAAACCTACTATGATACGGAACTAACCGTATTACTCTTAGCTAATCTTGAGGTTGAGATTTCTTTTAAGGGGGTGAGGATGTAACACCTCGTAAAATCGTATCCAACAATGTACCGACACGTGTCCCTAATCCTAATTACGTCAAAAGTTGGTTAAGAGGGACTATTTTCATCAAAAACGAAAACTAGGTCTACAGAAGGACTAAAAGTGTCAACATGCTTAAACTAAGCCTCGGAATGACCTTTACGGTATTCGTATTATTTAATGAGCCACTTGTTGGACTTACGAAACCGTTTGTGATTTAATTCATGAAGTTGTGATATTGAAGGGTTAAAAGCGTCAACATGTTAATTCATACCTCTGAGTGACCTTTTAACGAACCTGGAACATTTGATGCTCGGTTATATCCTGGGTATACCTAATATCTTGTATATTATTGATAAGGATGCAAAAATATCATTCGTTGCGAAATTTGCGTCGTTTTCGCGTTCGTCGCAATTAAGCGAAAAAACGCGACCGTACGGCCGAACAAACCAGCATCCACGACATTTTTGGGCATAAACCAAGTTACTTATGCCTTAACGCCTTTACGCAACCTAGAAAGTGGGTTAAAAGGGGTTAAAAGTGTCAAAACACAACAAATTAAGTACAGGGACTAAATCTGCCAAACTTTGAAACCTATTTGGAGCCGTGGCGTCGCACGACGACAAAAGGCTTTCACTGTGGCGTATGGAGACGGCTTGTTTTGCGCAGAAAGTTACTTAGAGCTGTTGTGTTCTTCCTTGTTCCCTACACAAACCACCATAACTCACATGAATCAAAACCATGAGCTCAATTCTTGTTTTAGACACATCATAGGACACCTGGAGAGATCTCTAGGCCTCTCAAAACACCTACCTGATCCAAGAACTTCAGCTTCAAGTATAAATAGGTGCTCTTGTTCATTGTCTAACTTGCACCATTCCTTTCTTTCTCTCTATATCTCTTACGGGAGTTCCTGTGCAATTAGGAGCATACCTCTGAGTTCTCTTCAGCCCCTAGGACCACTTGTGAGTGTTCCTTTTCTGGCTAGTTCGTTTATTAGGCTTTTAAAGCCGAAAAGTCAAGCATTTACGATAAACGCTTTGACTTTTAGTTAGACCTTAAACGGTCAAGCCATTGTTCGCAACGAACATGGCTACGTGATCATAATTAGGTAGGTGTTAATGCCTCAAAAGAGCACCTCCTAAGAATCACGTTTGCTTGGTCAATTGACGAGTCAACGTAATATTATTTTAAAAAGTCAACGGGTCAGTTTTTAAAATAATTGCGATATGAGTTTAGAAGGGTTCTAAAATATGTTTTATCACTTAAACAACTTGGTAATAACTATTAGAACATGTGTAAACATGTTCCGCTCGTTAATTCCAGTTTTAAGGTCGGTTCGTAACCGAAAGTCACGTAGTTTGACTTCTACATTGACTTTTGGTTATAAACCGAGTTATACTAGTGTGAAATGACCAAAATGCCCCTACGGCGCATAGTTTGGTCTTAGAGCATAAACCACACATATATTTGATATCCTACTGACATGATATCATAATTAAACCACTTTTACTGAATGTTTATGACCATGACATCAGTTTTCTCGCATGCTCCTTTATAAAATGTAAAATTACCATAACGCCCTTATGAGGCATAGTTTGATTTTAAAACCTTAGTAGGCATACAAGTTGATATCCTACTGATATTATAGCTTGTTTAAAGTATATTGGCATATGGAACTTGTTCATGACTCATCTGGTTACCCGTTATCGCTTATACGCGTACGGTTAGACTTACGTAACTAGTTTACCTAAGTTTACCGAAAAGGGTTTAACCTTATCGTTTTAATCTCAAAATCCAGAATGTACGATGTTTACCCATATTATACAAGTTGTTGGATCGTCGTTGACCCTAAATGAGTCGATCAGAAGAGTCGTTTTCCAATTCAAAGGCGGAATCAGTGAATTAGACGCTCAAACTAAATATAATCCTTCACTTTATTGATTTTGACAATGTTTACAACCTGGAAGCAATTTGGCAGCACTTCGTTACAAGTTCCGAGCTGTTTCAAATGAACTAACCTTGCACCTATTTATAGTGAGATGGGTTCGCTCCAAAGGACATCCATATAAGCGAACCTGTCTGGTTCGCTTATGTGAACAACCAAATAAGCGAATCTGTCAAGTGTGTGTGGTTCGCTTATATGGACCATGTCCATATAAGCGGACCTCCTTGTTTAACCAACACTTTTCTGTTCCCGAACCTCGTGCACTGGTTATTCTAACCTATTCTATCCTATTACATGATACAAGACGAAGTCAATAGACGTAGTGCACCAACACAAGTCCTAGTACTTGTTGGGTTTAAACCACATTATATTTGGTATACGCTTAATCTAGCGAACCTATTCGTAAGTATCGGGTCATATCTAAAGGAACTACCTTTGACCCGTATACATTCTAATAGATAATAAATCTGTTCATTCCTGACTATAGTACCCCCCAGATAAGCGGACTTGGGTCTATTATACTTAGACTTGCGGCTTTTGCCAAATATAATCTTATTGATTAGAAGCTAGCAAAAAGGTAACACTTGACTTATTTTAGTGTAAACTTGGGATGGCAAATATGCCTCTTGGAGCAGTTATTACATAAGTAAGTCGCCTATGATTGCGCAAAAATGTAAGAATACGGTTTAATTTGTTTACTTGATAATTGAAATAATTGGGGATTAATGATACCATGTCCGGATAACCCAATGGATTATTCAAGTATATAATCTCGTAACAAGAATAATCCCAAGATATATTTAAAAGATCACCTACGAGTTATCTATATGTATAAAACTCTTTTTGAAAAACTATTTTTCCAAAGAGTCAGTTAATTGTATTTACCAGCTTTGGCTGACGTATTTTCAAAAGATTGAACAGCAGGTACCGAACCTTATAATAGGTTGGGAATACTGGTCGGCTAGAATGAAGGCTAAGGAATTTGCACTCCTGTTGCTTAAGGCCTATGATGTCTAAAGCTCTATTTATTTGGATCCTACAGAGGTTGGATCAGGTTGAACAAAACCCGCTAGATTAACCTATCTAGTAAAACATAAAACCTGGTAAAGATAATTAAATTTATCAACCGTCATTATCTCGAACTCTCTCTGGCTTTTTTTTTTTTTTGTTTACTTTAGAAAGATTAATCAACTGTCATTTTCTCGAACTCTCTTTTTTTGTTTACTCTAGAATTATCGGCAAACCTATTAAATATTTTTGGCTTTGAAAAAAATCTTAAGGTTAGCATAGTTAGCTACTGATGTATTTATTCTATTCGACTATAAACTTTCATCCTAGTTTAGAGTTCATTAATTTTTTTATTTATTTTTTTTTATCATTATATGCCCTCTCAATAATGTCATTTCAGTGGGGTCACTACACCCCATGTTTCCATAGCCATACAATAAAATATCCTAATTTAATTATTGACTCATTCAGATTTCAGATGGATTTTTCTTCACGTACATTACAATTGAAAGCGACGTAAAGTGTCTCCCGTAAACAACGTGTTTAAGACCGGGGTAGACTCCTCAATCTAATTGTTGAAACCAGAGATGTAATCGGCTTATTTAAAGCATCGAAAAATTTGTCACTGACTCCTGCTCAAAATAATCTTTGTCCTCAAGGACGAAACAAGAGAGCTCAACCCAAAAACTAACTAGTCTGGTGGGTGAGAGAGCCCATTTGGTAAATAAACCTCACATTAATTGCCCATACAACCAATGTAAAACAAGTCCCGTACCTTGCAATACTTTTAGTTCATAACACAAACAACAAATAATACTTAATTAAAACCAACTAGATTAACCTATCTAGTAAAACATAAAACCAGATAAAGATAATTAAAGTAATCAACTATCATTATCTCGAGCTTTCTCATTTTTGTTTACTTTATAAAGATTAATCAACCGTCACTATCTCGAACTCTGTCTTTTTTTGTTTACTTTAGAATTATCAACCGATCTATTAAATATTTTTGGCATTGAAAAAATCTTAAGGTTAGCATAGTTAGCTACTGATATATTTGTTATATTCGACTATAAAATTTCAAACTAGTTTAGAGTTCGGTAATTTTTTTAATTAATTTGTTTTATCACTTTATGCCCTTTAAATAATGTCATTTTGGTGGGGTCACTACCCTTGATGTTTCCATAGCCATATAATAAAATATTCTAATTTAATTATTGACTCACTTAGATTTCTAATGGATTTTTTTTTCACGTACATTGCAATTGAAAGGGACGTAAAGTATCTACCGTAGAGAATGTGTTTAAGACCGGGGTAGACTCCTAAATTTAATCTCTGGAACCAGATATGTCGCTCGAAATAATCCTTGTCCTCAAGGACGAAACAAGAGAGCTGAACCCAAAAACTAGTTTGGTGGGTGAGAGAGCCAATTTGGTATATAAACCTCACATTAGTTTCCCATACAACCAATGTGAGACAAGTCCCGTACCTTGCAATAGTTTTAGTTCATAACACAAACACCAAATAATACTTAACTAAAACCAGCTGGATTAACCTATCTAGTAAAACTAAAAACCTGATAAAGATAAGAGTGAATTTTAAGGATTGTCCTTTATGTTTGTACCTATTTTCAGGCGCTGTCTTTTATGTTCAAAATTGACGAGTTTTGTCCTTTATGTTTTCATATCATACACATTTTGTCCTTTAGGCCTAACCCAGATAGTTTTTTAAGTTAAATTTGGTCATGTGCTTTGCACATGAGGGCATTTTTGTCAATTCAAAGGTTGCAGAAGCTTTGAGCTGTAAATCTGCCGTTGAACTTACCTTTGAATTGACAAAAATGCCCTCATGTGCAAAGCGCATGACCAAATTGAACTGAAAAAACTAACTGGGTTAGGCCTAAAAGACAAAACGTGTATGATATGAAAACATAAAGGATAAAACTCATCAATTTTAAATATTAAGGACAACACCTGAAAATGGGTAATAAGATAAAGGACAATCCTTGAAATTCACTCTAAAGATTATTAAATCAATCAACTGTCATTATCACGAACACTCTCTTTTTTTTTGTTTATTTTATAAAGATTATTCAACCTTCAATATCTTGAACTCTCTCTTTGTTGGTGCATATTTGTGACAACAGCTTAGATTTGGTCTTTAGATATCTTGTAATTAGTTAAACGATAAACAGTTAGCGGGTTTAGCTTTGTAATAGTTAGTTGTAATGTTTGGGCTAACTAAACCCAGAGAATTGGGTGATGGGGGGCGAATTGGGCCTGTCCAATTCGCAGCCCATGATGTTTGACCTAGCCCGGTTGTAAACCTTGTGTTATATAAACAAGGTTAGACATTAGGGTTAAGGTTAATCAGTTAATCAGCCAAAACAGTTGTTAGAGAGATAGAATTTCGTGAGAGTACTAGCTTGGACGAAATTGTGAGGGTTAGGGTTTAGATTGATTGTAATACGAAAGTTTGATAATCAATAGAAACCCAGTTGAAAGTGATTTGCTGTTTCTACACGTTTTCTGCTAATTCTGATCAAGAGGATTCCGCACTCTTGATTGGAAAGACGATTCTGTGATGATCCATAAGACTCAAGGGGACCTACATTTGGTATCAGAGCATCAGGCTCTTGATTGCTCGGTTCAGAGTTGTTGCTGCAGAAACAGGGAGTAAAATTTTTGATTTTTTTGTTAAACCTGAAAATTAGGGTTTATAAAATTTTCGAAATTTTTAGTGTGGTTGATTTTGATTTGCGAATTTTGTTGGCTGTTTTGATATTCTAGTTTGTTTGATTGCTGTTTTGCAGGTTTTAGGGTTTGCAGGACTGTTTTTGGTTGATTGTTTGAAGGATTTTGGCTGGAAACACTTGAAGATTCGAAGATTGTTCTTCGTGTTCTTCGCGTTCATCGTTCTGTTTCTTGTTGATTTTCGAAAATCACTGATAATTTGCTTGTTTTGATTTTGCAGAAAGTTGTTAGGAAAATCAGAAAATCATCAAAAATTTCGAACAGATTGAGTTTCCTTAGTTACTGGCGAAATTGACTGGCGAAATTGACTGACTGGCGAATTTGACTGATCTGCGAATTTAACCAGCAAACTTACCGGTGAAATTAAATCCAAAGGCGACTTTGGTAACCGAATAACTTTCCACATCGAAGTTATCTCGGTTTCGGCTATTTTATCAGTCGTCGTTACAACGAACTGGTTACCCGGCGAATTTACCTGCTCAGCGAAATTAACAGACTTGTCAGCGAACTTGACCTGCGAACTAATCCTGCGAACTAAACTAGAGAAATAAACCATCAAATACAGCGAATTTAGCCTAGCAAAATTAATCTAGCGAAATTAATAACAAGGGTGGAATTTCAGTTGGCAAGCGTCGGAAAATTTTCAGTGTTTTGCAAATAGAAATTGATCCGTGGCTCGTTTGACAGAACCGTTTGCACCGTTGAACTCGTGTGATTTTTAGGACCAAAAAAAAAACCACCTAAGATGTTAACGTTAAAATGTCAAACATGTCTACTTTGAACGAGTTGTTGAAGATGGAGCATGAGGTTGGTACTACCAACAAACCACCTAAGATGATGAAGGTGGAAAATTATCTGACATGGAAGGATCGTTTTCAGTCCTTCATTGAATATCAGGATACGCGCATGTGGATATGCATCGAAGATGGGTACGTGAATCCTACACACGACTTTGAGGGCAGACCACGTAGAACTGAATATGTGAACATGCAAGATAATGATAAAAAGATGTATGAGGCTGAAAAGAGAGCCTTGGCTGCAATCAAAATGTCCTTACCTGATAGCATCAAACATACTTTCAAGAAGTACACTAACTCAAAGGATATGTGGGATGCTTTGGAGAAAAGATACGCTGGAAATGCTGATGTCAAGAAGAACAAGGTTGATCTGCTGAAGAAGCAGTTCGCTGTTTTCAAGTACATGAAGCATGAGTCACTTGAAGACGTCATCACTCGTTACTACCATAAGATTGTGTTTAAGCTGCTCCACATAGTTCACTTTGTCCAGTGTGATCTTCCAATTGGTCACCTTTCCTCGTCCAGTAATTCTACCACCTTTCGCACCCGCAAAATTTACTTGTCCTCCATCATATTCTTTAAATTCAGTCAACAACCTCGCATCTCCCGTCATGTGCCTGGAGCAGCCACTATCAACATACCACAAGTTGATAATCCTCCTTAGCAGCTCCTGCACACACCAACCAAGAAATTAGTTAGATTGGGGGACCCAAGCCTTAATGGTCTTGGGTCGTCCAAATTCACCAACCACCGGAACATCCATCCAATATCCATTACTCCTAACTGGAGTCTTGGATCTCAGACCAGTTGGAATTTGATTTTGATTTCCACTAGGTCTTTGGTCCTGAGGGTTCCTATGTGTGTTTGGACTATTTGACCTTTGAAAATTTTGATTTTGATTCCAAGAAGCATTATTATTATAATTTCTAAAGCCATTGTTATAAAAATTTCGACCACCATTATTTTGGTATCGATTTTGATATTGACCTTGACTTCTGAAATTATTTGTATTTTGGTTGTTCATTCTTGGTGAACTGCTTCTAGGTCTCTCAAATCTGCCTGGTGGAGATCTAGGCTGAAATGTAGGTTGATTTCTTTGAAAACGAGGAACTTGTGGAGTTCCTTTTTCAGCCTTATCCACACCAACAGCAACTGTCTCTGGTTGCTTAGGAGCAGATTTCTTTGGAGAGTTGGACTCTCTCTCCTGCTTATCACCACTTTTCTCTGGTGACTTCTCTCTCTTCCTCTCATTCACTTGTGCTTCATTCTTTTTGTTAGGACAGCAGCTGGCTACATGTCCTTTGGTGTGACATTTGAAGCACGACATCCTTTTCGAAGACTTCTTATCTGAAGCCTTTGAACTAGATTCAGGCTTTGATGATGATGCTTTAGAAGAATCTGGTTCAGTTTGCTTAATTTCAGAATTTTCTTTGTTTTTATTTTTAGCAAACTCTACGTTCGATTCATTTTCAATAACAGCTGTCTCATTTTTCATGTCACTTCCTTGAACAAAATTTATCTTTTTAGCAAAAGTCGAATTTTTATTCTTAGGTTGTGAAGTGTTCTTTTTCAAAACTGGTTTGCTGTTATTATCCTTCTTAGCATCACCTCTCTCAGACTCATCACCTCGACTTGCTGTGGAACTACTTGGTGCTGTTGACATAAACTTTGTTAGCTCATCTTCATCAGGTAGGAATGAATAATCATGACTAAGAGGAGGTGGGACTTCATTATAGCCTTGGAATCCCACACTAGTCTTGTCATTACTCTTCTTTAACCCACCCATCATATGTTTCATAACAAAAGTAGAATCCCTGAATTGACCCAATTTCTTTTCAAGTTCAACAATTTTGAGTTGAGCATCTGACAACTCTTTGTTTTTATCATAAATCTCTTTTGTTTTCTCAGCCATCATGTCATGAGCTAAGTCTATGACTTGAAGTTTTTCATTTAATTTGCAGGTTACGGCTTCAATTTCACTTTCATAACCTTTTATTTTCTTCAAGTATGACGTTTCATTTCTTTTAGCAAAAAAGTTTGATTCTTTAATGTTAGACATCTCGCTTACCAAACTTTTGTTTTGTGCAGACAACCTGTCAACCTCACCCTGTAATTCACGACATTTTAAACACACAGAATTAGATTTTACCTCTCCTGTTTGTTTGTCAAGGTTGGCCATTAGAGCTGCAAGCTGAGCTTCCAATATATCAGTAGCTAACTATGCTAACCATAAGATTTTTTCAAAGCCAAAAATATTTAATAAAAAAGTTAATGAACTTTAAACTAGGATGAAAGTTTATAGTTGAATAGATAAATATATCAGTAGCTAACTATGCTAACCATAAGATTTTTTCAAAGCCAAAAATATTTAATAGGTCAGCCGACAATTCTAAAGTAAACAAAAAAAGAGAGAGTTCGAGATAATGATGGTTGATAAATTTTTATAAAGTAAATAACAAAAGAGAGAGTTCGAGATAATGACGGTTGATTAACTTAATTATCTTTATCAGGTTTTAGGTTTTACTAGATAGGTTAATCTAGCATGTTTTAATTAAGTATTATTTGGTGTTTGTGTTATGAACTAAAACTACTGGAAGGCATGGGACTTGTCCCACAATTGTTGTATAGACAACTAATATGAGGTTTATGTCTAAAATGAGCTCTCTCACCCACCAGACTAATTTTAGGGTTGAGCTCTGTTGTTTCGTCCTTGAGGACAAGGATTATTTTGAGCAGGAGTGAATGATAAATTTTTCGATGCTTTAAAATAAACAGTTGGCATCTCTGGTTTCAACGATTAGATTGAGGAGTTTACCCCGGTCTTAAACACGTTGTTTATGGAAGATACTTTACGCCGCCTTCAATTGCAATGTACGTGAAGAAAAATCCATCTGAAATCTGAATGTCTAAATAATTAAATTAGGATATTTTATTGTATGGGTATGGAAACATGGGGTGTAGTGCCCCCACCAAAATGACATTATTTAGAGGGCATAAAGTGATAAAACAAAATTAAAAAAAAAAACTTATTGAACTCTAAACTAGGATGAAAGTTTATAGTCGAATAGAACAAATACGTCAGTAACTAACTATGCTGACCTTAAGATTTTTTTCAATGCCAAAAATATTTAATACGTCAGTATCTCCCCTAAACGTGTTTAAGACCTGGGTAAACTCCTCAATCTAATCGTTGAAACTAGAGATGTCATCGGCTTATTTTAAAGAATCGAAAAAAAATTTCTGACCCCTGCTCAAAATAATCCTTGTCCTCAAGGACGAAACAACAGAGCTCAACCCAAAAACTAGTCTGGTGGGTGAGAGAGCCCGTTTGGTATATAAACCTCACATTAGTTGCCCATACGAACAATGTGGGACAAGTCCCATACCTTGCAATAGTTTTAGTTCATAACACAAAAACCAAATAATACTTCATTAAAACCAGTTAGATTAACCTATCTAGTAAAAACTAAAACCTGATATAGATAATTAAATTAATCAACCGTCATTATCTCGAACTCACTTTTTTTTGTTTACTTTTTAAAGACTAATTAACCATCATTATCTCGAACTCTCTTTTTTTTTTTGTTTACTTTAGAATTATCGGCTCACCTATTAAATATTTTTGGCTTTGAAAAAATCTTAAGGTTAGCATAGTTAGCTACTACTATATTTGTTCTATTCGACTATAAACTTTCATCCTAGTTTAGAGTTCATTAATTTTTTTTATTAGTTTTGTTTTATCACTTTACACCCTCTAAATAATGTCATTTTGGTGGGGTCGCTACACCCCATGTTTCCATAGCCATACAATAAAATATCCTAATTTAATTATTGACCAATTCGGATTTCAGACGGATAAAACACGCGACTTCGTTATGGGGTGATTCATATGTGCTAAACGATTTCGAGTTTTCCAAACGAATGCTATGGTATGATTATTAAACTATCTGAACTGTTGGAACCATTGGGAACTATCTGATCTATGTGAACTATTTGAACTATTCGAACCATTGGGAACTATTTGATCCATGTGAACTATTTGAACTATTTGAACCATTGGAACTATTTGATCTATGTGAACTATTTGAACTTTATAAACTGTTCTAAATATTTTTACGGTAGGTATAAGTCATGAACTCAGAATCCCAAATAAATTCTCAAAACTATGTGTGAAATGACCAAAATGCCCCTACGGCGATGTTGGTGCACTACATCTGTTGATTCCGTCTAGGTGTCTAGGATTAGGTCTTACATCGTATTGTATAGTATAGGGCACGTTTTATGAGAAAACGGGATTTTGTATAGGTTTTATAGGTTAGGATCGCTTATAGGGTCTTGATATGTCTGGATCGCTTATTTGGCATCTGGGTCGCTTATGTGGACTGACCTGGACCGCTCATATGTCAAATGTCCATATGAGCGGTTCCAAACCACTATATATAGGTGTGCTTGAGCGATCCTGAGTAGTGATTCATTGTATTCCACGCCGAAGCTTTGCCGGTGTGAAGATCGAGCTGTAAAACGTTTTAAATCAGTAAAACAAGCAGTTAGGAGGAAGAACAAGCTATATCTACTTGCTTTTCTTATTATTCCGCATCTGAATTGCAAGAGACAACCTCTGAACGACTCGTTCGGGTCAGCAATCGATCCTACAAGTGGTATCAGAGCTTAGGAGGAGGTTTTCTACAGATTATAGCCGGATTTCATTGTTTCTTCTCGTTTCTACATCTTTTTTTCTCATTTCCAGAAGATTTCACGGTCGGAATTCGTTCAATTTCTCACAGATTGTGCGCAATAGTATCTAGATAAACCCTGGAAAGTTTGAAGACAAAATTCGAAGTTTTTATGAACCAAATCATGTTCGGAATGTGGATCGCTCAAATGACGTCATCGTGAACCGCTCGTAGTTCACATTTCTGGACCGCCCTTAGAACATTCTTGGACCGCTTGAAAGACAGATTTTGGATCGCTCGTAAGATAGATTCTGAACCGCTCAAAATTGTTAGTTTGGACTGCTCTTAGAATACTTTCTGGATCGCTCGAGTGATTACTTCTGGATCGCTCGAGTGATTACTTCTGGATCGCTCTTAGTTCAATCTTGGACCGCTCGAAAGTTAATCTCTGGACCGCTCGAGTGTATATTTTTTCTGGTCCGCTCAAACGGACATTATTGTTGGATCGCTTCAAAGGATATTTCTGATTCGCTTTTCTGTCAGTTGTTTTTTTGTAAATTGTGCTAAGTCAATATGAATTCTGAATTTTACAACGCATTTGCAACATCGACTACTCCAGCTGCAATTGCTCAAGCAATGAACTTAGAAAATGAGACGGGAACGACTCAAAAGCCCCCTAGATTGATGAGCATTGAGGAGTACTATGGGTGGAAAGATAGGTTTGAAAACTGGGTTCAAGCAAACCATCTTAGATCGTGGGAGTGTATATTGAAGAAGTACACATTACCTCGAACAGAGTTGCAAGTTATTAAAGAGATATCCGAGTTTACTGAGCAGGAACGAGCAATGTATAGAGCCGAGAAAATGATGATCAGTTTGTTGCAGCAGGCTATTAAAGAAGATATATTCATCTTGTTACAGCACGATAAAACTGCTAAGTCGATTTGGGATGCATTAAAAGTTAAGTTTGAGGGAAGCGAAAACATGATTAAAAGCAAGAAAGCTTTATTAAAGAAAGAGTTCGATCTGTTTAGTAGTTTGCCAGGAGAGGATACTAAGAAATTGATTGAAAGATATTGTCACCTGGTGAGATCATTATCGATGTTAGGAGTTGAAAAAGGTCGTGAGGAATGGGTGGATAAATTGGCTGACGCGTTACCTCAGAAAGAGTGGGGAACGTATTTGATGATATTGAAGAATACGGGTGTGTACGATGGGTTGACGATCTCACAGTTCATTGAGAAAATAGAAAGTCAAGATCTTGAACAGCAAAAGATCGCGAGGATGAATAGTCCGAGTGGTCAACAGGATGTGAAGATGTATTATCGTGGTAGTATTCCAGCAACTGAGTCTGAAAGAAGTCCGAAAATTCAAACCGCTTTCAGTGCTGGTGATTCATCTGAGAAAACTGATCAGGGTTCTAACAAGAGTAGCAGCGGGTTTTCATCGTTACCGAGTGTAAATCCAAAAGAGACTAACACTAGTTTTCAGTCTCAGAGTACAAAAACTGGAAACGGATATGTGATTCAATGCAACATAGCTCTCAACCTTCCAGAAGGTCAAAGCTTTTATGAAGACACTGCGAAAGATCATATGGCACTTCTGGGTTCAGTTCTGTTATCCTATGAAGGTCTAGTTGCTGGTCGGATCGGAAATCCTATGCTCACTAAAGAGGATTACGATCAAATAGACGCTGAGGAAATGGAACTTATAGATATCAAATGGTGTCTTGCAAGTGTTCTTCGTCGGGCTGAGAAATTCAAAACCATTACCGGGAGAAATGACTTTTTAGATGCTCATGTTTCAACTTTAGGTTTTGATAAATTTAAAGTTACTTGTTTTCGATGCAGGGAAAAAGGCCATTTCAAGCGGGAGTGCAAAGAAACAGAAGCTAGTGGAGCACAGAATCCATTCGGGAAAGATGATTATTATCGCAAAGCTATCTATCAACAAGTTGGACAATCCCAAGAACCTCAGACTGCTCATGGGAGAAAGATTGAAGATCCTAAGAGAGCATGTTTGGTAGATTTCAGCTGGAGTGATTACATATCATCTGAAGCCACAGAAGCACGCATTATCGATCAAGATGATGAGAAACTACCTGAAGGTTTCAGTTGGGATATGTTTGTGGATAAGAAGGGAGAGTTCAAAGCCTTCATTGCCAAAATTGTCCGAGAACCAAATTTGTTTGCTACTTGGATGAGATCTATCGGAGAGAATGTGAAAAGTGAAGATGAAAAGTTTGTGTCATCTGATGAAAGTTCAGACAGTACTGATAAACTTTCAGAACACTCTGGAGATGTTTCAGATATCTCAGATGATAACATACAGAGTTTAGATGAACTTGAGCAAAATGAAAATGTTCCAGAAAAGGAAGTTGTTTTTGACAAAACACCGTCTGATTCTGATATATCAAATGGTGATTCTGATAAATCTGTACACTTCGATAAATCACCTGATAACAGCAGCAGTGATGATGAGAAAGAGGAACACATAGATATTGCAAAATCTCATTTGTCTTCTGAAAATTTTCATTTTTATTTTGCAGAAAGAATGAAGAAACTGAAGGAAAAACAAGCTGAAAAAAAAACAACAATCTGAATCTGAAGGTGATGTTCAGAATGTTGAAAGTGTTGATGAGAAGGTTATCAAGGTAGAGAAAGAAGTAGAAAAGGTGATTGAAGTAGAGAAAGTGATTGAAGTCGTAAAAACAGTCGAAGTTGAAAAAATTGTTGAAGTCGTCAAGCCTTGTGAGAAGTGTTTGGAAGCCTGCAAAGAGTGTGCAGCAAAAGATGATATCATAGCTGAGTACGAGAAAAAGAAAGAGCAGTTACTGTTCAACCTCAATTATGTGAAGGAATCATACGACGTGTTGAACAAAACAGTAACTGGTCTCCAAACAACAAACTCAGAAAGAGAACAGGCGCTGACAATGATGAATGCAACTTTGATGTCAAAGCAAAAAGCTATTAATTTTTATATTGAAGAGAGTGCCAAATGGAAGCAAGAGTTGGAAACTGAAAAGATTGAAAATGAGAGAATTAGGAGGTTATTGTTGAGTTATTCTACCTCTGATTATCTTATTAATCGTTTTTATCCAACTGTTGCAGGTATGGAAGCTTTTCAAGACGAGAAGCCGAAAGAAAAGAAAGACTGTGGTAAGAAAACAACTGTTAGCTATAACAAGTGTCCGCCTCCAATTTGGGATGGGTATTCACCTAGGAAACCAAATGAGGAGAAACTTGCAAAAGCAGTCAATATAAAGCTTAAAACCGACACAACTGATGTCTTACCAGAAAACATTGATGTGACGTTTACCTCATCCGATACTGATCATGAGTCTGAATTAATCAAAAAGGTGGTCGATCAGGTGTTGGATACTGATGAGGAGACAGAGTCGAAATCTGAGTCTGAAAAGCAAAAGTCGTCAGTCAACAGTCAAAATTCATTGGTTAAACGGTCTTATAGTAAAGAATTTTTGTTATCAAAGGCAGATTTGTATGATGAAACATTCGAAGTTGTGTATACTTTGAATGGTTCTGACAAATTATATTACAACAAAGAGTTTCCGATAATGAGTATCAAAACGGAATTAATCAACAAAACTTTTAAACTAATAGAGGTTAATATTCCTGACTTAAAAGTTTTGAAAAGTTTTGATAAACCTAAAAAATATACTTCTAGAGTTCAACAACGTCTAAACAAGAAAAAAGGTTACAATTCTGGTTCTGGTTTTTCAAAGAAACTTAGCCAAAATCGTAGCTACAAAAAGAAAGGTTTTGGTTTTGTTCCACCAGAAAATCATAAAAATGAGAAAAAATCTAAATCAAACACTGAATTTGTATCAGGTGGAAGCTCGGAAGATGAACAGCAGAAACCATTTTGGAGACAGTCTAACAAAGAGTTTCTTGCTGAAAGGAGAAGGAATGGAACTGGAGTATTTCATCCGAGAAATACTCAAACGTGTCTTAAAAACAATGAAACTGATCACATTGCATCAAATTGTCCGAAAGATATCAAAGCAAAACAGGGAGCTTCTAAGAAGTTGAAAGAAAAAGTTGTTGAAAAATCTAAAATTTTTGAAAATTCGAAAAATGAGGTTGGGGAATGTTCAAAGAAACATTTTTACCAAAGGAAAGGAAAAGATAACCAAGTGTGGGTTGCAAAAAAGGTAGAAGAAAAAGTTGGCGATGAATCTGGTTCCACAAAGCCAGAAGAGCCACAAATTGTGGAGAAAATTTCAGTGAAGGATGATGTTTTTCCATCACTGAAGTTTGAAGAGGTTAAAAAGAAAATTGATAAAATTGAAATTTCAAATCAATTTTATGATGATGAAAAAGAATTTGATGTCGAGAAAACATTCAACGGAAATGTTAAGAAAATATTTGGGAAAATGTTGAGTGGGAAAGCTAAAGGGGTAAAAGATTTTTACACAACTAAAAAGGCGACATACAACCCTACAGCTGAAGAGTTGAAAGCCCTCAAGTCTGAGAAGACTTGGAGGGAAGTTTGTTTCCCATAATAGTTGAAGGACTATGCCGGAGATCCCAAGTTTATATCGTGGATCAGGAATTGGCATCTTTCTAGTATTTGAGAAGTTTGTTTGTAAAATTTTGAAATGTTTGGATATTTTTACAGGTAAAAGGACTACGCCGGAGCTTCCAGGTGGGTAATTGCGAAGCAGGAATAGGCATTCTGATTGGTAAAATGGTGATGTAGACGTAACATTCCTACAAGTGGTAACCTTGATATTACAAGTGATATTAGTGGTTATGGTTTGAGATGTTTACATTTACAAGTGGTACAGAAGAGTCAAAGATGCTAATGGTAAATCAGGGACATTAATTTGTACTTGATTTACTATTCATGATAAAAGATAGACAAGATGATGAACCACATCCCCATTTTTAAAAGATAGACCTACAAGTGGTGTTATCAACACAAATTCATTTTCCGGAAAAATCATTTTGATTAAAACAAACTTAAGTGTTTTGAAATCTAAATGAGAAAATGATTTGTGAAAGGGGGAGTTCAGATTGTTTATGCATAAGTGAATGGCGTTTTGATGTGATTCAGTGTCAGTTGTCAAGTTTCTGTATAGTTTGTTTTACTTTTTCTGTATAGTGGGTCAAGAGTCTAGAAATTTTCAAATTTTCGTTAAAATGTGTTTGCATTTTAGGGGGAGTAGGGAAATTTCGAAAATCCAAAAACATTAGAAAATTTGAAAAAGCCAAAAACATGATAAATTTCAAAAATGAGTTTTGTTGCGAAAAAGAGGAAATGATAGTACATCAGTGGACTATCACGGCACGCTAAAGAAATGTAAAGTTAAAAGTGTTAAACAATCTTACTGCGGATGTGTCAGTAGATTTTCGCACATTTAGTAAATTGAAACGAGATATAAACATAAATTAAAACTTGCTTGATTCGTGGGTAACTATTCTTGAATATATGGGTAACCCCCGAAATCTTGTTTGAAAGGTTCCATATTCTGAGATACTAGGTCTTTATACTCAGTGATATCTGGGGTATTATCCCGGGACTTCTGCTGTATGGAAATACTGACCTAGTCCCCGGATAATACTTTATGCAAATGCTTGAAAAAGCGCCGCCCTCAGCATGCTGATGAAACAATAAAATTGATAGTCGCTGCTGTTGAAATGCAAAAAGATCCTCTAAAGGGGACCCACCAAAAGTCGAGCCGTCATCTCTTTGCTGAACGGAAGTTCTGACCTGAGCTCTCACGGTTTTGCATTTAACCCCTTTACAGATATCAGCTGTGGTATACTCACCTGTAAGACTGAATATTTGGGATCTGGATACAGGAGTATATTCAAGTGGAGTGATACACAATTAAGTTTAAGTCTCTAAAACATTAATGTCGTATCTCGAATCGATTGAAATTTGTGTTGAGAATTTAAGAGGACAAACATACTGACAATCTAGGTAAATTGTTTAAAGCTTAAAATGAAATCAAGCTTAACGGTGTTGGTGGTTTGTCTCCTTAACTGATATGATCCTCTTGCACGAACTCACAAAAATATTGATTGTAAATATTACATGTTTTATATGTTTGTATTTTCATGTGGTGTCAGAAAATATTTCTCAGAAAATCCAAAAAGATTTTGTGTGTGTTTTAGCATAATTTTTGAAAAAGTCAAAAAGATTTTCGACAACTGACGTTGGAAAACTGATTTACAAAATTCCAAATGCTGAACATGATGAGCAGAATTTGAGGGGGAGTGTTTATGTAAATCTAATTGTTTTCATTAATTCTAATCTTCTTCAAGTGGTTCATCATAAATTGTTTTGAGGAGAGTTATGTGTTAGTATATGGTGAAAGAAATTTATTTCTGGGTTGAGATTGTGCAGGTAGTCAAGTTTCAATCCTAGAAATCAATTCTGAAAAATGAGTAGAGTCAGATTCTGTTTCTGAAGATCATGTCAACTATTGATGCTGATGAACTTAAGGAATCAAGAGATCTGATCAAGAGAATTAGAGTGTTTTAAAGCTAGACAAAGATCCTGAAGATGTTACTGAAGAACAAATGAATGCCAGTAAGTCGAGAGGGGGAGTCTGAAGATTGAGAAAAGAGAAAGCCCAGAGACTGATCTAAACTAAAGATGTGAAGACACAACTTTGAAGTCAAGGTGTGTTGGCGACTCCATCAACATCTGAGGGGGAGTCTGTTGGTGCACTACATCTGTTGATTCCGTCTAGGTGTCTAGGATCAGGTCTTACATCGTATTGTATAGTATAGGGCACGTTTTATGAGAAAACGGGAGTTTGTATAGGTTTTATAGGCTAGGATCGCTTATAGGGTCTTGAGATGTTTGGATCGCTTATTTGGCATCTGGGTCGCTTATGTGGACTGACCTGGACCGCTCATATGTCAAATGTCCATATGAGCGGTTCCAAACCACTATATATAGGTGTGCTTGAGCGATCCTGAGTAGTGATTCATTGTATTCCACGCCGAAGCTTTGCCGGTGTGAAGATCGAGCTGTAAAACGTTTTAAATCAGTAAAACAAGCAGTTAGGAGGAAGAACAAGCTATATCTACTTGCTTTTCTTATTATTCCGCATCTGAATTGCAAGAGACAACCTCTGAACGACTCGTTCGGGTCAGCAATCGATCCTACAAGGAGATAGTTTGGTCTTAGAGCATAAACCACACATATATTTGACATCCTACTGATATGATATCATAATTAAACCACTTTTACAGAATGTTTATGACCTTGACATCAGTTTTCTCGCATGCTACTTTTATAAATTGTAAAATTACCAAAACACCCTTATGAGGCATAGTTTGATTTTAAAACCTTAATGGGCATACAAGTTGATATCCTACCGATATTATAACTTGTTTAAAGTATATTGGCATATGGAACTTGTTCATGACTCATCCGGTTACCCGTTATCGCTTATACGCGTATGGTTAGACTTACGTAACTAGTTTACCTAAGTTTACCGAAAAGGGTTTAACCTTATCGTTTTGATCTCAAAATCCAGAATGTACTATGTTTACCCATATTATACAAGTCCTAGTACTTGTTGGGTTTAAACCACATTCTATTCAGTATACGCTTAATCTAGCGAACCTATTCGTAAGTATCAGGTCATATCTAAAGGAACTACCTTTGACCCGTATACATTTTAACAGATAATAAATCTGTTCATTCCAGACTATAGTACCCCCCAGATAAGCGGACTTGGGTATAATATACTTAGACTTGCATCTTTTGCCAAATATAGTCTTATTGATTAGAAGCTAGCAAAAAGGTAACACTTGACTTATTTTAGTGTAAACTTGGGATGGCAAATATGCCTTTGGAGCAGTTATTACATAAGTAAGTCGCCTATGATTGCGCAAAAATGTAAGAATACGGTTTAATCCGTTTACTTGATAATTGAAATAATTGGGGGTTAATGATACCATGTTCGGACAACCCAATGGATTAATCAAGTATATAATCTCGTAACAAGAATAATCCCAAGATATATTTAAAAGATCACCTACGGGTTATCTATATGTATAAAACTCTTTTTGAAAAACTATTTTTCCAAGAGTCAATTAATTGTATTTACCAGCTTTGGCTGACGTATTTTCAAAAGATTGAACAACAGGTACCGAACCTTATGATAAGCTGGGAATACGGGTCGGCTAGAATGAAGGCTAAGTAATTTTCACTCCTGTTGCTTAAGGCCTATGATGTCTAAAGCTCTGTTTATTTGGATCCTACAGAGATTGGATCAGGTTGAACCAAACCCGCTAGATTAGCCTATCTAGTAAAACATAAAACCTGGTAAAGATAATTAAATTTTTCAACCATCATTATATCGAACTCTATCTGTTTTTTTTTTTTTTTGTTTACTTTAGAAAGATTAATCAACTGTCATTATCTCGAACTCTCTTTTTTTGTTTACTCTAGAATTATCGGCTAACCTATTAAATATTTTTGGCTTTGAAAAAATCTTAAGGTTAGCATAGTTAGCTACTGATGTATTTATTCTATTCGACTATAAACTTTCATCCTAGTTTAGAGTTCATTAATTTTTTTATTATTTTGTTTTATTAGTATATGCCCTCTCAATAATGTCATTTCGGTGGGGTCACTACACCCCATGTTTCCATAGCCATACAATAAAATATCCTAATTTAATTATTGACTCATTCAGATTTCAGATGCATTTTTTTCACGTACATTACAATTGAAAGCGACGTAAAGTAGCTCCCGAAAACAATGTGTTTAAGACCGGGGTAGACTCCTCAATCTAATCGTTGAAACCAGAGATGTAATCGGCTTATTTTAAAGCATCGAAAAATTTGTCACTGACTCCTGCTCAAAATAATCTTTGTCCTCAAGGACGAAACAAGAGAGCACAACCCAAAAACTAGTCTGGTGGGTGAGAGGGCCCATTTGGTATATAAACCTCACATTAATTGCCCATACAACCAATGTAAGACAAGTCCCGTACCTTACAATACTTTTAATTCATAACACAAACACCAAATAATATTTAATTAAAACCAACTAGATTAACCTATCTAGTAAAACATAAAACCTCATAAAGATAAAAGTAATTAAATGTCATTATCTCGAGCTTTCTCTTTTTTGTTTACTTTATAAAGATTAATCAACCGTCACTATCTCGAACTCTTTCTTTTTTTGTTTACTTTAGAATTATCAGCCGGCCTATTAAATATTTTTGGCATTGAAAAAAACTTTAGGTTAGCATAGTTAGCTACTGATATATTTGTTCTATTCGACTATAAAATTTCAAACTAGTTTAGAGTTCGGTAATTTTTTTAATTAATTTGTTTTATCACTTTATGCCCTCTAAATAATGTCATTTTGGTGGGGTCACTACCCGCGATGTTTCCATAGCCATATAATAAAATATTCTGATTTAATTATTGACTCATTTAGATTTCAAATGGATTTTTTTATTCACGTACATTGCAATTAAAAGGGACGTAAAGTATCTCCCGAAGAGAATGTGTTTTAGGCCGGGGTAGACTCCTAAATTTAATCTCTGGAACCAAATATGTCGCTCGAAATAGTCCTTGTCCTCAAGGACGAAACAAGAGAGCTCAACCCAAAAACTAGTTTGGTGGGTGAGAGAGCCAATTTGGTATATAAACCTCACATTAGTTGCCCATACAACCAATGTGGGATAAGTCCCGTACCTTGCAATAGTTTTAGTTAATAACACAAACACCAAATAATACTTAACTAAAACCAGCTGGATTAACCTATTTATTAAAACCTAAAACCTGAGAAAGATAAGAGTGAATTTTAAGGATTGTCCTTTATTTTTGTACCTATTTTCAGGCGTTGTCCTTTATGTTCAAAATTGACGAGTTTTGTCCTTTATGTTTTCATATCATACACGTTTTGTCCTTTAGGCCTAACCCAGTTAGTTTTTTAAGTTAAATTTGGTCATGTGCTTTGCACATGAGGGCATTTCTGTCAATTCAAAGGTTGCAGAAGCTTTGAGCTGTAAATCTGCCGTTGAACTTACCTTTGAATTGACAAAAATACCCTCATGGGCAAAGCACATGACCAAATTTAACTGAAAAAATTAACTGGGTTAGGCCTAAAGGACAAAACGTGTATGATATGAAAACATAAAAGACAAAACTCGTCAATTTTAAACATTAAGGACAGCGCCTAAAAATGGATAATAAGATAAAGGACAATCCTTGAAATTCACTCTAAAGATAATTAAATTAATCACCTGTCATTATCTAGAACACTCTCTTTTTTTGTTTATTTTATAAAGATTAATCAACCTTCGTTATGTTATCTCGAACTCTCTCTTTTTTGTTTACTTTAGAATTATCGGCTGACCTATTAAATATTTTTGGCATTGAAAAAATCTTAAGGTGAGCATAGTTAGTTACTAATGTATTTGTTCTATTCGACTATAAACTTTCATCCTAGTTTAGAGTTCAATAATTTTTTTATTAATTTTGTTTTATCACTTTATGCCCTCTAAATAATGTCATTTTGGTGGGGTCACTACACCTCATGTTTCCATACCCATACAATAAAATATCCTAATTTAATTATTTAGACATTCGGATTTCAGATGGATTTTTTTTTCACGTACATTGCAATTGAAGGCGACGTAAAGTATCTCCCATAAACAACGTGTTTAAGACCGGGGTAGACTCCTCAATCTAATCGTTGAAACCAGAGATGCCAACTGTTTATTTTAAAGTATCGAAAAATTTATCACTCACTCCTGCTCAAAATAATCCTTGTCCTCAAGGACGAAACAACAGAGCTCAATCCTAAAACTAGTCTGGTGGGTGAGAGAGCTCATTTTAGAC